>NW_027491136.1:1017500-2217500 GCF_021521415.1 Bidens hawaiensis
TGTATGCATAGAAATAATTTTAAATAGGAATCAATAAAACTGTATATATAGAGACGAAAACGAGCTGAAGTTTCATATCGTCTTATATATTACGGTTAAAGCAAAAAATTACAAGTGTTTATACGGTTCTCATGATTGAAATTGTTTATGAATCATACTTCTTTATCACATGTAAGTAAAACATATCAAGTTAAAGAGTTTAGCGGGTTTAAAGTCATCTTATTTCGTATTCACTTTACATTTTAGAAAGTAGATCATCATGATTTATATAGTGAGAATTACCTATGAGACCATCACCAATGCAAGATTAAAATCCTTGCATTTGTGTTTGCCACATTATCTACCAATTCACTATATTTCATTTCTCTCTTTCTTCATTTAATACTTCACTACTCATAAACACCAGTTTCTCTCTACAAATGCATGCAGTTCACAAAATATTTTTCTTTCTTTTTCTATCTTCTCTCACCTCCATATCATCTCCATCTCATCTTCTTTTCTTGAAAACCCCTCACAAACATGTGCCCCATCATCCCATTGGAGATGGTGTGACACATGAAAGTACAGTAGATCTAATTCTCATCATTATAAATATATAGTTTATTCCGACATTTAAAAGAAAATATATATCGGTCAACAAAAATGTTCCCATCTAGACATCTATACTAAAAATAAATAATATCTATTTGATTAGAATCAAGCAATGAAGCAACCTATTTTACTACCACTGATTAAAAGGTTCATTTAGACATCATAGATAATAAAATATTTTCTTTCAAGACTTGTATTCTTGGATATTTAAAAAATAATCAATTTCCCCCCACCAAACTTTATATTTAAACACTCCTTTCTTGTTCAAATGAGTTTCTAGTTCTTCACTTCAAGAACTTGCAACCAAGAGGGAACTAAAGAAGATCAAGCATATGGTGATCGAAATCGTGACGTCTGCGGTGATATTATTTGTGGGTATTACAATATTTGTCCTAATACATATATGCATAGTTGGTAGGACATTTGGAAGCATGAATAATGGTGCCACTTTGGTGCATGTGCATAGAAATAGTACCATGATGATGATAAGTAGAAGTGGGAGCATGTCCGAAGAAGATATCAAGAAACTGCCATCTTACGATTTCAATTTGGAAGCAGAGAAATCAATGGTGGAGTGTGTTGTGTGTTTGGAGAGGTTCAAAAGTGGTGAAAAATGCAAGCTTTTGCCAAATTGTAATCATAGCTTTCATGGTGAGTGCATAGATTCATGGTTGATCAAGACCGGTGCGTGCCCGATTTGTAGAGCTGTTGTTGATTTGGGAAGTGGGGAGGCTAGTTTTTCAAATGAAGTTGAGTTGGAGTTGGGATAGAGATTTCATTATTCTAATATATCTTCCAGATTTTAATATGATCATTGATCAAGAAATGATGTCTGTGAATACCAGGAGTTGCTTCATGTATATATATTGTATGTTCAGTAAGAAAATGTGTATAAAAATCTTGAATTGAGTTATTAATGATAAAACAAGCCAAAGTAAGCCAGGTTAGGCTCAAGTTCAAGCTCAAACTTATACAACTGAAATCGGATCGTCTCATTTGTTTTAATAGGCTAAAAGGTCGAGCTCAAGCTCACCTCATAGAAAACTCTAACCAGCTAGTGGCTCGCCGAACATACACTTAATATTTTATTTATATAAAAGCCAACTAAAATTTGTTTAACATGCACATAATACAAAATTTATAAAATAGATAATTAATGACATTATATGTATTATTTTTGTTTCTTATTTTGTTTCTTTAAAGATCAAGGGCCATATTCAAAATATAATATGTGCTATTATTTTTTTCAATATTGTATATATTATTATTGTCGTCTGAAGCAGCAGATAGTATCTCTAGAAGCGGTCTCTATATCCCAAATGATATAGGTATTATCTGCCTACATCACAATATCTCCAGACTCTACCGATGGTTTTGTTATGTGTGGGATTTTTGTGAGTACGGTTGCTATTATTGTTTGTCATGGTGTGGCGTTTATTTCCAACACATGTATTCGACTTTGAGCTACAGTGTACGCAAATCTACTCAAACCACATACTTTATCAAAGCTGGATTTGCCCAAGTTGACTTGTGTTGCTAAATTCAAGTTATCATGATATTTATTTGAATACTTGTATGTAAATATTCAAACTTCAAATCAAGCATCAAGAAACAACTCACGAATTTCAACAGATAATGATGGTTATTCATAATCAAACGAGTTGGTCGTGTTGGCCCATATGCAATTGGTAAACACGAAAACCAAAGAATATAAACAAAAATGTTAAAAACTTTCTTAAAACTTGAAACAAAAAAAAACGTGCACGTTAGAACCATCAACCAAAAAAAATTCCTATTTAACCTAGACAAAAGCCTAAACATGTTAGGACTCTACTTACCAACTAGATAAGCATTAAAACAATTAAATAAAACTTTCAAACTAATCCAAATTTACTAGATAATTCAAACTATTTGTTAGAACTAAAGTTAATTAAACTTGTCTTAGGATTAGCTTTCAATAGGTCGTATATATAAAATACTCATAGGTTCACTGCATTAAATTACTTCGCTCTTTGCTAAAAAAAAAAAATTCCGAGTGAATGAATCAGTACCCTCAAATGAATCAGTTTATCTTGAAATATAAAATGGTGTGTTAATATCTATCGAGTATTCAAGCACCGTTCCTTAATTCCAATCCCAATCTCCGCTCAAAAGCCGATTTTGTTTTCCACAACTTATTTAGAAACCCATTTGATTGCTAACAAAGTAGCATCATCATTCAATTTAGGACGAACAAACATCAGTCTGAAGAGGTGTGTGAATGATCATTTTCAACTGATATTCAAAATTCAAAATTATATAGTTAGCTACAGCTTTTTAATAAGAGTAAAACTTTTCAACAAAAGCTTTTTGAGAATAAGATGTATTAATCCTAAAATGTTCATAATCAAATGTACCAAACATTACAAAACTATCTACTGCAGATTTTTGTGCCGTATCCAAACACCAAAATCACAATGATAGTATGATGTTTTTATCACCACACGCAAAGACAGTCACAAAACTGGAAGGCATTCAAATTCTTGTTTCAGGAAAAAGCAACAGTTTTAAAATGAAAGGTGCATGAAATTTGTAGCTGTAAATCTTCAAACTTCAAACCGGCATCAAGAAAAAATATTTTCTCATGTGGAAAAAACATTTTCTCATGACTTTCAACAGATAATGATGGCTATTCATAATCAAATGAGTTGTTATCAACCGTAAACGTTGGTCGTGTTGGCCCATATGCGGTTGGTAAACACAAAAACCAGAGAATATAAACAAAAATGTTGGAAACTTTTATTAAACTCGCAAAAGATAAAACGTACACATTAGAACCATCAACCAAAAAAATCATGTTTAACCTAGACAAAAGCCTAAAGGCTAAACACACTAGGACTCTACTTACCAACTAGATAAACATTAAAACAATTAAACAAAACTTTTAAACTAATCCAAACTTACTAAATAATTCAAACTATTTATTAAAACTAAAGTTAATTAAATTTGTCTTCTTAGCTCTCTAACTTTCGTTTAAATTCATTTTAGGATTAACTTCAATAAGTCATCTATAAATACTCATGATCGTTTCACAGACATCAGATTACTCCTCTCTTTGCTGAAAAAAATATTCAAGTGAATTGAATGAAAACAGTACCCTCCAATGGATTATTTTATCTCGGGCACTCTGTTGATGCTAGATAGAGAAATAACATTTGTATTTTGTAATTAACCTCCCTGTGTTAAAAAATTGGTATCTCACTAAAACTCTCATAGTGTACTACCCAAGATCTCTGTGATTTTTTGTCATCAGAGTTCTTCAATAAGAATTTTAAAATATAAAATGGTGTGTTAATATCAATTGAGTATTCAAACACTGCAACTCCAATCCCAATCTCCGCACAATGTCGATTTTGTTTTCCACAACTTCATGCATAGAAAAACAGTAATTGTAATAATACATAAACAAACATTAATCTGAATAGGTCTGTTAATGATCATTTTCAATTGATATTTGAAAATCAAAATTATTTGTTTGCTACAGCTTTATAATAAGGGTTAGTCTTCTTTAATAAAAGCTTACTTATTCTCAAAATAGGATGTATTAATCCTAAAAATGTTCATAGTCATATAAACGTACCAAACATCACATAACTATCTACTGCAGATTTTTGCACCGTATCCGTACACCAATGATAATATGATTTTATCACACCACATGCAAACACAATCACAAAACAAAACTGGAAGACATTCAAATTCTTGCTTTTGGAAAAGCAACAGTTTTAAAATGAAAGGTGCATGAAATTTTATACCAGAACAGACTATCGATCTTTAGTATGCAAATCGACCTACATATTTCACTTCTTCTAAGCATTGCTTTCCAGCTCCCTCCTCAACTGCAAAGAGAAATCATCGTTCACATCATCATCATCCCAATCATCTTCCCATTGCTGAGTTACTTCCTTTCCTTCTTCCTTCACATCCCACTCTGTCAAGTTTCATTATTTTATTATCATCATAATCATCGACATACACATAATTCAAAAACGCAAGTTTGGTATATCAAATAACAGATTATCACTATTTATATTCACAAAGCTACATCTTGCAGTTTTCAGAATTGTAGCTACACAACATATGTTTCTTCTACAATTAACCAAACTGAATGGTTCAGAGCTAAATTGTTCTGACTTGAATTTTAATAAGCAGCCCTGCCCGGACTAGGGCTGATGAGTCACCATACAGAAATCAAAACAACGCATAATTCCATATAAACTGAAGCAAGTGTTCAACAAAGGTCCAAAAGACCTAATTCATTGTTTATTACAATATCAATGTAAGTCATATTATTTGCTCATCTTCACATTCTAATTGACATTGATAATCAAATATTTAAAACCTGTTTGATTTAGATCAAGAAAACACAGGTATGTCAAAAAATTGCTAAGTAACAGAAGGAACACTACCAGTGATAGGGAAATCAATAATGTAATCAGGTCTTTTGAATTTCTTTTCTCAAATACTTCATGAAATATAAAATTATTCTTCGTTCTGAATTCTGTATAATAATCCTCCAGCCCTAGTCCGGGCAGGGTGTTACAAAAACTGTGAGAAATATTTAAAAGAAAACATTATAAATTGCACCTCATGTACAAAGAGGTGTGCGCTTTTGCACTTGCACCTAGCGCCTTGGCTCGGAAGTCTTATCGCCTCGGAGTGCCTTTTTTAAATCATTTTCTAAGTTGTCCTGGTAACTTCTAAAGCAGATGAAACGCATAACTAGCATTACTACTCCTAGGGTTTCTAAAGTCTAAAACCTCAGTTTAACTAAATTTGAGCTACAAATAAATAAATAAAAAGCAATAACTTGTTATCGAAGCTAAGGAGGATAAATTACCGTGACCGATTTCAAACTCTTCAAACTCATCGTCATCTTCAAACAGATCAATTTTAGCTTCTTCTGTGGCAGCAGCAGCAGCAGCTTTCGGTTGTTCAGTTGTTGCCATTCTCGCTTCACTTCAAACACACACCTGTAACTGTAAGAACAAAATCCCCAAATTTCTAGCCCTAGTTTGTGCTTAATATAATAAAATGCAAATTATCAAATAGAAATTGAAGGTTCCAGATTATTAACCTACGATGATGATCCAAAGACGTACCGATTGATTATGATTAGATTAGCGAAGACTCCAGAAGAATTACGAATCGGGCCTAGGGTTCCGTTTTATATACGCAGCTGATCATCGGGTTACTTTAAATTCAGTGACCTTCATCTTTTCATGAGTTACTTAATGGACCTTGAGTAAATATCAAATGTTTAATTAGACCCTATACTCTTTTCATGGTAACAACAAACAACCTTTTGACTCAAATTATCTATTATCTAATATATATAAATGTAAACTTTGGTGCCGCTAAGTCGCCGTTGGGCCATTTGGTGGCACCCTACTTGTCCATAGTAATTTGTTTTTTTTTGTTTCGAAATCGTAATGAGCATAACGGAAGCCGACCGAACGACGGCACCTTACTTGTCCATAGCAATTTATTTTTTTTCGTTCCGGTACCGGCCGAACGGCAATTTTGTTTGTTTGTTTTAATTCAGATAAAGTAACAAACGTGACGAAAACCGACCAAATTCGCATAGACTTGTTGCCTCATCGTCTGGGACCGACATCAATCGGGTTTTACCAACACACCGGGTTTACCGACCGACACCACCCTTTGGTCCAGTCAATTTTTATAGTTTCCCTTTTGTAACTCCAGTACCATAACGAACATAGCCAAAACCGACCGTGTCCAGTTACCGTCTCAATGCACGGGACTGACAATGCTTGGGTTTTACCATCACCTGGGTTTACAGACCAAACAAACATCGTTTTAAATAATTTATATTTTATATGTTAATTTGACGAATATGTTTTTTGGATTTAACGCTAAGGTTTTACTAATGATGTCTATAACGCGCTCTATTTTGTTTTGACAAATAAGCCAGCAACCGTTGACGTTTTCCCAAAATTTTCCGCAGACCTCTCTGAGATAAATAGTCTTTTTTGTGCAATTCCAAATGTGAAGTAAGTCTCCGTATCTTATTAGTGAAACTTACTACTTGAAATTCAACAGATCCTCTGTTTTCTTTGTTTTCTTCTTGTTCTTTCAAAAGAATTGAAATAAATGAATTTTTTACCATAAAATAATTTGATACTCCCCTTTTTGCAGATATTGATTTTATTGATCAGTAATAATAATGTCATAAATTTTCATGTAGTATACACAACAATCATAATTTCTTTATATTCATTTTATCAATTAACATTAACCTATTTTTGAGTTCATTTGCCTAGTGATACCATAATGAACGTAAACGATACGGACTTAATTCCCGTCAACTCACCGACGTAACGCTCGGGCTTTACCAGCACCCGGTTTGAACATTAAGGTTTTACCAACTGTCCCGGCACAACGCGCCGGATACAATACTAGTTACATGTAAAAAGCAATATATACATATGCAGATGAATAAAATAATCATGCTTCTTTGGCATATCTTATTTCTACAAAGTTTCTCAACCTTGTTTGGACATCTCTATATCATGATAAACAGTGGCGAAATTTGGACATAAATGTGATCAAAGGGGCTTAACTTTTTGAATCAAAACGGGTAAATTTTCAAACAAACACTGGTAAATTTACACTACTAAGCAAAAAAAAAAGGGGAGGGGGGACCAGAATCTACATCCCTAATGGTATTAATGTGGGCTAATAAGGGATTAAAATGAAATGAAATTATACTTGTCTGTCTTTCATACATTTTACGCAAAAAAAATTATGGTTAAGTCTCAATGATACACACTTAGCAGTCTTTATGTATGGAAACTAGTATTAAAACATAAATGGTTAAAATTGTTGTGACAATTGGAAATTCATTCTTAGCATAACGAGTTTTTGAAGTTAAGCCGCAAAACAACACAAAGAAATTGGTTTTGTCAAGGTAAATATTTTTATAATTTTATGTTTTATTATTTTATTGTCTAATCATATTGATTATGATTTTTTTTTTTTTGAAAAGTTTGTCAATATTACTAATACAAATATAATTTATCATTTTAAAAGATTAAAACACATAGATGATATTTTTATGATTTACTTTGTTTTGCATATCCAGTGAAGTAGAAGATACTTTTTTGGTGAGCCCCGAAGGGTTGGGCTGGGTCCAACAAGAAATCAGCTTAGGTTTGGGCTCATCTCTCAGGGTCTACAATCCTAGAGCCGAAGCCCAACTAGTGAATAATTAGATACGAATATACGATTAAGATTTCGGCTTAAAACTAAATGCATCAACTTCACAAGTGGTCAAGTGGTCCTTTGAGTCCATTTCCAATCAACACCAAACACCCATTTACTAAAAGAAACAAACTAGCAATCCCATTTACATCTTAGGGTCCATGTTTTGACTTCTATCTCTGGTCACAATCCATTGCACTCATTAGATAAGAAAATATATAAAACAGCAAAAACAAACAAAAATACAATATTCTTGTTCTCGTTGCACGACACGACTATTGTAACATACGATACCATAATCAGAAAATTACAACCAAGCCGGATTCTTCAACTTGGTAACCACAGCCTTCACCTGTAAATAATTATTAAGGCTGTACACACCCTTTTCCCTTCCAACGCCACTCATCTTGTACCCTCCAAAAGGGATTGCGGCGTCGAACACGTCAAAACAATTCACCCAAACGGTTCCAGCCCTCAATGCCCGACTCAAAGTGTTAGCCACATCAATGTTTTGGGTGAACACACCAGCCGCAAGCCCATATCGGCTCGCATTGGCCCGTTTTATCACCTCAGGTAGCTCCCTGTCATAAGTTCAAATAATTAAAATATTGACATTAGTTATGGAGATAGGAGTTTGTATTCACTGATATTTATTATGGGATTTTTACTTGAATTTCAAGATGGATTGTACAGGGCCAAAGATCTCGTCTTGAGCAATCAGCATATCATCCTGTTTAAAAAGATAATTGCATATGTATTATGTAATGCTGGTTAGCTTTGATACATTATGGGAAAGTTAAGGTTTGTTGGTAAAACATAGTGTACCTTAACATTAGAGAAAACAGTTGGTTGGATGTAGTAACCTTTGGAGCCGATTTTATCACCTCCACATTCAAGGGTGGCATTGCTTTCAATTCCAGATTTTATGTAACGCAGAATTTTTTCATATTGCTCGGTGTCGATCTAAAAATTTTCATGAGGTTATCAGCCATAATCACTTGAATTTTGATCCAGTTTACAAATGGGTTGATTTGATTATGCTTTATCATACATGGATTCTTTGCGCTTGCTACTAAGATTAAACGGAAAGAAAACGTGTCATATGTGTTGAGCGGGCCAAATGAGTCAAAAGGTTTGATGAAATGTACTTAGATGCATAAAACATTCCATATCCCCTTTATTAGAAAGAGGTTGGTTTAATGTTCCAACAATATATTTTGTAAGTGTATTTATCGCATCAATATTTACAAAATTTGAACCCCCACCCCCTCAACACCAAAAAAAATCAAAAAGAATGGCCCGCTTTAACACGAACAAGCATTGGAAAGTAATGTACCTGAGGTCCTTGTTCAATGCCCTTTTGGAAAGGATCACCAACGCTGCGTTTTTGAGCCCGTTCTTTTGATTTCTCCAAAAACTCATCATAGACACGCTCATGAACAAATGTACGGGAACCCGCACAACAGCATTGACCCTAGAGTTGACCCAATTACCAAAACTCAGCTCTTGTTTTCACATAATTTGAGACAAAAAAATCAGATATGACTGTGTAATAAAGAACACACTTGATTAAAGAAGAGAGCCAAGTGAGCTAGATCCACAGCAGTATCCACATCAGCATCTTCACACACGATAAAAGGAGATTTCCCACCAAGCTCTAATGTCACTGGCTTAAGATTGCTTTTTGCAGCCAGTTCTTGCACAATTTTACCTGTTTCTGTTGAACCAGTAAAAGCAATCTGCAAATTCAAGCATTAAAACTAGATGCTTAATTTGATGCAAATAAGAATGACATAAGGATTTAGATATCAATTACTTACCTTATCCACATCCATATGGCTAGCAAGAGCTGCACCAGCAGTCGGACCATAGCCCGAAACTACATTAAGAACACCGGGAGGAAGACCCGCCTACCCCACAAAACATTTATGAATATAACCAAATTATTTCTTACCATAAAAAATCTATAAAAGCAAATTTCCAACAAGTCTCTCAAACTGGCGGGTTCTGGTGAGTGATGGGTCAATACGGGTTCTGGTGAGTGATGAGCTTGGGCCTTGGGTCAAAGTGGGTCGCTTTAAAAAAGTATCAATTTGGTTCGGGTCAAAATCGGTCTGGCCAAAATGGATACGGGTCAATATGCGTTGAGTAAAGGTGAGCTAGGATCAAAACGGGTTCTGGCCAAAATGGAGTCAGGTTGTAATGAGTCGTTTTAGCGGTGAGCAAGATCCAGGCTTGACCCGAGAAAACGACCGGATAAACCCGAGAATCGGAATACTTGGTTTTATAGATAAAACTCATGATGGTTATGCTTCATTTGGATCGGGTAAGGGGTCAAAACAGGTTTAGCTTGAAATTGGTAATGTGTAATATGGGTTGAAACGGACTAGGCCGGGTTAGTTTATCCAAGAACACTTTTTGGTCCACTTTTATTATGACTATCAAAAAATATTAGCACAGCTATAAACTCTGGATCTAGGAGATTGTATTCATATAGAAGAAGACTAAACTTTTAGCCCGTTCTACCCAATTGGCCCATTTTCTTGACCCGTTTAAGAACCCGTTGCCACCTCTAAATTTCACAATAACCAAAAGTTTGTATAACCTCATGAAGCAATTTTGCAGCATAAAGAGCTGTTAATGGAGTTTGTTCGGCAGATTTTAGAACAATTGTGTTGCCCGTAGCAAGAGCGGGCCCAACTTTCCAAGCAAACATAAGAAGAGGAAAGTTCCATGGAATAATCTGACCCGCAACCCCAATCGGTTCGTGCAAAGTTTGCACATGGTAAGGCCCGTCTGCAGGAACCGTTAGCCCATGGATCTTATCCGCCCAACCTGCAAGTTTCACAAATATGATATGCACACAACTTATCAAATATTGTATTTCAATTGCATAATTAGTTAATAACTTACCAGCATAATACCGAAACAGACGCGCAAACATTGGTACTTCGGTTTCAGCAGACTGTTGATAAGGTTTCCCGTTGTCCCATGTCTCGAGAGCTGCCAGGTCATCATTGTGTTTATCCACCAAATCAGCGAACCTTAGCAGGATGCGCGATCTCTCCTAAACAAGAAAACCTTCAGATTACAATTCACAAAAGAATACAAAACGGTAAAAGATATTATGAAATGAAACTATTATTTTTACATAAGCAGTCATTTTGGGCCACGGGCCTTCATCAAAGGCCTTGCGAGCAGCAGCAACCGCACGGTTGATATCTTCCGCATCACCTTCCGCCACATGGGCTATGACTTCCCCTGTTCGTGGATCCAAAGTAGGAAATGTTTTCCCTGAAATTGATTTATAAAAGCTGTAGGTTACAGTTTTAATTAATATTATTGGATAATTTTATACAAAACTAAACATTACCTGATGCTGAATCAACAAACTTTCCATTAATTAGAAGCTGAGTGTCATGAATACGAACAGGTGGAGTAATCGGTTCCTCGAGTGCTGCAGATGTCGTAAATCTTTGCACGTCAGTTCCTAAATTGGATCTGCTTCCTGCAAAATGAAAGAAAATTGTTCATGCGTCACATAAAGATTCATCAGCTTCTAACTGAACCTCCATAGTATATATAATGTCAATTAACAAGACAAATCACAAAAGATAAGGTCCTAAGGAGCCAATCATCACCAAGTTTGTATCTTTTTCAATCCCAACACAATTAAACAGCAAACCCCTAAATATTTTCCAGATTTCACCAATCTTTAAACCAATTATGTCAAATCTAGCACACAGATGAACATAGAAACATGATCAATAATTCAAGATCCAGATTCTTTGACAAAAGGGCTACCTTTTTTAACTTTTTAATATTAACAAAAGTAAACTTTATATAAATTAAGATGGACATGGTCATCACTCTGTCTACAGCTTCGTATTCATCAACATGCATACAGGGTTTTGTTTTCTTTGAGGAATTTCATCGAACACATGGACTGCAAACTTAAAAAGATGGTAAAAAACAAAGCAACATGCAGATAATATTATAGTTTATCGATAAAACGATACCGTTTTGAGTGAATTGGTTTCGAGAAACGACTGAAGACGAAAGTGGCCGGAGAGAAAGTGAACGGGAAATAACGCCGGAGATTCTTCGAGCGGCCATTTTTTGTCGTCTCTAAGTACGTGTCTACAGTTGATGCGTGTGATATGATAAGATGTATATATTATATACACACTAAGCAAAGCAGCTGATAACACATGATCTTGTGGTATTGGTTGTGAATTATTATTATTTATATTTAACGTATTTATAATTTAATATTATTATTATTATTATATATACTAAACGATGAAATGTTATCTAAGCCACGATCTTTAGGTGTGTCACGCCAATTATTCAACTCCTAGGTGTTTGAAATTTGAATTTTTTATATATAATTTTAAATTAAAGCAAAAGAATAAATAAATGCAGCAGTTAAACAAATGAGGTGTTTTATTATTTTAATTACACTAGTTAATATTGTATTTGATTCGGACGAAGTAGTTCACTCTTTTGAGTCTTTGTGTTTGAGTAGTGTTGTTACTTTAAAATTACAATAAAACATTTAGTTGATTGAAAGGGGCTTATTTTTTTATTAATTAATCATAGCATAATATATGTATTTTTAAGTTTAGACAGTAAGAAAAATTAATTAACAAGACACGTGGTAAAAGTCAATAAGTTAGAGGTACTAAAGTTTATTGTGCCGGTTTAATTAATCATTTAATTGGTTGTGAGTGGACTCTCGTGATAATCATCCAAATTTGTTTGACACGAAAACTGACAAAATAGATATTTTTATGTTTGAACGGGTTAATATAATTGGTAGTTGTAGACTTCAAAAGGCTTATTACCCAGATACAACTCAACCAATCTGAGTTTGAATCTTAAAATGGTGGTGACTGGTGTGCTACTCCTATTAGAGCATTTTAAGCCTATGCCCTATGAAGAAATACCAAATCAATCTTTGGCCTAATTACTTAGCCTTTGGGTTTAAGTTAGATGCTTCCCACGGGGTTTGAGATATAATCCGGCTGAAGCGAGTAGGTATAGCTGCAAAATAGAACACCGTTAGATCGTTACGAAAAGGAGATTGAGGGGGGAGGGGGGTTCTTCTCGTAACCACCATCTGACGTGAGAATCAGTGTATGGAAGTGATCGTATATATAATTCAATTATCATGAAACACTAGTGGGTGTTCTCGCAGAGAAGTTAGGATGCTTTTACCGTTGTAGGTTGAGTGGTATTTATGAAGGAGAGAAGATATGGGTCACCGTTATGTCAGGAATTCCACCAATCAAGGGGCTTGCACGTGCCCAAGGGAAGTTGGTGAATAAAGTAACTGACTGATTGTGGCATTTGTATTATATAGAACTATTAACGATGTGTTGTCAGTTTCTTATTTGTTGGACGTCATTTTCAATGAGATACTTCCTTTTTGCACCATTCCTATGAAGATCTTTGGCGCCACTTATCCCGAGACGTCAGGGAATGTTTGACGCCTAGTAGAACTCCATCAGCGCGAATGTTTGTCAGCGCTTTGTACTTTGTACTTGGTGCATGACTATTCCGAGGATTATGTAGGTCCGCTTCGCGGAGGCTTCTGATGCCTTTTAGGTGGGTGCACGACCCTACCTTTCACCTATAATTATATAAGTGGGTTAGTAAACTATATTATATAGTTATGAGTACTGGTGAGTAGAGATAGAATAATATTAGATGAGAAAGTTAAATTTAGGGTTTCACTATTCACATCGTATAATTTTTTTAAATATTTTATAAAAGTGATTGTGAGTTGAGGAGAGATAAAATGTAATGATAGAATATAATAAAATATTATTTAATTGAAAAGTAAAGAGGAAAAAATAGTGATTTTTTGTGTAATTATATGGATATAGATATAGATATTGAATGATTGGGAATGCTGTTAGTGGCATACACTTACGGTATATTTGGTACGCGGTAATGGAATAGATGAGGGAATGGAATGGACATGGTAATGGAATGGACAAAAGAATTAAATTGATCATTACCATTCAATTGTCATGTTTGGTTACCATGTAAGAATGGAATGATTAATTACTTTATTATTATTAATATTTTTATTAGTAATAATAATAAAAAAGAAACAAAAATAAAAATAAATAATATTAATAATATATGAATATTCATAACAACTATTTTTAGGACCCTCGTGCTGCAACGAGACCATTAAACCGTATGCGTGTTGTGAAATGTTAACTCATTAAATTTAAAAAAAAAGTTATATTGATAATTAGTAATAGTTCTAATAAAATAATAGTTATATTATAATATACAAAACAATAATGATAATTATATAATAATAATATAATAACTATAATTGGAAAATAATAATAATTATAATTATAATTTTATAATAATAATAATGATGGTTGACTTTTTGACTTTTTCATTCCTTGAATGAATGAAAAAAAAAACACTCATACCTAAAAGACTGAAAATCCTAAAAATGGAAGGAGTTTCATTCCATGTGGTATGATCCATTTCATTCATGCATTGTAACCAAACATGCTTTTTTTCATTTCTTTGGAATAACCTATTACATTCCACATTCCATTCCTTCATAACAAACACTACCTTATTGAAATCGGGCAGGGGCTCCTAGAATGGCAGAATGTTCCCACAAAGTTCTTGTCACATTGATGGTTGGGTAAAGGTTAGTTAGTTTTATATATTAATTAGTTAAATTTTAGGTAAATAATCGAACGAACTATGGTTCTTCAAGTGTGTTTATGTGTTTTCAGGAACTTGGAAGTTATAGAGTTTAACGAGGCTATTTACGAGTTTGGAATGAAGATTTAGAAGTGAGATATTGGAAATGCACGCATCACAAGGCATTAAAGAGAATAAAATAATTTTTCTGGTGAAATTGCATCTTCGCGCAACGCGAAGAAGCAGGAGGGGCAACTTCACGATACGCGAAGTTGCAGAAACCAGCCCAACTATTTGTTCCTTCAAGTGACGCGAAGGAGCAAGCCAAATCATCTTCGCGATACACGAAGATGCTTAAGTCGGCCAAAGTTAGGGTTTTTTCACTATATAAACGATTTTTCGACCATATTCGAGATATTACGACTTCCAGAGGCAGAAAAGGTGTTCTAAGACGACTTTCAGCCATCCCGAAGCTTCCGGTTCCATCATTGATCGTATGTTCATCAAGATAAGTACTTTAACAATTGTATCGATGTCCGGCTAATCGTGTGTGTTCGTTCTAGGCTAAGGTTTTGTGTGAAATACTGTTAAAAATAGATTCTTATGCTTAACGAATAGAGCTTGATTGATTTTATATGAATTTGTCTTACTTAATTAGTTATTTGGTTGATTAAGGTTTGTGTTTGCGATTATTGAATTGTGTAACGTTTGCTTGGTTGTTCATCAACATTTAGGGTTTAAGCTCTTGTGTCATTGAACTAGAATAATCAAACCTTATCATTGAGTTAGTTGTCATAGACATAGAATTGACAATTATGGAGTATGGGTTCATTTGTGTCAACAATTCGGTTGAGTTAATGTTTTTCATCATAAATCAAACCATAGGACTAACAATTATTGCAAAACCAAAGACAAGAGAATCCGTGATTAACGTATGGAACACATAACCCGAATCTAGAATGAATACTTTTTAATTAATATTGTTTACAAATCTTTTTAAGTAATCGTTTAGTTTTAATTAATCTTTTTCTAAAAACCGCTTGGCATCGTCTGTCCGACTTAGTTTAATCATTAAATTAGTAGTATTAAAATTAGCACTTCATTGAGTTCCTGTGAAGACGACTTTACTTACCCGTACTTATTATAGGTATTTAAGTTTTAAAATTAATTGTTTGAGTAAACTGCGACAGCCTAAGTTACACATGCTTAATTCAAACCCTAATACATTTCATGCTTAACCCAACTAGCATTTGGCATTTGCCTACTGACAAAATAAATATTGATTTTTTTTTTCAAAAGTAGTTTTGAATTTAGGGTCTGTTTGTTATGAGGTAATGAAACGAACGATGAAATGGAATGGACAAAAGAATGAAATGAATCATTACCATTTTAATTATCTTGTTTGGTTACCATGTAGGAATGAAATGAATAATCACTTTATTATTACTTTTTATTAAATAGATATATTTTTGTCGGTTAATGAAACGGTAATAACATAATATGATATAATAATAAAAATATAATAATAATTATAATTTAATAATAGTTATAATACAATAAAATAATAATAATAATTGTTAGTAATTTTTCATTTCATTCCATGAAGGAGTGAAAGAAAAAACACATTTTACTAAGGAATAAAAAATGTTATATATAGAAGGAATTTCATTCCTTAGAAATGATTCATTCCATTGATGAATGCTAACTAAACATGTTTTATTTCATTGAGTTGGAATGATCCATTCCATTCTGTCTATCATTACTTCATACCAAATACTACCTTAGATAATAGATATGCATATTTAAAACGTATCATTGCCTATTTATAAAATTTCTTTTACCAAAAATTTATTGATTCAACTCGCGTATAAGTACTATTCAGAAAACACAACCTTCTATATGATATTTTAAGAATAGATGTTTTTAGATGGAAAGTATGATTGAAAAAAATATCTAAACAACAATGGTGGATGTCAACAACCAATTGACTGGGATTTTAATCCTAAAAGATAAGAGTTTTCTAGGCCGATGCTGAAAATGATTCTACAACTAAAGCATGGATAGGCACAACGTTAGGAATGGCATTACCCTAACTATATTACTAGTAAACTCTTTTAATTTCATTGTAATTTTTAATATTTTAAATTAATGCATTTTTATTTTAGTTTATATGCTCTTTTACAATTAATTAAATTTTGACTTAAAAAGAATGATGCAAGAGGAAGACGTCACTTCTTAAACGTGAAAAACTGTGAAATTGAAGAAACTACTGAGGAAATGTGAGATAACTACCTGTGCTCAGCATTCTCATCTATTTGCCTATCTCCAAACCTAAACTTACATTAAAAATAAATACACTTTATTTATCTTTTTCAATTAAATATAAATTTTAATATATTTATCATTATATTTTCACTCATATCGACTCACAACCACTTTAAAAATATACATAAAGAGTAAACTTGAACTTCTCAAACATAAACATAACTACATTTTCTTTCGCTTTCACCTGTAGCATTACAAAAATTTCACTTACATATTACGAGAAATAGGATGAGAATGCTTTAAGGCCATCTGTATTGGGGCCATTATACAAGCATGGGAGGATAAAACCCCTACGCCACCTAGGCGTTAGGGTGTATTATTGGGGCTGGGGGCATGAACATTTTTACAACAACTTTATATGTGACTTGAAATGATAATAATTGAAGAGACATTAACCATTAAACACGTTTTTTTTATAAAAGAAGTAAAGATGACTTGATGAAAAATGTATTTTATAAAGCATTAACCATTACAGATGGCCTACATGATTTTTAGAGTTTAAAAATGATGTGAGTAAATCAAAGATCGACTCACTATAACATATCACTTGTTGGATAAGGTCACTATCGTGAAAGCGTCATGTTTTTATCTTTATGCTCAGAAATGGCCAACTTTTGATTTTGTTGGTGTTTGCTTTTTATATAAAAAGTTGATGAAAATTAATATTTGAAATATTGTAAATTAAATTATCAGTAGGTGTGATGTCTCATTCCTCGATTATAGCAAAAACGTGTAAGAAAATAAAACACAAAAGTATATCACTAGTGTGCCTCACTATTTAATTGATTATAACATTTCAGCTTTTAATTCTCTTTCTAATCATCTTTAAATCGATAATTTGATAAGACACATCCGCAATAATTTAATTATTCATATTTTTTTTTGGATATTGGATTGTAAAAATTCAAACTTTGCCATATTTGTACGTATTAATCCCAACTTAAGAAATTTCATAGGTTAGTCCTAACTTTCATCATATTGACCTCTACCGAGTATTTTTCTAACAGAAACTAACCATATTAATTTTTAAGCAAAATATGTCATTTTTTTAAAATTGAGGGAGAAATGCAAAAGGTAATTCAATTTAATCTTCCCCCATTTTTTCCTCTGACCACCACCACCACCATAGTCTCCCCACCCTACTGGCCTACCACCACCACCACCGAAGTCTCCCCGCCCTACCTCCACACCACCACCACCGCCACCCCACCATGATTAAACTTAAAAACCTACCCAACATTGGTTTCATTTCAATTTAGTCTCTATTGCCACCAGTCCCCCTATACTCAATTGACTCAGTTCTTGGCTCCGGTAACCAGAATGCCAGAAGTTGACCAACCGACAACTGCAAGGAAGTAAATCGATGACCGAAACTTAGTCATCCAAGGATACCATTCTCATTTACTTGACTTTCGAATTAGGGTTTTGGATTTTCGTGCTGGACAGTGGTGGTGGAGATCCGGTTAATTTTTTTTTCTTTTGTTTGCGTTCGATAGGTGGCGATGAGGGTTGCAGGCTTGTCGGAGAAGAATGGGTTGAGCAATGGGGGTGGGAGTGAGTTGTTGGAGAAGAAAAAGAAATCTTGTTTATAATAAAAAAAAATCTTTTATTTTACTCCCATAATTTGGAGAGTGACATATTTTATTTCAAAACTAATCATGTTAGTCTTCGTTAAAAAAAAAACTCGGTGAAAACCAATTGATTAAAAGTTGAGATTAACCTAAGGAATTTTTACATTAAGATTAATATTGACAAGTGAGCCAAAATTTATATTATTAAAATCCAATATCCTTAATTTTTTTTTACCCTCAACTTCCATACAAGACTACACAGAACAAGAAACTGGGTCTAGCCAAACCCAACAAAGTACAAACACACCACCAAGAAACAATTCAAGCCACATGATTTTGTATTTCATTGTTTACCTAAGGATCTTACCAAACAATCTATCCATTGCCTTCAGAGAAAATTTTCCATATTGTATGGAGAGGATGTGCATAGAGGTGGATGAACCATGAGACAGAAAAATGTTACCATTTATCAATAAATTTGGTAAGGCATTGTTTATCCTTTTTAATTTTTCAATAATTTTTTAAGTAATTATGAGTGTAGGAGAGAAAAAATGTCATAAATGTACCGGAAAGTATCATTTAGCTGAAAATAAAATAGAAAAGATGGTGATTTTAGTTTAATTAGGGCTCAAAGGAACCGAACAAACACCATGGCCTTGTTCATGTTCGTTTATTAAGAAAATAACATGTCACGACAATTCACGAACATTACCGAACGAGATTTTTTGTTTTTTCGTACATTAACGAACACAAACGAACACAAATAAAATCGGTGGAGCTTAGAAATTGATGTATTCATCAATGTAAATAATAAGAAAAGAAATAAAAACAATGCAAAAACAATGTGGAAATATACTTTCTATTAGAAGTAATAAGTTAAAGAATATAAAATGATTAGATAAAATAAATAAATATCAAAAAAATGGTCCTAGCCAAACCCAACAAAGTACAAACATCACCAACAAACAATTCAAGCCACATGATTATGTATTTCATTCTTCACCTAAGGATCTTTATCAAACGATATCTATCCATTGCACGGGCTTACCCGAGACTGCCCCTATCTTGTTAACTCAACACTTGGATTTTATAAAATGATTAGGTTTTATCCTTCGTGTTACAAGGGTTGTTTTACATTTTTCGTTTATAATACTTATTTATGTTTTTGGATTTTAATTTTATTTATTACAAGAAAATTAATAATATACTTAGAGTTTCACAAATAAATGAGATGCTATAACCTGTTTAAAAGCTATCTGGGTTTGATGAGACACATAACCCGCTTATTTTCTTACTATAAAATTGTTTCTTAATTATAAATAATATCTTTTTTGTTAAAAAAAAAATCGGATATTAATTTTTAGTATATCCCCATTTTATAATATTTTCATATCAAATATTTGGTGAGATTAAATTTTAATTTAATGAGATGCTATAACCAATTTAAGCGCTATCTGGGTTTGGTGAGACTCACACCCGTGAATTCGGGGTTAAATGCATGAGAAGTTTTCATTTATAAATAAAGCAATTTGATGATTTGAAAGAATGTAGGAAGCAACCAAAGAACTTTTAAAGGTTCTGTTTATATATATTTAAGATATTAAACGGGAGATACGATTAGTTACTACTTGCATGATTATTACATTAAACACTGTTTTTATTAATAAATATTGATAATGGCATTTTTAAAGTAATTAAAAACATTAGCTTTTCTGTTTAGTATGAGAAACTTGATAGAATTGTACTCCGAAAGTTAAAAGATTATGTTGAGAAAAAGGAAAATATGCAAATGCCAATTAAATAAATTGCATCCAATTCATATAAAAAAATTCAACCAAATAAAATTAGAACTCACCCCCCTACTACCAGTCTACCACAACCAATATTGATGCAGCCATCACCTAAAATCTGTTGCGTGCCGTTTGTAATCAGATTAAACAATATATAGTAACTGAAATCTGTTCCGTGCGCATCAGCTATTTGCGTATGCAGCCTAAATTAAAATGGAGTAGCTCTTTGATGCATACTCAATATACAACAAAAGCTGTTTCAACCACAAGGGAAGAACCTTTGATTTTAGTCAAAACCGTCATTTAACGTATAGAGGATATGTTGCCACAATTGATACTTGATGTTGAAATGACAATATATCAACGTATCATAGTGTGTGGCGCCCTCGTATCCTTCGTGACAATGATATCATAAATGATCTCAATTCAAACACGTATAATAATAAATATAGTATTCATATAGTATGTCTGACCCATATATGTATAATTATAAATATAGTAAACATACAGTAGGTCTGACCCATATATATTGAGGAAAAAGTATAGGTTTCCCTTTTAAAACTTTATTAATCAAGTGGTTTAACTCTAGTATCGTGTTCCTGAGTCGTTTGTTAGGGAAAGAAGTAGAAGGCAATAAAGGAAGTTCTAAAACAAAAAAGAAAGGAAAGCTTTAATAACTTTCTCTTCTAACTTTCTTTTTAAAATTGATGAATTTAAAGAGAAAATAATATCCCTCCTACCTTCCTTCAAAATTCTTCTATACCTTTCCAAATCCTCTCCGGAACACAAAGTTAAATTATACCATTCACTTTCCCTCATTTTTTTTTCTTTCCCTATCATTCATTTTCCATCACTTTTTTTTTTCTTTCTTTCATTAAACTCCGAAACAGTGTGCAGCCAAGTAGAGGCCTAGGCAATACAATAATCAATGAATCGTTTTTTAGCCTACAACTTCCATTCATCAGATTATTATGTTCACCATATTGAAAATTTGTAGTGTATAGATGTTCAACCTACAAATTTCAGTAAGAATTTAGCCGCGCAGCTCTTCATCGGGTTCCATCGGAAATTTATTGGGATTTCAGATAATCAGATTTGTCCAACTGTCTCGTTGAGAATTCAACTCTTTCATATTACCCATGCCTGATTCCTTGTTTATAGTTTGTACCTTGTTCATTAAGAACATGTTTACCTAATCAATGAGTTGCTTTATTTTCATATAAATGTTTGTGCATCATCTAATCTATAATACATATAAACGAAAACCCAAAAATCCTATGAGTCGTGATGTGGTCCCTCCCCCCTTTTATGGAAGCCACCACATTTCTTGATTTTTAAATGAAGACCTCTGATTGATTTAACATAAATTCATGGGTATGGGTCTTACTAAAACCAGATAGCTCTTAAACGAGTTATAACATCTCATTAAATTAAAAATTAATTTATTAATTATTTGATATGAAAATCCTATAAAATAGGGATATACTAAAATTTAATATCCAATTTAAAAAGTAAAAAATAATAAAAAATAATCTAATCAAATATTTGATATGAATATCCTATAAAATAGAATATACTAAAAATTAATATCCTATTTTATTTAATTATTTAAAAAAAAATATTATTTATAATTAAAAAACAATTTTATAATAAAGAAAATAAACAGGTAATGGGTATCACCAAACCCAGATATATTTTAACCAGGATTATAACATATCATTTATTTGTGAAACCATTTCATCATCAAACCTCAAGTATATTAATTATTAACTTTCTTACAATAAATAAAATTAAAATACAAATATACATATATAAATATTAAAAACAAATAACGTAAAACAACCCCGTAATACGGGGGGTAAAATCTAGTTGATTATATTGTTTATCTTTTACCAGCATTTTACTAAATGGTACCAGGTTTAGTTAAAAGGATTATGGCTTAGAAACTAATAATCATTCGATAAAAAGGCCTTGGTAGGCATAATCCAATGAAATTTGAATCTAAATTCCATTTATTAATGTGCGTTGTTAACATTATTTGTGGAATTATAATCCCAATTTCATACTTTGTTCGGTTAAAAAAGGAACTGGAATTAGTTCCCTCATGTAAATGAATTTATCAAATCTTCTAAAATTGCGAAGTAAATGGAATACAATTCACCACCACCGCTATCAACACCCATAACGAACATGTAGCCACCCGTATCAACGAGTTGATAAATTTAAATTCCTTTAAATTCAAACGACGAAGCTCAATTTCTAATCAAATTTCAACTCTTTCAAACAGATTCTACAAACCAAACACTTTGTGTTAGGCCACTTTGAGTCCCAACACAGGGGTTCAACCACATGTACTTGAGACTGTAGTAACCGGTCCCAACCTCCAAAAACTAAATCCTACTATTATCCACCGGTTAGGTTCAGTCATACCAAAAAATATACAGAGTTTGAAGGCAAAGTGACACATTTTCTGCTACACAAATTGATGTATGTTTCTTTCCCGATTTAAAGGGTTATTATGTTGTAAACACTGTGCTTGCCTAACAAACAAGCCCCGGCTAAAGTGGGAGCCGTTCAGGTTCAGGTGGGTTCATAGACATGATGCATAACGAGTGCGGAAGAAAGAAATATACAGCTAAAAACAAAATGACTCCAAGATCAGCTTCTTCACCAACAGCTGGTCTTGGAGGATCTACCAAGTATATCTGGCTTGCACACCACAAACAGTACATGCTAGCAATTGCTATCAGAAGCTTAACGGAGTTACCTGATTGTTTTCTGATATTTCTTTCACCCTTCATCCTGCAATTTATCAATCAAATTAAAGAAATCTGAAACATAATGATACCATAAACGACACAAAAGCAAGTAAACCATAACCTCACCTGTTGACGCGAATGAAACCAATGATCAAACAGCCACACAAGAATCCAACCACAACAACCGCATCTGGATTCACCGGAGCACGGCCTTTCCACCAACCAGTACTCAGTATCCAAGTGTACACGGTCGAGTGCCCGTTTTCCTGCCCCATTATTATTGATATTAAAGATTAGAAATGTACATTGTGTTGACTTTCAGTTATTGTTAGTTATCTCCAAACTGCCACAGTTGACTCGTTAGAGACGTCTTTACTAGCCTTTACATATATGAACTTGTATCGCAGCTTTCGATCATAAAAAATACAGTGATCTCTCTCCAAAAACATACACTAATCGATGAACTATAACGTCAATTTTTTCTACAAATAATTGAACCAATACCTCAAAGAGATGATCTAGGAAGAAATGTGATAACGAACCAGCTGACACGAGCAACAAACATTGCTTCACAGTAAGCGGAACCTGCACCAAAAACAGTGAAAATTAGGGCACCGATTGAACATTAACCACAAAATCACTCAAAATGCCAAATCAATAACATATTCAGAAGCAACAGTACATCAAATCATCAATCAATCAAAAATCACAGCAAATTGTTAACCACTAACCCCTGTGACGGAATCCAGCAAACCGTTGGAGATGAATAACCGTGACACGCGAGTGTAGAGTAATGAAAACGGAACACCGAGGATGAAAATGTAAAGGAACGGATCGTGAATGAAATCCTCGACGGATGAGCCGAATACGCGGCCGAAGCCGAGAGTGGAGGTGAGCCACTCGGAGAAGGAGCCGATGTCGGGACCGAAGAAGGCATTGAGAGCGTAGATGAGGCAGTGGTGAGGGGTGAACCTGCCGTTAGAGATGCTCATCAGAGCTTGTCCGGTGCCTAGAGCGTACATCATGTGTGGACCTGGTCCTGGCATTTCGCCGGAGATTTGGTGAACGGCTAGTTGAAATCGGCGGTAAAGGCGGAGTAATAGATTTGGCTTGCCGGAATATTCTGGCGAGTCACACGTTTCGTCTGCCGTAAGTTTCAGATTGCACACCTGAATTTAGGCTGTTTCAGAAAAGGTCCATTAAGTAATGAAAACTGCATTCAGAACCTTGGCTTATATATAGACGTGTGCCAAAAAACCTCACTCGAAATCTGTTCGTTTGTAAACGAGCTGAGCCTGAGTCACGCCTAAGCTCGCTTATTGGCTCGTTCGCTAAGTTAAAGGTCAAATTTTATTATATGAACTATAGTCCAAATACCGCCATGTTTATGATGTGCGTGTGTGTGTGTATATATATATATATATCTGTGTGTGTGCGGGCTCTCGGGGGCAAAATTGAGATTGCGCTAATTTTGATGTTATTTTATTAATTTTGTAAAAATAATGTTAAAAGTAGCGGAAGGTTAATCAGCTAATCAGACATCAAGTGGTGGCGTTGATAGCTGAAAGACAAGGGTACATGCAACAATCGGTTGATGGCAGGGCCGTCTCTGAGAAAGCGTTGTTCTTCATAGCCCTGTGCGAGTACAAGAATGAGCCCTGATATAAACTTACACACACACATAATCGGTATTAAAACGATAGGTGTTACACAAATCAAACAAGACAACACTACTGTAGCAAAATAGTTTATTTTAAATAGTTATTCAAATCGTGAGACGCTAACTCACATTGAGTGTTTTGAATTTAAGACACTATTTTATAGATTAATGTATCACATTGAGTGTTTTGAATTTAAGACACTATTTTATAGATTAATGTATCTTAAATATTTAAATAATAGTTATCGCTTATCATCTTTCAAAATCATGTTTAATAAAATAATGCTATCAATTATTTATAATAGAAAGACAAAACATCAAAACTAGTCCTTTATGTTTACACGTTTTTTCAATGGTTGTCCTTTCGCAAACTTAATGGCAAAAAACATCCTTTATGTTTTAAAACTCTATCATGTTATGTCCTTTGGTCCTAACCTAGTTAACTTTTCTCGTTAAATTCGGTCATGTGCAGGCACATGAGGGTAATTTAGTCTTTTTACCATTTTTATTTAGTCTTCATAAGAAACGCTTCCTCTCTCTCTCTCTCTCTCTCTCTCTCTCTATAAACTTTCTTATCTTGTCCAGAGCTCCACCACTGTGTGCCAGCACTGTCGCCGCACAAAACCACCATCTCCATCATGTTCCAACCACCGCTGTATAAAACCAACATAACCACTGTTTTTCCTGAACTGCCTAAAGCCACCACCATCACCACTGTGTTCCCACCAACACAACAACTTGAAACCACTTCCATATTTCCCACCCCAATCTACAAAAACCATTGAAATCGGAATCATCTCCTCCTGCAAACAACACCTACAACCACTGAATATCCTGACGGATATAAAAACATCGATAGATTTGGGTTTCATCTCCACTACCATTTTTACAAAAAAAAACCAAATGGGGCAGGGTTTCGTCGGAAAACGAGGGTTAGAAACCTAACCACCACCGCCGCCGCCACCAGAAATGAAAAATTGAAGCCATATTTAGATGCGATGAATCGGAAATCAAAGCTAAACCTGGATCTGAAATGCTGTTACCGGAATGTTTAGGGTCAATTTTTGATCCAGATCTAGCTTCGATTTCCAACTCGGATCTTTGAATTTGAATGAAATCGAAGTCAGATCTGGTTAACTTTTGTGTTCATCGTTGGTGGTGATTAGGTCAGGTGGTTGTGCCGATGGAAAGTGGTGGTGGCGTCGGCAGCAAGGGGTGGGAACTTGTGATTGTTTGGTCAGGGTGGGTGGTGATGGTGGCCAGATTGTTAGAGAGAGAGAGAGGGGGAGGGAGAGTTTAAGAGAGACTAAGAGAGGGAGAGATAGAAAGAGAGTTTTTTTATTCTATTTTTAATATATTTTAATTATTAGATAAATTTGTAAAATTACAAAAATACCCTCATAGGTATTGCACATGACCAAATTACAAAATACCCTCATATTTCCTCATGTGCGATGCACATGACCAGATTTAACGAGAAAACTTAACCGAGTTAGGGTCAAAGGACAAAGCTTGATAGAGTTTTTGAATACAAAGGATGTTTTTTGCCATTAAGTTTGCGAAAGAACAA
This sequence comes from Bidens hawaiensis, assembly GCF_021521415.1. Lineage (NCBI taxonomy): Eukaryota > Viridiplantae > Streptophyta > Magnoliopsida > Asterales > Asteraceae > Bidens > Bidens hawaiensis. The sequence goes on from NW_027491136.1 coordinate 1,043,717, forward strand.
CCATTGAAAAAACGTGCAAATATAAAGGACTAGTTTTGATGTTTTGTCTAATAGAAACGTATAGTCAAAATAAATTTATTAGATTTCTTTTATCTTGATATAAAAGGCATAATTCAAAGAATTAAATATGAGTTCCTTATTTACATAACCATCATTTATTAGTAAAATAAATAACATTTATAAAATTTAAAGGATAAAGACACGTAATTTATAAAGTTACTACCGAAAGTATATCAATTTTATAGAGCTCTAACAGTCAGATTACAAATAATTCATTATAGCAAAATATTTATTTTGTAGAAGATATAGTTTTCACTAAATAATTAATACATGCAATTTATTTAAGAAAAAGTAGAAATAACAAAGTGATTTGAATAAGAGCCGTTATTTTCAGAAACCCCATTCTTCCGGCCATTTTACGTTTGGGCCAAGCCCAACTAAAGTCTTTATATAGGTAATAGGTCTGTTGAACATGTGGGCTCCTATTTAAAAAATAATGGGCTCCCACCAGAATTGGGCCATGTGCAAGTGCCAAACTTGCACATGCCCAAAATCGGCCCTGGTTGATGGTTGAGCGCTATGTGCCTTATGTCCAAGGCCTGATGCAAAACTACTATTAAGGCGGGGGTCTCACCGGAAGCAGCCTCTCTTTTCCTACGGAGTAGAGGTAAGGCTGTCTACATCTTACCCTCCTCAGGCCCTACCATAGCTTTGATATTGATGGATTTACTGAGTATGATTTGACGACGACGACAAAACTATAGTCCAAATATTAATATTATGTAGTTTATAAATCCAGCAATGGTAAAATGTATATATATTTATCAATATATGTAGAGAACACAGATTTTAAAACTAAACAAGTTGGCTCAACAAATCACAAGCTAGCTCAGGCTTTTATCGAGCAGAGCTTGAGCTCAGCTTTTCAGTCCATTAAGACAAATGAGCCGATGAGGCCGACTGTAACATTCGTTATTTTTAATATCCGAAACTCGACCCTTTTTATTTTTTATATGAATTTGTTAACATTATAAAATCTTTATTTCATTGTTAGCATATGTTAATTTCATCAAGTAATATCAAGATTTAAACCATTCCAAGCATCAGGGGGCAAATATGCCAAACACCCGAACTTCCTTTTTTTCCCTCTTCTCTTCATTCCTCGTCACGACAGCAGCCCCCCCCACCCCCACCCCCACCCCCACCCCCATCCCCATTTTTTTTTCTTGTTGCTTAATCCACGCCGGAAATCATGAAATTGGCATCACAAATTCATTAATTGATTGAAAACGCGCCTACCGACACTCCAGTTATAGAAATTGATAAGAAATTGACAGCTAATTGATTAAGATACGAACCACGACTAACCAAGCTTGGTTTCACTATAAATACTCGATCAAAATGCAATTAAACTCGCCCACACCATCCTCATAGCAGCGCAACCCAAACCCCTAACTCAATTTTTCTAAACGAAGCCATCAAGATCAGTTTTTATATTGAGCTCGAGCCGATAACCCTAGGTGGCCGTTCTCCATCAATTCGTTATTCCCTCAGGTAATTGAAACATGTTTCTTGGTCGGATTAGGGCGTCTATCAAAAGCCATCGGTCAATTTTGATTGACAGAGAGCATACACGCTTCAATTGGGATTCAAACACAAGTTTTATGCAAAAAATAAGAGGAACTGCACTATCTGTTTATATTCTTCCGATTTCATGTCATAAGCATCTTTGGCGCTGGTTCAGTTGGCCAATCCCATTTCGTTAAGGCTCGTGAACCGGCCTGGGACGCGGGTTCGACCCCTCCCAGGCCCGGTTTATTGTTTTATTTTTTTTAATTTCATTTTTAATCATTTTATTATTATTACTACTACTACTACTACATATATAGACACTAAATAAATATTATTTTAACGAAACCGAACCCCACACTCACGTTTTCCTTGTTGTGAACCCACATTTCTTGAATTATCTATAATATATATATATATATATTGTATATAAATTAACTATATATCTTTAATAATAATAAATTCGTTATCTTTTTCGCACACCTATTAAACCGGACCAAACCATATTAAAGGTCAAAATAATTTTTCATTAACTTTTCTGTTAACATATATATATATATATATATATATATATATATATGTATATAATATTTATCTTATTTATATAAAGATCAATAATAATAATAATAATAATAATAATAATAATAATAATTGTTTAAACTCAAAAAGTTTCCAAGTTTCTTTTAAACCGATTAGCAACCTTTATATCATGTTGCATTTTTTTAATTGTTTATACTCTTTAATTTATATTATTTACAAATAATTAAAACTAATTATATTAATTACATTTTTAGATAAACACAATCAAATTCCGAATTCGTTATAAATCTTGTTAATATTTCATCATTTAATTAATATTATCGTGAACAAATAGGGCATTTTGTCGACGTATCCCGAGGAACTCAACCGTTTTTATCTAAATTTTATCGCCATCTCGTCTTCATTAATTCACTCGTCAAGGTGAGTTTATATACCCCATTTTTTATCTTTAATGCTTTGGGGGTAGCATGTATACCTTATTAACTTTACTCTTTTATTTATTCATCTATTCAAAACACAATTCAATTTATGTTTATGTGTGATTATTGCATGATTTATAACTATGCTCTATGTGCTTAAGTGTTTATTTTATGTTTGGTAGTTGGTATCTCATCCTCATCTATTATCATCTAGTATGATCATACATTTACCCAAGTACATTGATTTTGTATCAATAGGAATGGGTTCACATCTATTTAGTTATTTTATATTTTTATAAGAATTGTAATGCTCACCATATTCATATGAATTGTGATTTACTTACCTATATATAAAAAAAACTTATGTATTCTCACCAACATTCGTGTTGACAAACTCTATTTTATACATGCTACATGTTCAAGTATGTAATGCACCCAAGATCGAAGATAATTAGTTGACCTTAGGATTTATAAATTCAAAATATGTATTTGATTATTGTAATTATGTACTTGTTTAATATTAATGAAATTAAATATTAATTGATGCTTTAATTAGTGTCTACTGGGCTACTGTCCAATCAATTCGTTACGCCCCGGCATATTCCGCCTTTGGCTGGGGTGTGACACCGACTTATTTAACTTCGAGTCAAGTCTGAGCGTAACCTGGCTCGGATCAACTTGCTTACGGGCCCCTAATTTCGTTCACGTTTCTTTTAAAATATACTTGAATTGAAGTTCATTTTCCTCTCTTTATAACCATCTGAAACAGGCCACCTTACCAGTCAATTGGTCATGTTAGAAAAAAAAAAAGGAATAAAGTCACAAAATACACACGTACAATAAACATACCATACATTGCGATATTTGAAAATGATCTGAAGAAGTTAAAAGAGTCAGTCAAATCCAATGGAACACATGATGGATCCCTTGATGCACATCACCACCATTGTTGTCAAAACAAACTTCAACGAACATTACAAATCAACACAGTTCACCTTTCCTCTCTTCACTCCAACATCTTCCGGCTGTTAATCGACTTAATATCCAACAAAATATGCCCTACAATCCACGGAAACCCCAAGCATTTAACATTCCCCTTACAGTAATCCGCATGGTAGGTCACATGATACCATGCCGCTGCCAACTTATGGCGGTCTTTCGCCTCACAACCACCCTCAAACCAACCCCTTGCATCCCGTTGCAAACATTTGATGGCCACCAGTATCCTATCTTTCGTTTCACCATACCTCCGGTTATCCCGTTGCAAATAAGATGACTTATTCCTTATATTTCCGGTAAGAATCTCATCCTCGGTTTCCGCTTCATAATAAGTCATAAAGCTAGTCAGAGCATCTAAATACATTTCTTTATGAGTCAATGCAGTATCGATAAAGTCAATAAACCCGTTGACCACAAGATCTGGATCATAAGAACCTTCAATAGCTTCAGTTGTATAAGCCGATGCTGCATTATCTATTAGCTCGGATTCTTTAGTGGCTCGGTAAAGCTTCCCGAGTGGTCCTTGTGAGACGTACATGGGTCGGTCCCACCTAGCCATGAAGTCCGGGTATTCCCGTGGTCTTAAAGACCGTGGCATTTCAGCGGGAGCCCCGGTTTTTGCAAAGTCAACAGCCATTGAGTGGAGTGTAGCCAATCGAAGACATTTTGGGCTCAATGCTTTCTCAGGTTCACGGTCCGCATGGACCAAGTGTGCATTTGAGATGCCACCGAGCGTATCGCTTGTCATGTAATCCACAAAAAACTTCCCAATTTCCTGTAACGAGACTTGTGATTTGAGTTTAGTTTTTGTACGATTAGCATTGGTTTTTGGAAATGTTAATTTGACATACCTCTAATGTAACGTCGTGGTCCGTTAGACGTGGTCTTCGACCCGTGTAGTCCATTGGGTCCACGGTTCGAGGTGGGATTAGAGATTCATCCCAGCTAACAAAATACAAATCACCATCAAGATCACCACCGGAACATTCATTCGGATGAGGCCTGTAAAATGAAAATGTTGATCATAACTTTTACAAAGTTGGGAATCTAGTGATTTATTTCAAATGGGCCAAAGGGTAAAAAACTTCAAAAGACTGGGAAATGGTTCAAGTTGATAAAATTCATAAAACTAGCTAAAATGGAAACAGGTCAAATTGGTAAAAACATAAAATACTAGCCAAATGGAAGCGGGTTGAACGCCACTGGAAAGTGTATTCAACATGCATAAAACCTCCTCCATATATATAGGTATATAAACACATTAATAATTACCGTTCTCCTTTTTGAGGAAACACGATGCAATCTTTATAATCTTTCTCATCCAACGCAATCTCATAAACAGCATCAAGAACCCTAACATCACCTGGGTGAAGACAAGGATTTCTTGTAACCACAACCTTCCCGATCACCACCGATGTCATATCATCCATCGTTTTAAAATACTTTTGTTCCCGATTCTTAACTTCTGTTTTGGTCAACGTGATCCTAACATAAACTTGACCATAGTCTAAAACCCCCGATTCATCCAAACACCCAACAAGAATTCGACCCTTCGGTACAAAAACCCGACATCTAGTTCTCAAATCAACAAACAAGTTATCATGGTGTGACAAAAGCATCATCGAGAGGTATGGTTCACAATTTGGTTTGTACCCTTGAAGCAACATCTTTACAAGAATGTCTTTTACGTCATAAGATCCCAAGCCATCCAAAACCATTAACGCATCCTCACTACTATACAACATTGCGTTTATAACCCGTAGTTGTGCATCTTGTAAAGCTAAAAAGGCGTCATCTTTAACGCCTAAAGTTGACAAAAGAGTAACAATTTCACGGTTGAAGTAACATGATTGTGATTCACTATGTTTTGTGACATTTAGCATCCTATTTTTGGATTCAAATTTGAGCATGCTTTTCCGTAAAGATAATTTCTTGAAAGAATTTCGGTCAACTGCGATAACCCCTTTATAACCACCATATCGGATTTGAAAAGCTGAAGGGATGTGTTTCAAACCGTATTTTGAAGCAACTTCTTTAGCAAAAGAAAGTGAGATTTTCCCGATCCCGTCTGAGAAACAATAGTCAACACCGTCGGTTTTAACTTCAATGTCGGGAATAATCTCGACATGATGAGGTGGCACTTCAATGGTTTGTTTTGAAGTGCTAAACAACTGACCCATTCTCGCAGCACACTTCGATATGCTTCGAATACTAGTAAAACACCCCATCCATTTTCTTATATCATCAGCTGTCACGTGGTTGTTAGAAGCAAACATCCAGACGGAGTTTGACCGGAGTTGACTTGCGGAAAATGCTAAAAATTCGAACTTTTTTGATCCTATACAAATCCCGTTTCTCATAATATCAAGTGCTCGATCATACACTTTGGTTTTAATAGGCTTTGAAAAGATTCCTTGTTGAAGGCTTACTGAAATAACATTCGGTTGAAGCTTGCCCCAATCTTCATCAACAAACGTTAGCCTTAAAAAATCCAAAGAATATTCAGAATAATGTTTAACGATGTAATTCGACGCCTCGAGTTCAGGACCGAGACAGTAAATCTTCGTAGGAGTGATATAGACTCTATGAATGCTCATAATCTTGTTTTGACCTGTAGACTTGCTAGATGTCGAACCCTTGATTGTTTGCCTCAAGGTGTTGATTTTATCTTCAATATACGAGATGGGGTCGTAGCATGTGGCATGAGTTTTATGCATTCTTTTTAAAACTGTCATTACAGAATCTTGATCTTGATTGATTATAAAATCGATTAGCTCACTATTAACTGAAGCAAGACTTAGTTTTTGAGTTTGAACTAATGAGTTGAGCTGAAATAGGATTTCGTACGATAAGCTTGACTCTGGTTGACTATTTACAAGTGGAACTATATCAGAAGATGAATGAAACTCTTTCCCGTCTTCTACAGTCAGCATGATCAGATCTTTAATGTAAAAAGGTAAACTTGTGAAACTTTCCAAAGCTGAATGCGGTTCTTTAAATTCCAGGCATAATGTGCATGATTGACCAATGGATTTCTTGCTGGAGAAGTCAGTGGTCCGAACCCATGTGAACTCAAAGTCTTCCTTGAAAATATGATAGCGGTCAGAGCTGAACCGAGGCAAGACATTGGGTCCTGACAGTCTCTGGTATAGCTTCGGTGCATGTTTGAGCTATAAAAAGTGAACATAAAGCTTCAGTTAACGAATTTGTAAATGTGATATATAATTCTACAATTTGAAATCTACGATACAAAATTTCAAATACAAAATATAAACTGTGTGCATGAAACTGAAATAACCAACCTGTAACCGATATAACCAATATAACCCAACGCAGTCAAAACGACAGCTTGGTTTTATGTTTTTGCAAAAACCAAATTTCCGGTTCAGTTTGGTTTTGCATGTACCAAAAACTGTACCAACTTTCATAACCAAGCCCCATAAAAACCAAAAAAGTTGACTTTTGTTATAGTTAATTAATCATTAACTAAAAAATATTTACCCCTAAGCTTCATGCCCAAATTCATTATTTCGGGCCTTTCTTTTTTGGCCCAAACGACAAAACCGAAATTGAACCGAACTCAGTGTGAAAACTGAAAACCAAAAGTTTTTCATAGAGGTGGCAATATGAGTGGGTTGGGTTGGATTTGGGTGATGGGTTAGGATGGGTTTGGGTCAGGATGGGTATGGGTCAGGATGGATTTTTAAAATAGAGGGTTAGGATGGGTATGGGTCAAGATGGGTAAAGTTAATCCATCTTTTGACCCAAGGAAAGGTTAAAATGCAAAGGGTTTCAAAACCCCTCAAAAAAATATTCAAAAATTTTAATAAAAAATAATAACTCAAAATATAAATCAAAAACGCAAAAACTAAAATAACAAAAATGTCTCTCACGTCGTCCTCGTTCATTAAAAAAAAACGCGGTTTCGTGTCGGTTCAGGTTCGGTTTTTTTTGTTCATTTTTGCTTTTTTCGTTTCGGTATCTATTCGGTTTCAATGTTTTCGGTTTTTGTTCGGTTTCGATTTCTCGGTTTTATTCGGTTTAGTATGGGTCAAGATGGATAAAGTTAACCCATCTTGAACCAAGTAAAGGTTAAAATATAAAGGGTTTCAAAAACCCCTCAAAAAAATATTCAAAAAAATTAATAAAAAGTTAATAACTCAAAATATAAATCGAAAACGCAAAAAGTAAAATAACTAAAATGTTTCCCCGGTCTTCACGCCCTGCTTGCGGTGCGCACATATAATGTATATATGTGTGAACCCTTGGGTGGGCAAAAGTAAAATTGCACTAATTTTGACGTTATTTTACTAATCACGTGAAAATAACGTTAAAAGTGGCGGAAGGTTAATCAGGCATCATGTGGTGGCGTTGATAGCCGAAAGACAAGGGCACATGCACCAATCAGCCGGTGTCCCGATGATTGAGTGTTATGTGTCTTATGTCCAAGGCTTGATTCAAAACTACTATCGAGCCGGGGGTCTCACCGGAAGCAGCCTCTCTATCCCTATGGGATAGAGGTAAGGCTGTCTACATCTTACCCTCCTCAGACCCTACCATAGCATTGCTATTGGTGGGATATACTGAGTACGATGATGATGATGATGATGATGATGATGATGTGTTTCCCCGGTCTTCCTCGTTCATAAAAAATAAAAATAAATAAATAAAACTCGGTTTTTTCTCGGTTCAGGTTCGGTTTTTTCAGTTTTTTTTCCGCTTCGGTTTTGCTTTTTTTTTTCATTTCGGTCGGTTTCGGTATATGTTCGGTTTCAATGATTTCGGTTTCGATTTCTCGGTTTCTATTCGGTTCCGTGGGTTTTGTTTGAAATAAAATTGGATAAAGCTTGTTTTAGTCCATTCTAACCCATAAGCAAACCCATTCTAACCTATTACCAAAAGTCACTAGTATTTTCTCAACCCATCTTGACCCTTTGCAAAATTCTTTTGTTCCATCCTGACCCATCTCAATTTTAAAAGTTATCCAAATTGACCCAAAACAACCCATTTGGGTTTGTTTTGCCACCCTTAGTTTTTCAAAAGCCCAAAAAACCGAATTTTCAGTTTTTGGTTGGGTTTGAGCACAAAAATGACCCATGCACACCTCTAGTTAGAACTCATAGTCATTTATCACTTGATTAAGCTAAAACCACAGATAGATAAATTTACATTTCTCTCTTTAATCACACAGCTTATATACTTCTCCAAATCCAACTATGTTAACCCAAAATAATCAAAAAGTGAACCAATTTAAAGAGGATATGAAAGACCAAGCTACATTCTGAATAAAAAAGAGTTCACTTCTAAAGTTAAAATAAAAAAGATAAACTATTAATAATCAAGAAGCAATAAAAATACAAACTTTATCAAACCAAACAATACAAAGATTAACCACACACCTTTAAAACAACTGCATCGGGTTGTTGTGAGTCAACACAACAAGGAACAGCCTCCAAAACATCACTAAACTGCAACTCCAACCTATAAACCTCCCCCACGTGCATCACCCAAAACTCAAACCCCTTCCTTTCAGGCAAAACCCAGGCTTTAACATCCCCCCATGACTCCAAAACCGCCATACGATCCTTCTTAACCAACAACCCGGTTCGCAGAAACCCGTGCTCGACCCGGTTGTGGGGGTGAACGGGTCGGACGATGACGTCATCGAGGGAGTGAGTGAGAGTGAGGTTGAAACCCTTGAAGCAGAGGCTGGAGGTTTGGGATAATCTGATGGCTTTGGATTTGGAGTCTAGGGTTTCGAATTGGACCCGACCGAAGCCTCGGGACTTCCAGTTTTTGTGGTCGGAGGAGATTTCGCAGGCGAAGACGGAGGATTTGCCGGTGTGGGATTCGAGGAAGTCGAGGAGGTCTTTGGCGGTGGCTGATCGGGGAATGTTGGTGATTCTTACGGTGGCGGTGGCGGTGGCGGTCTCATCTGCCGCCATTGGCGGTGGTGGTGATCGGAAGTGGAAGTGGAAGTGGGTGGTTTTGGAGGGTTTTTGGGTGGAAAGGAGAGAGAAGAGAATATATGGAAAACGGGAAAACAAAGCTATATTGGGATTTTTGTCGTCGTATATGATTCTCGGTAATTAAAAACAAAGCCTGTAACTCGTTCGATAAAAGCTTGAAAAATTTTCAAGTTAAAAAACATGATTTGAAACGACTAAGTCGTTGGCTCATTTTTGTAACCAAGTGGAATTAACCCACTCTCAGCTCGGGTTGTGGCTCGGCTTGTTGGATTGATCTTAGGCTCATTTAACTTCAAGATCGAGCTTGAGCCTAGCCGAGCTACCTCGCTTAATTTCTAGCTTGAGCTCGAACCCACACCAGCTCGACTCGTGAACAACCCTATACTAAAAAGTAGCATGCGGATAAAAAAGGAAGGATTTTTTAAATTAGCTAAAGAAAGATATTCTTAAAAGATAACCAATATTGTTAAAAGATAACCAATAAGAGATTGATATATAATTCCTTTAGGCGTCGTCAGGTGGTTGTGTAATCTAAGCATAACGTCTCGTACGAATTTAAAATACCCTTTTGACTAATTGTTGTGGATCTACGAGGGACGACATCCACATGCCAAATCATCACCACGGGCGCCAAACACCACCAACTGGGCGACACTACAATGGCGCCCAACATCAACGCTTTGATCTATTGTGATCGGCTCATCCAAATATAACCAATTGTTGCAAAATTATTATATTTTGGTTAACTAACCTTATCTATAACACTTGTTTTTTAGGTTGATTAGTTAATTGACGCGACGGTACTTTTTGTTAACTAACCTCTATCCACAGCACATGGTATAAAAGCCTAACGAGAATCATTCATGCACGTAATGGAAAAATAAAACCAATGAGCCTTAATGAGTGTATGGACTATGAAGTTGTATATAGTATAAAACTAGCATCAATCTTGATTATCTGTTTAAAGAAAACCATAATACACATTATTATAATTTCATCTTTTAAGTTATAGATCAGAGGAAGCCATGCATCTTTCATCTTCTTCCTTCAAAGAAACTACCATTGCAGCCACTTGATTCATACCAGGTCTCAAATCAGGTGAGCCATTTATGCACTTCAAAGCTATCTTCAACAAGCCCACCATCCTTTCTTCACCAGCACCTTCAACCACCAAAGCCTTATCAAACACCTCACCTGTCCATTCTTCCTTGACCACCGACTTAACCCACTTAGCTAGATCAAGCCCGTTGCTCTGAACCCGCTTCCCTGTCAGCAACTCTAGTAGAACCACACCGAATGCATACACATCAGCGTTGAAGGCGTTGCTATTTTGTGAACCATTGTCTACTATCATTAAACCATATTCACTTATGCTGGAACCCATGTCCTTTGTAACCAAAATGTTTGATGATTTTAAGTTTCCATGAGTTATCTGGTCATCTTTGAGCGCGGTGTGCATGAACGCTAGTGCTTCGGCTGTGTCTACTTCCCCAATCGAAAATTTGTCCATTGTATGATCCTGCAAATTAACAAAATAGACATGATTTTTTAAAATTTCCAATGAACCTTAACTTGACACATGTGTTTTGGCGCAACATATTTCAATCTAGACTTTATGCTTTTGGAGCAGCAAATTCATACTGCCCTTGAGGGCCGGGTCGGGCCAGTGTGGCATTGTAATGGCCCGACCTGACCCAACCCGCTTGTCTAGCAAACTCATTAACATTTTTAGTTGTAGCCCATTCGGACTCGTTTACAGTTTACACTTTACACCATTGTTTGACCAAACTTACCATGGAGAAGCTTAAACAGACTACCATTCTGTTGAAACTCATAAACTAGTAGCTTTTCTCGTTTAGAACAATAATATGCAACTACTGGTAACACTTTAGGGTGTTTCATTTGACCAATTCTTTGCATTCTTTTCTCAAATTCATCTTTTGAAATCTCCCAGTCTTTAAACCTTTTAACAACAAGCGGAATGCCACCGTCCGGAAGAACTTTATAAAGACTTCCATGTATCCCCTTTTCAATCAACTCGGCTGGAGCTCTAAGCAAATCTTCAAACCTCAGCCCGTTAACCACTTCCACCTGGCTCGAAAGAACAACGAGTGAACCCGAAACCGCACCGTTCTCAGCCGAAGTTATCGAGAATTCCGATCTACTTTGACCAGTCTTTGACTCGCTTGAAACACCACTATCTTTAATGCTTTTAACACCTTCTTTCAGTGTATCAATCTTTGCATCTTCAAGATTCTGCCTTCTTTTGTGAATCAAAATACCAATCAAAACAAGAATGATCAAACCAAGAATTGCCAAACCCGAATAAACAAAAAGATCATGCAAGTCTTTCTTTTTATTTTTTTTAGTACACGCGTTTGGCAACTCTTTCCCACATAACCGAGGGTTACCCGTGAAGCTTTTTGCGCCAAAACGACCAGTGTCATCAGGTATTTGACCGGTCAAATCATTATTCGAGACATCAAAATACTCAAGTTGGTGATAATTGAACTTCGGCAGCGGCCCAGAAAGCCGATTGTTCTGAGCCAAAAAGGTTTTCAAGCCCGTGTTTTTTGACATATCTGGAATCTCACCCTTGAACTCGTTGTCAGATATATCGATCCTAACCAAATCCGTCAAACTGGTTAAAGAACCTGGAAGGCTGCCAGAAAGATGGTTACCATTTAGATACAAAAGCCGGAGTCTTTTGCAGTTTGATATTTGTTGTGGCAAGCTTCCTTTAAGATTGTTGTACTTGAGGCTAAGTAAAAGAAGATTTGTTTCTTTGCAAACGGATTCAAAATCAACGGTTCCTGATAAACCGATCTGCTGGAGAAGAATGTGTTTTACGGTTTGGTTGTTGGTGTCACACTTCACCCCGTACCAGTGATCCGTGCACGGGTCTGATGAAGTGTTCCATCCCCAGTTTGGTTTGTTTTGCATGGTTCCGGGCCCGAGTTTTTCCATGAATTCAACCAATGCTTCCACTACATCGGGTGTCTCGGTCTTGCCTACCGGAAAAAGAAGAATAAAAAAAGCATAAGAAACCACAGTAACAGATTGAATCCCACACATTGTGCAGTTTGGTTGGGAGAAACGTCATTGTGTTTGTTTTGATGAGGGTATATGAATATGATGCAAGTTAACACAGTTGGCTGATTTTACAAAGATGAGATGCCATTAATTAACAGTGAATTACTAGAGATTAAAAACGGTTTGAACTGAAAACATGTGAATAGAAAGTACAAAAGCAAAATATGTTTGGCCGGCTGAAAATGGTTAATAATTAAGTTTAGCTTTTGTAAGTATATGTATATTGTAATTGCCTTCGATAATATAGAGGATTGGCGTTTGTTACGGTTTATGTATACGTATGACGTACTTACAGCGGTGGCTCATGCAACAAGTGTTGAGATTACACATAGAGGTCCATATTCGAGCCGGTTCAGGATCCGAAACCGGTTTCCCATCCGATCCAAAACTAAAAATTGGGCCCGTAGACATGTAATGGACTAATGGGGATTGTTAGGCCGGGCCGGGCTACTTGCATTTTGTGGATTATTAATCAACTAGCTTTACAACTTTTATGAACTTTTTGTGAACCGTGATGCATGATAATCTCAAAAGAAATACAATTAAAGTATAACAATAAATAATTAAACTAAGAAAACCTATATTTTATCAAATTAAAGAGTTTAATAAGTTCAAATTATATTTCTTAATAATACATTCAAACACATGGTGCATTCTCATGCAATTTCTTCATAATCACAAAAAAGACGCGCCTAATGATTTAATAAGTTGTAATTATATTTTTTGTAATGAAATACAAAAAATAATAAGATATTTCATTATAAATGATATAAAAAAATAACATCATATACAAAATTAGTATGACTAAAACACGCCTTTGAAAGAGATGGATAAGAACTCCATGCATCCATAGAGGTTGAATTAATATGTGAGTATAAAATTGTTATCCATTCATAATTATTTCTTATTTTTATTTTCTTAGACCTATAAATATTGTTCATTAAATATTGTTCTTAGACCTACACTGAAAATGTTTATAAATTGATTTAATATAACAAAAGGTAGATATGATTTCATTAAAGATATAAATATTTTTATTATACTGACATAAATACCCTCCCCCTCGCATTATTAATCTCTATAATTTAGGTAATTAGTTATTTAATTAAGTAATAGATTGATATGTTTTGATTACACTGACATAAATAAATTTTTATTAAAAAATAGAAAAATAATTTAAGCGGAAAATTTTGGCTAGTAATGAATCTTTAAGTAACATGTGTCCCTAGTTATTTATTTATTATAATAGGTAGATTTTATGTACTTTTATTGTAACTACATCACATGATATTTTTTAATTGTATGCTATACCTTTTTTTTTATACTAACTCGTATTATCAAGTATATTTTGAAAATTCGATTGATGGTAACCAAATTGTCTGAATACCCTGCTAAGTTATTCAAACTTAACATATATTTTTTTAAAGTCACTCAACTTTAAATATACTTCTCACTTTTATGAGTTGGTTTTTTATAAGTTAATTTTTATTTAAATTAAGTGTCCTAAATGCAACGAATATGTATTTTGGTTACATATAAATTGGATGTGGCTTAATGATAGAGCACTCACTTACTAGTGAGAGGTAGGGGGTTCAAACCTCACTATCACCAATTTATATGGAAGATATGAGGGACGGCTAGGGTTCGAGTCCTGATCTCACCCGGTTTTACCGGCTCCTCGCTGTCGTGCCGTTTGGCCGACGTGGGGGTCGGGTTTTATCCGGGGAATCCCTCAATAGGTAGACCGCTAGGGGCTCCGTCCGTCCGGACTCGTGGCCGGCTCGGGCTACCTTTATCTAGTAGAGACCACGTACGAAGTACCCGGCGTTACTTAGTTTGTCGTTCCAAAAAAAATATATATTTTGGTTACTATTTAATGATTCTTTTTTACAATTTAACCTAAAACTGAACATGCATTATTTGATTAATAATTTTTTCTTCATTTCTACTTCAAATTAGTTTAACAATAATCATTAAATAGTAGTTATGATTCATTTATGTTTCATTATGCCACTTGTTTTTGAAATATTAAATTAAAGTAGAATAACTTAGAGAAATAAAATAAATTTTGAATATTTTAACAGAACATTTTTTTAAGAAAAGAAAAAAAACTTGGTTTGAAGTTTATGAGAGAATTTGAAACTATGCTATTGCTGAACATTTTTTTGTTTTCAAATAAATATTAATTCAATAAAATGATTTTTTAATGGGGTAATATCCAGTTACAAATAGTGTTGGATACAGAGTTGCATGTGTACACAGGACAGTACTGTTTAGTTTAGCGTCAGCATTTGTCCTAATCATCACCATTCCAACACGCGTACGTGCAAACCGACTACACAAACACACACTTCTAGTCTCTGCTTCTTTCATCAAAATCGAAAACATTAATTCGATCTTAATCTCGACTCACTTGTATGCTTCTCATCATCTACTAAAACGTACATTTAGGATCCACAAAATATATTATATATGGCCGGAGTTAACGGTGGCGGTGACGTGGTGAAAGTTGTTCAGCCGGTGGTGCTGGCCCCACACCCAGCAAGAGATCAGCTTCAAAATGTTTCCTACTGCATTACTAGTCCACCCCCATGGCGTATGTTTTTTATTTTATTTTTTAATATTTATTTCATACTAATTTAATAGAAATTTTTGAAGATTTTTGATGATCGAAGAACATTGCCCCCAAATATGTTATCGGCAATAATTGCCCGATCTAGCTAGGTCGAAAAACATTTAGTTGTGTTGTGTGCTAACTATTTGATTTAGAGATGACTATGGTGATATAGATGTACAAAGAATGGTTTATTTGTTTATAATTGCATATGTTTGTACCTTTGCATATGGCAAAGTTGGCAGACTAGCCTGTGTGCAGTATAACTGGATAATTTATTATTATTGGAATAAAATTTTGACGGGTTTCATTTTTCTTTCTTTATAAAGTTTAGGGTCTTGGGCATTTTTATATAATTTTAAAAGTCTTAAGAATTTAATCATACTAAAAGAAGGATTTAATCATAAAGTACAATGACTTTCTGATTTAAGTTTAAAAAGTTAACTGATTTAATCATAATAAAAGGAGACATAACTTGTATAATTTCTACCTACCTGTACTGCTATTTAGGTTCTTTGAAGTGTCAAACTATATTAATTTGATGCTAGATTCTGAACCATTTGATGTGAATTTGGGTACCCCCTATAATAAACTTGGTGACCCACCCTCATTAAAAAGTATTATCCATCTCACATGGGAGGTAAGTGCGGTAAGCTCTGATTTATTTAAGTATCTTAGCCAGTCTGAGATTTTACAACATTATTTTCTGGCATATTTCAATGACTTCATTGGTTTATTAGTTTGAACTTCAATCCCTTTTTATGATCGTGTAACATCTTCAATATTGATTTTTGGAATTGAATTTCACGGTTCTTTAACCAAAGAAAATGCACATTGACAAACATGCATTTGGGTCACATTTGAATTCGGTATGGGAATAATATTTTTGTGTCTTGGGGGGAAATAACAATATCATACGGCGGACTTTATAATGGATAACTCCCATACATGCTTCTGTTGATATTGGTTTTTTTACATTGCTCTAACTTTTGCATATTTTGCTGCAGATGAGGCTATACTGCTTGGTTTTCAGCATTATATAGTAATGCTTGGAACAATTGTTATTATCTCAACAGCTCTTGTTCCTCAAATGGGAGGAGGCAATGTAAGACTTCAAATCCAAATACATATGTGGTTCACTTAACTGTTTTGTTTGTTGTTTTCGACAGTTAACATGTATTTTATGTCATTCCGTATGCTTATGTCTTTATAAATATCTAACTGGAACAATGATCATTATTTCTGTAGAGAGAGAAGGCCGATGTGATTCAAACTATGCTTTTTGTTGCTGGATTGAACACATTTCTGCAAACTTTGTTTGGGACTAGGTTGCCTGCTGTCATTGGAAGTTCATATACTTTTGTTCCAGTTGCGATCTCAATTATTCTATCCGGGAGGTGGAACGATCCCAATCCTATAGAGGTTCGTGAACCATATTCTTTTAATCTTTTTCTAGGACTAATAAATCCATAATTAAATACTTATACTTATATCTTGTGCTCAGAGGTTTAAGAAGACAATGCGTGCGATCCAGGGTGCTTTGATTATTGCTTCAACAATTCAGATCATTCTCGGGTTCAGCGGTCTTTGGCGTAACGCTGCAAGGTTAACTTTAAATTATATAAAATTTTATGACTGCCTTCAAAACAGGGGTGCCAATCGTGTCGGGTTGATGGTTATAATTGTTTGACCCAAATATGGTCCATATTTTATCTAAATATATCAAACGGATTGACGTGTGGTAATCTAGCTGTAAATGTGCTAATTGGGCTGGTGGTGTAATAAATAGGTTAAATGGCTTAGCAGGTTGACTTGTTTAAGTTAGACAAGTTGGAGGGTTGACCTCTTTAAGTAGATAGGCTGGCGGGTCGCCCTGTTTAAACAAGTGGCTTAATCAGGTCAACCCGAACACGACCTGTTTTTTCTAAAGAGGTCAACCGGACCGCAACCCATTTAGTTAAACAGGTCAACCCAAAGCATGACAACCCAAAACCTGATTAGTTACTTGTTGAGCTAGTTTAATGTCGGAATTTGACACCTTGACATCACAATATTTCATTGTTCTTTTTGTTAATAGGTTGTTGAGTCCGCTTTCGGCTGTTCCTTTGGTTGCTCTTGCTGGTTTCGGGCTGTATGAATTCGGGTTCCCTGGGGTGAGTACTTATCTTCATAACTAAAAAGAATTGAATTTTACATTTTATATGTGAATTTTCTTTGTATTTTTAGGTTGCCAGGTGTGTTGAAATCGGGTTACCTCAACTCATTATTCTAGTACTTCTATCTCAGGTAAGATTTCTAAAAGAAGATACATATTTAATTTACCATCATTCTTCAAGGGTTTAGTTTCCTAAACTGTTAAGTGCAGTACGCATCCAATATGATGCATTCCGGAAGAAATATATTCGAGCGTTTTTCTGTTTTGATTTCCATTGCAATCGTATGGATTTATGCTCACATACTTACCGTTAGTGGGGTCTACAATCACACCCGTTTGGCGACGCAAATAAGTTGTCGTACGGATCGCACTGGACTAATCCATGCTGCTCCATGGTTAGAAGACAATTTTTCTTTCATAATATGTTAATAATCTTTAAAATCCCAATAATGACCAAAAAGTTGGCAGGTCAGCGGTCAACCCGGCCCAATTTATGGCTAATCGGGTCTTTTCATTTTCAGGATAAGAGCTCCGTATCCTTTTCAATGGGGTGCACCCTCTTTCCATGCCGGTGAAGTTTTTGCCATGATGATGGCTGCTTTTGTTGCTCTTGTAGAGGTTTGTTTTATGTTTTATGTTTATGAGCATATCTGTTACATGTATATATTGGCGTTCGCCTCCGTTGGAATACATTCAGATAATGCCAATCCACTTTACAATATCAAATCCATATGTTTCACTAATCTAGTTGAAGTCACTAATAGTTAAAGATGCAATTTATTTAAGTTATTTTCAAGATTTTTAATTATCAACGGTCATATAATGTTTACATGCGTGTTAGACAACGTATAACACACTTTCTGTGAAGGTAGCACACTTGACTTTTATTTGACTTTTCAAACATCTTTTGCATGTCTGACGGTATAATCAGTCCACTGGCGGCTTCATTGCGGTTGCAAGGTACGCAAGTGCAACTCACATGCCACCGTCTATTCTAAGCCGCGGTGTGGGTTGGCAGGTAGATATCACTTTATCTTTATCTGTTACCGAATATTTAATATAATCTTTTTAACAAAAAAATGTCATTGCTTAATAAAATTACAAGATCATTGCACGAAAAAGTCAAAGTTATGTGCTTGACTCCTTATCTTTATGCTTTTCTTTGTAGGGGATTGGCATATTGTTATCTGGTTTGTTTGGATCTGTTAGTGGATCTTCGGTATCAATGTGAGCCCAAATACAACAATTTATATACTTCCAATCAAATATTTAAAAGGGTATTTGACTAGATGCTTTTCACCATTTTGCAGTGAGAACGCTGGTCTTTTGGCTTTGACCCGTATTGGCAGTCGAAGAGTTGTGCAGATTTCAGCTGGTTTTATGATCTTCTTCTCGATTCTCGGCAAGCCCTTTTTATAAAACCAGATTAATCTTTTGCAACAGATTTAAATCATTTTTGTGACAGTTTTCAATAAAATTATAAACATATTACATGCTCATGCAGGTAAGTTTGGAGCAGTTTTTGCTTCAATACCCGCACCCATAATTGCTGCTCTATATTGCCTTTTCTTTGCTTATGTCGGTAAGTTGACGCAAATTTTCTAATCCGCCCTCTTTTTCATCACTTTGTTTGGTAAACATCGAGGGTAATCCCGTCATGTCATGACAGGTGGGGTGGGCCTTAGCTTTCTTCAATTCTGCAATCTCAACACCTTCAGAACAAAGTTCATCCTCGGGTTTTCGGTCTTCTTGGGCTTGTCCGTGCCTCAATACTTCAACGAGTATGAAGCTATCAACGGTTATGGCCCGGTCCACACTTCTTCAAGATGGGTATGAATACAATAATATTACACAATTTTTAGTTGTAATTAGACTTCACAAAACCACATCAAATGGGTTAATGTCATGTTATCAAATCTTTAACCATATGTATACAAATTTTGAGCTAGAATGTTTGTAGGTTTGACCTTAAAAGTCAAACGATACCTTTATTTTGGTTTCTATAACCAAGAATGCTTTTACCATAAAACATGACAACTTTGTATGTCATTTTATAGTTCAACAGCATGGTCAACGTTCCTTTCTCGTCAGAAGCGTTTGTAGCTGCGATGGTCGCGTATTTTCTAGATAATACGCTTCACTATAAAGACGGTTCGGTTAGAAGAGACAGAGGCAAACATTGGTGGGACAACTTCCGTTCTTTCAAGACGGATTCCAGAAGTGAAGAGTTCTACTCTTTACCCTACAATCTCAACAGATACTTCCCATCTGTATGATATCCTTTTTGTCACATATGATGTATGCAATTGTAATCATGTTATAGAGGTTTGGTCAGTCTTGCTTAAATGATATGTTTGTATTTTACATTTAAGTTTTTATGGTCATTTGTAAGCTTTTAACTTTTGGAGCAAAAACATTGTATATGATCGTCTGTTTGTTTCTTAACTATAAGTCGGTGGCAATTTTGTATTAGGGTTAAATTAGTGGTTTAAGCTTGTGTTATTATGATTTCAGTTTTGTAGACACAGAAATCACTATGGTGATTTCGGTGGGCTCTATGGGCTTTGGGTTTGGCCTTTGGGCTTGTATGCAATCCTATATATAGTCGTGTTTAGTTTATCATTAGGGTGGTTCATTAAGTGCGTTTACGGCTTATGTACCGGACGATTTCCGTTAATATAATTGTGTGAATTGAAGCTGTATCCTCTTGTTCTTCATCTTATTAATCTTGAATCACCCATGGTGTTTAGATTCTGCATATTCATCGTGTTACTTGATATACTGAAAGATCCACGGATTCAGGACTTACATTTTGTTAACTTTTGCAACGCAAATCTTTGTATACTATGGTTTACTTTATTCATGTGGTCATGTGTGAAATTGTTTGATGGAATTTGTTTAGTCAGGCTTAGCTGCACAAACGGGTCAATTAATCGGTTAGGGTTAATCGAGCCGGGTATACCGGTTTCGGGTATAACCGAACCGGTTAACCGGTAAATAACCAGAAAAATAACCGAACCAATTAACTGGTAAATAACTAGAAAAATAACCGGGGTTTTCAAAAATATTTAAAAAACCTAAAACCGGTTTCGGTTAATCGGTTCCTGGGAAATCTATAACCGGCTACTAACCGTCGGTTTTTTCCGGATAGAAACCGGTTAGAGAATGACCAATTACTAACCGGCTAGAGAATCGGTTAGAAACCGGTTATAGTGTGCACCTCTTTGGGTTAATGGGTTTCACAATCATTGGGCCCTATTTTACAAAGAACTTTATTTTTATTGGGCTTTTATTCAATTTCTACACTGTAGTGTTTACTAAAGTTTTCATGAGTTATACCAGTGGAAGTTGTGATGATGTTTAATGCTTTTCTCCAATAAAGTATGTGAAGTTGATGTTGTGCAACTGGATTAGTGACGTAAATATGAACAGTTATTGCATTTGTGCATCAGATACGAGTTCCTTAATGCTTTTTAACACTTGAAATTCTATAAATTGAGTAGATTGCTATCTAACATCAAACCGAGTGATCCTAGTAGGAAAATTCATAGATTCGTTGCTGCTTACGTACACGAATGTGCTTTGTCTAAAATCTAGTCCGTATAAATTTAGACCTATAGGATAGTGTTGGTCATTCTGGTTATCCATGCACCGTAGTAGCACAAAACACGTCGGTGTATCATTTGAAATGAAACTTGTTGCGAAAGCCAAAAACCAGTTGGGCAATAGTTGAACCAATGAATTAAGATGTGTTGAAAAAGAGTTTGCCTCAAATGAAGCATGAAGAGGTGAGTGTTCGAGATAAGCATGTTAGTAATGCACTCAATGAGTCTAGAAAGTAACAAATGTAGCATTATTTTACATAAAATTCCTCCAAAAAGAAGAAAAAAAGCTTGGTTCAAGTGGCAAAATGGAGCTGCGAATTTGAATCTTTTGACGACTACTTAGGCCGTTAGGCGTGTCATTAAAATATTAAATTAATAATTGCCTTATTTCATGATTAATTATGTATAAAATCAAGATTAATTTTTATTTAATATCGCTTCCCTATTATATGTTCTTTTAGGGGCATGGTTTATATATATTTTTTCTTTATAAATTTAAACAGACATTTATAATAGGAGATTAATATCAAGCCGTTTTGATCGACTAGAAAATACTTATGAATAAATCAAACACCTGGTGATCCTTTAAAAAGCGGGAAAATGACTATGAACTCATAACCTCACATTTGTGAGGAAAGACACCATACTACTAAACCAATATGTTAAGGGTGACAAAACAAACCCAAATGGGTTGTTTTGGGTCAATTTGGATAACTTTTAAAATTGAGATGGGTCAGGATGGATCAAAAGAATTTTGCAAAAGGGTCAAGATGAGTTGGGAAAATACTAGTGACTTTTGGTTATAGGTTAGAATGGGTTTGCTTATGGGTTAGAATGGACTAAAACAAGCTTTATCCAATTTTATTTCAAACAAAACCCACGGAACCGAATAGAAACTGAGAAATCGAAACCGAAATCATTGAAACCGAACATATACCAAAATAAAATAAAAGCAAAACCGAAGAGAAAAAAAAAACTGAAAAAACCGAACCTGAACCGAGAAAAAACCGAGTTTTTTTTAATGAACGAGGAAGACCGGGGAAGCGTTTTAGTTATTTTACTTTTTGCGTTTTCGATTTATATTTTGAGTTATTATTTTTTTATTAATTTTTTTGAGGGGTTTTTGAAACCCTTTATATTTTAACCTTTACTTAGGTTAACTTTATCCATCTTGACCCATACCCATCCTAAACTGAATAAAACCGAGAAATCGAAACTGAACAAAAACCGAAAACATTGAAACCGAATAGATACCGAAACGAAAAAAAGCAAAAATGAACAAAAAAAACCGAACCTGAACCGACACAAAACCGCGTTTTTTTTAATGAACGAGGACGACGTGGGAGACATTTTTGTCATTTTAGTTTTTGCGTTTTTGAGTTATTATTTTTTTATTAAAATTTTGAATATTTTTTTGAAGGGTTTTTGAAACCCTTTGCATTTTAACCTTTACTTGGGTCAAGATGGATTAACTTTACCCATACCCATCCTAACACTCTATTTTAAAAATCCATCTTGACCCATACCCGTCCTGACCCAAACTCATCCTAACCCATCACCCAAATCCAACCCAACCCATTCATATTGCCACCTCTACAATATGTTATGAAATCGATTATAACTATTTAATAGTTAAAGAGGATATATTATATTTTAAATAAATTTGCTACTTGTGACAATCAAGTAGTGTAATTGCACTACACTATAAACACTACTTGATTCTCACAATTAGCATGTTAATTTGATTTGTATTTGATCCAAACTCAAAAATAGATTATATAAACATCAGTCACATTATAAAAATTATTATTATATGGCCTCATATAGTTTTATATGCTTACTCTATTTGTAGCTTAATTTCTTCCCATTGATGAACTTTAAAAGTCAACAGGTAGTCAAGGCATCATTCCTTTCATAATAACCTTATATGCATAGGTGGAAAGTTGACCCACTAATCGCTAGTGTCTTGTAGATAGGCCATTATAACAAAATAGACCCATTATAACAACACTCTATTTATCTAAAAATTGAACACTCTTTTTCTTATAGCATCAGCAGCACTCTTGTTAACAAACAAGATCATCCACCCGACTTTTGCCCCTTGGACTGAGACGATTATCTCTTCTCCCTTATATTACGGTCTCTTTCTCTCTCCCCCTCTTTTAGAAAGCCGAGCTTTCTCATTTAAGAACCTTAATGTCTCTCTCTTTATCACGTATACAGCTTATCCTTCCTCTCTCTTTCACGTCTATCCCGACTCCATAAACCAATGATTGCAAATGCTATTAGAAGTTAAGCTCTCTCATCATTAGTTTTCTGTATCAACATTTTAGTTTTGAACTCATTTTCATTTGTATTTAGCGTCTTTACTTTTTGATGATAACAATATTACAAGACGAGTTATGATTTTAGTGTATGTGGTGACAGCCACCATAGCATCTCCATATACATTGCAAGGATTGTTGTGCTATGATGTTTATCATGCCACTTTGTTGATAGCATTAGCCATATGCATGGGCGATCGGCCTAGATCGATCTACATAGACAACATTGGTGTCCCATAACATTAATTAGAAAATATGTGTTATATAGGGTCCCATACTCATTTTTATGTGTTATACAGTAACAATAGTTACTTTAATGTCACGTAACAGTACGTAATAAAAAAAAATGGTCACATCACACATGTGCGATTTGGCTACTTTGCTCAAAAAAATAATTAAGGATTTGGGATATGGAGTACTAGGAGTAGGAGGCACTAATTAACACAAGCACATGGAGTGCACTGAAATAGAAGCTCAAAGCCCCTGAAAAGATATACATGCATGAAAGCCATTGACATTCTTTCTTTCTGGGTTATGGTCCGCCACAAAGCTAGGTGCACATGGTGATAACAATGGAATGTTTGGTGGGTATTTGTCTACTTATGTTATATATATATATATATATATCTACTTAGGTGGCTAATTATCACATCTTATTTTATGAATCAGATAGAATTTAATTAGTCAGTGTGAGAACATGTGGAATGCAGATCCTCATAAGCATATATCATCCTCAGATCTATCGTGTTACTACTTACTAATTAATTCATCCATCTTCAAAAAATCTCATTTTCGCTACAATCTAGCTTGTTCCTGCTTGTTTCACAAGCGTCGTTTCATTCTCAAATCTCATGTACATCATCACTTTTGTAATTTTTACATGATTAAATTATTTATTATTATAAGTATTTAGTTTCTAATATTGTACAATTATTTGTATATTTAAACTTAATAGCGCTAAATTATCATATAATTGAAATAAGAAGTATAAAAAAGCAAATTAAATATTGTATAATCAGGAAAATATAGTCTTTTAACCTTTATATATAATTTATTAATGTTTAATATATAAGTTGATGTATTTATAAAGTTTATAAATTTCTAAACTATATTAACTTTGATTCAATAAGATTTTTAAAGAAAATATAATGCACAAATTCATAAACTAAACGGTTCATAGATTTATAAATTTATTTGGAGTACGTCATTGTTAAGTTTATAGATTTAAAATATCAAGGATGTCACCCCATGTGTGTTTTGGAGCCAGTGATATCTGTATCTATGGTAGTAAAAGTTGTTAGGCAATGTTAAGTCCGTTGAATAAGGAGTAGTAAGTATGCGTCTAGTTGGGGAGTACTTGAGAATTACTTGCTGAGTGCTTGGCTTAGGCAAAGAGTACTCATCGATTACTCGTCGAGTACTCAGTCGTTTAGACCAATTTTTACTTTTTTGAGGATTCCATAGTTTGTTTATGGAAATCGTTTCAATAATTTAGGGTATCTTTGTATGAGGTAATGGAATGGTTCCATATTAATCGGTTTGTTGAGGATTCCATAGTTTGATTATGGCGATCGTTTCAATAATTTAGGTATCTTTGTATGAAGTAATGGAATGGTCGTTGGAATAAAAAGGATCATCATTATCATTCTACTATCTTGTCCTGGTGTTGAATTTGGTGGTTCAGTGCCAGAGGCAAAGTCTTAGCCTTCAAATGTCTAGGGTTCAAATCCTAGAAAATAGAATAAATTTGTCTTTTAAAAAAATCCATTTTCCAGTTCGGTTAACTTATCATTGGCTTGCGCTATTTGGTAGGCAGGAAAAAATGAAGAATAAAATAAAAATTAAAAATTTACCCACGCCTGTAAAATAAAGAAAATTTACCAAAATTAAAAAAAATGGTAAAGGCAGTGGTGGTGGCGCCGACATATATAGGTTATGGTGGTGGTGGAGGTGATGACGGTGGTGGCGGTCGCGCCTGCTATGGAGGTGACGCCGGTGGTGGTGATCAAGTGGTAAGGGTGCTGGCATGACAATTGTGACACATCGATGGTGGCAGTGGCGGAGGCGATAGTGTTTTGAAAGAGGGAATGTAATGAAAATCTGGTGGGTGTGGATGAATGGTATTGATGTGCTTAGGGTAATCAAAATTTCTTGTATAATTGGTAATTTTATTCTATTATCCAACCAAACACACTCTATTTTCATTCACTCACAATGATTCATTTCATTTTACTTGCCATTTGAACATACTAAACACTACCTTACCTTAGTCAATTATAACATTTCCAACCCATGTCTCATCTACATTCTTAAAATTTAGCAAAACTAGTATTTAGACCCCGGGGCAGGGGGCATAAAAGCTATAAAAAGAGTCCAATTTGAGCTTGCGATAATCAATATTCGGCGATTCTCTAACAGATGAAGGAAGTTACAAATCGATATAATGGCAATCAAAAACAACCTAATACAAAGTTTTGTCCAATACGCAGATTTCCTAAACAGGTGGTCCATTTAGTGGAAAGATTTGCAATAGGAAATTTAAGCAAGCCAAATGACATCAGAGCAATGGCTAACCTTAGAAATTTAATAAAGCCTACTATTTGGATGAAAAAAATTAGTATAAACCATCTAAGGAGTTGTTTTGACCGGTCCAACCAACCCAATTGGTACGGTCTGAAACTCTAGTTAGTGATAAGTCGATAACTCTTACACAAAAATTGACGATGAAGTTGCAAACTTTGACAAAGAAACCAGTATTTGCCTTTCATCTTTCAACAAATTTCACAAATTAATCATGCAAATTCAATCAAGTTTCATTTTAACCAAATTCTATATCAGTAACATGCAACTAATTCTAATTTTTCATTGTCAAATCAAAAAAATTAAATTGAGAGAATTCTAAGCAACAAACTGAAGTAAAACTCTTAACCAATAACATAAATCTAAGCAAGTTCATATTTCACAATGGAGGGTTATAGGCATTACTTTATTATTGAATTTTTTTACATTGTAGCAAATTCACCCACAAAAATCTATATTAGACCATGAGATATAATGAAATCATCGTATGTAACTAAAAATCCTAAATGACTAATTTATCCTCTACATTAGCGTCATTTAGTTATCGACATCAGCACCTTCATTGTGCAGATCCGAAGCATCGCGATTGCTATGAACTTTTGTTGCAATTGACAATTTACTCATTGTTTGGTCAACAAAAGTCGTAGACAACAGCAGCATTTGACAAATCTTAATCACCCTAAATAATCGTTCTGACAGATCCTCTTCTTCCCTTGCTTCCAAAAGAAACCCCACAATCACTCATGGACGTTGCCACACACCTAACCG
The DNA here is from genome assembly GCF_021521415.1 of Bidens hawaiensis. NCBI lineage: Eukaryota > Viridiplantae > Streptophyta > Magnoliopsida > Asterales > Asteraceae > Bidens > Bidens hawaiensis. Next base: position 1,070,352 of record NW_027491136.1, read on the forward strand.
CCATATGCAAAATTGAAGCGACGATCTTAATTTCCCAAACCAAGTCTTAATTTGAGATGTTAAACAACAAAGACATGTGTTGCTTGATTTTGATGGAGGATGAAGAGTTACCAGGTTGCAAAGAGAGAGAAACAAAGTAAATAGGAAAAGGGAAAATTCTCAAAATAGCTATTTTTAGAGTGAGGATTCTCAAAGTAACCCTTTTTTTAAAAAAATTATTTAAAATTTGGACTGCAAAGACGCTTTAGGAAATAATAATAATATAGGGGTAGCAGGCCAAAATTCTAAAGAAAGTCGGGTAGGAGACGAGATTTGGGGAAATAATGAAGGTAAAGTCCAAATTTTTTTGTAATCTTGTAACAAAAGTTCAAATTTTTTCAAAACTTTTATTTTAACAAAACCGTCTTAAGAGACTGTTTTTTTTATGTTTCATATATTTCCCGTCCATATTTTTTACAATTATACCCCTGAACCACCACCACCTTGAACCACCACCATCACCGACGCCGTCGGCCCCACCCCATCACCACCACCGTCAACCGCCACCACCATTTCATAGATCTCCGCCGTCGCCGACCTTCTCTAAAAATAAAAACCCCTTTTCTTTTCTTTTCTATCGGCCTCCCTCTCTCTGTTTTTGTGTTTTTGTTAAAATGGTGTCAACTCAATTCGATGAAGAAACCGTCAAGACAATCGTTAGACAGGTACGTATTCATTCCATTCAAGTCTTATTATTATAATCTAATAATCTGTCATTTGATTTGTATAACTTTGATGGGTGGCAGGTTGAGTTCTATTTCAGTGACAGCAACCTTCCAATAGACACTTTTCTCAAAAACACCATTACTGAGGCTGAAGATGGCAGTATCCTTTCTTTTCTTTTTAGCTTTCAAATTAATATTCAACAATTGGTATTTTTTTGGTGATTTTAAATTGATAATCTGTTTATTTTAATGCGTGAAAACATGATTTTTGCTTTTAAAATTACTAGTATAGTTGTGGGTTAGTTTCTTAACGAAAGAACAGTGGTGAGTTTGGCGTTGATATGTTCGTTTTCTTGGATGAGAGGTCATCTGGGGCTGGGGGATGATATCAAGGCTGAAGATGTTTCCGATGACACCGTCGAAGCCATTGCCCAGACTTTAAAGGCCAAATCAACTACTGTAACATCCCGGCTTAAGCGGAAACGCCCGAGTGTGACGTACAGATTGCTCAAACACACGTGGCACTATTAAGTGACCATAATAACATTAATTCATTTAATAAGTCAAGAAACACAAGTTCGAAAGTAACAATACAAGTTCAAACCAAAACATAACCATCACAATAGTTCTTTTATTGAAATACCCTAAGTAATCTAAGTGTCTTCAATACTTCAACCTCTAATCACGGTACCTGTAACATATGTATAAAATATGGTCAGCTATAAATATAGCTGGTGAGTTTCCACAGTTTAAATACGTACATAAAAACCATACAATTCATAGACATGTGATAAACGAGCAAGTCCTTTCCAGTTGGTACAACCAACGTACTTGGATAATCGCGCAAGTAAGGTCCTTTCCAATTGGTAACAACCAACGTACTTGGATAATGAGGCCCTTTTTCACTCGGTACAAATGGACCAGAGTGCAAAGGGGGGCGTATGATCATACTTAATGAGGCTTCCCAATCGTGCAAGTAATATTCGTGCAAGTAATACAAGTAACACACAAGTTCATATACGAATTGTAGTTTTGTAATAGAAGAAACAATGCTTGAATTTTTCATAAGGATACATATGCTACCCCAAAACATTAAAAAATTAAAAAGGGGTGGTGAAAAACTCACCTTAGTAGTTGTAGTGAAAAAGGAATAAGAATAACTTGAAGGTGTCAAAGGAAACCGAAGCGGTCAATCCGTACGAACTATAAATAAGAATAAACACGACTTTTAACGGCTATTCTAACGGGATTCTAAAGTTGATTAATTGCACGAATAATTTTTAGAATTTAGTCATTATTTTATAATTTTATTACGAATCTTATGGCTCTTAGATTATTATATTATTATTTATGTTTTAACGACGACTTGGTTATTAATACAATTTAAGCACTTTAATGGCGAGAAAACAAAATTTATATGTTCGAAAGCTTGAACTATTGTTTATAAGTCGAAAATATAATTGTTGCTTTAACAAAACGATTTTTAGAGAATTAAAGTTTACTTTGCAATTATTAAATGATTTTTAATAGCGGCTTATGAAAACGAGAAACTTGGTTTTTAAGGGTGAGATGGTGAGTTATATTTTATAGTTAATTTACATAATTTTTATTTAATTTAAAAAGGTTTTTTATAAATTTATTTTGATTTTTAATGATTAAAAAGGATTTATTAATTAGGTGAAAAATTAAATAAAAGGAATATGGCTGACCCGGGTTTCGAACCCGGGTCTTGAGGTTTACATGTGCAGTGTGTAACCAGTTGAGCTAGGGTGAACATTCGTTTATGCTTGGTTTCCCTTGTTTAAATATAATAACAGTTTCTAATAATTTTGTTTAAATAATAATATGTTATATAAAAAAAAAGAAGGAAGGCATGCGTGACCCGGGTTTCGAACCCGGGTCTCTTATTTGTTATCCATACGCATTAACCAGTTGAGCTGAGTTTACATTCATTGAAAACATAAGAATATATATATATATATATAATATACTTCAGGTTCATCTTCTTCAAGAAGAACCCTAGAATTTCAATTGGTGATTCTGTTCCATGTTTGCTCAATTAAGTTTAGGGGTTTTGTTTGTTGGTTCATCAACACTAAAAAGCATATAACAATTACATTATAATGTATCGTTTTGGTCGAAACCCGGTTACCGGAAAATAAATTAAAGAATCTCCCAATTACATAAAATCTGTGTATTAGAGGGGGGGTTGGAGAGGATGAGCAAGTTGTGACGAAGGTTTGGGTTCTATTTATACTACGGGGTGGAGCGTATACGCATTAATTCGTTGATTTGGTTATCCAGATTTTCCGGCGAGGATCACGGGTATTAATCGCGATTTATAGGTTGTTATACGATAATTAAATAGGTTGTTAGGGTGTATTTACGAAGATAATTGAGTTTTATATAATTTATTTTATATAAAAAAAAGTCTTAAAGGAAGGTTGGAGGCGGCCGGAGCCGTTTTTCCGGTGGCCAGAAAACCGGGCCGGAAAAACGAGGAAGAGAGGGGGGGGGGCGGCTAGGGTTGGGTATTTTAATAATATAATTTGAATTATTTTCATTTCTGGTCCCTCAAGTTTCATAACCTTTTAAATGAAATTTTAAATTCTTTTAAGTTAAAATAAGTTTTCAAATTTTACACTTTTAACCCTAAACTAAATAATCGAATTAAATAGTGTTCGGTTTTGGATTATTTATGCGTTTACTCGTACGTTAAGGCTCGGGAATTTATAACAATGAACAACGAATAATGAACATTAAATGTCGAGAATCACTTTATTAAAACATTTAATACATCGAAACGACCCATCGGGTCGGGTTTACAAATACAAATACGAATCGAAATTTGACAAATGTCACAACTACCCTTAAGATCTCAGATGATGGTCAGAAGGTTGGGAGGACTACTGAACTCTTAAAACCCGACGAGGCGACGGGGGAGATCCATGAAATGGTGGTGATGGGGTGGAGCCGATGTAACATCCGGCCCCTCACACCACCAATATTGTCCGCTTTGCCCACGAAGAGCTCAGGGATTTGTTTTTGGTTGCCCATGTGGAGACTTCCCAGGAGGTCGCGCATCCTGCTACTACTCCCACATGAGCACGCTTAACTGTGGAGATCTCCTCTCGTCCACTACCATTAAGCCCAAAACGCGTTGGTGATTTAAGAGGCGGGGCATTTACTTATGACCCAAGGATCTCTCCTGTCCACGGTCGATGTGGGATTTGCCAAGGGTGTTACAAACACCCCCCCCCCCTTTGGACTCATCGTCCTCGATGAGGTTTGCCCCACCATCCAATCTAGGATGTGGGATTTGCCTAAGGTGTACCTCACGACACCCCCGGGGACTCACCGTCTCTAATGAGGTTTGCCCCACCATCCCGAACGACACAGGAGTGGCTCTGATACCACTTGTAACATCCGGCCCCTCATGTCACACCCAGACCAATGAAGGCGGAAACGTCGAGGCGCGACATGATTGCTCATTGCACAACGACACTATAAAGTTACAATATTTAAACAACTCATTTAAATCCATATAATAACACAACAATTGTTCATACAAAATGCCAAATAGATAGATAAACAAATAACTTGTTCTTTCATTTTCTAATATCATAAAGCCAAGATGATAAGTTTTTTCAAGTAATCAAATCAAGCTAACATCAAACCTGTAACATTGCATAAAATAGAGTTTGTCAACACAAAGGTTGGTGAGCAATTTTCATAGTTTTGGACAATAAGTATATAGTATGAAATCCACAACTAGTATATGAAAACAATAAATAATAGCAACAATTTAAATAATAAAACCGTCAATAAGAATACATTGACGAATCGTCAATAAGAATACATTGACGAAAATAATGAAATCGTCAATAAGAATACATTGACGACACCTTTCTATATGGGGATAATATATATACTCGGAATTAACGTATGATCATACTTTGATGAAGCTACCCACCTTAGCATTCAAGAATTTGCACATAATCATGTAAAACATATAACACCAAATCGAGCATTTATTTAAGTAAACATATACAATAAGTGTTGTGGTTTAAGACTCAAGTATACATCATTTGAATTTGAATAAGTATGCAATGCCACCCCAAAACGAAAGATGGAAAACGGGGGATGAAAAAGTACTCACATTAACAAGTAACTTGAAAGATAGTGTCGTGAATAATCAAAGAGATCGGTTTAACGAGCAAGACCTATATTAAACGGGTCTTGTGTTAGTAGGTAGTCTTGGAAGGGTTTAAAATAAAATACATGACAAATAAAGTAAATAAATAAAGTTTAGGATTTAAAATGTAAATATTTGAGAAATTAAAGAAACGAGTTTTGTAAAATAAGTTTACTCGAAACCGGGTCTCGGTATTCTATTCATTTTTTTTTCTTTTTTTTTTACTCAACCTTTGTTAAGTAATAATGTGGGTTAAAATGCAATAAAACCCTTGGTTATCAGAATTCCAAAACGAGGTTTAAACAAGTGTTCAGGTTTGTCGGTTCGATACTTGATAATTGACCAAGCTCAAAGTTAACTTCCCAAAATAATAAATGTTATGAGATAACTTTATAAAAATCAAAATAGACTTAACCAAGTATGTAGTTCTATTGTGAATAACCTTAACGTTCGTTAAGCGAGTATACGACTTTATCGGTCCGAACTTGTTATAAGATCAAGTTGGTTACCGACATGCCAAGTATGTTTAGAAATTAACTAAAATTGATTAAAAATATAATCTTGAAGAAAAATATGAGTTTTGGTGGCTAAAAACACACTTGTGTGTCTTAAGCGAGTGAACTCGGTTTAGTTCGGTTTTTTTGGTTCGGTCCTTGACTCGGAATAAGACCGAGGATGGTTACCACATACCCAATTACCATGGAACTTGTAAAATAACTTATAAATAATAATACTCAAGTTTTACATTCAAAAAGTTAACAATAAAGCTTTTAAACAAAAGTTTGGTTTTTGGTTCGGTTCTCAACTCGGGATTAAACTGAGGCTAGTCACCACATACCCAATACCATGGAACTTGAAAAATATGAACAATAAACTAAAATATGCAGAATTTAAGCAAGTATAACAAGTTATATGGTTAGATTTGTTAAATATATAAACAAGGACTACAAAGTCCTCCATGTAACCTTGCCTTACTAGCCGGACATTTCAATCGGCTGAGACCGGAGAAATGAAAGACCGAAGGTAAACAAGGAGTGTATATTATATATATGTTGTAACATCAAGCTTTAAGTATTGAGAAGTTAGTTAAAATGAAATATTAGCTTATGAAGAACAACTTTAGAATTCAAGAATTTGAGAGAGAAATGAGGAAATGAGCAAGCACAAATGAAGAAGATGAGTGTGTATATATAGTGTAAGTTGAATGGGTCTTTCATAAACGGTGTTGCACAAAAATGGGTTGGTTATAGACCCAAGAAAGCACAAACTACAAATGGGTCCTTTAAGTCTCCATTTTGATAGCTTTAGTCCCTGGAGTTCGTTTTGAGCATTTTCGGGGCATTTTAAGAACCGAAAAGGGTGTTTTTTTTAGATCCAACAACTATAAAACAAATATGTAACATAAAATTTATCATTTTGATAATATCGAAAGGTTTGGGATACAAAACGGGTCGGGTTTACATTAAAAATACAAGTATAAAATAACCCGAAATTGACAAATGTCATAGTATCCCCTACTTGGGAGAACTACTGAACTCTTAAAACCCGACGAGGCGACGATGGTCAAAAGGTTGGGAGGACTACTGAACTCTTAAAAACCCGACGAGGCGACGGGGGAGATCCATGAAATGGTGGTGATGGGGTGGAGCCGATGTAACATCCGGCCCTCACACCACCAATATTGTCCGCTTTGTCCACGAAGAGCTCAGGGATTTGTTTTTGGTTGCCCAGGTGGAGACTTCCCAGGAGGTCGCACATCCTGCTACTACTCCCACATGAGCACGCTTAACTGTGGAGATCTCCTCTCGTCCACTACCATTAAGCCTAAAACGCGTTGGTGATTTAAGAGGCGAGCCATTTACTTATGAACCAAGGATCTCTTCTGTCCACGGCCGATGTGGGATTTGCCTAGGGTGTTACAGCCGACGGCGTCGGTGATGGTGGTGGTTTAAGGTGGTGGTGGTTCAGGGGTATAATTGTAAAAAATATGGACGGGAAATGTAGGAAACATAAAAAACAGTCTCTCAAGACGGCTTTGTGAAAAAAAAAGTTTTGAAAAACCTGAACTTTTGTTCCAAGATTACAAAAAAAATTGGACTTTACCTTTATTATTTCCCCAAATCTCGTCTCCTACCTGACTTTTTTTAGAAATTTGGCCTGCTACCCCTATATTATTATCTTTTCTCAAAGCGTCTTGGTAGTCCAAATTTTAAATAGGGAAAATTCCCAAAATAGGCCATTTTAGAGAGAGAAGTCCCAAAATAGCCCTTTTTTCCTCAAAATCTTTTATAATTTGGACTGTCAAGACGCATTAGGAAAAGATAAAAATAAAGACGAGATTTCAAAAAAAAGTCAGGTAAAAGACGAGATTTGGAGAAATAATGTCGGTAAAGTCCAAATTATTTGTAATCTTGGAGCAAAAGTTCAAAATTTTCAAAAACTTTTTTACTCAAAAAACCGTCTTGAGAGACTGTTTTTTTATGTTTCCTACCTTTCCCGTCCAAAATTTTAAATTCTTGAAAAATTATATCTTTTACAATTATAATCCTGAACCACCATCACCACCACCACTGCCAACACCATCACCACCTTTACTCAAAATAATTGATGTTAGATAATTAGACTAAATAATTTTATAATAATAATAATAAATCATTTGAAAAGCCAGAAATATTATCATTTCTAATACCTACAGAGTTCCGGATCACTTCAAAATCAAAAGAATCAAACCCAAAAATTAAAAAAAAAATTAATAATAATAACTTACATTGGTTCCTTTCCAGGTTTGATACAATCTTTTGGGCTTATGATTCCCTTGTTCCGCCATCCATGTTTCAGACCACAAATTACAGAGTGTAAAAACTTGTGATTGTTGAAATTAAGTGAGAAGCCATGTGGGAAAGATGAAAGAAATCATGGGTTTTGTTGAATTGAAAGATGAACGGAGAAACCCAGAAACAGGGTGGTGGTGTTACTTTAGAGCCGGAGTATTTCTGGAGGTGTGGAGACGTCATTGTTTTCCGGTGAGTGGTGGGTGGTGACGGATGGTGGTGGCGGACGGTTGGTGGGTGGGTGGGTGGTGGCGGTGGATGGTGGCGGTAGTGGTGGTGGTGGTTCAAGTGGGTGATGGTGGTTTTGGGGTATAATTGTAAAAAATATATTTTTTCAAGAATTTAAAAATATGGACGGGAAAGGTAGGAAACATAAAAAAATAGTCTCTCAAGACGGTTTTTTAAGTAAAAAATTTTTTGAAAAATTTGAACTTTTGCTCCAAGATTACAAATAATTTAGACTTTACTGACATTATTTCCCTAAATCTCGTCTTTTACATGACTTTCTTTCAAAATCTCATATTTCTTTTTATCTTTTCCCAATGCGTCTTGACAGTCCAAATTATAAAAGATTTTAAGGAAGAAAGGGCTACTTTAGGACTTCTCTCTCTAAAAAGGGCTATTTTAAGAATTTTTCCTTTTAAATAATTCTAAGGAAAAAAAGGGCTACTTTGAGAATACTCTCTCTAAAAAATGCTATTTTGAGAATTTTTTCATAGAAAAAATATATGGATAGCATTAGGTTACTAAATACAAAGGTGAAGGTACAACTACTATGTGCATAATAAAAGAAATAGTAAATATGTGAGGTAACTGCTTTCTTCTAATTATATATATATATATACTACTCCAACTCTGAACGTTCACAGTAGAATCTCTATCTTGATCTCCATCTTTACCATTTGTAGATTTATACGTGTGTGTATATATATATACTATTCCAACTCTGAACGTTCACAGTAGAATCTGTATCTTGATCTCCATCTTTACCATTTGCAGATTTATGCATAGTTATTCTCTAAAAAATATTCACTATTCACCATCTTTACAAAATTTTGGGACGAGGGAAAAAAAATAATAAAATAGGTGTTAGTGGGTATAAGATATATAATGAAATATAGGATGAGATGTGTGATACTTTATATATAAACAAAATTTAAAGAAAATAATATCTTTAAGTTAAATTATATAGGCAGAGATGAAGAAAAAGATGTGAATGCTATTTAGTTTTATATATTTGAAAACCACTAGAGACTCCATATCATTAAACTCGTGTTAAAATGCATTAATCGTTTATAACATAACTAAAGGGGTTTGATGGTTATGTTTCAACCGAAGTGTTAAACATCTTTAACACCTAGTTAAACAAATATAGAGCCAACAAAAAGAGAACCGGAATCGGACCCTATTATGGTAAATCGGCCAGTTCGGTTCCAGAATCACCGTAACAGAAAAATAATTGGTTAAGCCACAAAAGGTGATTTTCAAATTGATGCAAAAACTATCACAAAAGGTTATAAGTCTTCCATCAATGTGCATGTTGATGCAAAACAAATTTATATAATTATATGTATTCTTTTGCGATAAAATTAATTTATATTACAACTTGAGCATCCATTATATTTTTGATTAAAAATTAATTATTAAAGTTCAATAAATCTTTGGTGACGATATATTAAATAAGATTATATTAGCTTGAAAGCTCGAATCAAAATTTATATTGCTAGGCATTGAACGCAGAGAAGGAAGATTTTTAACTAAAGAATGATTGAATGAATGCCGACTAATAAGTTACCCCATAAGGGTATAAAAAATGGGTATTGGAAATTTCATATAAAAAATTAATAAATATTCCGGTTCTTCGGTTCCACATCTTTGAATCTTTTGTTTTACTCGGAACCAAACCAGGAACCATTTAGTGTGAAAACCGGAAACTGTAAAATAACACACAATAGCGGTTCTGAACCACCGTTCAGTTCCGGCCATACCGAACCCTCAACCCTAACTACATATTACATAAAATAAATACTAAAAGTGACTTAATTTATTCAATCAGGTATGTGTATCATGTATGTCATTCATTCATTAATCATTATACTCTCTTCATCATACTACCTAACAATCTAGCATCACCGTCATCTCCGCTACTGCTCATCATATTCAAGTCTAAAATAACTAATTAAAAAAATCATGGTTATATAATACAAACAAAAACCGAATATTGGATGAAGAATCAAGGGATTAAAGAGTAGTTGGACCTTATGATGCATGAATAACGATGAACTTTATTTCTATCATTTTTAGTTGTAATTTCTTTTGAAACAATGATTGTGCTTTACGTGTTTGAATAATATGAATTTAATAATTTAGATATTGACACGTAGATTTATTTTAGTTCTTTTGAGCTATGTACAATAATGTCGCGCTCCGGAATATTCCGCCATAGGTTGGGATGTGACAGATTGGTATCAGAGCCGAAGGCTATAAGATAGGTGATTAGACGTAACGACCTAGTAGCATGCTTAGGGTCCCTATACGTGCACCCTATTTGTTTAAATTTTTGTTGTACATAGCTTAATTTATTTAAATTGTTATCATATACAATTGTACACGAAAGCACACACTTATTCCGAGGCTATGCCTCAAAATCATTTTTCAAAATTTTATGACGGTTTTTAAATCGGGAAATTCCTTAAGAATTCCCACCTTTTAACTCCTCTCTCCTTGAGGATGATTCGTGTAACGGATACGTAGTAACTGTAAGGGGGACACACCTGTACACCAATCCCTTGAAACCAAGGCTTGCGAGCCTAAGGAAGTGCAATGCGCAAACATCTCGATCAACCGTGAGACCTGGTTGCCTTCCTGGAGGGTGAGGTGTGAGTGTGAAACTTGTTAGGCCAAAGCGTATCACACCAAACGTTCACGAATATACTACCCTCATTGTATCAAATGTGGTCATGTAACGATCACATCCTTAAGTTATAACCGAATTCACGGTGATACGTGGCTAAACTCGGTTTTCCGTATTGTGTTTTAGTTGAATAGTTGAGTGAAGTACGCAAATATTGGGTGATTCCCGAAGTACTTCAATCATCTATCTCAACCCCCCTCACAACTCATTTTAATCAATTTTATTTGGTTTTTGACATTTTCATTTCGTTGGAAGGAACCATGGTGGTTCATGAAATCCTAACCAACAAATGAAACCCCATGTTTCAATTTTAAGTTATGATTTAACTATTTATTTATTCATGTATTTATTTATTATTCCTCGTTACGTCAACACTTATAAAATCACATCTCATAAATGACCTCATTCTCAACCTCAACCACAAAATCAATCTCAAATTGTTAACTAGAATTCACAAGTATCAACTTATACAAACTCATACATTTACAACATTTACCCAAGTCTCATAAATTTTACACATTTTATCCTTGCAGCATGTCTTCTAGTCTCATCAACCGTAAATGACACGTCAGCAACTCGGGCCGTCGCATGTCGTCTCACATTATGAAGGGAATCGTGGAAGCCCTCCCTATGGTCATCTCTCAACTCCAAGCCGTGAATGTCGTTACTGTTCCCGCAAACCCTAATGTTTTCACTATCAAGCAATTCACCAATGCTAACCCAACCGATTACTTTGGGATTGAGGGTGCTACAACCCTTCTTCAATGGTTCAAGCATATGGAAAGCGTGTTCCTCCACTCTGCATGTCCGGATGACAAGAAGACCACGTATGTATCAAGTGTTTTCAAATCTAGTGCCCTTACTTGGTGGACTAGCAAAAAGAGAGACCTTGGGGTTGAGATTGCCATGGCCTTGCCATGGGATGACCTCAAGAAGCTCATGTTAGACCAATTCTGCCCAAAATATGAACTCCAGAAGTTAGAAGAAGAATTCTGGAATTTGAAGCAAGAGGGAGGTGATAATACCGCTTACAACGATCGGTTCCACGAATTGGCGTCCTCATCCCACACATGGTCACTCCCTTGGAGCGTGCCATTGACAAGTACATCACGGGTTTGCCGATGCAAATCCAAGATTCCGTCCTTAGTCGTGACCCGAAGGAACTTCGTGATGCCATTGCTCTAGCCGGTACCCTCACCGAAAACCACGTTAAGGCTGGGACCTTGACGCGGAAAGGCTCCAAGAAGCCCAATGATAAGCCCGCATCCGAACCCACTAAAAAGTCCAAGCCCGAATCCTCAAGGCCCGAATCCTCAAAGCCCGAATCCTCCAAAAACAACCACAACCACAACTCCTCTCATTACCGCAATAACAAACGAAAGCCCAATTCCCAAAACTATGTCATAGCCCAACCACAAGCCCAACAAGCCCCTCCAACCAAGAAACCATACACCGACCCACACCCGTATTGCAACACTTGTCAACGTCACCATCCGGGTCAATCCACTTGCCTAGTGCGCACCAATTGCCACCGATTCGGCTACCTCACCCAATATTGCCGAGAAGCAACCCGAGTGCAAGCCGCTCCACCGCGGTTCGCACCGTCAAACCAACCCAACCGAGCCATCCCTCGTGTTCCAATCACTAACACCATTAGGGCTTGCTATAACTGCGGTGATCCAAACCACCTACGCAACGCGTGTCCTCGACTCGCTCAAGCCCATCAAGCCTATGTTGCCCCACAACCCTACTACACCTCCCAAGCCTACCAAGTTCAAACTTACCAACCTCAATTACCCTAACTCATGCCTCCACCAAACCCTGAAGCTCAACCCATGCTCATGCAAGCCTACCAAGCTCCAACCCCTCAAGCTTCAACATCTCAAACTCAAGCACCTCAAGGAACCCAAGGGCGAGCTTTCACCATTAATGCTAATCAAGCCCGAAACTCGAACGATGTGGTGAACGGTACGTTTTTAGTTAACAAGCATCATGCATTGGTGTTATTTGATTCGGGAGCCGATAAGAGTTTCATTTCCGTTGATTTTTGAGTACATACTTGATGTGCCCCGTAGTCAATTGTCTAAACCATTCACGGTAGAGATAGCTAACGGTAGTTCGATCGTTATTGACTCCGTCGTCCATAATTGCACGCTCACCCTTAATGGGCAATGTAACACCCCGACCAAAGGCGGATTATACATCGGGGCGCCACATATTGTTTCATTACTCGTGACACTATTGGTGTCAATATTTATTAATACACATTTTATCGCGCACGCGCAGCGGGGAAAATAAAGAACATAAATCAAACATAAATCAATATATTATAAATTATAACATTCAAACAACATTAACTTGTCTTGATACATTTTAATTCTAGGTCCAAAAGTAAAAACGTCCTACGTGTCCACAAGCTCCAAAACAGCTACTGCAAACCTGAACATGTGTTAAAATAAACGTCAAACACTTGCGTGTTGGTGAGAAATCAAGTTTAATACAATACATAGATAACAATAAATCTGCGCGCAACATGTGTATGTCTGGTTTTCAACAAGGGTGTAATCTGATCGGGACCAACTCTAAGAGACAAGACTGCCAGTGCTCACAATTGAGCTCACAAACAAGACTAACTGTGCATGTGTAAACAAAAGAGAAAATCATAAACGAATGTTCTCCCGTGTTCATCTAATGGTACCATGAAAACTGCGGAATAGACCGTCCATACGGTTAATGATCCACACATACAAATAAACAGCCAAGTCTACGTCCGCAACACATGGGATACTGCGCGACTAAAGTTCATAAACAAGTTTGAGACTCTAAGTTGTATGAACACATGAACATCCCAAAACATTAAAAGCAAAAAGGGATTAGATACGAGATAACTCACTTGATAAACGATGCGGTGATAGATAAAGCAAGAACCAACTTTAAACAAGCACAAGTTAACCTATAAATAAGATTATTGTTTTAATGATTTGTTTTAAGTCTTGATTATAAGTTAGCATAATTAATAAGTAAATTATAATATATATTACCGGAAAAGTAGGAAGAACAAGGAGGAAGACGGAGGCAGAGAGGAAGACGGCAGAGAGAGCAAGGAGCAAGAGAACAGGAGAGATTAAGTGTTTTGTGTGTGTAGTGTTAGGAAAAATAATGTTATTATTTATAGAGAAACCCTAGGGAACACAATCCCTAGGAAAAGGGGAAAAGATCTCAAAAAGCAAAAGATTCCAAAAGCAAAAGATATCAAAAGATATGGCAGCTGCAGGGGGCAAGATAAAGCTGACAGGGAACAGTAAAAAGCATGGGCGGATCAGATAAAGGTACTGGTCAAGCATGGCAAAAGCAGATCTCAAAAGATTATGTCAGTCACTTTATCTGTCAACCAATGGGGTTGGTGCGCATGCTGCGCCGAAAGTAACTATTCAGACATTAGATGGGTTAGGTCAACGGCTCAAAAAATAAGACAACACAAAAGCAAACGGCTAGATTTAAACAGAAGATACAAGGGTTAAGCGCGGGAAGGCTGAGTGCGCGAGCGCGAAGGCTGGCACAACAATCCTTAGCGCACTGCGGGAAGAATCACATCCTTAGCGTGCTGCGTGAACTAGAATTCTAAGCGCATCGCGGGAAGAACATACATTCTTAGCGTATTGCGGGAAGAACATGCATTCTTAGCGCGCTGCGAGAAGAGTCCTCTTCACGCATCGCAGGAACAAGATGTCTTCACGCAGGCTTCCATGTAAGGAGTCTGGCGCGTGGAGCTGCAGACATCCTTAGGCGGGAAGAACCAAAGGACAAGCAAAGAGTTGAGGGAAACAAGGCTTAAGGGCGGGACGGCGACAAGAGGGAAAAGAAGGCGGAATGAGAGAAGGAAGAGGGAGGGGACGGCGGAAAGAAAGAGAGAGAAAGAGGCGGGAAGGAAAATATATATTATTATTAAAAGTAAAATATAAGTATAAATATTAAATAATAAAAGAGAGATCGGGTCAGAGAAACGGGTACCTGGGTCGGGTCGGATCAGGGCAGATGTCACAGTCTCCCCTACTTTAAGAAATTTCGTCCCGAAATTTATCTCGAAGTAGGTTGCGCAGAGAACAGGTGCGGGTACTTGATCTTCATTTGATCTTCCCTTTCCCATGTAAACTCGGCTCCGCGCTTGGACTCCCAACGAACTTTCACGATAGGGATACGACTGCGCTTGGTTTGCTTAACCTCGCGATCCATAATCTCAACAGGCTTCTCAACGAAATGCATAGATTCATCAACTTGAACTTCATCAAGTGGAATGTGAAGGTTCTCGTCAGCTAAACACTTCTTGAGATTGGAAACATGGAACGTTGGATGCACATTACTGAGCGCGAGCGGCAGGTCAAGTCTGTAGGCAACTTTTCCCACACGCGCGAGAATCTTGAATGGACCAACATAACGAGGAGCAAGCTTACCTTTCTTCCCAAAGCGGACAACACCTTTCCAAGGCGACACTTTGAGGAGAACAAGATCACCAACTTGAAATTCGAGAGGCTTTCGCCTACGATCTGCGTAACTCTTCTGTCGGCTCCTGGCAGTCAGCAGATGATCACGGATCTTGGCGATTTTATCAGTTGTCTCTTGAACAAGTTCGGGTCCTGTGATTTGAGCTTCACCCACTTCGCTCCAACAAATCGGGGAGCGGCACTTACGACCGTAAAGTGCTTCAAATGGGGCCATACCGATACTGGAATGATAGCTGTTATTATAAGAGAACTCAATCAAAGGCAGGTGCGAATCCCAATTACCTCCAAAATCAAGAACACAAGATCGGAGCATATCCTCAAGAGTTTGAATAGTTCGCTCAGACTGACCGTCAGTCTGGGGATGATATGCCGTACTCATGTCCAAGCGAGTTCCTAGTGCAGATTGGAGAGATTTCCAAAAGCGAGATATAAAACGGCCATCGCGATCGGATATGATGCTCAAAGGAGTACCATGGCGGCAGACAATTTCCTTGACATAAAGCTGCGCGAGATGCTCAACACGGTAGTTTTCACGAATGGGCAGAAAGTGAGCAGACTTAGTCAATCGATCCACTATTACCCAAATGCTATCATGTTTGCTTGCTGTCAAAGGTAACTTGGTAATAAAGTCCATCGCTATACCTTCCCACTTCCACGTAGGAATTTCTGGTTGTTCGAGCAAACCAGATGGGCGTTGGTGTTCAGCTTTCACTTTAGAACAAGTCAGACATCTAGCTACGAACACAGCAATATCCTTTTTCATACCGGGCCACCAATAAGTAATGCGCAAATCCTTGTACATCTTATCAGCGCCAGGATGAACGGAATACCGAGATTTGTGCGCTTCACTCAGGATATCAGCGCGAAGATTCTCATCAAAGGGAATCCAGATGCGATTAAGATAGCAGAGAATTCCACTCAGATTAGGGACAAAGAGCGCTTCCGCGCCACACGCTAACTCGGCGCGAAGGTTACCATTACTAATGGATGCGCGCTGCGCGTCACGAATACGCGATTCAAGGTTGCTTTGAATCGACGCGAAGTGAAGCTGGGTGCGCGGCAAGATACAGTTAAGTTGGCAGGGTTTTCGGCTGAGCGCATCGGCTACCACATTAGCCTTACCAGGATGATACCGGATCTCACAATCGTAATCGCTGATGAGTTCGTTCCATCGGCGTTGCCTCATGTTAAGTTCCTTCTGATCAAAGATATGCTGAAGGCTTTTATGGTCAGTGTAGAGGATACACTTAGTACCATAAAGGTAGTGTCTCCAGATCTTCAAGGCAAAAACAACTGCACCTAGTTCGAGGTCGTGAGTTGTATAATTCTTTTCATGAACCTTGAGTTGCCTTGATGCGTAAGCGATAACCTTGCCTCGTTGCATAAGAACACAACCGAGACCTTGGTTGGATGCATCGCAATACACGACAAAATCATCATTACCCTCAGGTAGCGCAAGAACAGGAGCTTCACACAACAAACGCTTGAGCGTTAGAAAGGCTTCTTCTTGCTTCGAGCCCCAAATATACGGTTTACCTTTGTGCGTCAGAGCTGTTAAAGGCAAAGCGATCTTCGAGAAGTTCGAAATGAAGCGCCGGTAATAACCAGCTAAGCCCAGAAAGGAACGGATCTCAGAAGGAGAGGATGGCGTAATCCAGTTCTTGATTGCTTCAATCTTGGATGGGTCGACATGAATACCCATCTTGTTTACAACATGACCAAGAAACTGTACTTCATCAGACCAAAATTCACACTTGGAAAGCTTAGCATAGAGTTGCTCGGCTCTAAGCTTTTGCAATACCAATCGGAGATGTTGCTCATGCTCGGCCTTGGTCTTAGAATACACCAGAACATCATCGATAAACACGATCACGAATTTATCCAAGAAAGGCCTACACACCCGATTCATAAGATCCATGAAAACGGCGGGTGCGTTGGTTAGACCGAAGGACATGACCAAGAATTCAAAATGGCCATAACGAGTTCGAAAAGCAGTCTTCGGAACATCTTCATCGCGGATACGCAACTGATGATAACCAGAACGGAGATCGATCTTCGAGAAACAGGAGGCACCTTGGAGTTGATCAAAGAGGTCGTCAATACGCGGTAAGGGATACCGGTTTTTAATGGTGAGTTTGTTCAACTCGCGGTAATCAATGCACATGCGAAACGATCCATCTTTCTTTTTAACGAACAACACCGGAGCACCCCAGGGCGAAGAGCTAGGGCGAATGAATCCTTTAGCAGTCAACTCTTGGAGTTGGCTGGCCAATTCTTGCATCTCAGCGGGTGCAAGACGGTAAGGAGATTTAGCCACGGGGGAAGTACCAGGGACAAGATCAATACGGAACTCGACTTCACGAGCGGGAGGGATACCAGGAAGATCATCAGGAAAAACTTCAGGGAAATCACGCACAACAGGGATATCGCGAAGCTTCTTTCCTTCATCGGGTTTAACCACATGGGCTAGAAATGCAATACACTTCTTCCGCATGAGTCTTTGGGCTTCGGCGCAAGACATAAGTTTAAGACCACTGGAGGGTTTTTCGCCGTAAATGTAAAGATCACCATTTTCTCGAGGAATGCGAATCAACTTCTTGGCGCAATTAACTTCGGCGCGATTATGCGAGAGCCAGTCCATACCAATGATAACATCAAAGCTTCCAAGAGGCATAGGGATGAGGTCGATCAGAAAATCGTTTTCGTTAAGGTTAAGCGTACAATCTTTAATTACTGAGTTAATTAAAATAATTTCACCATTAGCCAATTCAACTGAAAAATCTTCTTTTAAATCGTTGCGCGGTCGCGCAAGCTTCTGCTCGAAGGCGCGAGAGATAAAACTTCGATCGGCGCCAGTATCAAAAAGTACAGAAGCATAAAATCCGTTAAGCAAAAATGTACCATTAACTACGTCATTATTCGCTTGCGCTTGGTGCGCGGTTATGTTAAAAGCTCGTCCACGCGTCACTTGGTTCGAAATCTGGTTCACCGGATTCGCTTGTGTGATTTGCACTTGCAGTCTCGGGCACGCGTTCCGGAAATGACTGGGATCACCGCAGTTAAAGCACGATCTGGGTCGTGGGTTTTGGTAGGTTAGTTGTGGGTTCTGCGGGTAGACTGGTGGTGTTGGCGCAATTGGATTGGCGGGAGGGACTCTACAGTTCTCAGCAGTGTGACCAGTACGGCCACATCGGTTACAAAGTCGACACGGGGTTTGGGTTGGGTGGTGAAATCTACAGGTTGGGCAAAAGGGATGGTTTCCTGTGTAAGGTTTCTTAGTTGGCGGGGCAGGGAGTGCTGGATTGGTTAAGGCATAGTTATGGACTGCAGGAGGTGCTGAGTAGGTTGACAGTGGGTTAGGCGCGTAAACTGGGGGTTGGTAAACGGGTTGCTGGACAATGGGCGGGTTGGTAAGCGCATAGGCCTTGCGCCTGCGCTTGAGGTTGTTACGGTTTGAGGGTTCTGGTTTGGTTTCTGCGGGTTCAGGGACAGTTTTGGTGGTTTTGGTCTTCTCAGTTCCCCGCAGGAACAGAGTTCCTGCTCTGACATGGTTGTCGCTGAGCACAGCGGCCAACTCAATGGCGTCAGAGAGGGTAACTGGGTTTCTGGCCCATACAGAATCTTGAATTTCCATGGGGAGACCCCCAAGGAATTTCTCGATTGCTCGGCGTGAAGGGGTAACAAGGTGAGGGACCAGTAAGCTTAGCTCGTGGAAGCGCGTCGCGTACTCGCGCGCTTCACCGCTGTACTGCTTCAAGTTCCAAAATTCTTCCTCCAGGCGCTTAACTTCGTTGGGAGGGCAGAATTCTCGCGTAAGAATTTCCTTGAATTCCTCCCATGTTATGCTAGAAGCAGCCTCTGCGCCACGCGCATGAGCTACTCCATTCCACCATGTAAGCGCTCTGGATTCCAGGACACTGGAAGCATACAGGGTTCGTCTGTCTGAGGGGCATTGGGTGTGAAGGAAAGTGTTTTCTATCTTCTCGAGCCACTGGAGCATCACGGTGGCTCCTTCGAGACCTGTGAACTTTGGAGGGTTACCCGCATTAAATGTCTTAATGTTATAACTCGAGGTGTTGGTATTGTTTTGGCTCAAAGCTTGGGCTATTGTGGCGGCCATTTCCTGGGAACGTTGCTGTCTACGCATGCGCGAGGCTTCTCTTCTCTGAAATCGGTGAGATAGCGGAGGCATTCTATAAAAGTTTTAATTTTAGTTAATATCTTGGTTTTTATCGCAAAGTTTAACTTTATAAAGCTTGGTTTCGCAGAGTTAGATACTATCAAAAGTTAAAGTAAAATAAATGACCCAAAATGCAGACTTAATAAAGGTAACAAATTCGAATCAGAAATCGACAATTCATGTATCACCATGACTTTCCGAATTCCCAATTTAAAATATGCGAGTAAACGAGTATTGGAGATTGACGATTCATGTATCACCATGACTTTCCAATCTTCAATATAAAACATACAAGAAAATGAGTATTGGAGGTTGACAATTCATGTATCACCATGACTTTTCAAGTCTCCAACCTCAGAACATAATCGTAAATGAAAATTGAAAATCAACTATTCATGTATCACCATGACTTTTCGGATTTTCAAATCCAACAAACGAATATGTAAGTAAAATCAATAAAAATCGAAATTCAACAAAAATCGAAATATCGCGGAATAAAACATAAAATCATATCCTGCGCAGGCGCGAGCATATTCATAAATAACGAGTAATTAACAATAAGCGCGCAAACATGAGATTTCTCTCATGCGCGAGAAGGGACTCTTAGGTATTCTAGGCCGTTACGTCTAACCACCTATCCTAAAGTCAACGAGCTCTGATACCAATCTGTAACACCCCGACCAAAGGCGGATTATACATCGGGGCGCCACATATTGTTTCATTACTCGTGACACTATTGGTGTCAATATTTATTAATACACATTTTATCGCGCACGCGCAGCGGGGAAAATAAAGAACATAAATCAAACATAAATCAATATATTATAAATTATAACATTCAAACAACATTAACTTGTCTTGATACATTTTAATTCTAGGTCCAAAAGTAAAAACGTCCTACGTGTCCACAAGCTCCAAAACAGCTACTGCAAACCTGAACATGTGTTAAAATAAACGTCAAACACTTGCGTGTTGGTGAGAAATCAAGTTTAATACAATACATAGATAACAATAAATCTGCGCGCAACATGTGTATGTCTGGTTTTCAACAAGGGTGTAATCTGATCGGGACCAACTCTAAGAGACAAGACTGCCAGTGCTCACAATTGAGCTCACAAACAAGACTAACTGTGCATGTGTAAACAAAAGAGAAAATCATAAACGAATGTTCTCCCGTGTTCATCTAATGGTACCATGAAAACTGCGGAATAGACCGTCCATACGGTTAATGATCCACACATACAAATAAACAGCCAAGTCTACGTCCGCAACACATGGGATACTGCGCGACTAAAGTTCATAAACAAGTTTGAGACTCTAAGTTGTATGAACACATGAACATCCCAAAACATTAAAAGCAAAAAGGGATTAGATACGAGATAACTCACTTGATAAACGATGCGGTGATAGATAAAGCAAGAACCAACTTTAAACAAGCACAAGTTAACCTATAAATAAGATTATTGTTTTAATGATTTGTTTTAAGTCTTGATTATAAGTTAGCATAATTAATAAGTAAATTATAATATATATTACCGGAAAAGTAGGAAGAACAAGGAGGAAGACGGAGGCAGAGAGGAAGACGGCAGAGAGAGCAAGGAGCAAGAGAACAGGAGAGATTAAGTGTTTTGTGTGTGTAGTGTTAGGAAAAATAATGTTATTATTTATAGAGAAACCCTAGGGAACACAATCCCTAGGAAAAGGGGAAAAGATCTCAAAAAGCAAAAGATTCCAAAAGCAAAAGATATCAAAAGATATGGCAGCTGCAGGGGGCAAGATAAAGCTGACAGGGAACAGTAAAAAGCATGGGCGGATCAGATAAAGGTACTGGTCAAGCATGGCAAAAGCAGATCTCAAAAGATTATGTCAGTCACTTTATCTGTCAACCAATGGGGTTGGTGCGCATGCTGCGCCGAAAGTAACTATTCAGACATTAGATGGGTTAGGTCAACGGCTCAAAAAATAAGACAACACAAAAGCAAACGGCTAGATTTAAACAGAAGATACAAGGGTTAAGCGCGGGAAGGCTGAGTGCGCGAGCGCGAAGGCTGGCACAACAATCCTTAGCGCACTGCGGGAAGAATCACATCCTTAGCGTGCTGCGTGAACTAGAATTCTAAGCGCATCGCGGGAAGAACATACATTCTTAGCGTATTGCGGGAAGAACATGCATTCTTAGCGCGCTGCGAGAAGAGTCCTCTTCACGCATCGCAGGAACAAGATGTCTTCACGCAGGCTTCCATGTAAGGAGTCTGGCGCGTGGAGCTGCAGACATCCTTAGGCGGGAAGAACCAAAGGACAAGCAAAGAGTTGAGGGAAACAAGGCTTAAGGGCGGGACGGCGACAAGAGGGAAAAGAAGGCGGAATGAGAGAAGGAAGAGGGAGGGGACGGCGGAAAGAAAGAGAGAGAAAGAGGCGGGAAGGAAAATATATATTATTATTAAAAGTAAAATATAAGTATAAATATTAAATAATAAAAGAGAGATCGGGTCAGAGAAACGGGTACCTGGGTCGGGTCGGATCAGGGCAGATGTCACAGGCAAAAGTTCTCGATTGATCTCATTCCGATGCAAATGGGTAGCTTCGACGTCATCATTGGCATGGATTGGCTCTCTCTAAACCATGCCGAAATTCTATGTTTCGAGAAGATTATTCGTATCCCTATCAAAGGTGGCGTAATTCTAAACGTCGCCAGAGAAAGACCATTCTCAAAGCTAAATCTCATGTCGTGCCTTGAAGCCCAATGTTATTTGCGCAAGAAGTATGTCGCTTTCTTAGCCCATGTCACTACAAAGGCCCACGAAGAAAAGCAACTTTCCGACATTCCGATTGTTCGCGATTTCCCCGAAGACGTCTCTGGACTCACTCTCATACGTCAAGTGGAGTTCCGTATTGATCTTGTACCCGGAGCAAACCCCGTAGCCAAAGCACCGTATCGTCTTGCACCCTCCGAGATGCAAGAACTCTCCTATCAAATCCAAGAACTCACGGAAAAGGGTTTCATTCGCCCGAGTTCGCCTCCATGGGGCACACCCGTTTTGTTTGTCAAGAAGAAGGATGGTACTCTTCGTATGTGTATCGATTATCGAGAGCTCAATAAGCTTACTATCAAGAATCGTTATCCCCTTCCGTGAATCGATGACCTATTTGATCAACTTCAAGGATCCGCTTGTTTCTCCAAGATCGATCTCCGTTCGGGTTATCACCAACTTCATGTCCACGAGAATGATATACCCAAGACCACCTTCCGTACTCGTTATGGGCACTTTGAATTCCGAGTTATGCCTTTTGGGTTGACTAATGCTCCCGCCGTTTTCATGGATCTTATGAATCGCGTTTGTAAACCCTACCCGACAAGTTTGTGGTTGTTTTCATCGACGACATCTTGATATATTCTAAATCCGAGGACGAACATAGAGATTATTTGCGCGCTATTCTCGACTTGTTGCGAAAAGAACAACTTTATGCTAGATTCTCCAAATGCGAATTTTGGCTAAAGCAAGTTCAATTCTTGGGCCACTTCGTCAACGACAAGGGTATTCACGTTGACCCCGCTAAAATCGAGGCCATTAAAAATTGGAAAACCCCGTCCTCTGCAACGGAGGTTCGCTCATTTCTTGGTTTAGCGGGATATTACCGTCGCTTCATCTGCAAATTTTCAAAGATTGCTTCACCCCTTACCGCACTAACCCACAAAGGGAAGGTTTATGAATGGGGTCCCTAACAAGAAAAAGCGTTTCAAACCCTAAAGGACATACTTTGCAATGCTCCTATCCTTGCTCTTCCCGAGGGCAACGATGATTTTGTTGTGTTTTGCGACGCTTCCATCCAAGGTCTCGGTTGTGTTCTTATGCAATGAGACAAGGTCATTGCATACGCTTCGCGTCAACTCAAGGTTCACGAGAAAAATTACACGACGCGGGATCTGGAACTTGGTGCGGTCGTGTTTGCCTTGAAAATTTGGAGACACTATCTTTATGGCACGAAATGTGTGGTCTTCACCGATCATAAAAGTTTGCAACACATATTCGACCAAAAGGATCTCAACATGAGACAAAGACGATGGGCCGAATTGTTAAGCGATTACGATTGCGAGATTCGCTACCACCCTGGGAAAGCAAATGTCGCGGCCGATGCTTTTAGTCGTAAGAGTCACATTAAATCCGTATTGCTCCATTGTGTCACCATGCAATCTGACATTCATTACCGCATATCCGACGCTCAACACATCTCCGTCACCAAAGGAAGTTTATACGACGAGATGTCGTGTGGCGCCGAACACCAACTTGAAACCAAACTTAACGGTTTGCTTTATTATTTGAACCGTTTATGGGTTCCCGATCCTGACAATTTTCACACGTTCATCCTTGATGAAGCTCATAAGTCACGATACTCGATTCATCCCGGTGTGGATAAGATGTATGCCGATCTTCGTCTCATGTTTTGGTGGCTAGGAATGAAGAAAGATATTGCGGTATATGTATCTAAATGCCTCACTTGTTCTAAGGTCAAAGCCGAGCATCAAAAGCCGTTTGGCTTGCTCGAGCAACCACCAATCCCCGTTTGGAAATGGGAGGACATAGCTATGGATTTTGTCACCAAACTCCCCACTACCCAAAGCCGCAATTATAGTATTTGGGTAATTATTGATCGATTGACCAAGTCGGCGCATTTCATACCCATTCGAGAAAATTTTTCTGTGAGTCAACTAGCCCAACTCTATGTCAAGAATATCATTTGTCGCCATGGAACACCGTTGACCATTATCTCCGATCGTGATGGTCGATTTACCTCTCACTTTTGGAATTCGTTACATACCGCCTTGGGTACCCATATTGATCTAAGCACCGCTTACCACCCGCAAACCGATGGTCAATCCGAGCGAACGATCCAAACGCTCGAAGATATGCTCCGCTCTTGTGTGCTAGATTTTGGTGGAAATTGGGATACTCATTTACCACTTGTTGAGTTTTCCTATAATAATAGTTTTAACACTAGTATTGGCATGGCACCCTTTGAAGCTCTCTATGGTCGAAAATGTCGTTCCCCGATTTGTTGGAACGAGATTGGTGAATCGCAAATAACCGGTCCCGAGCTTGTTCAAGAAACTTCCGACCGAATTGCTCTTATTCGTCAAAATCTTCTTGCTGCCCGTAGCCTCTAAAGAGCTACGCCGATAAGCGCCGTAAACCCCTCGAGTTTAATGTTGGTGATCGAGTTCTCTTAAAAGTATCTCCTTGGAAGGGAGTTGTTCGTTTTGGTAAAAGAAACAAGTTATCTCCTCGTTTTGTTGGACCGTTTGAAATCGTTGAAAGGGTTGGTCGAGTTGCTTATCGTCTCGATCTTCCCTAAGAGCTCTCCAATGTTCATCCGACTTTTCACGTTTCCAATCTCAAGTAGTGCTTAGCCGAGGGGAATCTCCACATACCCCTCAACGAATTACAAGTTGATGAATCTATGCGCGCGATCAAGAAACCTGTTGAAATCATGGATCGTATGGAGAAAGAAACTAAGCGTAGCCGCATTCCGCTTGTCAAAGTTCGTTGGGAATCCAAGCGTGGTCCCGAGTTCACTTGGGAACGAGAAGACCAAATGGAAGCCAAGTACCCGCACCTCTTCGTTACGGCTTAATCTCTAATTTAGGGACGAAATTTCCAAAAGTAGGGAGTGCTGTAACATTTCGGTTTTTCCGTTTTCTTGTACTTGTAATCATTACCCGACCCGATTCCGTATTCGGGTAATTGATCAATAAATTTCCGCATTTTAGTATATTTCATGTTATTTATGTATTTTAAATTTCAAAATTAACCCACAAACTTACTTCTAACCTACTTTGCATCCACAACCAAGGTTCAAGGACTAAAATGCAAATAGTATTATAATCTTTCTTCTTCACCCTCTCTTCCCGTCGCCATATACCCCCCCCCCCTCATTGCTTGAGCCTCAATTCTCGGGTGTAATTGCAAAATTTGATCTCACCAAATCCTTTCTTGATCACAAACGCATCACACCGACACTTTAATTATAGAAAACGAATCAAAAATCATAACTAATTATGCATATGAACTCGCGGCTAACTTGGGCTCTAAAACACTATATAAACACAATTATAATACAATTAATCGTGCACACAACATCCTCTCATCCTCGTGACGCTAAACCCTAACCCAATTGTTAAAAACGAAGCTGCTAAGACCTAATTTGGGTCCGAGTCCAAGCCGCGACCTCTGTTCGTCGTTCTCCTCTGGTTCCTTCAGGTTATTGGATTATGATTATCAATCGTTTATGTCTGCTGAAGAATAACCTAACCTAATTTTAACATACAACGAACTAATCAACGGATTTAAGATCTAGGGTTTGTAAATGAATTTGGGTACTGGGTGTGTCTGTTTATATTTTCGTAGAACTGACATTCCTCACAAACGAACACACCAGCACGATGGCTGATGTGTGGAGGTTAAGACACTGGAACCGGTCCAGGCGCGGGTTCGAACCCCCTTGGACCCGGTTTTTCTTTTTTATTTTATTTTGTTTAAATCTTTGTTTTATTTTTAATTATAATCATAATATAATATTAAATAAACTTTGTTTTAATGAAACCGAATCTCGAAGGCATTATTTTGGCCAAAGTTCATATATATATATATATATATATATATATATATATATATATATATATGCATAAATAATATGAAACAAAAATGTATTTTTACCGATCTAGCTTAAAGATTCAAATAATTTTCCCGTAATATATATACCTATATATATATAATTAAATAATTGACAATAATCTTTCATTTGTATATACCATGTTTATTAATACCTAATATTGGTTATTATTTATTTATAAAATCTAATTGCTTGAAAATACGAACATGATATATCACTTATATTAGTTACCAAATAATAATATTAACACTAATAGTTATAATAATAATAATAATAATAATAATAATAATAATAATAATCTTAAGTATAATAACAATAAATAAAGGAATTTAAAACCTAAACGACTCCCATTTATCAAACCGAATAAATCGCAATAATGACTAATAATATCTCATCAAACTCAAATCGTTACGTTTTATTAATTCTTTTTCTCATTTATTAATTATACAGTCGTTAACAATTAGGGCATTCTTGTTGACGTATCTCGAAAGCTTGACGAGTTCATCCTCATTTTCTTTTTATTATTATCTCATTATCACTAATCTACTCACTAAATGTAAGTAATCCACATCCCCCTTTTTACCGTTTTATATTTTGGGGGCGTTATGCGTTAAACCATTTTCACTACAATTCCACTATTTGTGTATTATGATATTGCTCAATTAGTTATTCGTGCGAATATGACTATGTGTATAATTTATGTTTTGGTGGTTGGTATCTCATCCTCATTCTCATTAGTATGATCATACGCCGTCGGAGTAGCTCGTTATCCATGGGATTCGAGTGAAAAGACAACTTTTATATTATTGTTATATTGTTGTTGTGCTAGTTGTAGTATTTCATATTATCACAAGGAATTCTCATTTTTATATTATATGTATTCAAAAACCGTGATTACTTGCTCAACTTTATGTTGACAAACTATGTATTTTCCCGCATGGCGCAGGTAGCTATATTGGATGAAGAATCAAGGGATTAAAGAGTAGTTGGATCTTAGGATGCATGAATAACGATGAACTTTATTTCTATCATTTTTAGTTGTAATTTCTTTTGAAACAATGATTGTGCTTTACGTGTTTGAATAATATGAATTTAATAATTTAGATATTGACACATGGATTTATTTTAGTGTCTTTTGAGCTATGATACAATTATGTCGCGCCCCGGCATATTCCGTAGGTAGGTTGGGATGTGACATCGATAAAACTTTGTCGTTTCAAAGAATGTGATTTTAAGTTTCGTGAACCATGTTTTTTAATAATAAAAGGTAGAATGAAGTGTGTTTTAAGTTGTGTTAAATAAAACTAGTATTGCTATCATGACCTTCAATTTAAACTTCACAACAAGTGCATCACTTCTTTTATAGATCATCATTTATTTGATAATTAAATATATTGCCAACTGCTCGAACTTGTTTGATCTAAAATTTTTATTATTGATTAAAAGATCTTTATCATATTACTCTTTTCTAATTTTTTTAACGTCTAAAATTACACTAAATTCGTCATTTGCGGGGCTTAAACCTGACCTCAAGGTGAGCAACATCATACTAACACCTGACTTTAATAACTCTGTTAAAAAAATTTATCACTCCAAAGTCAATCAACTTTCATGAGATAGTTCCTATGTAACTTTTTATAAATATATATAAATTTTATAAAACTAAGTGAGACAAATGAAACATATATAAATAAGTACCCATTTTTTTTACTAGTTGATAAATTATAGATGGTAATAAGAAATAAAAATTGTTAAACGATAATCAAATTTCATAATTGTTAAACGTGAGTCAAACTGATAAAAAAATAGTAAATAGTAACAAGATTCGTATATATTTTATCAAAGGATGTGCAAATGGTATTAGGCATCGATACCAAGTTTTTTAAAGAACAAGGGTTAGAATTTTCAAGATGGGTATCAATACTTATCGCATTTTTGCCTACAATATTGGTATCGTATCGGTACCGAACCAGACATTTTCGATACCGATGCCAATACCAAATTTTTGAAAAAACCGGGATCGGAATTAACCGGTACCGAGCTCATCCCCACTTTATCATCCTCACTTAATTTAAATTACTTTTAGCATTTATAAAGAATTATATAGAATTGTAACGTTACCACTATTTTAAAAATAATAACATTTTTAAAACATCTATTTCAGCACACATTATTATTTTGTAATACGTTACGAATTATTATGTTTTTATATATAATAAAAACAAAACAGAATAATAATAATAATAATAATAATAATAATAATAATATCCGGTTTAGAAGGATGGGCGGTGAGTTTTGTGTATATATAGCCTAGTCTGGTGTCTAACCTCCCTTCAATTCCTTCACCTTCATAATAATATCACATCCACCATCTTTTCCGATCACCGGACATGGGCAACTGCCAAGCCGTGGATAACGCAAGTCTCATCTTACAAACCCAAAATGGCAGAGCTGAAAGGTTCTATGCACCCATCTCCGCCGCAGAGATCATGAAGCTTCACCCTGGTCATTACGTGGCACTCTTACTCGCCACCACCTTCTACTCTTCACCTCCTTCCTCCTCCGGTGGTGGTCACCACCAACAACCACCACCCAATAATAATACTAGTCCTACAAATACCAATCAAAACCTTCGTGTTACTCGTATTAAGCTTCTTCGGCCTACTGATAATCTTGTTCTTGGTCATGCTTATAGACTCATCACCACCCAAGGTTTGTTTTATTAATTTCTTTTCTTCCCTCTTCTTTTTATTTTATTTTTTTAATTATTGTGTTAAGTTAAATAACTTTTTTTTTTAAATTGCTAACTTAGACACGTTTTTAATCATACTTCTAAATCTATACATTAAAATGATTCGGTTTGACAAGAACTGGAACTGAATGAATCCTGCGGTTTCAGCACATGCGAACCGTACGATATAAACCGGTCAAACCTGATCTTTGACTTTTTTTAAATTAGTTTCGGTCTGAGTCGGTTTTGACTTTTGTTGACCCTAAAGGAAACCGGTTTTGGGAAAAAAAAAAGAATTGGTTTGGGAGGAATATCATTATGCTCACACCTTATACCACCCTTTTGTTAGGTTATAAGCCTTTTGATAATTAAATAAGTAATAATTTATATTTTTTTTGTTTGTAGAGGTGATGAAAGGATTAAATGCAAAGAAGAACAAGAAATTGAATAATTACAAGAATTTTCAGCTATCGGAGGCGGAAAAGAGTGAAACAAATTCAAACTGTGAAACAACGGCTACAAGAGCTAATCAATTGGGGAAATCTCACCATCAGGTTTGAAATGTTTTCAGTTATCTAATTGTGATTTCGTTTATTTCGTGTAAAACATCTTACATAATTGTATATATGGTATATGCAGATGAGGAAAGTAGATACAAATAATAATCAGGTGATGGTGGCTCCAGTGAACTCTAGACCCTCCAAAAGCAAACCAAGAGGATGGCATCCATCGTTAAACAGTATCTCCGAGGCAACAAGCTAGCTAGTTTAGTTGTGTGCATATTAAAGTTTTCTTGATAGATTTAATTTTAATTTTTTGGAAGATGGAGATTGCATTTTGGGGGGCATGATGAATGTTGCAAATTCTTTAAAACAAAAAAAAAGAGAGAAGAATTTGCTTTTCATATTCAATAATAATCTTGTTTTGGTGCAAAGTTTCTCTATTTCAATATTGAAAAACGGTCCGGCCAGCGAACCACTAAAACGGTCTATGATCTATGTTCTTTATTTTAAGAGATTGACTATATGCAATCAACTCCTAATTCCTTTCTTTGTAATTATTACTTCTTGTTTTATTATGCCAATAATGTTATGGTAAAGCCTGTTCATACTTCATACTTTTCAGTTAATATTTGTGATGAAGAAAAAGGAAAAGAAAGCATTAATGCTAAAGTTTAATTATATTCGTAAATGAAAAATCAAGAAAAACCCATGGAATCCTAAGAAATATCAGCAATAGCTTTTAATAGTTGGTGAATAAATGTATACTATTGAAAATCCTTTTAAGAAGTGTAGTTATCCTTTGCATAAAGCATCCCCTCCCTCGTCTTATCTTGTTTCTTCTTTTCATCATGTGTATAGTGTGAATCTTTGCATGTGCATGTTTGTGAGGAAAACAAATTTTATATCGTTATTAAAGACATTAATTTTTGAAACGTTATAATGTTATATGGTATTTAATAAAAAAATGAGACTTTTTGAAAATATAAACTAAATGTTCAAACGTTTATATAAACAATATCAAATATTGTCACATAACAATAACTACAAGAATAGTTATTATGATTCAAAAAACTAAACCACAATAACAAAAAAGTTAAAGGTTAAACGATTAGGAAAGAGTTTAAGCATGTAAAAGGGGAAATTATATATCTATGATAATATTGGTTTATAGAAACTTGTTAATAAATAATAATGTTTGTTTTCTCTAATTTTTTAAAATTGAACATAAAAGTTTTGTAATTTAGAGTTAGGAAACAACGGTTTTTTTTGTTTTTTTTTTTAATTTAAATTAGTATAGTTTTTTTTATATATAAATTGACCACAAAATTTATGCACTTTGAACTTTAGCCACAAAATTTTGTTTTTTAAAATCTAAATACACATGTGTATTATTATTATTATTAATACTATTATTTACTGACATTTTGGTATAAGTTGGCGACGAATCTAACCGTTTCCGGTATTTGTTTTTGTGGTTTTAGACTGATGTAAAACAAGCATGGTATCCTTTTGGGCATATCACGACTTTCTTCGTATTTATGGTTCTCAATCGATGTAAAACACGTGTCAATATCCTTTTGGGCATATCACAACTTTTTTGTTAGTTTTTTCTGCAGGTTGTCATAGCAAGTGTAGTGCCCCATATTGACCACCGAAGCGAATCGAACCTATACCGACCAATACTTAGTTCCCTCCACATCACATTGAGAGATTCCACTAGTTCATTATTAAGAACCTAAAGATTTATAATATTATTCTAAGAAAATTACTAATACTAAAAATTAAAACATTAAGTTCGTTAAGAATAAAAAAACTAAGACCATCATCACGCAGGAGGGCGGATCTCCCAGCTGTCCTCCACGTCAGCTACCCTGGTTTATCGGCTCCATTTCAAAAGGTAAATAGGCAAATGACTTTCTTTCTTCCACTCTTGCCAACCCTTGTAATAGGATTTCTCATTTACGCCCCCTTTTAAAGGGCCTTTCCATGTAATGCAACGGCACCCAAGGACTCTTGTTTGGCTGCATTGTAGATGGTCGAATATTATGTTAAATACTAAAGATTTATAAATTCTTAATGAAAAACACTATTTGTGTAATTTTGGGTTGGGGGGGGGGGGGGGTACTGATATACAAAAATAAGTGACTGATATGTTGGCTTTTTAGTTAGGATGTGTGTTATGAAGAGGGCGTAGACCCCTGAAGCCCTATCAAGTAAGCATTGTAGACGTTAAGTGAAACCCCATCGAGTTAGCACTGTAGATGTTAAGCACTGCCACATAAGGGCGTGAATTTAAACGCAGGAAACGCAAGTGTGAACAATATAGTGGGTGTGGGGCATGCAGTCTTTAGAAAATTATTTAAAAGTTGATTACTAATATAAATCATTTATTTCATTCCATCTCACTCTTAGATAGGGATGAGTTCGGTACCGTACCGGTACCGAAAATACCGATCCCGAAAATCGCTAAATCTTGGTACCGGTACCGAAATATTCGGTTCAGTACCGGGACGGTACCGGTATTGAAGGTAAAAATTCGGGAAATACCGGTACCGTACCGGTACCGGTCCCGTACCGATCCCGAAACTCAAAACTTTGGTATCGATTCGGTACCGACGGTACCAAATCGGTACCGATTTCGGTACAGGTACCGGTTCGGTACCGATACCAAGTACCAAATGCTCATCCCTACTCTTAGACTACTCCCATTCACAACCCAACCCAACCCAACTTTTAATTAAAAAACTAATTTCTCTTTCCTTCACATACAAAACCCAACCAAACTCAATTTTTCACTCTCATTAACAACTCAACCCAAACCAACTTTTAAGTAAATTAATAAGCTTTATGGTTATTTTATTTCTATAAATGTTATTACAAATATTAAGAATAATTGTTTTATATCAAAAATGATAAATTATTAATTTTTATTATTCATCTTAATTATAAAATTAATTGGAAATAGATATTGAGCATGTTCATATTATCCACTACAAAAAGAGGATTTTCTTTTTTTATAAATGTTTGTAATATATATAATTTTTGTAATCAGATAATGTGATAATATTTAAAATAAAAGTTATAGCTAACAAAGTCTATATATCAAACCAACAGTTTCATGCTATATATCAAAAAAAAGTTAAAAACAAATAATATAAAAATACCAACCAAGGATCGGTGGACCAACATTCGTTAGAGATGGTTGGTTGGAGAAATTGAATTTTTATATTCTTTGTTTTTTTGTTGGCCAACCAACCAAATCAATGGAAATGGTCTTACATCATTTTACATGCTTTGGGATATGAAATGTGAAACATTCACCATCTACATGTTGCCTACTTGACGTTCTCACATTTCACGCACACCTCTCATAACTCATAATCATAGCTCATAGGCTAGTTTAAAAAACTTTTGTTTATTATTATTTAAAGTTATCTCTTTATAGGTGTTGATACATGTTTATCAAAAAGATGTTTTTTTTATAGAAGAGGAAGCGCATGAGTATTGGATGACGAAAGTCGAGATAACTATGACACTCCAACGTTGTAATCATAAATATTCTTCCTTTCAGATCATGGCCCCCACAAATAGCCTTTTTTTAGCATTGCTAGATTTTGTCGTATATTTAATATTTAGCACACATAATTGTGTCAATTCATTCACAAGAGGGTTGGTTTAGCAGTTAAAAAAAGTGAATCCATACGAAATTATATAAAACTCTGGTGTAAAAAACAGTAACTCATTTATAAAATAGTAGATTTTATTCTTTATATTACAGGGGTTGTTTTATATTACTTTTTTTTAATATATATGTATATTTTAATTTTAATTTTATTTATTGTATGAAAGTTACTCGAAAGGAACCCCGATGACTTATATACGAGAACTCGTAGACGAGAAATTGAACTCAAAAAAGAATGGGAGGACTTGAAACGAACTCTTTTTAATAAATCGGGAGTTGCAAAACCAAGGCCGAGCGTCAAGGAACGGACAGCTTTAGAAAGTCAGGTATGTGTGAATCGTGTTTAAAAAACGGTTTGAGGCGGCGCCTCGGTTCGAAACGGGATGAAATCGTGTTTGAGGCGGCGCCTCCGAGTTTAAAATTACACGTGCGCCTCAGAATCGTTGTAAGGGGCGGGAAAACGGTTCGAGGCTTACATCTAGAAATTTGAACAAAAATTGGACATAATCAAGGAAATAGAACGACTTCTTATCTTATTTTGAACCAAAATCGAACTAATTTCGAGCCATGCCCCATGATTTTGGACCAAAATCAAACAAATTTTGGGTTATGATTAATTTTTAATTTAATGAGATATTATAACCCGAGCTATCTGGTTTTGTTAAACCCATACCCATGAATTTTGGTTAAATCAATTAGAGGCCTCCATTTAAAAATTAAGCAATCTGGTGGCTTCCATAAAATGGGAGAGCGACCACATCACGACACGTAGGATTTTAGGGGTTTCGCGACACGCCGGTTTAAGTTTATTTAAATCATACGACATGCCAACTTAAAACATATGTTTCTTTTTTGTGTTTTTTTAAAACGACTTATTTCAAATCAAAGTGAACACATTTTGAACGGAATTCTTTTGACCGAACTTTTTAAAGTTGTCTATTTTGACTCAAACTCAATTGGAGTTCGATTAGAACTCAGTTCGATGGGAACTTGTTTTGGCTTGCTACCTGGCCTGGTTGCATTACAATAAGTAAATGCTTTTGTTGTTTAGAGTTGCTATTTTTCGTAAAAGTAAATGCAGTGGCTTTCTAAAAATGAAGTAAAGTGGTATTGAGAAAATGAAATAACTTTTTTATAGTAAGATGCAAAACAACATAGGGACAGGGGCTTTGGGGAGAATGTAATCAAGTGGTGTTGTCTTTATGCAGAAGATAATAATGAAAATTGTGCTACACCAATAGCATGCTCCTTGGCATGTTATAAGGCCCACTAAAAGAAATTAATAACAGAAATAAGCCTTATGAAAGTTGCTATTAAAATAATTAAACTCTGATAATCATATTTGTAATGAAAATGTGTTATCCTAGATGGTACTTGATGAGTTGATGTTTTTCTTTTATGGAAAATTATAGTGACTATATAATTAGTTCATGTTCTTAGGTTATTCAGTGTTTTGCACTAAATAATCGATGTAGTAGTATTAGTTTATTGTAACTTTAACCAAATCATTCAAAATTAACTATATGAAGCCTAAATAGCTAATTATTTGTTGTCAAGTTCACTGTAGCTGTATAATAAAAATAACTTTTAAACAACTTATAAGCGTTTAGACATCACCTCTCGTCTTTAGCTTCTCAACCGATAGATGAAACTCGTCATCTACACAAAACTCATGAATATTCACCTCAAACCAACAACACCACTTTTTCTAGTCTTGATACATTCTTTTCGTGGGATATCACTATTCTTACGTCAACTAACCATTAGATGGTAGCACTTCACTTCAACATAATCAATTGCAATACCCTTGCTCGATATATACGATAACTTATATGCAAGACCCACTTCCTTATGAATCCTACAAGCATTTGGGAACACCCTCCATATAACTATATTGACTTGTAAATTAGCCGTCATGGCGTAGAGTGCATGCCTATAAGACTATAGCAGTTAAGATCTTAAGCTTGTTGGTGAAAGTGTGAAACCTTCTTCTTTACGTATGGATGAACTCATGTACCAACTTCCCGTTTAGGACAAGCATGTTAAGCACAAAGGAAAAACAGCCCCATTAAGTACGATGTGATCCTTTAGCATAAGGCATCCATACGCCTACCATGATAAAGGAACCCTGAAATAATAAGAATCCAAAACACCATGCTGCGTATAAGCATAATTTGACAAATTTCATCGGCTCTTGTGACATTACCCTCTAATTGTCATTTGAAATGTACACAGGACTTTGCAATCGACCAGACCGATCAAACTAAATTTAATGGTTTGACCAATGGTTTAAAACTTGAAACCAACTGCTTAACCTTTACACGTTTATTTTCTCAGGTTTGGAATATCAGCTGTGT
Organism: Bidens hawaiensis; assembly: GCF_021521415.1. Lineage (NCBI taxonomy): Eukaryota > Viridiplantae > Streptophyta > Magnoliopsida > Asterales > Asteraceae > Bidens > Bidens hawaiensis. Next base: position 1,105,620 of record NW_027491136.1, read on the forward strand.
ATATGTAAAAGTATAATACTGATAAACCATCTTTATAATTTTAAAATTCAATATAAACTATCTAAAACAAAACCAACCCATTTGTGCCCGTTTGCTCTACATATTTAGGATATCAATTATGTATTTATGTATAATATCATAAACCATCTTTATCATTTAAAAAGTAATTAACACTAACCATTTTAAAAAAATGGAAACTGTGGAAACCAAACTTTGATTTGACGTTTTCCAAAACCGCAGTTTGTGATTCGAACCAATCTTTTTTTGTTAAAACTGACAGAAGCAGACTATGAACACTCCTATCTGGCATGCCATATACAAAAACTTCTTTTCAGGCATTTCATCAAAAGACCTAGTAAGCATAGTCTAAATTTCGATGTGCACGACATGATTAGAAAGTGATTGTGCAGCTGTTGGAAACAAGTATTATTTAAATAAGGCAAACAACAAGCACAATCTTACAGTAATCATCCGTCTCAAACCACTCATTTTTATGCCATAAAATGGAACTTATTTTTCTTGAAAAGAGTCGAAAACACCGCCTAATGATAAATTACTGATTGCATAAAAGGAAAAATAATCACCATCAACCACTTATGAGGCTTCTACTCTGATTTGAGAGCTTTACGAGCTTCTTCTCGGGTGACAGCCCTCACATAGATCTCATAACAGCATCCTGTAACAAAACGCATGCAATATCAGAAGCAGGAAGGCAAATCAGAACAACAATGAGCTATTTGACCAAAATTTCTGATCTAATAATTGATAAGTTATGTTGGAACCTAAGTAAGTAGAACCCAATATAATTGTCCAAAAATGGAAAATAAGGGTCAATCATAGAGCTTTAATATTAACAAATTTACTCAACTTTATATTTTGTGGAACTTACTCCGAGCCAATAAAAGTTTGTTATCATTTCACAAAGATTATTAAAGTACTATTGTGAACACGAATAGTTCATAAAAACAATTCTAATCATAGACAAGGCAGCTGACATAAAGCATTCATTTTTACAAAAAATATTGGCCACTCAAAAAAAACATATTCAATAATTAACATAGTTAGAAACTAAACGCTTGAATATGACCTGCCTAAGTATAACTGTATAAACCATACATGTGGCAAAATGAGCAGGTTAACTGGGTCAAAACAAGTAATTATAGATACAGGTCGAGTAGGGTTAGCATACCAGCTACAACGGCTATAGTGAGATAATCTCCAATTCTTCTGATGCTTGCGGCACCTTTCCTGTATGATTTGAAGCGCTCTAGTGCTGGATCCTTAGCCAAAAGCTGCAAGGTAACGAGGTTTTCTTTTTCTGTGAGATAATAATCCACTAAAACTAAGAGGGCCAGATCTTCAGTAAATTGAACTACATTATAAAGGGTCTGAATTTCGCATTTGCATGGCAATCGATTTGTGTTTCAACCACATGAACTAACAATGATAGTTTCAGCTAAAAACTTGATTATTGCATAGCTATAACAATCTGTACTGTGATAGAATACTAAAAAATATTATGCGGGAAAGAAAAAAAAAATCCATGAAAATATAATTATATCAACAGTGGTCTTTTTTGAACGGGCAGAGTATAAGTCATGGAACAAATTCCAAAAGTAACTAGAGTAGTGTGTATGTGCAAATAACAAAATAAGCAAATTTGTATACATCAACTAAAAAGCATAAAAAAAAAACTATACAGCTAGTTAGTGACAACAAGTATTACTTGCTAACTAATTGGGGTCATTCTCTCATTCTTCCAAAAATATATGAGAAAATAGAAGTTACTATGAAAAACCTTGAAAGTCACTAGTATAGATGTTGTGGAAACATCTTAAATTTGAAATTTGAATAAAAGAAAAGCTGGTAATCCAAAAGAATTAACAACAATTACAAGCCTTATAGTCATAGTTGCTAATATGGATTCTAAAATAATCAGACGAATTAACAACAATCACAAGTCCTTATAGTCATAGTTGCTAATATGAATTCTAAAAGAATCAGACGACAAAGAGAATTGTTTGTATTTATGGACTTGTGATGCCACTCACAACATGCAGCTTGTCATGACATAAGGCACACCAAATGCCGAATATGATTATAACGGTAGCCTTGAATATTTGTAGAAGCCATAGAGCTAAATTGGTTTGCAGAATGCTTAGGATTTAGAGTAATTGAAGAATTAGTCTTCGAAATCATGTCATGCGTTTGGTTGGCAGAAAATGAAATGAAACTCACTTGCTTTGCACAAGATCTAGGAATCATTTTCCAAACCATTAAATAAATGTTTCATAACCCCAAATATCTGAGTACAAAAAACATCATAGTCTAGCTTTTACTATAGTAAAAAAGGCTTCCTACCAAATACCAATTGAAATTGGGACTAATTATTGATTCTAGTAGCAGGAACGGTGTGCTTTATGCAAGCTAGAATGAACAAAAGTAAATAATCAGTCTCAAATTCAATTGCTAGGAAACCCTTAGTGACAAAGCAAAGCCAAAGTAGAATATATGGGTTCTGGTCTATGTCATAGACTCAATAGTAATTAAACAATTTTTCACCTTGCTCTCTGAAAATTCTTCTACTATAACACGGGCTATGAAACTTTGAATTTTGAGGGCAATTGCATCATTTATAAATTATAATCCAACTTCTTAGACATAGTTTATATTTACAGACAGAACAATATATACAAATAATAATAATAACAATAATAATAACAATAATAATAATAATAATAATAATAATAATAATAATTATAATAATAAACTGAAAGAAACTTTCATTCCATTTCCTGCCAACCAAATGCACGAAAGAGTTTTTCACAAGTTACAAACATTTGAAAAGAAAAAAACGCCCTTATAAAGAAAATGCATTTAGTCATAAATCCCACAACCAAACGCCCCTTAGATTTGCAACATGAGGCATACCTTGTACGTTAACTACCTCGATGAAAATAATTCAGAAATGAAGTAATTGGAGCCTAATAACAACCTCAAAACAAAACAAAAAAAAGTACTTCTACGGATTATTATAAACAAAAGATAGCGAAACCCTAGTGGTCAGTGGTCTTATTATGAAAAACATAAAACCTGATACACATCCACTTTTCAATATAACTCATGAAACATAAAGAAGCAGTTGCCACATGTATGAAATTGAGAAGAAATGCTGGTTATATAAAGGCAAGCCAGTGTAGCATATTATCCCCAAAATATGTATAAAAAAGCCTAACAAATAATTAGGTCTTTCAAGCAAATGAGAAATTATGAACTAAATTAGGGCTTCTTTTCTAATGGCTCATAAAATTAAACAATTCGAATAGAAACGATATTAAATTAAACATCAATCCGATTATTAGCATGAATCTCTAGGCATCGGTAATCGAAACAAAAGAACATCAGATGGAATGATGACTTACAGCTTTCTCTCGAGCACCAGGTTCTACATGAAGTTGACGTCTAGATTGAAACTCCGTCGCCTAAATCAATACCAAATGTTCAATTAAACCAACAAAGAAATCGAACAAACTAAGAGACAGGATGAAAATAGATGAATTGATACCTGAGAACGAAGGGTAGTAAAGGTATTATTGGTTTTGAAGAAGGAAGCCATTGATTTGATTTGATGGTAGTGGTGAAGACGAGATTGATCCGACGCTGGATCTTGCTTGCTTGGTTGGTAGACCGTAGATAGATGAACTTGTAACCTGGCTGTAAGTATACAATATTTTGGTATTAGTCCCTCTACTTTTTCTTACTTCTGTTGTAATTGTTAGGGCCGTTTTTAGACCCGGGCAGACTCGACCTGATAAACTAGTAGACCCATTTAACCCAAACCCGACAAACTATAAAATCCGATTAACTAGTGTTTTTGTTTTATTAAATTTAAATAAATGATTAATGATGTTCGGGTATTTTGTACATATATTAGTGTGTTAATTATGTAGTATTGTTTAGTATATTGTTAGAACTTTGGTACTTCATACATGCTTATGTGTTTCAGGTCATTGATCGTTAAAGATGCTAAATTGGAGACTTTTACGAGCATGGAATGATATATCGGGAAGACCGGAGCATAAATTGAAGTCTTGGGAAGTGTTAGAAGGATTCGGGAGGAGTTTGGATGAGAAACCTAAAGTCGATGCTAAAACTGAACAAGATGAGTTCACAAAAGGCGACCAGGAAGTAAAACGAGTATATCCTGGGCTAGAAAATGAGTTACAGAATCCATAATATATGAATTTCAGGTTTCTTGACGAGAGGAATCCAAAAATGAGGTTACCTACCATTGCGTAGCGCGATGGTACATACCATCGCGCTACGCGATGGTCCGCACAGACGGGAAATTTAGGGTTTTATGTTATATTCGTTTTGACGACCTTAGACGCCATTATTCACCTTCCAGGCGATTTTCAGAGTAGCAAGAAAAGCCCCCATCACTTCCAATCATCTCTAAGCATCATACATGGCCTACCAGATCATAACCGAAGCCCGAGAAATGCCGATGCGTGGCTAGTTCATTCGAGTTATACTCGTGATGTATAGTTTGTAATCTTTCAGTTTATTTCTCATGTACTATAACAACTAATTGTAATTTTTTTTATGTTAATCTATGAGTATTGATGTTTAGTATGTTCGTACAATCAGTCGGTTTAGGTTTATTTCGATCAGAACGATAAGTTTGTTGATTGCTATAATAATTGCTCATAGGATTGTTTGACCTGTTAATTGCAATAGAGCATACGTTTGCCTTTAGTTGAGTCACACTGGCAGGGACCGTTTGATAACCAATGTCGTGTGTTGGGTTTAACCGGTTAGTCAGCCTGTAGTTAACACAAGATAGTTAATCTGTTAAATTGCATGAGATTGCTGTTTGATTGCTTACTTGGATTCCCGGGTGTGATTTGCGTTATTTGATTGACTGAATCTTGAGTACTTATTCATTTCTTATACAACTAAATTGTTTGCTAGTGTGATCAGCACTTTGATAGAATTCACTTAATAATGTTAGGAATCGTTTACACTTTACACTAACCACATACTCCTCGTTGTTCGACACCCTACCTACCCTGACTAGTTTAAGGTGATTAGGACACTGATCTATATTGTTTTTTACTAGATAGCGACAGTCTAACATCAATTAACTATTGTTTAATAGTTTTAATTAAATTTTTTTTTTGTACTGTGCTGTTAATAGTTGATGCATAATAGTATGATTGGTTAATAAAATAGGTTGTGTAGTAGATTTATAACCATTTTTTTCTCTGATCATACGTAACTTTTGTCACATAAGTTTTAAGCATTTATCTGTCTTTTTTCCCATAATATTATTTTAAATTTTCTTTCTTTATATTTACCATAAAAATTTCACATATATACTTTTTAGCCTCTCATCTCTTTAGCTTTTCACCTTTAGTTTTATATATTTAGTTTTTGATCATCAACTTTGGTTGTAACACTTTTGTTCTTTTAACTTATGCATTTACTATTTCGCCTTTCGACTTTGGTGACAAAACCTTTTGTCACAAAACTTATCATAACGAATGACTAACTTCTATCAAAACACACAATAACTTTTAACCCGTTTTGTGTCTATGCCCTACGATGATAGGAGTATTTGTTTTTATTATTAAAAATAGTAAATAGCCCTAAAGAAAAGTTTTTGAAGACATTTTGTGACCTCAATTTGGCGCACGATGTAATAGTAGTCGATTGGAAAGAAGTGGATGAACACGGTGGCGCCACGTAGCGGGCAACCACCACCACCGTCTTTAATCAAATTGAGCATAGAATAACTGATTTTCGAACGGTTCAATGGCGTTAAGAGCAGTTGCAGGCTCTATGGCGAGACGACAACTCACGCCTGCAAACTTATGCTTCCAAGTTCCATTTCTGATCTCTGCTTCTTCAAATCATCGATCCATCGCCCATCCTCTTCCTCCTACAGGTATGATTAGCTTATAACTATTCTATTCATGTTTACCTGTTATTCAATGAATTCCTAGCATATCTAGAGACTAGAGTTAAAAATTGAAGACGTCAAAATCACTACCCTTTGGGGTGAAATGAGAGGCATGATTAGATTAACATCAACATAGCCTTTAAATATTCGGAGAGCCATTTTTATATTATACACAAACTATTTTACAATTGTCAATGGTAACAGGATCCCGGTTTTCTATTCGAGCAATACAAGAGACAACAACTGACCCTATAACTTCTATCAAAGGGGAGAATACACCAAATTGGAAGATTAAAATGCTTTATGATGGCGATTGTCCGCTCTGCATGCGCGAGGTATATAGGAAACTGTCTTTCTGCGTTTAGCTGTCATTTGTAAATTCTTGAAATTTGTTTTATTTTTGTTAGGTTAATATGCTAAAGGAAAGGAATAAGGACTACAATACTATCAACTTTGTCGATATAAGTTCAGATGATTATTCGCCAGAGGATAATCAAGGCCTTGACTATGAAACTGTATGTTATTAAAAATAAAAAAATGCATGTATTGTTATTACTTGTTAGGCACTTTGGGTTTAACTTGAAATTTTTTTTAACATTCTTAGGCTATGGGAAAAATTCATGCAATCATGTCTGATGGAACTATAGTTACTAATGTTGAGGTATGCTCGTTGTATTTTCTCATTATGCTATCATGTTTTTTTCTGTTGTTTTCTTTGCTGCAACATGTTTCTTTCAGAAATTTGCATTTTGATCTTTTGAGTACTCATTCAGGCGTTCCGGAAGTTATACGAGGCGGTTGGTATGGGATGGATATATGCAATTACAAAATACGAGCCTGTAAGTAGTCTCGCTTTGCATGTTTATTGTGTGGCAAGTGTTGATCGGAGGTGACAAATTTAGGTTGAGGAATGGGTCAGAACTGGTAATTTTGGTACTGAAAACTTTTGTCCAAAAATTTAGTTGTGTTGTGATTTGCGAACAATTATTTTTTTCAAATGTGATTACAAACTTGTGTTATTTCAATGTACTAAAAAGTTCGTTCAAAATGAGGTTTTATGCATTAAAATACAGCTTGGGCGACGTTGGACCTGTTTTGACATGGTTTTCTTTTCAGCTAAATTTTTACTTTACCGGGCTGACCCGTTGTAGATAACACATGGCCTAAATTGACTGATTCATAAACCAAAATACCTTGCTGAGCCAACATGTTATTGACAGGTTGCAACGATAGTGGATGCTGTTTATGGTGTATGGGCTAAATACCGTCTCCAAGTCACAGGTTCGTTGACCTGAGCAATATCATGTCGGTTGTATCCTTCTACACATTGATAACACTGATTAACATTATTCTTTTAGGTCGACCACCTTTAGAAGAGGTTTTGGAAGCTAGAAAGAAAAAGGTATGCTTATTGATTATGTGTACTTAATTTATCTTATTTACTAAACTGGGTTCTTAAATTGGCAGGATGAAATATGCAATGACAGCAAGAGTTGCAGGATGTAATATCTAGATCTCTTCTTTCATATGTCCAGTATTTATGTTTTATGTCTATAAGTTAGATGTACATAAACAATCACTTTTTTATATACACAAAAAACGGTTATGTACTTATGGATTACTTTCAAATATACAATACAAGATCTAGGACACTGAAAAACCATATTTACAAAGGTAAGAGCATCAAGAACATAAACAACATAAATATTCATGCCTGGAAAAAAAGAAGAAATTTAATATTTCTTCTTGTGAAGGTTCAACAGGCAGTAATTAAGGTATGTGAACTGTGCAATTCCATGATGTATTAACATTTAACAGCATCTCTGCTTTTTAAGGGGTTGAATCCCTCGTGAAAGGCCAATCCTTTCTCTCACAGAGTTCCGCCTTAGCAATTTGGACACTTTTGTCCATCTTTCCCGAGCAATATTACATAAAGAAACCATTTCTGGATTGAGTTGGCACTCGCTGGGACCATCATTTAAGATGCCACGAATTTCATTTAGAAAGGAATCTAACTGCAAACTTTCCATTATTGGACCGTTGATGTCAAATATAGTATCAAGGAAGGACTCAACAGCCTGAGATGAGGTGCCTGGCTCTGCAGCAGCCCCATAGTTTGCTGAATGAAGTGAAATATGCTCCTGATAATAATTTGTGGAAGGAATCTCACTATCATCAAGTACCTTCTCTTTCCCCCGTTCTGATTGAGTGGTTACAATTGGTTTGTGGTTCGAGTTATTCAAACTGTGTGAAGCTTTAGTGACCTGTAAAGGTGGTCTTGGTGATCCATCTTTTATCCTGACAGGTGGCAACGAGGTGCCTGATTGAAGATGGTCTTTAAGAGCAGCCTCGTGGTCAAAAGGCCGGAGTAGATCAAAGTGTTCAGATGCAAACTTCACCAAATCTTGAGTTTCAACCTGTTAATAAAATCAATTAGAGCCTAAAGAGAGTAAGTTTGTTTGTGTGTGTGTGTGGGTGGGTGGGGGGGGGGGGTTGGTGGGGAGTGGAGGCTCACCTTCTGCTGCTCGGTTAGTTGATTAGCTGCTACATACAGATGCGGTTCTACTATTAGCGCTTTTAATTGCAGTTTGGCATCAAGAACAACACCTGCCTTTACTTTGTTTCTGGGATTGAGGTACAAAAACACTCCATTAGACGCCTGAGCATTATTTACTATTTCATCCCAAGACTTAGAAGAAGCTTTTAGATTAAGAATCTGCAAATGTCACAAAAAGCATGCATCATGATTTGTGATTATAGCTTAAAGTGAGCCACTAATAATATACAGGCAAAAATACATACATCTTCAAGCTGATTTGGATCTGTGTAGAGCAGTCTCAACAAATCCTTCACAGTATACACCGCTGCATCTTTCAGACGTCGATAGCGATTACCATTATGGCTGATCTTTTGTAAACGATACACCTTATCTGATAAAGCCGGGCATGGGTGTTTTTCATGATCTGCACAGTAATAAAAACAATAAGTCAATGACTGGCTGCAAGAAGGAAAAAACGAACTTTTGAGTATATGGTATTAGAATACTTGCAGGTAAAACGGTAGTCCTTCATGACAAATGTTTCCGTCAAGGCTACTTCCACACCATTCATCAAATCAGCATCCTCAATTACCGCCACCAGTCTGTACAAACCATTTCTGGTATGCTCTGAATTATGAGTAAACCAAAACTTATTAGCAAACCCGACACCTTCTTTTAGCTGCAAATGAGTATTTCCTTGAAGGATTCGTCTCCCTCTCCTTTCACTCAGAACCTTTTCTTGGAGCTCTGCATATGACCAACTACCTTCATCTTCATCATCACAACCACCGACTCGAAAACCCAGAATTTCCAGTTTTGCGGCAGAATCGGTCCCGGTGGTCACTATCTGGTCAGTAAGAGCATCAACCAGAGCTATTTGAATGGGCTTTTGGTTCTCTCCTAAAATAGTCTGTCCAGTGTAGACTGGCAGGTTAATCTTGTTTCTGAACTGTAGCTTTAGCTTTTTCACAACTGAAGTAGTTGCCCTGTTTGATAAGAAAATGGATGTGTGAGATACAGGCTAATAATTGATTAGAGATGGTAGTTAATTTGGGTTTAATTTAAATTACTCTTTCGCGCTGATCAAAGCGTCCCGTTTCGCCAATTCAATTTTCACCTGAACCATTCAAAGCTTAGCCATTAGATAGATATATTACTTTTAGACAGATGAGATGAAGGAGAGATGAAGTTACAAGTTGATGAACCAAAGGCCGAAAAATAGGCACCATTAAACGCCGTAATGTTCGGATTAACATCAGCTCTCCTGCCTCCCTATTATTAACTAACAGAGGTTAGGTACCCGTCTTTATTGTATCATATGCATATATAAAATCTAATTTCGTCACTCTGTTATTTACCTTGTTAGCGCATCGATTGAACTTGTGTTTGGTTCTGGCCAGCAGTAGTCGGTGCTATCTTCTTCGGAGCGTTGTCGATTGAACGCCATTATCCGAGCTTTAGCCGAGAATGTAGTGGTCGGTAGGGATATCGGCGGCTGGCAGTTGAGAAAGAAAGTCGTTATTTGTGGATTATCCGATCTGATGTACTACATATATTGCACACCTGTGACCTACCGGCACATTTCGCTTTCAGTGTTGGTGACTGAATGGCCGTCGTAGAAAATATTTGAAGGACGTGATGTTGGCCTATGATCTCATTCATATCCAGTAAAATTGTAAATTTAGAAGCGTTTGCCTTTTAGGGGCATGGGGGGCATATACGCCTAAGAAACTTTTGGTATGTAACCAAATCATATTTGGCCCAAAAATGTTTAACCTTTCGTAAATGTCTGAGTCATGATATTTGAGTTCGTGCTGATGGTTTTCGGTAGCTAATAATGCCACGTGTCAGACATCTTATAAGAAATGTAGTGAGCTCGATTTCTATTAACGATATATTTTTTATTTTATCATTTTGGTTCAAAACTGTAAAAGTGGAACAATTTTAATTAAATAGACTTGCTACTCATTAATTTTAAAAAAGATTTTTTTTTCAGATTTAAATAATGGTAAGCATAAAAGTCTTCTTATGTGTACACTAGAGAGTTGAGTTAGTAACCATACGGTTTTATTAAGATTATTTATATATTAACATTAACATAATAAAATATATTAGTGTGAGCGATATTTGTCATCGAAGTTTGGAGGAAGCTTCCTTGCTTTACAATAGACAAAGTTCGACATTCAAAGGGTTATAACGAAGTTTCAAAAGTTGGTCATAAAGTCGCCCATCTAATAAATAAAACAGGCTCTCTTGGTTATAAATTATAATTATGTCATTTCTTTAAAAAATAATTATTTATATTCACTCTTTAGAGTTTAGACCAACCCTTTGTTTATTAGTTAAATAAATAAAAATCTACTCTATTTTCTAATAGTTAAACTCCGAACAAACTTTATTATTAATAAAGAAAAATCTTGATACCTTCTTAAACGACTGAAGGGTCACTAGTAACTAAATAAAATAATCTCATTCATTAGAAAGCGTCATCTTTTAAATAATACGATCAAATGTGTTTCTTGCAATCCGTAAATAAAGTATTTGTACTTTTTAGAAAGGTATGTAGGTAGTGTTTGCTTTATTATAGGAAATTATTGTGATTATGGGTTGTTTATAAAGAGAACTTGAAGCAGAGAAAAAAAATAAACACACTTTATAATTGTATATATTTGATTTGATGAAAACAGGAGTGTTAAGTGAAAATGTAGCATCTGCAGCTTGTACAAATTAATATTGTTCATTTTTTAAGGGCTTGCGTATTTGATTTTGGTTGCACGTCAGAGATGAGTTCATGAATCATGAGATTGCTGTCATCAACACACCCTTAATTTTAGAGCTTAAAACGTGTTAATGATGTTTAGGATGTATACATAATTGTTAATTGTATAGTTGATGTGGATTTTCCTAGGATGTACCATGCAAGCATAATTGCTAATTGTATAAAAGGTTTTGATGTAACTATAGTTGAACATTTGTAAAATAACAAAAACACAAGCATAATTTATATCTACATGAGCATGACGCTTTTCTATTCGAAAATGACATTTTCTCTCATATGCTACTTTGCTTAGATTATTATTATTGGGTTTTTCTTTCGTTTTGTTTGCTTAGCATGTTGCCGAATTGGTTCAAGAGTTACAGCCTTATATAAAATATATGGATTTAGTCTTATAGAGTGGCTAGTCTGGTGTTATTAAATATAAACGGTTTTTCACGTAGAATTGTATGAAAGATTGGAGTAACAATTATTACGCTATAGAATTCAACTAGTTTACTATGTTTATATCATAATAATTATTACATTACAACAAAATGAACTAGAGTAATTATTACTGTACTTCAAAACTATATATAACTATTACTAGATTTTATCCTTCGTATTACGAGGGGTGTTTTACATTATTTGTTTTTAATATTTATATATATATATATATATATATATATATTTGGATTTTAATTTTATTTATTGTAAGAAAGTTAATAATTAATATACTTGAGGTTTGATGATAAAATGGTTTCACAAATAAATGATATGTTATAATCCGGTTTAAAAGCTATCTGGATTTGGTGATACCCATTACCCGTTTATTTTCTTTGTTATAAAATTGTTTCTTAATTATAAATAATATATTTTTAAATAAAATCGGATATTAATTTTTAGTATATACCTATTTTATATGTTTTCATATCAAATATTTAATTAGATTAATTTTTAATATAATGAGATGTTATAACCTGTTTAAGAGCTATCTGAGTTTGGTGAGACTTTTACCCGTGAATTCGGGTCAAATGCGTAAGAAGCATTCATTTACAAATAAAACAATCTGATGGCTTTAGAGAATGGTTGTTTTACATTTTTTTGTTTTTTAGTATTTATTTTTTGGATTTTAATTTTCTTTATTGTAAGAAAGTTAATAATATAGTTATAGTTTGATGATGAAAGGGTTTCATAAATAAATGATATGTTATAACCCGTTTAAAAGCTATCTGGATTTGGTGATCCGTGACCCGCTTATATTTTTTACTATAAAATTATTTATTAATTATAAATAATATCCTTTTCTTTTTAAATTGGATATTAAATTTTAGTATATCTCTATTTTATAGGATTTTCATATCAAATAATTGGTAAGATTAATTTTTAATTTAATGAGATGTTATAGCCCGTTTAAGAGTTATCTGGTTTTGGTAAGACCCATACCCATGAATTTGGGTTAAATCAATGAGATGCCTCCATTTAAAAATCAAGCAATCTGGTGACTTCCATAAAAGGAGGGAGCGACCACATCGCGACACTTAGGATTTTAGAGTTTCCATTTATATATGTTATAGATTAGTTATTAACTAATAATAATTACACCTGTTAACATATTTACTCTAGTGTTTCTTACCATTCTAATGTTAAGTTGTTTGCCCCACCCTGATTATTGTGAACATCACATACTAAGAAAAGAATATTCTCATGTTTGTCCTAGATATTAGGCTCGACGAACTCAATTTACGTTTCACCGTTAGAACTTGAGGTATCTTCGTGTGTTGGTTGAGAGTTTTCAAAATAAATCTTTTAAACAATATTACATTTTTTATAGGTATTTGGAAAATTATTTGAGTATGTTTAATAAAAATGTTTTATTTTGTTGTTAGTTTAGTTATTATAAGTAAGTAAACGGCGGTTATCTCACATATTATTACGAATAGGAACCAAAGCATTAGCAAGGTCAAAGGAAGGTTCGCCGAAACTACGCATAAAGCCATAGAAGGGAACTTCCACACGATAAAAGGTTTCACCGACTCGCCATTAATGTCTACTCAAATGCAATACCTAACTCTTCTATTTTTTTCTTAATAGTAAAATAAGTTAATTAGTTAATTACGCTAGGGCTGCTATAACATGTCGGGCACGACACGATAATACACGATGACCTGTTGTGTTGAACACGAACACGACACGATAACTAATCGTGCCATTATTTCTAAACACGAACACGAACCTGTTTAGTAACAAGTTAACCTGTTAAGACGTGTTAAGAAGACACAATGAATAATACATGTGTAACGAAACCAAAATTTTCAAAATGAGCATTAAAGTCTTAGTTAATAGATAATCCATAACATATATGAAACAAAAAACCACAAATCTATAACATACTATAAGCAAAAGACGACAAATATATAACTTACTTGAAACACAAAACCATAGAAGCAAATCATAACATACATAAAAAATATAATATTGAGTTCTGACGGGCATTAGCAGTGGTGGTACCAGGAACTTTTTTCTATATCGGAATTTTTTTATGCTTGATTTTTTTCCGGTGTCAAAGTTTTCGGGCCCGAATGTGTCAGGTCGGGTCGGGTTGATCATTCGGTTAGATAAATAACATGCGATATCACTATCATAACAAAAATATATCGTTAAGATTCAATAAAATACAAAGTCATTAAATAAAAAGATATTGCATATTATAATTGTTCCTTACGTGTTTTCATGTTTTGAAAAATATCTTCAATCGCAATTTTGAAAAAGAACTCATTCTCAATATAACAAATACAAGCATCATTCATATAATCGTCACCCAAATGATTACACAAATCCGACTTCACATGCTTCATAAAGAAAAACATTTCTCAAACGATAAACCAACAGGAATTGGTTGTTGGCGATGGTTGAAACCTTGAGGCGAACGGCGAAAGCGATGAGGCAATGGCCATCTGCTCGATAGAAAAAAACTGATCGGTTGCTGAGTTGATGGCCGATGTTTTTATTTGTTTATTTATTTATTTTTTATTTAGATATTATGTTTAAGAATGTTAATTAGGTTGGGCTTATTAACCCATTCTATGAGTATTTTGGGCTTTTTATTAATCTATAATTCTATATATGGGGTAATAGGGTATTATTCGCCCATATATAATGTTTGTTAATAACTTTTATAGTTTTTTAAAAGTTTTTTATATTTTATAAAAAATAATATTCGTTACTAAAAAATATAAGTAAACTTTTTATAACCAATGGGTTTAAATATACTTTTTTAAAACGATACTGGGTTCACTCGCCGAAAAAAAATGGGTTCGCTCGTTAATTCAACACTATAGGTTATATATAAAACCAAAAAAGAACCAGGTTCGGCTAAACCCGGTGGTGATAGTGTGGCTCCGTCACTGGGCATTAGTGAAATGCCGTTTGTAAGTATGACTTTAGGTTTAAGAATTTAGGAGTGTATATATATTTATTTTTTAAAAATAAAAATATGCACATGTTACTAACAGGTTAACAGGTCTTTAGCCTGTTACGACACGAATTTAAACATGCCTTAAACAGGTTGACCTGTTTAAGACACGAAACCTATTAAGCTCAAATCCAAACCTTTTAAAACCCGTGTCGTGTCGTGTTAACAGGTCTGTGCCATAAATTGACAGCCCTAAATTACGCTATGTTTGTTTGAGATAATAAGGTTGTGTTTGTTTTTGCTTAAAACATCTGCAGGAGGCTTATGTCTGCGGGCGCGCAGACATAAGCTTCTGAAGACTGTTTGTTTTTTTTTTAAATAAGATCTGCAAACTGCTTTTATGGTCTTAAAAAAGAAGCTATTGTTCAACTTCTTCACACATCTTCACACTTCTTAACATCTACCAACACCCAATGTCCAACACCACCACCACCCATCATGCTCCGCCACCACCACCGTCCACCACCACCACCCACCGTCCGCCGCCACCATCGTCCATCACCGCCACCACCCACCGCCCACCACCACCACCCACCACTATCGTCCATCACCACTACCACCCACCCGTCGGCCACAACCATCATCCACTACCACCACCCACCGTCCGCCACCACCACCACCTACCATCTGCCACCCACCACCACCCTCCATCACCACCACCACCACCATCCATCACCACCACCACCACCCACCCGTCGGCCACAACCTTCGTCCACTACCACCACCCACCGTCCACCACCACCTACCATCCGCCACCAACACCGTCGACCACCTACCACCATCACAGTCCATCATCACCA
This sequence comes from Bidens hawaiensis, assembly GCF_021521415.1. NCBI lineage: Eukaryota > Viridiplantae > Streptophyta > Magnoliopsida > Asterales > Asteraceae > Bidens > Bidens hawaiensis. Next base: position 1,121,154 of record NW_027491136.1, read on the forward strand.
CCACCCACCACCACCACCCACCGTCCGCCACCACCACCGTCCACTACCCACCACCATCACCGTCCATCACCGCCACCATCCATCGTCCGCCACCACCACCGTCCACCGCCCACCACCAACTATTTTACTAGTCTACAGACGTTAAATGATTTCTATCTACTATGATATGTATGATAGATAACTAATTTTCAGCTTATGCAGACGATACTCAGTTTATAAAACAAACAGTATTATATTTTCAGATTGCAAACCTTCAGACCACATCTTCAGTTGCAGACATGAAATCAGATAAAATCATATTGCAGACAGTTTTTGTCTTCATAAACAAACAACACCTAAGTTAATTAGTTAATTATGCAATGCTTGGTATGAGATAATATAATGGATGAGAAACAAATAGATAAAGGAACATAATGGATCATTACTACTCTATTATCATGTTTGATGATTAACTTATAAGACCATGTGTAATAGATGAAGCCCCTATGAGAGCGTTATGCGCCATATGTTGCCACGTTACCATAGGGACTTTATGACTAAAATGTGTGTAGTAGATGGAGCTCCTACCAATCATTACCCAATTACTATTATTATTATTATTATTATTATTATTATTATCTATTTTTAATAAAAATAAAACAAATAAAACTTCATTAAATAAAATAAAGAAATAAAATTACATTAAATACGACATAAGAAATAAAACTTAATAATTGTAAAATATAAAGTTTTAGATAAGTTTTTAAAATTTATAAATTTAAAGGTGTAACATTCTGGAAAATCCCATATTTATTTTGGACTAAAGATGTCAACTTTGAAAGTTGAGGAATCAAAAATATTCTCAAGACAAGTAATGAGAAAAACGAGAGAAGAAAAATAAAGCATCTCATGTTAAGGAAATAAGAAACTCCATCCCACATAGAAAGAAGGAAGAAAGTAGAAACATTCCACATGAGTATAAATAGGGAAAAGAACTTTCCTCCCACATTGGAAAATTATAAAACTTGAACAGTTCGCGCTAGGCGAAGAAACAAACATAGATTGCTTTGCGCTACGTCATGCATGAATAACACGAGTGGACACGTGGCAGCATGTGGTACCACGTGGGAAGACGCCAGATGACTCAGCAAACTTTAAGTCGGTTCGCGTCGCGCGAACGACTTAACTATTTATCCTTCGCGCTACGCGAAGGGACACAAAAATGGCTATATAAATAGGAGGGTTCACGGCACTTCCCATCTCATACCAAAACACTTTACATACACGTTTAGCCTCGGGAAGCTTGCCAAGCTCCGAAACTTTGACGGTTTAAACTCTAGAATGCGATAGAGAATAGAAGTGTTGCTCGAGCAATCTTAAGCGTCTAACTCTGAATACCCATGCGAAGTAGGGGTTCCGTTTATTATTATTATTATGAAGTCTTAGACCATAGTCGAGGGTATAACCCGAACCTTGATCACAGTTAACCATAATATAGCTGTTCATAAGCAAAGGTTATAGTAAAATATTGTTTATTCATGATTAAGAAACGCAAGCATTCACACACAAAGAGTATAGTAAAAATAAATATTTCTTTATGATAAAGAATTTTAATATTCATTTACAAAGATTATAGTTAAAGTAATGTTTCTTCTTGAAGAAGAAACCTAGTATAGATATTCATGAAGAAGAAACGTAGCATATGATTGATAAATAAACAAAGTGACTAAAGGTTCAAAATTTTTATATTAGAAAATGATTTGTCAAGGTTAAAGCTATACAAAATAGACTACGGGTCTGAAGCCAGATCGTTGATTTAGATATTTATACAAAGGTTATTCTCGTACTATTGGTCCGAGATAACAATCAATGAATCAATCAGAAATCAGAAGCAGGGGTCAGTAACAAAAAATGATCATAAACAGAAATCAATATCAGAAACTCGTTACAATCAACAAGGTGAATACACCTTAAACTTTTACAAACTCTTTTATGTAACATATTGGATTTTTCGAACCCCCTATTCGTATATATAAAACCCGATCCGGGATCATTTTCGGATATTTATTATTAATCAAATTAAACAATTTTAAGTAATTAAGATTTACATTTTCACTTTATACCCTTTGTACTTCATAGAATGTTCATTTCTTGTTTTGTGCATAAAAAGTTCAATAATTAATCAATTCTCAAACCACAAGAACCAAAATTGTCAAATTATGAAACTCCTCCTCCCCCTCCCCAGAGCGCCGCGCGATGGGGTAGCCACCCATGGTGGTCACGCGGCGCTATGGGTGGTCTGCACAGAATCCTTAGTTTATTTCGTTTCCTAGTTCATTTTTGGCCTGAAATCACTTGTTTTAGGACATAATCGAGTGTTTTAAGCCCCAAGAAAATTAATAACACTTAGATACATGTCCATGTTCATTACTTGTTGCCCAATAAGGAATTTTACTGCTTGATATATCGATTTGATCATTAAAAGTTTATTCGGTTTCCTAAACGAGTAAATTAACTAAATATAGTTCGTTTTAGAGTTTTCTATATAAACAACACTTATAATCTCTGCTAAAAACTTCCATAAATCCTAAATATTCATTCCCCAGCCGTCACCTTCACTGATCATCATCATCTTTTTCGGTTTTTTCATTATTGTTGAAGATACACGCTTAATCGGTTGACTTTGCTTATGCACCGACCTTTGACTTCATCTCCTGATCGATCCTTTCACTTTCCGGGTAAGTTGTAAACTGTAAAATCGTTCATATTTATTCCCTAGTCAATAAACTTCAATCAATTTCAGTGGTTGAAGGGTGTTGACTGGTCAATTTGCTTAAAACTCGTTAAAGGGCAAAATAGTCAACAAGTTTAACTATCCGTTTCTCATATTTCTGGTCGGATTCAACGTTCGGTGCAAAAGACTTTTATTCTCGTAACAAAATTTTAAGGCTACTGACCAAAACCCAACTTTCGACTCGCTGTTCAGATTCTGGTCAGTACCAGCTCGCTTAAACGTTTAATTTAACATAACTAGAGTTCTACTCACCCGTTTGAATTGATTCAAGCGGCATTAAGTTTGTTTTTATTTATAGTTCATATCTCAAAGTTTCAGGTTCAGATTATTTATCTCGTTTGACGTGTAGTGGATGACTCGCTTAACTTTAACTCGTTTATTTGTAATCGTATTCACTTGACTTTATTCTAAGGTGAGTTTTATCATTCCCCTATTTTACTAAGTTTTCACAAATGTTTTGGGGACATATGCGTACAATTCGTATTACATATTATATATATATATATATATATATATATATTATATCTCAAAAATTAGCAAACGTATAATTGTGTGTGATTAATCAAATATATTTGTTATGTGTTTACTTGTTTATTTGCGCATTCGTATTCGAAGAGGTCCAACATCTTCCCTTGTATAGGGTTCTCATTACTATTTACCCGCGCCCGATTCGCTTGGCAACGGTCTTGTTATTATTTGCTCAGGGTTGATTGTCGACGCTCAATTCGCTTGGCAATGGTTTAATTGACACCTTATTTGCTCATGGTTTGATTTCATTACCGCAACTTATTACGTTTTGCTTATTTCTCTTATTTATTATATTAACATTATTTTATTGTAAAACTGGTGATAAACTCACTCAACATGTGTTGTTGATAACTCTGTTTTCTACGCATATTCAGGTTGCTATTGAATTAACGTTGAAGTATGGACACTTAGAAAGACCTTAGGATTTAATAAAGACAATTATTATTTAAATCTTGAATGAATTACATGTATTATATTATTGGTTTTTATTTTGAATATTTGTGCATTGTATTTGAAAATAATTAACTTAATAGATATTGTCACATTTTATTTATGATAACATCTTCGAGTTGTGAACAATCAAATCACGTCCCGACACTTCCGCCATAGGTTGGGGTGTGACATTTTAGAGTCAGACTGTTTTTTATAGGATCTTTGAATCCTTAAAACCTTGTGTTACAATAATAAGAAACGGGCACACTCTAGTTAAAAGTATACATGTGCCTGGATCCATTCATGCATGGTGTCTCGGATTTACCTGGGGCCATGCATATCATCAATACGCCTCTGGAAGTCCACTGGGCTGTTCAGAGAAATGATATTGTGTATATGTTTTGATTGTACATGTACATACGGTAATTCAACCCCAATTAAGTTGGGTTCCTAATGAGTTATCACAAAGGTATTATTGTTGATTTCACAATGATATTAAAAATATTTTACAACAGCGTCATTCACCGGCTGTGTGCTGACGCATCCCACCCCCCCCCCCACATTTTAGGGAAACAGTAAAATTTGAAAAGAAAAGCAAGACAGATTAAAAGATTGGAGATATAGTCATTAGACATTATCTGATGGTTCAAATATTTTATTCAAAAAGTTATAAAGAATCATGTTTTCATAAGGCATTTATTTAAATTATCAAAACAGGTCTTTTTAAATCCTGAGTTTTCAAAATAATAATATTTTATGTTAAAGACTTCCACAAAAACAAACCCGCAACTATGATATATTTTCAAAACAAGTACCAACTAACGGGTGTCACGCCTAGGCCCTAAGTTGGGGTGTAACAAAGGGTAAAAAATGTAACGTTTTTGTTTTAAATAAAAGAAAATGGTTAATGTACCCTATCATCTTCTCCAGCCGCCTCTTCTTCTCCAGCCACCTCCCTTCTTCTTCTTCTTCTTCATGGTTATCTGCAACTCCATTTTCTCTTTGCAATATTTGATTAAAAGACATTAATCAAACACAATCAAACCAGCCCATCATTAATCTTCCACTTTGATGCTAGACTATCGCTATCTAGTAAAAAACAATAAAATCAAGTTCCTAATCACCTAAGCAAGCTAGGGTAAGTAGGGTGTCAAACCACGAGTAATATGTAGTCAGTGTAATATGCAACCAGTTTCAAGAATTATGAAGTGAATGTCAAAAGTGTTGATCACACTAGCAAACAATTTGGTTTTAATATTAATAAAGCAATTAAACAACTTTCAAGCATTTAACAAAGACAAATCACACCAAGGTTTCAACCAAGTAGTTAAACAATAATCTCATGTTAACTTAACAGATAAATTATCAATGATCAATACAGATTGGTTAACTAGATAAACCTCAGGCATCAACAATCGCTAACACACGACACTGGTTATCAAACGGTCCATGTCAGTGTGACTCAACTAAGGGTAGTTGTATGCTTCACCATATTCAAACTATTCAAAACAACCCTATAAGCAATTATCATAGTAAATGGCAAAATAATCGTTCTGATCGAAATAAACCTAAACCAACTGAATGCACAGTGATACGAAACATAAATACTCATATAGATTAATCAAAGATATTTACAAATCATTCATTCTAAAACACATGATAAATCTGAAGAATAAAATACTCTACATCCCGGGTATGATTCGAGAAGATTAGCTGTGCCTCGACATCACAAGATCTTCAATATTATAATATAAGCCACGTAGATGATCTCGGGATGAATCGGAATGGTGGAAATGGTCTTCTCAGCCTCTAGAACTGCTCTCGAAAATGTTAGATTAGAATAGGGTCGTGATGCTTTAAACAAAACCCTAGGTTTCCCGATTTTACCACCCATCGCGCCGTGATGGGGCCTCCACGTGTCCATCGTGTATCGCGATGGACCACAGTCAACATTATTTAAAATATAATTCCATTGCGGTATGCGATGGTCTTCATCCACCCCGTCACGTATCGCGACGGGTCTCCTCACCAGCAATCTTCATTTCCTGCCTCCTTTTGTGTGCTTGCCATCCCGGGTCTTCATTACGTGCTCGAACAGGTCCATATTAACTGCTTTACTCACCTATGACCTGAAATATAACAAACGCATATGAAGTACTGAAGTTCGTGCAATAAACGACTAAGACTAAGCAATTAACGAGCTAACATATTTACAAATTAACCGACCATCACACTCCCCCCCCCCTTTCTGGCGCTATGTGGAAAGCGCCCACACCCTCCACAGCGCCTAGGGGGGGTGTTGTTCTCGGCGCTATCAGGCTCCATGGGTGGGGATGGCTCCCCACTACGAATGGTCTAAGAATGAAATGAATCATTAATTTGTGTTGTTTGATACGAAAGAGTGAAATGCAAATGACAAAGATACATTGCCTAATAAACCAAAAACCAAAAAAAGAAAAAGGTAATGGTGGTGGTGTTAGCGGCAGCAGCTGTGGAGGAGATGGCGGTGATGATGAGAAAGTGGGTCCAAAAAAGGAATGCGATGAAAAAAACAAGTGGTGCGGATGAATAGTTTTGATATGTTTAGAGAGAATGTTATTTATTGTGTGATATCCTGAGACTATGTGTAGTGGAGGGCTACAAAATGAAGACGATTTTCAACACGCGGCGCCACATCAGTAGATGGATGATTTTCATTTTAGGGGTATAGTGGTTTTGTAGCCCTATTACATCATACACACACACACACACATATATAATGTATGAGTGATGGGCAAATTAAGTCACTTGTGTTTTAAGTAATTTACAATTTAATTAACAGATCATACAACTATCATAACATGCTGAAGAGGAGCAAAATAGTCCATTAGAAAATATGATACTCGCAAATTTGAATTCGTTAAACATAGTTACAATTTTGACCCCTCCACTTTAATTAACTTTTGTAAATTTAGGTAATAGTTGCAAACCGTAGTCATTAGATGTTATCTGATGGTTCAGATATTTTATTCAAAATATTATAAAGAATCATGTTTTCAAAAGACATGTATTTAAATTATCAAAACGGGTCTTTAAATCCTGAGTTTTCAAAATAATAATATTTTATTTTAAAGACTTCCGCAAAAACAAACCCGCAACTATGATATATTTTCAAAACAAGTACCAACTAACGGGTGTCACGCCTAGGCCCTAAGTCGGGGTGTAACAAAGGGTAAAAGATGTAACCTTTTTGTTTTAAATAAAAGAAAATGGTTAATGTACCATATCATCTTCTCCAGCCGCCTCTTCTTCTCCAGCCACTTCCCTTCTTCTTCTTCATGGTTATTTGCAACTCCATTTTCTCTTCGCAATATTTGATTAAAAGACATTAATCAAACACAATCAAACTAGCCCACCAATTATCTTCCACTTTGATGCTAGACTGCCGCTATCTAGTAAAAACAATAAAATCAAGTTCCTAATCACCTAGGCAAGCTAAGGTAAGTAGGGTGTCAAACCACGAGGAATATGTGGTCAGTGTAATATGCAACCAGTTTCAAGAATTATGAAGTGAATGTCAAAGTGCTGATCACACTAGCAAACAATTTTGATTTTAATATTAATAAAGCAATTAACAAAGACAAATCACACCCAGCTTTCAAGCAAGTAATTAAATAATAATCTCATGTTAACTTAACATATAAATTATCAATGATCAATACAGATTGGTTAACTAGATAAACCTCAGGCATAAACAATCGTTAACACACGACACTGGTTATCAAACGGTCCATGTCAGTGTGACTCAACTAAGGGTAGTTGTATGCTTCACCATATTCAAACTTTTCAAAACAACCCTATGAGAAATTATCATAGTAACTGAAAAAATAATCGTTCTGATCGAAATAAACCTAAACCAACTGAATGCACAGTGATACGAAACATAAATACTCATAGATTAATCAAAGATAATTACAAATCATTCGTTCTAAAACACATGAGAAATCTAAAGAATAAAATACTCTACATCCCGGGTATGATTCGAGAAGATTAGCTGCGCCTCGACATCACAAGATCTTCAATATGATAATATAAGCCACGAGATGATCTCGGGATGAATTGGAATGGTGGAAATGGTCTTCTTAACCTCTAGAACTGCTCTGGAAAGTGTTAGATTAGAATATGGTCGTGATGCTCTAAACAAAACCCTAGATTTCCCGATTTTGCCACCCATCGAGCCGCGATGGGGCCTCCACATGTCTATCACGTAACGCGATGGACCACAGTCAACATTATTTTAAAATATAATTCCATTGCGGTATGCGATGGTCTTCATCCACCCCGTCACGTATCGCGACGGGTCTCCTCACCAGCAATCTTCATTTCCTGCCTCCTTTTGTGTGCTTGCCATCCCGGGTCTTCATTACGTGCTCGAACAGGTCCATATTAACTGCTTTACTCACCTATGACCTGAAATATAACAAACGCATATGAAGTACTGAAGTTCGTGCAATAAACGACTAAGACTAAGCAATTAACGAGCTAACATATTTACAAATTAACCGACCATCACACTCCCCCCCCTTTCTGGCGCTATGTGGAAAGCGCCCACACCCTCCACAGCGCCTAGGGGGGGTGTTGTTCTCGGCGCTATCAGGCTCCATGGGTGGGGATGGCTCCCCACTACGAATGGTCTAAGAATGAAATGAATCATTAATTTGTGTTGTTTGATACGAAAGAGTGAAATGCAAATGACAAAGATACATTGCCTAATAAACCAAAAACCAAAAAAAGAAAAAGGTAATGGTGGTGGTGTTAGCGGCAGCAGCTGTGGAGGAGATGGCGGTGATGATGAGAAAGTGGGTCCAAAAAAGGAATGCGATGAAAAAAACAAGTGGTGCGGATGAATAGTTTTGATATGTTTAGAGAGAATGTTATTTATTGTGTGATATCCTGAGACTATGTGTAGTGGAGGGCTACAAAATGGAGACGATTTTCGACACGCGGCGCCACATCTGCAGATGGACGATTTTAGCCTTGTTACATCATACACACACACACAATATATATATATATATATATATATATACTCACACACACACACACACACATATATATAATGTATGAGTGATGGGCAAATTAAGTCACTTGTGTTTTAAGTAATTTACAATTTAATTAACAAATCACACAACTATCATAGCATGCTGAAGAGGAGCAAAATAGTCCATTAGAAAATATGATACTCGCAAATTTCAATTCGTTAAACATAGTTATAATTTTGACCCCTCCACTTTAATTAACTTTTATAAATTTAGGTAATAGTTGCAAACCTTAATCCTTTAACTTATAACCATATTTTTTTTTAATTTCACATTTAACCCATTTTCACCCATGATTATTAAACGTTTATAATTTTTTCATGCGCTGATATATTTTTTTTTAGAAGCTGACACTCTAAAACGAGAATTTTATTCTCTTTAATTTGAGTATGATATTGCTTTAGTTTTTTTTCGTTAAAAAAATTAAGATTACGTAGTGGTGTTGGCGATCCGGCTTCGATGGTTTTTAAATTAACTAATTCGTAGCGGGTTTTGGTAATCGAAAACCGAAGCAAAACCGTTGAAAATTAAAACCAAACTATTATCTACGGTTAGTGTTCCCGTTGCATCACGCGGGCACTCATCTAGTATATGTGTGTGTGTTGTAAGGCCCTGTTCCCGGTAACCCTACTTTGGTGTTGGATTTACTCATAAACACAGTTCTAAAATCAGAGTAAATTAAAAACTTTGCGGAATAATTAAAAAACTTCAACCATCACATTACAAAACATTCATTCTTGTCTTAACATACAAATTGTCTTTTCATAAATAATTAATTAAAATGGTCATAACACTTCATTATGGATGCCAGTCTCTTCAGTCCATGCCCTGTGTCCCTCCTTAAGCTAGCTGCCTCGACCTATTTGCCTGCGTGCATACTAAAAGTCAGCTACGCTGAGTGAGTTCTAGTTAACCATTTAACATAAAATACATTCATATCCTTACTCATACGCATCCGAAGATACGTATTCATACCTTATTTACTCTTACTTCTTTCATACAAACTTTATATACATGCACACGTGCTTACATACTTTCTTTCATAAGGCCTTGTGATTTACCATAGGCTATTCTATCTCTACCATCACAGATATTATTAGGGTCTGGTCCCTTCTGTCTCAGATATTATCAGGGTCTGGTCCCTTCTGTCTCAGATATTATCAGGGTCTGGTCCCTTCTGTCTCAGATATTATTAGGGTCTGGTCCCTTTGTCTCCAATAACCATACTTGTCACGTCACTCGATCATACATTCATTTTCAGTCATGCATACTTTACATATCTTCTGGTCATGTATATACGTATATGTACAAATTCATTCGTATAAACATTCCATAATAACATTCAATACTTAGTCATACATATATCATACACATATCATACACTTACCACTTAAGTTAAGTGTATTAACAACTATCACAAAGGAGTATGCACATAGCCCCAAAAACATAACGGTTAAAGGGGCTAGAAACTCACCTGAAGTCGGTTTCTATCGCCGTTAATAGTAATGCCCTTCTTTAGCTATGCACGACTAACTATATAACGCATTACGAGTGTCAAATATCCATTACTACTATTTCTTATATCTAAGTTAATGACACCCTCAACTAACGGGGGTCCGGGGGCAGCGCCCCTGGTAGCGGGGTCTAGGGGCGGCAGCCCCAAGCAGGGTCCAAGGGGCAGCGCCCCTGGCTGGGGTTGAGATGCCAGGTCAGCTTGGAAAAAATTTATTTTCATTAACAGTCCTTTAACAAAAATGCATCAGAAGATGAATTTTATAAAATTTCGCATGGAAGAATTTCGCTTCGCATGCATGGAATTTCGCTTCGCGTGAAACTGTTTCGCTTCGCATGGCTGAGCGAAGTGAAATGACTGTTTCGCTTCTCATGTATCAGAAGATGAATTTTATAAAATTTCGCATGGAAGAATTTCGCTTCGCATACATGGAATTTCGCTTCCCGTGAAAGTGTTTCGCTTCGCATGGCTGAGCGAAGCGAAATGACTGTTTTGCTTCTCATCGCTGAGCGAAGCGAAATGCCTGTTTCGCTTCTCATGGCTGAGCGAAGCGAAATGCCTTCCTTTCTTCGCTTTTTTCCATTTTAAAGCCATTTTACTTCGTGGCTCCTCCTCAGGACCTGATTTTTTACTCTTTCTCAACTTTCGGCACATTCTGACCCCGAACCCATCTATCTCATAGTCCGAATGCCACCTTTTTAACTTAAAGTGCACCCAAGAGGTAATAACTTACCAAGTTTAGTTTTTTCTTACATTTCACAACCTGATCTATTATTATATTTGTTTGCATGCCGGTTCTAACCATAAAACTTAACCATTTAAACCGAAACCTACCTTTTGCTTCGGTTTCGAGTTCAGATCCGGACAATACGTAGATCTGGACGCGATTCTTGTTGTTTGATGATGTCTACACACGAGATTCTTCCTTCTTTTTACACGGATTTGGATCCGGAATGTAGAGAGAAAGTGTGTTTGTTCTTGAGTGTGTGTGTGGTGAAAGGTAACAAAATGGTGGCATGGGCCCCACAACCCACTTACAATTCCAAACCCAAATATTATCCAAACACTTAACACACGACTAACTTAACGACACACAGTTAAATAACAAAACTTTCCGTCATTTAATATTTAACAAAAAGTTGGATGTTACATGTGTGTATTACACGCATACTAATATAATAATATAAAACCAAAACCCATACCAAGGCAACAAATACTTGTTGCCCCCCACCCCACCCCACACACACAAACGCCTAGGAGGGAAGGGGGTGTTCTCACCCTTGTTGCTTCATATTTACCGTCCACTACAGTTTGTCTAGATGAGTCCTTTCTATTGACAAACCACACACTTTTATTCCCATCCCATTATACAAACAATACTTAATGTAAAATATAAATCTAGATACATTATTTTGTTTGGTTTATTTATATGGCTAACTAGTGGGCTCACCCGCCGCGATGCGGCGTAGTTGGGTTCCCACCGTATGTTGTTGTCTGTGTTGGCGATGCGGCGTAGTTGGGTTCCCACCGTATGTTGTTGTGTGTGTTGGTCGGCGGATTGGATGTTGTCTATATTGTTCTGGTAATATATGTTTGCATAGATAATGGTTTATACATGTATAGTTGACATACATTTGAGTTGCACATGCTAGCATGGGCTTTATAATACCAAAGACATTTAGAAACCCAAGTTGCCCTATATCATTTACTTGGGTATTTTCGGGTTTACATATACAAAAAAATGCAGCCTTGTGATGTTAGATGCCTTCTGTCTTCTTGTTTCCAAAAGAGCTTATGTACCCATGTTCTTCACTTCATCTTTGTACATTAAAAATTAAGAACTGACAATTGATTGATAAAAGCAAACAGATTATACGACATCAAGGGTGTATCGGTCAAAGTTCAGCTTTAGGAAAGTCAGACCAAATTGCGGTTCATATCAGATTTGACCAAAATGCATGTTTGTCCAACTGCATGGTTAAAAATTAAGTTTGTATGTTAAGTAATCTTTTGCTATCAATTTACAACTCCTTTATGGAACTGCATTTTGAACAAACTGCGTTTCATATCAGATTTGACCATAATGTCCTTGATAGCAAATTTAACCTACGCGTTGTAGCAGTTTTATTTTTAAAAAACGTTAAGTACCTGGTGTTTCTTGCATTGGCCTCTTGGATTTAGGGTCTTGTGTGGGTGATGGAGACTTAACGATCTTGGCGTGAATCACTATATGATAAAACCAACAATATCAACCATAAAAGGAGACAAATCATTAACAAAAACACAACCCAAGACAAATCATTAATGAATGCACAGCCCAACAACGACAGCACAACTTATAAGCTAATCACATGAAGAAAAATTATCAAGTATCCATGAAGAAGTAATTTGACTAAATGTGACGAAAACACCACACCACTGACACAGATTGACCACCTAAGAAGATATCTACCCGAGCAACAATTTGGTTTGTTCCCATATGCACTTCATCATTAATTCTACATGAATATTAATTTGAGGTCAAATTACTAACTGTTATTTTCTACTTGATTATATTAGACTGAAATGAGAAGAAAATCTCATTGAAGTAATAGCTATGTTGATTCATTCATTTATTTGGTAGATGCTTTCTTCCATTTAGTGTTCTTATTTTATTATTAGTGTTTTTGTTTAAATCGTACACTTTGTTATACAAAAAGATCCTAATATTATTAAACAAACAGCAAACAATAAAAAAAAATCTATCAAACCGAACCATCAACCATACACAACAATAGTGACCCGCCATCCACTGACCAACATAGATAATATTCCACAAATAAATACAATACTTGTTACCTTTAACCAAAACAGAGCACACATAAATCTATTATCAAGCCAAAACATTTAAGGAAAAAGGTAACTGCAACTGATTATTCATTAACATTAAATTGAAATTAATTTCATAACTCCACCAAACAAAGTAGAGTACAAAATAACATCAAGATTAAAAACCAATTGCATTTTATTGATCCTAAAATTGCATACTCATATACTTTCATGAACTTTTTCTGGACTTTCTGACCCAAACTCAAAATGACCTGAAGCCTTTATGACCGCAACTAAATTTACAATAAAAAATGGCATACTCTAAACCTAATATCAGTTAACGAAAATCCGTAACCTAATTGAAATCTATTAGACGTTGGAAAATAGTCTTCACAATTATATTGCTAACACACATAAATATAAAAGCAACTATATAAGAAATCCATAAGACAGTGGGTTTCCTATTAGCTATCACTAATCAAAGTATCAAACTACTATAGTCATAAAAGACATCAAGTCAATAGTAAACATCAGGTAACTAAAATCACTTCATACCTTGTCCTCATTAGAACGCACAACTGCAGCATTCTCGTTCCATCAGACTTCTTAAACATGTGCAACTGCATGGTAAATGAATTCCGCATGTCAAAGGTAGCACAATCAGTAATATTAAGTGAAATCAATGTGTAATTGAACAAAATCCATCAGACTAAAGTGGCTTGTGACATGTACTATACAACTCACCTGGTTCCCACTTTGATTGATAAAAGCCTTAAAATTTTTGTTATCGAAACCTTAACAAAAGCAATTGGTCACACTATTGATGGAGAAAAACTCAAAAAATACATACCTGAATCGCGATTGATGATGAACGTGGTGACCCTAATTGTGACATCCCTCGATTACGGGTCAAATTGAATTTATTTTGTATTTGTTTTTATGCTGTAAACCGACCCGATTTATATCCTGAACATTTCAAATATATAAAATATTGGATTTTATGTTACTAAAACATTCCCGCTTGTCTAATTTGAAAAACCCCTTTTACAGATTCGAAAACGGACTTAAAACGCTCAAGATACATCAAAAACGAACTTCCGGACACGAACCGATGTGCCAACCAACAGCCCCATAGTGGCCAAGGCTCCTTACCGTTTAGCCCCGTCAGAAATGCAAGAGTTATCAAACCAACTCAAAAAACTTTCCGACAAAGGCTTTATTCGTCCAAGCTCCTCTCCTTGGGGCGCTCCCGTCCTCTTCGTGAAAAAGAAAGATGGCTCATTTCGCATGTGCATCGATTATCGTGAACTCAATAAACTTACTATAAAAAATCGTTATCCTTTGCCACGAATCGACGACCTCTTCGATCAACTCCAAGGCGCAACGTGTTTCTCCAAAATCGATCTTCGATCGGGATATCATTCGTTGCGTGTTCGCAAAAAAGACATTCCAAAAACCGCATTCCGTACTCGATATGGACATTTCGAATTTTTGGTCATACCCTTCGGGTTAACCAATGCACCCGCTGTATTTATGGATCTCATGAACCGCGTTTGCAAACCGTTTCTAGATAAATTCGTTATTGTCTTTATTGATGACATTCTCATCTTCTCTAAATCCTAAGCCGAGCATGAGCATCACTTGCATTCCATTCTTGAACTCTTAAGGCAAGAACAACTTTATGCCAAATTCTCCAAATGTGAATTTTGGTTGGAAGAAGTTCAATTTTTGGGACATATCGTAAACGAAAAAGGTATTCATGTTGATCCCGCTAAAGTTGAGGCCGTTAAGGATTGGAAGACTCCATCAACTACCACAGAAATTCGTTCCTTCTTCGGTTTGGCCGGATATTATCGGCGTTTCATTCGGAATTTTTCCAAGATCTCTTTACCCCTCACCTCCCTAACTCATAAAGGAAAACCATTCGATTGGGGATCCAAACAAGAAGAAGCCTTTCACACTCTCAAGGACATGCTTTGCAATGCTCCCGTTCTAACTCTTCCCGACGGAAACGACGATTTTGTTGTATTTTGCGATGCTTCTCATCAAGGTCTCGATTGTGTTCTCATGCAACGAGGTCAAGTCATCGCTTACGCATCAAGGCAACTAAATGTCAACGAGAAGAACTACATGACTCATGATCTCGAACTGGGTGCTGTTGTTTTCGCTCTCAAAATCTGGAGACACTACCTTTACGGTACGAAATGTGTGGTGTTTACTGATCAAAAAGCCTTCAACATATTTTTGACCAAAAAGATCTCAACATGAGACAACGACGTTGGGCTGAATTACTTAGTGACTATGATTGCGAAATTCGCTACTATCCAGGTAAAGCAAATGTTGTCGCCGATGCCCTTAGTCGAAAGGTTAATGACAAATCCGTTTTGCTCCTTAGCGTCATTATTCAAACCGATCTTCAAATTCGTATATTTCAAGCTCAGCGTACCTCCGTTGAAGAAGGCAATATGTATGATGAAATGTCGTGTGGAGCTGAACTGCAACTTGAAACCAAACCCGATGGTCTTTTGTACTTTCTCAATCGTTTGTGGGTTCCCGATCGCGATAACCTTCGTACTTGTATACTCGACGAAGCTCACAAGTCGCGGTATTCTGTTCATCCCGGTGCGGATAAGATGTACTTCGATCTTCGTGCTACCTTTTGGTGGCCGGGTATGAAAAAGGACGTAGCCTTGTATGTATCTAAATGTCTTACTTGCTCAAAAGTCAAAGCCGAACATCAAAGACCTTTTGGTCTACTCGAGCAACCACCGATTCCCGTTTGGAAATGAGAAGACATTGCTATGGACTTTATCACTAAACTACCCAACACCCAAAAAGGAAACGATAGCATTTGGGTGATTATCGATCGTTTAACCAAATCTGCTCATTTCATTCCGATCCGCGAGAAGCATTCTGTCGAGCAGCTTGCTCAAATCTATGTTCAGGAAATTGTGTGCCGACACGGTTTACCATTGACTATCATTTCTGATCGCGATGCTCGTTTTACTGCTCATTTTTGGCGATCTCTTCAAGAAACCTTGGGAACACGTCTCGATCTTAGCACCGCTTATCATCCTCAAACGGACGGATAATCCGAACGTACGATTCAAACACTCGAGGATTTGCTACCAGCGTGTGTTCTTGATTTCGATGGGAATTGGGATTCCCACATCCCTTTCATTGAGTTTTCTTACAATAATAGTTTCCACTCTAGCATTGGCATGGCTCCCTTCGAAGCCCTCTACGGTCGAAAATGTCGTTCCCCGATTTGTTGGAACGTGACGTGTGCGAATATATATATAAAATTTGAATAAAAGTTTCACACAAATCGGGTTTTAAAAATGGTTTTCACCAACAACCAAACCACACACGAAAGGCAAGTATACCTATCGTTTGTAGCAAAGTATCGGTAAGAACCGAGTGTCAATCCATGGACACGGCTAACTTTTGATACTAAATCTTTGTAATTAATTTAACCAAACCAACAATCCAAATAATTTCTTTTCAAGTAACTAAACTAGCATACAACAATGACAAAGCAAATTAAATACAACTAATAATCAATCCAAACAAGGCTACTTAGACTATACATCCACTCAACTTAGTGACAAAATAGCAATGATAATGACAAACATCATGTATTAAGCACTAACATTAAATTCCAATCAAGACAGCCTAATACTAGCAACAAAACAACATGATGGGTTTTCAACAAGTTAATAACCATAGATTAGTAAGTTTGTCAAAACTACCTAATCTCATAATCAAAGGAAAGCTAGAATGAAAACAACAAACTAACCACCTAAAATCATGTAAAATAGACAAGTTCAAGAACACTAGTTAAACACATGAGTCTTTTAATTAGCAAAATATGAACCAAGAATTATGGCGTAATCCCTAGCAAATATTAACCAACTCAAAGAATCATATTATCACCATACAATTTTCCAATATCAAGTGATAGGTTTCATGCTTGTTAAAATTCATAACCAAGTTAATTTTCACTAGTCATTCCTAACTTAGTGATATAAACTAAGTTCATAAACAAATACTTAACATATAGTTTTCCAACATATTATGGCTAAGCATCTATCAAACTAACAAGACTAGGAATTATAACAAGCATTCAACCATCAAACTCTATTCAAGAACATATCATAAACTTGAAGAATACCAACTTGCCAAAATCATGCATAGATAAAATATCACATAAGTAGGAGTTTCAACATAATCTAAGTAGTAAAAGTATTAGCCCATAAGGCTTAATACAACAACCAAAATCAAAATAGTCTTACAAAGCATTGTTAGAAACAAGAAATTGCAAACTAAGATGAATGATGAATGCTACTTGCAAGGATGATCATACAAGATGGAAGCCTAGAATTCTCCCTAGCAAACACACAACAATTTTCCAGAAATTTTAGAGAATTCCCCTAAGGCTCCACACTTGAAATGGGGGTAGTGGAGGTATATTTAAGCTTCTGGACGTCTGGCACGGGCTCGTGCACGGGCATGCACGGTCGTGCATATAAGTGGAAAGTCAACACCCTGCTTTAGCCTGACCAAAAGGTCAGATTTCTCTGTTCTGGCACGGTCATCGGCACGGGGCCGCACGGCCGTGCAGATCCTGCATGGGCATCCGCACGACCATGCACGGTCGTGCACCTTTGAATTTGCGGCACTGGCTCTGGCACGGGCAAGCATGGTCGTGCAAGTCTGGCAGATTGCCTATTTTGTCCCCGAAACGCCCTCTTTTCATGTTTTCTTTGTCGGGCGAGCGCCTGGACCTGCAAATTCACAAATAACTCAAATAAGTACCAAAACCAATGAATTTGCATGGAGTTTAACACAAATATGAGGATAATTCAATGCAATAAGATGTACACTTTGGGTTACATCAGAACGAGATCGGTGAAGCTCAAATCACTGGGCCCGAACTGGTTCAAGAAACCACTGACCGTATCGATCAAATTCGTAAAAATCTTCTGGCCGCTAGAAGTCGTCAAAAGAGTTACGCCGACAAACGACGGAAACCTATCGAGTTTAATGTTGACGACCTTATCCTTCTCAAAGTATCTCCTTGGAAGGGGGTAGTTCGTTTTGGAAAGAAGGGAAAACTAGCTCCTCGATTCGTTGGTCCTTTTAAAATTCTTGAACGGGTTGGAAAGGTGGCTTATCGACTCGAATTACCGGAAGAGCTTACCGGTGTTCATCCAACTTTTCATGTTTCGAATCTCAAAATGTGCTTAGCCGAAGGTAATCTCCATATACCTCTCGACGAAGTACATGTCGATGAAACGATGATCATGGTTGAAAGACCTGTCGAAATCGTGGACCGAAACGAAAAGAAAACCAAACGTAGTCGCATCCGGTTAGTTAACGTTCAATGGGAATCACGGCGTGGCGCAGAGTTTACATGGGAACGAGAAGACGCAATGAAAGAGAAGTATCCACATCTATTTGCCTCATCATCATCATCATCATCATCATAATTTCGGGACGAAATTTCCTAAAGTAGGGGATACTGTAACATCCCTCGATTTCGGGTCACATTGTATATATTTTGTATTTGTTTTTATGTTGTAAACCGACCCGATTTATATCCCGAACATTTCAAATATATAAAATATTGGATTTTATGTTACTAAAACATTCCCGTTTGTCTAATTTGAAAAACCCCTTTTACAGATTCGAAAACGGACTTAAAACGCTCAAGATACATCAAAAACGAACTTCCGGACGCGAACCGACGTGCAGACCAGCAGCCCCATCTTTTTTTGTTGTTGTTGTTTTGTGACTTGTCTTGACCCCTCTTGCGTGCAAACCTTGATATCACACCCCATGCTTGACCCTTTCAACCCACCCTATATATACTTGAAGATTGTTATACAACATATATATAATCCCTGCTCATTCATCTCTTTCTCTTCCAGTTCTCAAGCATTCAAAGGTGTTCTCAAAGTCAAACTGACCATAGTCTTACATTATAATCAACTTGTTAACACTTATTTATACTTGAAGATTGTTATACAACATATATATAATAGCACCCTTTGTACCTTCGGTGGGCATTTCTCCGGTCTCGGTCGGTTAAGTGTCCGGCCCATAAGACAAAGCTACATGGAGGACTCGTAGTAGTCCTTGAGTATATATATTTTCCGCATCTAACCATCAAACTTGTTATACTTGTTTAACTTCTGCTCATCTTAGTTCTATTTTACATTTTGAGTTCCATGATTATGGGTTTATAGAGACTAGCCTCGGTTATTCTGTAAATAGCTCTAAATCGGAAGCCGAACTCTTGTTTACTAGTTTGTTTAAATAGTTGTATAAACATGTTTATGTAAGATTTGAGTTTCTAAAATCATTTTAATTAGTTCCATGGTTATGAGTTTGTAGAATCTAACCTCGGTCTTATCCCGAAACAAGATCCGAACCGAAAACTGAACTTTCGTTTAAAGAATTTGTTGTTGACTTTTTGTATGTAAAACTTTGGTATTATTATTTATAAATTATTTTAAAAGTTCTATGATGTTTGGACATGTGGTAACCATTCTTGGCCTTATTCCAAGATAAAAACCGAACCAAACCGAACTAAACCAAGTTTACTTGCTTAAGACACATAAGTGTGTTTTTAACCATTAAAGCTTATATATTTCTTTAAAAATACTTTATAAACTGATTTTAATTATTTTCACAAAGTACTCGGAATGTTGAATCCAACTTGATCTTATAACAAAGTTTGGACCGATTAAACCGAACACTCGCTTAACGGACGTTGTTAGTTCTAAAACAATAGAACTACATACTTGGTTAAGTCTCTTTAAGATTTATTGAGTTATCTCATACATTTATTATTTTGGAAAGTTGACTTTGGGTTTGGTCAAGTCACCAAGACCCGAACCGACCACCCGAACACTCGTTAAAACCCGTTTTAGTATCTATATTATAAAGGGACTTGCTTTCTTGCATTTTTACCCACCTTATTACTTAACATAGGTTGAGTAAAATTAAGGGCTAGATACTTTAACCCGGTTTCGAGCAAACTTACATTTTTAAAGGACTATTATTATAATTTCTTAAATATTTACATTTTAAACCTTGAACTTTAAATTGTTTACATTTCTTATCATTTATTTTCATTTAAAGACTTCCAAGACAACTTTTCTAATACAAGACTTCTTCTCCTTTAGGCTTCGTTCGTTAAACTCATCGTTCCGGTTAATCTCCAAATCATCAAATCTTTCAAGTTTATTACTTGAATGTGAGTACTTTCATCCCCCCTTTTCACTCTTTTATATTTTGGGGGTGACATTGCAAACTTATTCAAATCCAAATGATTTATACTTGAGTCTTAAACCATAAACTTTATTGTATACTTTACTTAAATAAATGCTCGGTTTGGTGATTATATGCAAGTGCTAATGTGTTTACCGCTTTTGGATGGTTGATTCATAAATCCGAGTATATCTGGCATCCCCTTAGAGAAAGGTGTCGTTAATGTATTCTTATTAACGATTTCATACAAAATCCGAGTATATTTGGCATCCCCTTATAGAAAGGTGTCGTTAATGTATTCTTATTAACGATTTCATTTATCTAAATTGTTGCTATTATTTATTATTTTGTATATAAGTTGTGGAAATTTCATATTATATATCTATTGTTCAAAAACTATGAAATTGCTCACCAACCTTTGTGTTGACAAATTCTATTTATGCAATGTTACAGGTTTGACTTTAGGTTGACTCGAGGACTTGAAGAAAAAAAAACGTTATCAAGACTATTAGGATATTAGCAAAACAAACAATATATTATTTATTATGATTTGAATTCGGTTATTGTATGAACAAGTTATGTGACTCTTTGTGTTTTTATGAATTTAAATGAGTTGATTAAATATTGTCACTTAATAGTGTCGTGTGCAATGAACAATCGGTTGCGCCCCGACGTTTCCGTCTTGGTCGGGGTGTGACACTAATTGATGAAAAAAAAGAAAAATAAGCCGAATTAAGGTAAGAACACGCCACCACATGCCACCCCTACGGATGTAAAATCACCAGCAACCGGCGTCTGCTATAACACCGCCCACACCACCTTACGAAGGCCGGCAATGGATGCCAGGTGGAGACAGACGGTAAGAGGCCACCAGATCGTAAAACATCACCGGACCACCACTGCCACCTAGGGTTTCCAAGTAGAACCCGACAGTAGTAGGTTAACCAGAGAAAAACATCAGAACACCACCTAGGGTTTCCAAGTGGAACCAGAGGGGTTGAAAATGGAGGTACCATATGTATTAAGATGGTGGCTGGAGGTGGTGAAGCAAGCAGTAGTAGCAAGAGAGAGAAGCCGGCTATGCGGTGGTACATAGAGAGAGTCAGAAGCTTATGTGTGTCTGCAACAAGGCTCGTCATTGAAACGTGTAAACTAAACAGAAGTAGCCGGGACACCTGGCATAAAAGCAGACTATCAAATTGTGTACAAACGTTACAAGCATCTGGTACAACTCGCGGTACACAAACACTCCCGATATTGTAATTATATAAATGCCCGATGCGCAATCCATTGCAACCTACATGTCATCTACTATTACAGAACTTACATGACTAGTAAACGGACAATCTTTTAGTATAGCAATTAGGAGACGCAAAACGAGTTATGATGATCGTAAGTTCTGTATGTCAAACGTCCAATTGTAGAGCTTAAACTAGTTCGAGTTAAGGTCATATTTAACTATTTAAAGCTTATTTAATAAACGAGCTCCAGTCCAAAATTCGCATATCATCTTCACTAGACTCACTAGCCTCTTCTTGATAGAAATTTATTTAGTACATTAGCTATATATTTACATGATAATATTGTTATGTAAAAAATTATAACAAAATAGCTAAGAAAAGTCGTGCAATATAAATGCTTACATTCCCGCGTACCAATTTCGGGAGTTAGGGCCACACCCTGAGTAGTGCATCAGTCCACGAAGAGACAACCATTGGCCCATATCAATAAGTAGAACAAGTTGGCTGCCCTTAAAACGATTAATGGCGCAATACAAGGCCTATGTAGATGACCTCATGGCGGTAGGCTTGCCATTCTGACTTATCCTCAAAAGTTCTTAACAGTGACGGACCCATAATTTTTTTTCATATGGCGTCATCAGGATTTCCAAATACAAATAACACTAAAAATATAAATTTAAGGTGGGTGACGGCCCCACCACCCCTAGGGGATTCACCTGGGACCGCTCCTAGTTCTTAAATGGAAGGCTAAAAAATAATGATAGAGAGATGATCAAATTGAAACACATTTGGTTGGTTTTGGTTAAAGTACCACAGAGGCTAAGACTAACAACGAAGGCGTTTGATGTTAGAGAGCATATATCTTTAAACTTTGGGGGTGTCAAGGTGACATTTAACCGAAGAAATTTATGTATGCACGGGTCAAGCGGATTAGCAAAATCCAAAAGAAAAAACCAATTGAAAACTTTCAAAATGGGATTTCAGATCCAAAAGTTCGTCCAAGGGCGTCGAAGCCACAAGTTCGTCAATGGATTAAGATATGATGGATTTTCCAGGCTCGTTTTTTGCTTAGGAGTCTCATAAAAGGGCGATCGATGCGATATTTTTAGAAATGATAAAAGTCTTCAAATATGAAGGCCGGGAAATGATAAAAGTCTTCAAATATAAGGTGTCGTACTCAAAAAGAATCTTGGAGGACATAAAAGTCACGTCTTTACCATGTATTTAACATAGAGTAAGGCTAAAATGGTTGGAGTGGATACATTATATCAAACAAAGCGACGCAGCTTATTACCTGTTTGCCTTCTGTTTCGATGTAATCTAAACATTTATAATATAAATTCCAATTACACTTTTTAAAATGTAACTATGATGTATTATCCGGGGTCTTGTCTTCTTGCTAAGCCACTAATTTGTTTGACATAATGTATCCACTGAATTTAAAAAGAAAAAGAAGAAAAATAACTAGCTAACATATAACAAAATTATATATATTCTACGTGAAACTGAAATGGTCCCACACGCTTTATAAACGGCCACAAATCAGAATCAAGTTTGTTTCTAAACACGGTAATTTGTTTAGGATTGACTATTGAGTCATGCTCCGTGTTTGATATTATATTTTTAAAAAATATATAGTTTTCAGTGTTCATGTTTCATACTTTCATGATCATCTGATATCAAAGTTTGGCAACCTATGCATGCCGGGTACGGGAGAAGGTGATGAAACAAAAGGGTCTGGGTTAACTCGGACTATTTTCAAAAAGTAATATTTTGGTTCAAATCAAAACAGATTCTAGCAAAATGGAGTATGGTTGAAATGAGTTATTTTAGAAAACAAAATAAAATTGTATCAAGATAGGTTCACTAGCTACACTTTTTATGGCGGCTAGTAGCGACATTGGAGGTCACCACAAAGGGAGCGACATTGGTGACGACCACTACAATGTGGCGTCTAGTTGGCAGTGTTGGGGTTGACTGTGGTGGAGGTGGCAATGATGTGATGGAGACGAAGGCAACGGTGGTTCCGTGGTGATGCTAACGGCAACAGGTAGATGCGCACATAAACAATGGTCATAGATGATGTTAATTTATTTTGACTACTTTTAAGTTAACAAGTTTTATAATGATTGTTATGATCCCTTCTCTTCTCCTTCTCCACTATGAGTAACCTGAATTAACCCATTGTTAAATTTAAGGTGATTTAAATCTTACTAATATATTAAAGTAAAACCATATGTCCACATGGCATTTATCTAGGTTGTCCACATATGATGTCACATAAATAATTGCCTTTTATATTTTATCCATCTCATTAATATTTAAATTAAATTCTAAATTCACAAAATATTATACATAACACATGGACCCATTTCTATTTTGTATAACCCATGACCCGATCCAGTTAACAAAACCTATATTGTCAACGTTCATTTCTCATGAAGCCCTAAGCCTCCAATATAATCACCTTCGCTGTCCATGAGCTTCTTTAAGATTCGTCCGTTTCCATTCCCTCTAAACGACATCAAATTGATAAAATTTCAGGTATAATTGGATATTATCCTTCTTTATTGTTGTATGTTTCAATTTTCGTTTCTTAACTGCGTATCCGTTCTGTTAACCGTTTTACTTCTAATTGGAATTGATTCCTATTTGAATTCCCTAATTGGTTGTTGATTATTTTTAGATAATAATTCACATTTGGCGTTTGATTCTTCGTTTCTTCTAAGTTACAGATATCTTTTTTTCCCTTTTGGCGTGGGTTTTCTAGGATTCATATGGAGGAAGATGCAAGGAAGCTCATTAATCATTATGGTATGATTTGCTTTCACTATTTGTATTAACATAACTGATATAATTTGCTTGTAGGATTTCATATTTATGATCTTGGTGTAATGGTATTTAGACATAATTACGACTTTTGAGTATTTGTTTGATTATTGTTTCATTTAATAAAAGAACGGACATGAAAAAACCTTTTGTTTATTTTTGTTAACGAACGAACATGAACACACATTTTATGTTCGTGAACATTCATTCATGTTCGTTAGTATACATGTGTTTAAGTTCATTCGTTTTTTGTATTCCTGTATAATTCTTAGACCCACTTCAACTTAGTCGAGTTTTATTAACTTTTGCGCATGACAATATCATCAAACAGTTTGACAAATAGAGACGGTTGTTTTTTTGAAATATTACTAGATGTTAATGTAATGTTAATGTGTTATTAAAATTAGTTGTTATATATAGTTTATGTTTACTTTTTTTTTAATTGGTAATCCTTATTTGGGTAACACTAATCAAACATTTGAGTATTCACGCTGCTAACAACATTAATTATTCAATAATTTTTTAACTAATAAAGTTGAATTCTGATCAATTTTTAACTTGAGACTTTATATCATTATTTAATTATCTTCTTGTATTTGTAAACACCTAAATGTAACTTATAAATGATTCTAATATATATATATATATAGAGAGAGAGAGAGAGAGAGATGGGTATATATATATATGTGTGTGTGTGTTGAAATCTTGAATCAGTCTATATTCTATAATAAATTATCATTTTTATATATAATTACAAAATAACTAAATTGTTATACTTATAAATCAAATTAACATAATTATAAAACAAATAATGGTTGATAAAATAAAAATACGTTTTTGCCTTAAGTCCTTAACTTATGCATATTACTACTAAAATTGAACGGTTGACTCTTATTTTTCCTTAATTTTTGTTTATTAGTCTTAAAATCAAATTATGTTTCAAATAATTTCTATGTTTACCAAGTTTAACAAAAATAAACTGCTAATTACATCACTATATAAGATCACACGATCAGAACATATTCTTCATCAATTCCATCATTTCTATCGATGTCAGAAGCTACTATGTGAAAGTACGTAAGTTCTTCAGTCAATTTTTCAAGCATTTAATGATTAGTTATTCAATATGAAATACCATTAATTCTTATAGTAATCGTTTCATCTTTTAGCAGGTCAATGGAGAATCAAAACATCACAGTGCTTAATGAAATGGACGTACTTTGAACATCTCCATGCACCATTAAGGTTCGAATCTAAAGAGTGTGGAACGTGAAGGATCGTAAACATATCGGTGAAGACTACTGTATTGAAATGGTTTTTATGGATGAATCACTAATATTTTTAATCTTGGTTTTTATTTGTTTCTAAGTTTTTATGATCCTTTTTATGATCCATACACCTGTTTGTTTCCATTTATACCTTTTTTAAGTTTGCTAATAATCTTTTGATAGAGAAATAACTTTTGGTTCAACATTGCCACAACTTGTGCATTTATTTGAGTGTGACGTTAATCTTTTAACCCATAATATTTAATGTCTAATTAAAATGGTTATTATGACTTTAAAATTGTAACCCCTATACTTTAAACGTTTAAAAAATTGAAATTATTTTGTAGGTAAATGGTTATTATGAGTTTAACTCCTAACCACAAGTTTACATGTTTAATATTTTGATAAATTTTTTTATTTCTTTTAATGTTTTTTGTTAAATAATTTTGAAAATTATTTATATAAATTTGAAATTATATAGTGGTAGGGCAGGTTTGGTCCATCTATAATTGTGTATGGTTGGTAAGTGAAGGTATTGAAATGTGAAATCTTCCTTCAATTAAAGAAATTCACTTTCCTTCAAATATGTGATGGAATTATAAACATTCTATTGGAATATGGTATGAATGTTTTTATTTTTAAAATAAATCAAACATGAAGGTTTGACTTGCAACTTAAAACTAATAGTGTATAAATAATTAAGTAAATCAAAAACTTATTAAAAAGTCATAAATAAAAATTATTATATGAAATAATTGAATTTACGTATTACATATAATATTTTTTTTATTTTTATTAAATTTTCAACCCTGTGTAACACGGGCTCTAACCTAGTAAAATAATAAACCAATATACAATTAATGTTGCACATAAACTTATTATGTTAAAAAACGAATAATGAAGCCACTTAGCCGCAGGGTCGGCCCAACAGTGTACACAACCCAAGCAAGGGCTTTGGGTCACCAATTTTCTAAGACCCCAAAATTTTAAAAGATAGTCAACTAAGAGTTTTTTTTGGGCTGTGAATTAGCATATATATTTGGCCCATGCAGATGAAATAATAACAATATACGTTCTTTGGAAATTATATGCTCTTTATTTTTGGGATGTGAATAAGAATAAATGCAAATTATCGCTTCTATCAACAGATAAGAATAAATGCAAATTATAAGTATTTGAATATGTTCTCTCACAATCAATATGCATAATCATCGTTTCTATTTTAGGAGTTTGTTTTCACCTTAATTGTAAATGCACATTTGTAGCTGTACCATACCATAAATAAGCCTTAGCCCTTGTATTCCTAAATATATATTGAACAAATCTCTCGTATGTTTAACTTTGATTTTCAAAATATTATACTTGCATATGGAAACCGTTATTATGAGTTATGACATATCGTAATTGGTAATTTTGTAATCTATTAGCAATTTTAAATAGCTAAGGATCCAATTATTTTTTTCTATTTACACACTAGCTTATAGGATACAAAAAATAACAATCTTTTGCAAGCAGGGAAATAACGAAACTAACTGAAAAAGAGGCCTCAATTTTTTATTTAGCTTCAGGCCTCCAGAAAGGTTGGGCCGGTCCTGCTTAGCCGCCACAAAAATCAAGCATAATTTGCACAAAACCAAATTTGTAATTGATCGAGCAACACAACTATATTTGCATTTTAAAATAAATAGTTATATTAAATGAAAACACGCATATTTGGTATATTAAATAAAAAAACACATTTTTTGTAATAAATTTTATGACCAGTTGTCCAACCCAACCCATGACGGAACGAGGAGTGCTTATGTGGATATGCCTCAAGATGCATTTATCAAATTTGGCAAACGTAGTTGCATACTATGATATGCTAAACGTTTGCTGTATGACTTATGCCATGTAATTGTAGGAAAATTTGTCAATACTTGATAAAGGTGAAATGACTTTAATGGAGTTGACATATATGTCAAAGTATTTGTCCAGAGACTTAAAAATTCGATTTGTTCACCTTTGAAGGGTAGAATGGTGAAGTGGGCCAGGGTAACGATTACAAACTCTTTACATACATATATATTGCACAAGTTATGATAATTAATGAGATTTCTCAACAATAAAAGTTTAGAAAAACGATACAATTTACCCGTAGTGAACTTGTTTTAAGTGTTATTGTTCATTTGTTCTTATTTGATCTCATGCATATATAGTCCGGTTTATGGTCCTTTATGAGATTGTTCGGCAACAAAAGTCTAAAAAACAATACAATTCATCTGTAGTGAACATGTTTTCGGTGTCCTTTTGATACGTGAACTTGTTCTCATTTATATCCCTATCTTTGTTTTTAGTTTTACTAGTCTCTTAAATCATAACAAACGTTGCTTGCTTCTAGTACCATCAAAACACGAGCATTTTCACACGCACTTCTCAATGACCACAACGTGAATTGATCAGTACATTTTACATACCCTTTATTGCATATTATTTATTTTTTAATAGTACTGATATCACTATAAAATATACTGCTTTTATTAGGTCATCCAAGAATATGAGCTAAAACAATACCGTTAAAGAGACTAGACATGATAAGTGAGGAAAATAGTCAAAACACTTTAGAATTAGCTAGTCGCTCTTAATTCGATATTGGATTCATTTTGAGTTATGTTTGATAAAATTCAGAAACAAAAAGGAGAACACATGAAATTATTTTTGTTGAATGGACATGTTACTGTTATTGATTATATCCTTGAGACATGGGTAAAGCATAAACCCTAACATGTTGATTCAATCATAAATAAGAAATTAGACATCATAGTAATAGAACTTAACTGTAAAAATCGAGATCATTAAGAAGGATGATGATGCCATGATGACTTCTGATTCGGTTCCATTATGATGTCACTGATTGATGGAGATCTTAGAGAGAAAGTTATTGATGTGTATTTTTTAATTCTCTATTATTGTTATCTGACATCTAAGGGAAACCCTAGTATTTATATGGGTATGTCCATCAAATAGCCCATATATCTTATGGGCCCAGTTAGGTTATTTGACTAATCATAATTATTTAAATGGTAATAAGGCCACATTATATGGGACTTTCCAACATTCTCCCATTTGGCCGAATAACCATTTATGATGAGTAATTCGTTAATATGTGGCCAAGTTAAAGAATCATCAAGTTGTACATTAAAACTATAGTAGATAGTTACAATCATTCGAGTTGCTGATAACTCGAGATCCTCAACAGTCATACTATAGTCTCAACATACGACATTTAATATTTAGTGACAAATAACTGGAATAAACCCTTTAAGGTAATTAATTAATTTTCATAAGTTTTGTCTATAGATCATAATGTGCACATAATGTTTATTATAGACAAAAACAAAGCATTCGAGGAAATCATAATAATTCATACACACCATATGCTATTATACAATGTCTCTACTTATACCCATCTGCATTATAAGTTATCAGATATTCCTGGGCAGGAGACCTTAAGTTATTGGATCCTGATAGCATATTTATAGTGTTAATGTATTCGATACAAAGGCTATTTTCCTCTACTCATTCATGTACGACTACGAACAAGTACTTTGCATCAAAACATAATGCAGCGCCACTCAAACTTTTACTGTTCGAGAAACTAATGGAAACTGACTTATTAAAGTATATCTTCAATTTTCGTGATATGGAGTTAAAACAATTTTGAGTCCACTTATCAAATTTTCAAACAATATTCCATGGCATGCTGCATTGTACACTACAACATATTCAGCCGTCATTATGGAGATTGTTAGTTATTGCTTATGGCTTCTCCATGACATTAGTCCGCCTATCGACTTAAAGAGGTACCCCAAATCTGATTCTTATCATCTTTGCATTCAGCAAAGTAAGAATTGTAAGAGTGAATTGCTTCCAAATTATCAATTATTTGTATATCAAGCTTTTTTTGTTCTTTAGAGATATCACAATACTTTATTTATTGTCTTACAATGATCTAGACCATAATGAGATTGATAACGGTCTAACATTCCAACAATAAATGTGATAATTTGACGAAAACAAACTTAACTATACATCACGTTTCCAACTACTAAACCATAATGTATCAATTTCAATCGCTCATTCCAAACCTCTATTTTCGGACATTTAAAATGAAATGAAAAGAGCTCCTTTAATTACTGGAGCTACTAAGGAAAACAACATTGCATGCTATATCATGCAGGAACACGATTAACGTAAGCCTTTTGAGATCAACCTAATGTCTCATAGATATGATCCCGGTGTATTTTGATGTCTAATACATAAGGGGCTTCTTGAAGATCTATCATGTCAAAAATTATGCGAGAATGATCGCTTTGACCCGTGCAATAAATCTAAGCTATTACTTGCTAGAAAGATATCTTCCGTGTAAATGACTAAGTATAGTAAAATTGCCCCAACGCATTTTAAGGTAGGTGAATTGATCAACTTGGTTTATAATTTCATCTAACTTTAAGTACCATTGACGCGATATTTGTTTTAGCCTGTATTTGGATTTCTTTAGCTTACAAACTAAATGTCCTTACCATTGGGATTAAATCCCTTAGGTTGAGTTATGAACACGTCTATATGCAAGTTACCATTTAGGAGAGCAATTCTTGACATCAATCTAATGTAGCCTTAAGTCATAATTTGCTACTAATGTCATACCAATACTTAAGGAAATCTTCTATAATACAGGTGAGAAGGTTACCTAATAATACTCTCTTTTGGGTATAGCCTTTAGCAGTCAATCTTGCTTTATAATTTTCGACATTTTCGTTCGGATGTAATTTGGTTTTGTAAACTCATTTACAACCTACGAGTTTTACACCCTCGGGTAATTTGACCAACTCCCAAAGGTTATTCTTATTCATGGAATCAAGTTCATCAATCATAGATATATTTCATTCACAAGACTGATCACTACTAATGGCTTCATTATAAGAGGCTTGATAATTATACTTTCCTAAATTCAAATTATCTTCATTAAGGTAGGTTACATAAGCATCAAAGTTAGAATGCCTTTTAGACTTGTATGACACTCAAGTTGATTTCCGGGTTCTTGATCGTAATAGGTTCAGGTTTTTACTCTTGTGTGTTTGAGGTGCCTTAACTCTCGGGAATATTTGAAGCATTATTTTCTGAGGAAACAGTAGGTGGTGCAGTGTTATGTACAAGAGGTGTAATATGAGGTAAAGTTGAAGAACCCATCCCCCCTCCTCTTGCACTTCTTGAAAATCAAAGACTTCACTTTCACTGCTCCCACTAATCTTGGAGTTCTCTAGAAACTCAACATTACGAGTTTCTACTATGCGAGTAGTATACGTAGGGTAATAGAATTTAAATCCCTTAGAATGTTTGGTATATCCTATAGAGTAACAACTGACAGTCCTCATGTCAAGTTCTCGTTATAGAGTATTAGAAAGTTTAGCTTTGGCAAGACAACCCCATACTTTCATATATCGTAAGCCTGGCTTCCTTTTTATCCTAATCTCAAAAGGATTTTTAGGGACAAAATATATGAACAATTGTCTTTAAGGCCTCAGTCCATAAAAAAGTTAGGACGATTTGAGTTTGCTAGCATACTTCCAACCATATCGTCAAGGGTTCTAATTCTTCTCTCAGCGTTGACGTTATGCTGAAAAGTACCCATAGTGGTAAATTTGTATGTTGGCCATAATACTTACCTCGTTTATCTGATCAATTTACCTTTATCTTATGCTTAAGTTGAATTTTAAATTTAGACATAAAGATTTTAAATATGTCAGATGATTCATTTTGTTTTTCTCTTTAACTAAATACAAGTACGCGTAAATTATAGAGATTTCAATCAAGACAAGCAAAAACAAGAATTTAAGAGTTTAACTAATAGTGATTTTGTCACGCCCATGCAAAACTTCATAACCATCATTGTCTAACTTTGGTAGTGATACTAAATTAAGGTATCATAAAGTGTAATAAAATGACAAGTTTTTCATAATAAATGCATTGTTCCTACGACATCATTAAGTTTGTCACCGACTCTCGTTCTAAATGTTCTCTGGTTTCTTTTTAGTTTTTGGATTGTAAGAAATCCTTTTCTTAGTTAGCCCCACCTTGAATTTTGACAATCCAATTGCATGCGTCCTTTATTATGGCACAATTAATATGTGATTGTCCCTTAGAAACATTACGGTCGAGAATAGTACTTGATTTAGATTTATGGACCCTAAAACTTTCATCTTTGAATTCCTCCTACTTCTTATGCGAGTTACTAGTAGCGACATAAGCAACTTTCTGTTTTTCTAGTTTTCAATCGCTTTTCCTTTTGCATACAGATTGCTTATCAACTCACTCGGTGACTATTTGTCTTTTATGAGTGTTATAGTTGATCTTAGAAGCATCAAAATGTGCAGGAAGAGAAGTTATGATAAAAGGCGCTAGAAAACATTTACCGATCTCCATGTCTAATCCATTTAACTTATGGTACATGTTGCTCATCATCATAATGTGCTTACACACACCATTAACTTCATCGTGCTCGCATGCGCTTTAGAAGATACCTTAAGCTATACCCTTTTTTTTTAATCCAATAAACTTCATCATTCTTTGAATCAGGTATAGCTCCCTTAATAGCACTTAAGATGGAATTACTGATGATCATAAAAGACATTATGCTCGACTACTCCCATTTATTATGCTCTAATTTCTAATATCAAGATCCATCTTTCCAAGAGTGATTTTAACCGTGTTCGTCTAAGTGGCAAAGTTCAATTACAAAGCTAAGACTTAAAGTGAATACTAGATTGATATAGATAGATGACTTGATTAAGCTAAATTAGGGGTAATAAAGTAGGCAGACAAAACAATATATTGAAAATAACGTCAATTACGACATCAACATAAAAGACTGACTTAAGGTTCTATTTGTACTTTGGCTTCGCGTTGGCTATGACCAAAATTCAAATATTATGAACATATATAAGGAGTAAGGTTCTACTTGAACTTTGGCTTCGCATTGGCTATGGCCAAAGTTCAAATATAACGAACGCACATAAATAAAGTAAGGGCTCATAAATATTACATATCACCTTTGGGCAAAAAATGAAATATCTATGTAAATCAGGCAATAGTTCTTCATGCATACCATCAAAACAAGTAGCCGTTGGGTTTATTTTGTTTTGACAAAACACATAATTGTAAAAAAATGGTTTCATTAGACTTTAAATTCGAATCAAATGATATCTTGTTGGTTCAATCATTTAATCCTTCAGTAAAGTTAACCATTAAAGTTCTAACTTGCGCGAAACTTATGCGAAAGTTATGGTTTTAAACATAAATAATTTACGTGCAAAATAATAATATTCAAAATAATTGCCATTTTTAAGTTCGTTTATCCGAAAGTTTGTGGCATACGTGAATTAGACCATTCGTGAGTTCGATCAAATGAAAGCTTTGACTATTCAAAATCTCGAGTCACGCACAAGTTCGGTCGCTCGAAAGTTAAGCCACAAGGTTTCGTATATTTAAGCGAAACTAAGCTATTTGAATATTAAAACGAAAGTTACTGAGTTTCACTGAAATAATAAATTTTGTTTAAATTTAAGTTTCGTTTAAGACATAAGTTTAAAATAATGACACGCAAAAGTAATGATACCCAAAACTATTAATAAAATGGATTGTGAAACTGAGGTCAGCGAAATTAAAACCATACATGTAAAAATTAAATGATTAATGATTATTTTTGTCTTAAAACGAAAGTAAAAAAAAATGTTTCATTTACACTCATTTATGAAAGTCATAAATAATATGGACCACAAAAATCATTAATATTAGTTAGGTTTATGACAAGCGAAAATTACATCCATTTAAACAAATTAAATTTTTACAGTGGGGGATTAAAAGAATTGCTTTTGACATGAGTCTTGGATAATAATTAAAATACACATCCACTTTAAAATTAATGACTTGCTTTTCTGATGACGGTGGGATTTTATGGATTGAAAACGAAGACAATAATAATTTAATGGCAATAGTCGCAATTCACAATCCAATTTCAATGGCGTAAAATTATTAATAGATCCGATTAAGAAAATTAAATTTTTAATCAATTGAATGATATAATTAACATAAGCTCTGATATCACATATTGATTATATTTTTGAGACATGGGTAAAACATAAACCCTAACATGTTGATTCAATCATAAATAAGAAATTAGACATCATAGTAATAGAACTTACTTGTAAAAATCGAGATCATTAAGAAGGATGATGATGCCATGATGACTTCTGATTCGGTTCCATTATAATGTCACTGATTGATGGAGATCCTAGAGAGAGTTATTGGTGTGTGTTTTTTAATTCTTTATTGTTGTTATCTGACATCTAAGGGAAACCCTAGTATATATATGGATATGTCCATCAAATAGCCCATATATCTTATGGGCCCAGTTAGATTATTTGACTAATCATAATTATTTAAATGGTATTAAGGTTATATGGGATTTTCCAACAAATGTGAGCTCCAATTAGAGATTTAGAGGTGTACAAAACTGGGGTTTTTTTCCCAAAACAAATGATATTTGGGTAATTTATGTTTTGTTGGGTTATTGGGCTTGGACAGTTGAATGCGAATATCATTTTGGACCTTCTGGTGGGCTATATTAGAACGTGCACCTCTATTTTCTGGACTCTGGTTAATTTTCTAACCGGTGTTTTTTGGCGGGAAATAATCGGTTAGACTGGTTAATCGGGTCGGGTGCTAACCGGTTTTGATAAATTAATAAAAAAATTGGTTAACCGGTCGGATAAAAACCGGTTTTTAATAAAATAATAAAAAAATCATCATTAACCTACCTTGTGTCTAGGTTATGGGGGGTTTTTATATTACTTGAACGATCATCATTAACCTACCTTGTGTCTGCCGATAAAATAAAGTGTAAACACTCATGACCACCTGATATCATTTCACAAAGTGAGTCAACCTTTGTATCCAAGTCCATGCTGGGGCAAAATTCTAGTAATCATACTAAATTGCTAACATAACTAACCAGAACTCAAACTACTTATCACTTGGCTCACGTAGACTACTCATGTATTCCTCCAGATAGTAGTCCTAAACATCCAATAATCTAATACATAACACTCCTATAATACCCACAACGCATGTATTCCTCCAAATAGTAGTCCTACAGAATCATAAATAACGTAAATTTCTATATATATAACGTTCTTACAATTTATACACCCATCCATAAAGGGAAAAGACTTTAGTGATCAGACTTCCATAGAAGTTTTAACAAGTGCCATTTTTCCCGATCCTGAAAGTAGGACCGTCTTGCTGTAACCTGGAGCAAGAATTAAGGCAAGTCAAGTTGGTGATACGGGTACTACTAAAGTTCATATTTTGATAGTCTTGTGAGTAGTAGAAGCTAAAATAGGATGAAAAACTCTTGAAAGATGAAGCAGGATCATGGGTTTGATCCAATATAGACCCCAAATAAACATTAATTTTAGCTTTTTTAGCTTGAAGCTCCATCTTTTTCTTCTTCAGTCTCTCTTTTTTGTGAGCGTTTTGGTGACCTCCCAGAGCCTGTGAATTCACAAACTTTTTGCAGCAAAACGGGCATTTGTATTTCTTGATACTTGTAGGGGTAAAAACAGTTTTTTTATTGATTGATTCGCCATCTTTGGAGCCTTTTGCACAAGGGTCAATCAGAAAACCAAATAGTTTTAGCTTTTTATCACTCACAATTTCTAGTGATTCTAAGTTGGAAGCAATTGCTACCATTGTTTGAGATAGGAAAGATAGTACACTTCTACTAGATTTAGGATTACCTATTTATAGAAAGTATGTTGCAGGCACATAGGCTTCAGGTAATGGCAAGAGTATATGCTATGCACCATTAACCACTATAAAATTCAACAAGTTGCATTAATATAAGATTAAAATATCATAAAGTGGTGAACTTTTCCCCACTTTTATACCAAGAGGTCCAAGATTGATCAACTTTTTAGGCAGGATCCAAGCCTATAAATTTCAAGAAAAACACTCCCAATATGCAACAAGGAGATTAATAATGGGTTAAAATGCCACCAATCATGATGGCACTCAGAATTTAAATCTCTTAACTAGGGAATCAAGCGTTCACTTTTTTTGTTAACTATGAGAACCTAATACCAGAAAACTCACGGTACTCACGAGTGCCCTGCTATCCAATAACCAATGGGATCAACTAAAACGCCTCACTAAGCAGGTGGCCTTTAAGAGCATTCTCATCCCATCCCTTGTTCCTAAACAAAAAATTACACTAAAACTCACTACATTATTTCAATTAAATAATACTTTTTATATCTTTTATCATTACATTTTCTCTTTCTTTCACTCACAACCACTTTCAAAATATATTAAAAAATTATATGGGATGAACAGTAGCTTTTCAAATATACAGAAAAATCACTACTTTTTCTAAAATATAAAAACTTTTCACTCACAAAACCCTGAATCACTCTCTAAATTATAAAAACACCCCTCACATTAAATGATAGGTTGGATGAGAATGCTCTAAAGGTTAAAAGGCAAAAGGGTTTTCATTTGAACTTTGAAACCATATGACAAACTTTATATATTTTTAATATTATTCTATATGCGCAGACGCCACTACTTGTCAATAGGATAAGCTAAAATGCTTGCGCTAGGCAGGTGGCCTACAAGGGGGGGGGGGTATAAAGGCAAAAGTGATTTCATATCAACTTTGAAAACATATGACAAACCTGATATATTTTATAATATTCTACATGCAATGACACTACTGTCAACTTGACAATTTTGGAAATAAAATTTGCAAAAAATCTTGTCAGGCATACAAAAATAGAAGTGGAAGATGATGTTTGTAGATCAACTAACAAAGTTTCTTACACAGGCCACTAAAAGAACTTCCTTAATGTTTAAAACAATAAGTTTAAAGCTAAAAGTGATCACATCATTTATGTTTGGACCATCTTTCCAACTGGATTAATGCCAAACTTGAACCTTTTGCAAAATACTGGTAAACTATTGGGCATTATTTGCTAATGATCAAGATTTCCCAAATTTGATACCGCAACTTTAATCAATCCCATTTGTTGGTCTTATCCGCAAGTACACACAACACAAACACACACATCGTAATATGCATCATCATACTTAAATACAACAAAACAACAAACGTACCCGATATAATACCACTCATAACAAAGTCATTGGTAGGGTCTGGGGAGAGTGTGACGGAGACAAACCTTACCTCTATCCCAGAGGATAGAAAGATAACTCCTGCTTAGACCCCCTACCACAAATACCTTGGTTTTTTGGGTACAATATAGAATATACATGTATTCCAAATACATAAAATGCAGCTAAGAAAACCATGGCAAACAGTCATACAGAAGAACTAATCATGGGAGTCGAAAACTACCGCTAACATACATGGATTAGTAAACTAGAGTAGCTAAAGATAACAAAGCAAAGGGATGGGGTAAAAGCACCGACCCCTATCCAAGTAGCCAAGTATACACTACTCTAAAAAGTCTATACGTCATATGATATGCATACTACATAAAAGAAATCAACTAAAGAGATGTCATGCCTATCCAAAAACCTGTACTTCAGTCTTCACTCTTCAAAGAGATTGATAATTTTTAAGTTTTCTTCAAGTAGTTGAGTAAAGGGCATGAACCATTTTCCTTCTTTTGATGGTTATCTTCTTTCTTTATGCATGCTCTGCAGGCCTTGCCATGGGTGAACAAGAGACAATTTAGATCAAACTTCAGTTCATTTGGTATTCTCCTGTTGAGATGAAGATATGTCCTTTTAGTGTCTGCCTCTGTGGGCACCCAACCAATAGCCTTTGCAATCTGAAAAACCTGTACAAATTTCTCAACATTAAACTAAAACCATAATGAGTATCACGTCTTTATAACGTTGCGAGTGTCAACTCACGTGTGTATCTACAGGGAAATCGTCTTGCTGAATATTAAACATCAGTACACAAGCCACCTGCCATTTATTAAAATCATGAATTTTCCTGTCCCATTGGGAATTAAGATCTGGTTACATAATGATAGAATTTCTAATCCACTTCAATTTGAGGCTGCTGCTATACAAACACCAAAGATATACCATCCAATCACCACTAACGTGTCATATGGGTCGTATGGTAGGGCAAAAAAGATCATATGGATCATATGAGGGCCAAATCATATAACCTGTATGATTTTTATGACTGACAAAGAAATAACTAAACGTTGATAAAGCTATACAGACCATATAACCTTTTTCGCCCTATCATACAGCCCCTATGACATCATGCGTGTGGCATAAAAGGTCATACTACTCATTTGAAAGCCAATTCATACCGCCAGTACAATTTTTGTTACTGACAAAAATCGACTAATATGAGTTATGACTTATGACCAATGAAAAATGTGATAGCCTGACAGCAAGCAGGCATACATGTTTTGCAGATAGTGCACTGATGATGGTTCTAATTGAGAAAAAAAATTAATAGAAAAACTGCTATGCACTTTTATCTTGACATGAATATCATTATAATTCTTTTCTAATAGTCCCACTCATCAATACTTGATATAAGTGACAGTCTAACATGTCTAATAATGATTTTGAATGGTAGCATTAGGATCAGAAGATACCGTTTTTGGCCCGATCCCCTTAAATTGAGAAAGCTCTGTCTTAATTTCATCAATGGATAAGTCCCTAAGGTATTCCAAGCATAGCTTCCCTCTCTTCTCAAGCAAGCAACTCAGCATATTCTTTATACAAGAAGCTTTTGTTGGAGCTAATCCCCCACATCTGATAGCATTCTCAATGCTCTTTGAATCAGCAGCAAGAACCTAATGCATTTACACAATAATCACCATGAGAAACAAATTATCACACTCATACAATATAGGAGTTTGCACAAAACCAAAATAATTGAACCGTAACGGAAATAACCGACGGTCTTGTTTAAGGTTCTTTTTTTTAAACTGAAGAAACCGAACTTAACCGAAAAATAAAAATAAAAAACCGATTTTACGCGAAAAAAATAAGCATTCAACCCAAAAATTTATGTTCCAAATGTATAATAATCAATTAATTTTTACTTTTCTTCTATCCAATTTATTCCAAACCCAAACGTTAAAAACGAAACCAAAACCAAAACTAAGGGGGTGTTTGGGTGAGCTTTTAAAATTGCTTATCTGTTTATTTGTTTTCCGAAAAGCAAAAGCCACTTTTGAAAAGCTCCAATTTGAAGCTTTTGGAGGAGCTTGGCCAAACACGTTTTACTTTTTAACAAACAAATAAGCAAATAAGCAACCCCCTTAGGCTCCTTTTTAACTTATTAACTTTTCAAAAAAGTTTATAAATTAATAAGGTGTTTGGTAAATCAGGATATTGTGACTTAATAACCTTTGACAAAAAGTTATAAGGAACTGAAACTGAAATCACATTGTAAAAAATGTAAACCAAATTTATGGAGAAAACCGAACCGAAACCTAAAAAACTGAACTTTCTGTTCTTCGTATGGTTTGAGCCCAAAACCGACCCATTGACACCGCTAACAAACATTATTCAGTTAAGGTTTCGAAAAGAAACTAACATCCTCCCAATTAGGGAAATCAGATTTGAGCAAAGCAAACGCCTTTTGAGAGTTAGCATCAGTCGTATTTTGCGACAAAATCGTGCTCACTAGCCCATCCAAAACGCTTTCCTCATGACACGATGACGTCACGGAGACAAGGTTTAATCTTTGTTGCCGGTATTTGGCGAATTGCTGAGGAAAACCGTGGAAGGCTAAAAGGTCGTCTCGTACGGCACGGCATTCTTCAGCTGTGGGACTGTGGTGATTCGGAAACGGGTCGTTGGTGGTCAGATTAATTACGGTGTCCTTTCGGGTTAGCTTCGCCGGTGAGCATTTGTGGTCCGCCGGCGCCGGCTTCCTCTTACGTCCTTGGTTCCGCATTGGGCTAAACGAGTGGAAAAGCCCTCAACAGTTAAGTTTATGTTTATGGACCTGTTTTTTTAAATAACCAAGCTCCGAAAACACGCAAATTCAATCGATATCAGTTGATTGGTAAATCGTCCGTAGGGCTATAAATAAAAACCTGAAAAACACGTGTAGTTGATACGGTATGGCTGGAAGTCGATACAGATTCGGTCGGTAGGTTATGGACAGAAAGTAGACTATAAAATAAATTGGTGAACGTTCATTTACAACAAATTAAAATTACAAGAAAAAAACCAAAGCTAGCATATTGAAGAGGTAGGTCCCAGCAGAGCCCAGTTGGACTCGCAAGACTCACCTCAAAGAGGGACGTCTGCGCAGTTGAACCCGCAAGACTCACCTTCAACAGGGACGTCTGCGCAAAGGCTAAACTCGCAACCCCTTGAAGAGGGACGTCTGCGCAGAAACCATCTGGGCCCGCAGGACCCACCATGCTCAGAGACGTGACGTCCTTACGCGCAGTACGCAAGATGTTCCCGCAGGAAAAGTCTCCCAATGGTGAAGTACTCCGCCTGTTCCCGCAGCTGCGGATACAAGCCATCAGGGAAGGCTACCTGCGCAGCAAGGCTACACGCACAAGGCACTTAACTCTTAAATAATTCAGTAATGTCACGTGAAGAAAGAGTGAGCAAGCCGGGAACACTCCCGCACAAAGCCGGGAAAACTCCCGCCCAAATAAGCCAGTCCGTACGATACTGGAGGATCTTTTGTACTGTACCTGACGAGGTATGGACAAAAGATCTGACCAAAGATACGACAGCTCACTGACAACAGTATGACGAGCAGCACGCTCTTGTACTGTATGTCACTATTAGCCGCTGTCTACTCACCAACCTGTCGGAGGACGTGCATAGCCTGCAGTTGGTGGAACAGGAATAGTACACAGCCGGCCTGGTCACTATCAGCCGCTGCCTACCCACCAACCACCAGCATGGCATGTGCGTAGCCCACAGTTGGCAGAACAGGAACACTATTCAGCCGGCTGTACCTGCTTGGAAACCTACATTCGGCTATAAATACTCCAACACCTTGGAATGGTATCATCTTATCTCATATCTCATATCTTGATATATTACCTGATATCTGCTCTAGTCATTCTCTTAATATACACTTATATTCAAGAGCAATCTAGTCTGATTCTCACGCCGGAGGGTGGTCACAAGGAGGTAACCCCCCTTCTCAGTGACGAGCTCACGGTGTCTGTTTTGCAGGTTATCAGAAGAACAATCTTCGCCGGATCTAACCCCTCGTGGGAAACATCTATTTAACCCCCAGATTGTCCATAATCTGCCCGGGGTCGATTAGTGTTTCTTCATTGGCGCCATCCGTGCATAAAAGCTAGAACTACTTTTTCAGGTTTTTCAAACTTCTGGAAAGATGGTTAAGGTTACTCCGTTGCCAAGGCCAACGAGTAACCAAGAAGCCCCGGTAACCACAACCCCAGCTACTGGGGGGAACACCGGAGAGCACACAATATTTACGAACACTACCCCGGTTACTCAAGCCGGGACAAGTGCAGTAAATTTTACGAACACTACCCCGGTTACCCAAGCCGGGGCAAGTGCAGTAAAGGCCACAACACCGAAGAATGCATAGACTTGAAGGACATCGTCGAAGCATTTGTCAGAGATGGGACGCTCACACACCTCGTGGCGTAATGAATGCTAAGCAGACTAATGCGTAAAGAACCCTGGTTGGGGAACACAAGAATGAAACTGCAGCTTCAATGTGGGAGACTACATACTGCATAAACAACGAGATCCCAAACCAGGTGCATATCGGCTCGATGGCACTCCCATCCCAATAACATGGAAGGGAGTTCAATTACACAGTTTGCATGTAGATCAATTCCAAACTTGTAAAGAAAAGGCCCAGAGCCACTTCTAATGGAAATGATTCTCCTTATCACATTGATGCTGATGGTCTTACATTTATACTTATGAACTTTCCACACTGATATGCCGGTCTTCACCGCATACATAAGTGGGGAAGTAAGTCGTTGCATGTGGAAGGCGACAAAACCCGCATAAACACAAAAAACGGCAAACCTTCACGCAGTTCAGTCATAGGTAAAGTTTGGTCACCCCACTAAATGAAAGTGCCGGTCTTACCCGCACAAATCATGATAGAAGAAACCGAACTAACCTATTGACAACCGCGCGTCGAACGGTTAATTTATTCAAAACACTGATGCCGGTTTTCACCGCATAAGTGTAAAGAAATCGTTGCGTGTGGACGGCGGCAAAACCCGCGTAAACACAATAAACGGAAAACCTTCACGCAGGTCAGTTATAGGTAAAGTTTGGTGATCCCACTAAATGAAAGTGCCGGTCCTAACCGCACAAATCATAATAGAGAAAACCGAACTAACCTATTGACAACCGCGCGTCGAACGGTTAACCTATTCAAAACACTTAGAAAAATTCTAACGAAAAGATGAGGAAAACCTCCACGCAGGTCAGATATAGGTAAAGTTTAGCCATCCTAAGTGCAAGTGACGGTCTTACCCGCACAATCACGAAGGAGGAAGCAAAACTTCAACCTATTATCTACCACGTTCAACGGTTAACTTATTCTAAACACTTAGAAAATTTCTAAGGAAAAGATGAGGAAAACCTCCACGCAGGTCAGATATAGGTAAAGTTTAGCCATCCTACTAAGTTACCCGCACAATCACGAAGGAGGAAGCAAAACTTCAACCTATTATCTACCACGTTCAAAGGTTAACTTATTCAGAACACTTGGAAGGTTGCTAATTTAAACTAAAGTATGCATGAGCAAGTCATATAACGTTTATAAAGCAAGTCATCCAGTGAAAGTAGCGGTCCTACCTGCACAAAGATTTATATTTCATAATAATTCAAGTATTACAAGAATGGCCGGGTATCTACCCGCCTACAAGAATATAAATCTATACAATGTAAACCTATCCTAACAGTGGGAAGGGATCTAAAGGTTCAAGCTTCAGGACCACTCCCTCCAAACCCACTTGTACCCACACCATCAGTTGGCTGTGGCGGTTCAAGGAAGGTCTTAAGAATGGTTAGCCCATCATCAGCAGCAGCAACTTCGTTCACATTCTCCACCACCGGATGCTCGAAGGTGGCATATTGGTTCACTGCTTGGTCATATACGGCTTCAGTATCCACATCATATAAAGGGAAGTTGGAAGGCGGGATGCCCTTCTCAACGAACCCTAGACCAAGCAGGAAGCCAGCCTTTTCCCCATCCTCATGAGAAGCGTTGAGGGCTGCGCTCATGGCATCGTCATATGATGTGTCCGTGAAGACCCGATGCACAACCTACAAAACAAAATACAAGTATCAAAA
Organism: Bidens hawaiensis; assembly: GCF_021521415.1. NCBI lineage: Eukaryota > Viridiplantae > Streptophyta > Magnoliopsida > Asterales > Asteraceae > Bidens > Bidens hawaiensis. Next base: position 1,164,272 of record NW_027491136.1, read on the forward strand.
CCTTTTCTAAGTATAACGAAAAGCGTGAAGACATTATGAAGCTAAGCTTACCTGCGACAACCCCTCTCGTAGAAGCCATTCCTTGGTAACTAGAGCCTCCTGGAGGGCAGCTTGAGCTTCGTTACGGGCGCGTTCGGCTTCACTTTTGTTAAGGTTGGCAAGCAACACTTCTTTAGCCGCAGCCTCTTCGACGCCCTTAAGCTTACGCTCAGTATGGTCAAGCACGCCCCTCTGGTTCAAGATCTCTTGGAGCTTCTTGGCGTCTTCCATGGCCAAGGCATCATGAGCCTGTTGGAGCCTCTCTAGTTTGGCTTTAAGTTCCTCATTCTCGAGGCACTTCAGCCTTGGTGGCCCTCTCAGTTGCGTTCCGTGCAGTTTCCTTAGCCAGCCGAAGCTGTTCGTTAACAGCTTGGGCAGCCTTGGAACGGGCCTCGAGACAGGCCTGAACTTCAACCTCAAGGGCCTTGAAGGCCTTCTCTTTCTCCGCAGCAACATCGGAGAGCCTCCTGTTCTCCTCTCGGACAGCCCGCGCCTGAGCTACTTCTTGGATCCGAGTTGCCTTTAACTTATCGTTTTCACGACAAAGCAGCTCGACGCGCGGCTGCATCCGGGCTAGGAGAATCCGGAGCTCATTTGTCAACCTACCCTCCTGGTAGCTTGACATTGCTTCCCCCAGCGCCCCCCTTGGGGCGGCGTGGCGCGCCCACTCGACGCATTCTACAGGCGTTCGAAGGGTTGTTCCTCGGCGGATGTTCCATCGTGGAACATACACTTCATTGGAATCCGACACTGCAAAAGCAAAAAGTAGTTAGGAAAAGATGATAAAAAAAATATATATATATAGAAATAATAAAAGGCCAAAATAACCCTACGCACCTGTAGGGTCGACGACAGGCCTGTAGCCGCCAAACCCATCACCCGAACCTAACGGATATCCATCCAAGAGGTCAGGCAGATGGGAAGGAGGCAGAGATTGGCTTGACGCCCCAACCCCGAACATACCTGAAGGACCGGCCGTAGTCGCCGGCGCCGGAGGAGGCATAGTGGAGGCCGCCGTGGTAGAAACCAATGGAGGTGAACTCACCGAAGGTGAACTCACAACCGCGGCCGCGGCTGTGGAAGAATCCACAGAAACACTCACCGCCGGCTCAGTGAAGGAATCAGTGAATATGGCACTGACAGCCGGCGGGGACGTCGTCACAGTTGGAACAGTTGGCTCAACCGGGTGAGCAACTGAACCAACAACTGAAGCAGGCGCAGTCGCCTGGGTCATCGCCTCAGGTAGGTTGGCCAAGCCTACCGTCATGGGTCCGGAGGTGCTCCTCCCCGCTCCACCCTGGAATGCGGTAGCATCCACGCCTGCACAAAGAAGACATAAGTATAACGGCGGAAAGCTATGCAGTTAAGAAAGGAAGTTTATACTTACGGGTCCTTTTGAGCTTGAAGGTGCGAACAGGCGGGGACGAACCCGATGGAGCCGGCCTCTTCATACCGGTCACCGTCGTCGTCCTGGGCTGCTCGGAGGTGACAGTCGTCTCAGCCTCCGGAGCAGTGGTCTCAACACCACCTGGGTTCCCCGCCGCCTCCTCGCTCTCGGTCTCCGAGTTTGACCGGTTCCCCTGATCGGCGGTGGAGGCAACCTTCGCCTTGACCTTTCCGCCAGCAGCCTTCTTCTTCCGCGTCAAGAAAGGACCGTCTGCGGATTCCTCATCAGAAGACAGAATTAGAGGAATTCCAGCAGAGGTTTCAGCATTGAGAGGGCGAGGGTTAAATAACTCCTTACCTGGCCGCGTGGCGCTCTGAATCGGATGGCCCGGCGGGTAGACCTCCACAAACCGATCCCTCGTTTGCTCCAAGATGGGCAACTCGTTCTCATCAAGAGCACGGGTACCCATCCGAGCGGGACCATCAGCTTCCCGCGGATACAGAAGCGATTGCAAATTGTTTCCCTCTGAAAACAAAAGAAAAAACAGTTTAGCGGAAAAACCCTAAATCAGCAAAAAGATGTGAAGCATACCGTAAGGGATAGAGTTCAAACCGTATTCATGGACGATGGGAATCTGTGGCGCTTCAGCCCCAGCATCCTTCCACACTCGGCTCATACCGAGCATCACCATCCCAGACTCCGAAAAGCGGTACACCGGAGACTGGATCCGGGAAATCTTGGCGAACCATTCCGCCTCCTCATAGTTGGAGGCGTGAAGGTTCGGGAGAGCTCTCCCGTTCTTAAACGTCATCGCTATCGGGACGACGCGAGCGGAGATATAGAAGAACTCCCGCTTCCAAGACCGAAGACTGCGCTCGGTTGCGCAGATCTTCAGACCCTTGATCCGATTGACCAAGGTATACCACCCCTGGATGCACCTCCAAGAATAGAAGGTCATCAGGCGGTCGACATGGGGCTCCACGCCCAGAATGAGGCACACCCATTCAAAATGGCGGATCTTTGCGATCGCCATTGGGTGTACCTCCGTCAGGTGCACACCGTGTCTCTCCAGAACACGGTATACAAACTTCGTCAATGGGAACCTGAGATTCCCATAGATGAAGAATGCAGCATACACCCCTATTTTGCCCTTGGGGGCATCATACACTGTGACATCTGCCCCGATCCGACCCGACCCAGGTACCCGTTTCTCTGACCCGAACTCTTTCTTTTATGATTTAATATTTATTTATACTTATATTTTACTTTTAATAATAATAATATACTTTTCCTTCCCGCCTCTTTCTCTCTCTTTCTTTCCGCCGTCCCGTCCCTCTCCTTCTCTCTTTCCGCCTTCTTTTCCCTCTTGTCGCCGTCCCGCCCTTACGCCTTGTTTCCCTCTTTTTCTTCTAACTCTTTGCTTGTCCTTTGTTCCTTCCCGCCTAAGGTTGTCTGCGCAGCTCCACGCGCCAGACTCCCTTACAAGGAATCCTGCGTGAAGACCACCTGTTTCAGCGATACGCGAGACGAACTCTTCTCGCAGCGCGTTAAGAATTGTAATTCTTCTCGCAGTGCGCGAAGGACGGAAGTTCTTCCCGCGACGCGCTAAGGATTTGTAGTTCTTCTCGCAGCGCGCTAAGAATCGTAGTTCATCCCTCGACGCGCGAAGAATTATAGTTCTTCCCGCGGCGCGCTAGGAATTTTAGTTCCTCCCGCGGCGCGCTAAGAAATGTGACTCTTCCCGCGGCGCGCTTAGAAATGGTAGTTCTTTCCGCGACGCGTTAAGGTTAGTTCTGTCTGCCTTCGCGCTCGCGCTCTCTTGACCTTCTGTGTCAGCCTTCTCGCGTCAAACCCTTTGAGTTTTCTTCTGTTTAAGCTAGCCGTTGCTTTTGAGTTGTCTTATCTTTTGAGCTGTTGACCTAATCTGCTTTATGTCTGAAAAGTTACTTTCGGCGCAGCATGCGCACCAACCCCATTGGTTGACAGATAAAGTGACTGACATAATCTTTTGAGATCTGCTTTTGCCATGCTTGACCTGTACCTTTATCTGAACCGCCCATGCTTTTTACTGTTCCCTGTCAGCTTTATCTTGCCTCTGCAGCTGCCATATCTTTCCATATCTTTTGCTTTTGGAATCTTTTGCTTTTTAAGATCTTTTCCCCTTTTCTAGGGATTATGTCTCCTAGGGTTTTCCTATAAATAATAATAATATTTTCATAACACATCACACACAAACACTTAATCTCTCCTGTTCTCTTGCTCCTTGCTCTCTCTGCCGTCTTCCTCTCTGCCTCCGTCTTCCTCCCTGTTCTGCCCTGCTTTTCCGGTAATATATATTATATATAATAATTTACTTATTAATTATGCTAACTTATAATCAAGACTTGAAACAAATCATTAAAACAATAATCTTATTTATAGGTTAACTTGTGCTTGTTTAAAGTTGGTTCTTGCTTTATCTTACACCGCATCGTTTATCATGTGAGTAATCTCGTACCTAATCCCTTTTTGCTTTTAATGTTTTGGGATGTTCATGTGTTCATACAAACTTAGAGTCTTAAACTTGTTTATGAACTTTAGTCGCGCAGTATCCCATGTGTTGAGGACGTAGACTTGGCTGTTTATTTGTATGTGTGGATCATTAACCGTCTTGTCGGTCTATTCCGCAGTTTTCATGGTACCATTAGATGAACACGGGAGAACTATCGTTTATGATTTTCTCTTTTGTTTACACATGCACAGTTAGTCTTGTTTGTGAGCTCAATTGTGAGCACTGGCAGTCTTATGAATCTTAGAGTTGGTCCCGATCAGATTACACCCTTGTTGAAAACCAGACATACACATGTTGCGCGCAGATTTTATTGTTATCTATGTATTGTATTAAACTTGATTTCTCACCAACACGCAAGTGTTTGACGTTTATTTTAACACATGTTCAGGGTTGCAGTAGCTGTTTTGGAGCTTGTGGACACATAGGAAGTTTTCTTTATTTTGGACCTAGATTAAAATGTATCAAGACAAGTTATTGCTGTTCGAATATTATGATTTATAATATATTGATTTATGATGATTTATGTTATCTACTTTTACCCTGCGCGTGCGCAAATGAATGTATTTATTAAATATTGACACCCAATAGTGTCACGAGTAATGAAACAATATGTGGCGCCCCGATGTATAATCCGCCTTTGGTCGGGGTGTTACAGATTGGTATCAGAGCTCGTTGACTTTAGGATAGGTGGTTAGACGTAACGGCCTAGAATACCTAAGAGTCCCTTCTCGCGCATGAGAGAAATCTCATGTTTGCGCGCTTATTGTTAATTACTCGTTATTTGTGAATATGCTCGCGCTTGCGCAGTATATGATTTTATGTTTTATTTCGCGATATTTCGATTTTTGTTGAATTTCGATTTTTATTGATTTTACTTACATATTCGTTTGTTGGATTTGAAAATCCGAAAAGTCATGGTGATACATGAATAGTTGATTTTCAATTTCCATTTACGATTATGTTCTGAGGTTGGAGACTTGAAAAGTCATGGTGATACATGAATTGTCAACCTCCAATACTCATTTTCTTGTATATTTTATATTGAAGATTGGAAAGTCATGGTGATACATGAATCGTCAATCTCCAATACTCGTTTACTCGTATATTTTAAATTGAGAATTCGGAAAGTCATGGTGATACATGAATTGTCGATTTCTGATTCGAATTTGTTACCTTTATTAAGTCTGCAATTAGGGTCATTTATTTTACTTTAACTTTTGATAGCATCTAACTCCGTGAAACCAAGCTTTATAAGATTAAAACTTTGCGATAAAAACCAAGATATTAACTAAAATTAAAAACTTTTATAGAATGCCTCCGCTATCTCGCCGATTTCAGAGAAGAGAAGCCTCGCGCATGCGTAGACAGCAACGTTCCCAGGAAATGGCCGCCGCGATAGCCCAAGCCTTGAGCCAAAACAATACCAACACCTCTGGTTACAACATTAAATCCTTTAACGCGGGTAACCCTCCAAAGTTCACAGGTCTTGGAGGAGCCACCGTGATGCTCCAATGGCTCGAGAAGATAGAAAACACTTTCCTCCACACCCAATGCCCCTCAGACAGACGAACCCTATATGCTTCCAGTGTCCTGGAATCCAGAGCGCTTACATGGTGGAATGGAGTAGCTCATGCGCGTGGCGCAGAGGCTGCTTCTAGCATGACATGGGAGGAATTCAAGGAAATTCTTACGCGAGAATTCTGCCCTCCCAACGAAGTTAAGCGCCTGGAGGAAGAATTCTGGAACTTGAAGCAATACAGTGGCGAAGCGCGCGAGTACGCGACGCGCTTCCACGAGCTAAGCTTACTGGTCCCTCACCTTGTTACCCCTTCACGCCGAGCAATCGAGAAATTCCTTGGGGGTCTCCCCATGGAAATTCAAGACTCTGTATGGGCCAGAAACCCAGTTACCCTCTCTGACGCCATCGAGTTGGCCGCTGTGCTCAGCGACAACCATGTCAGAGCAGGAACCCTGTTCCTGCGGGGAACTGAGAAGACCAAACTCACCAAGACTGCCCCTGAACCAACAGAAACCAAACCAGAACCCTCAAACCGTAACAACCTCAAGCGCAGGCGCAAGGCCTATGCGCTTACCAACCCGCCCATTGTCCAGCAACCCATCTACCAACCCCCAGTTTACGCGCCTAACCCTCTGTCAGCCTACCCAACACCTCCTGTAGTCCATAACTATGCCTTAACCAATCCAGCACTCCCTGCCCCGCCAACTAAGAAACCTTACACAGGAAATCAACCCTTTTGCCCAACCTGTAGATTTCACCACCCAAACCAAACCCCGTGTCGACTTTGCAACCGATGTGGCCGTACTGGTCACACTGCTGAAAACTGTAGAGTCCTTCCCGCCAATCCAATTGCGCCAACACCACCAGTCTACCCGCAGAATCCACAACTAACCTACCAAAACCCACGACCCAGATCGTGCTTTAACTGCGGTGATCCCAGTCATTTCCGGAACGCGTGCCCAAGACTACAAGTTCAGATTACGCAAGCGAATCCGGTGAACCAGATTTCAAACCAAGTGACGCGTGGACGAGCTTTTAACATAACCGCGCACCAAGCGCAAGCGAATAATGACGTAGTTAATGGTACATTTTTGCTTAACGGATTTTATGCTTCTGTACTTTTTGATACTGGCGCCGATCGAAGTTTTATCTCTCGCGCCTTTGAGCAGAAGCTTGCGCGACCGCGCGATAACTTAAAAGAAGATTTTTCAGTTGAATTGGCTAATGGTGAAACTGTTTTAATAAACTCAGTGATTAAAGATTGCACGCTTAATCTTAACGAAAACGATTTTCTAATCGACCTCATCCCTATGCCTCTTGGAAGCTTTGATGTTATCATTGGTATGGACTGGCTCTCGCAGAATCGCGCCGAAGTTATTTGCGCCAAGAAGTTGATTCGCATTCCTCGAGAAAATGGTGATCTTCATATTTACGGCGAAAAACCCTCCCGCGGTCTTAAACTTATGTCTTGCGCCGAAGCCCAAAGACTCATGCGGAAGAAGTGTATTGCATTTCTAGCCCATGTGGTTAAACCTGCTGAAGAAGAGAAGCTTCGCGATATCCCCGTCGTGCGTGATTTCCCTGAAGTTTTTCCTGATGATCTTCCTGGTATCCCTCCCGCTCGTGAAGTCGAGTTTCGTGTTGATCTTGTCCCTGGTGCTTCCCCCGTAGCTAAATCTCCTTACCGTCTTGCACCCGCTGAGATGCAAGAATTGGCAAGCCAACTTCAAGAGTTGACTGCTAAAGGATTCATTCGCCCTAGCTCTTCGCCCTGGGGTGCTCCGGTGTTGTTCGTTAAAAAGAAAGATGGATCGTTTCGCATGTGTATTGATTACCGCGAGTTGAACAAACTCACCATTAAGAACCGGTATCCCTTACCGCGTATTGACGACCTCTTTGATCAACTCCAAGGTGCCTCCTGTTTCTCGAAGATCGATCTCCGTTCTGGTTATCACCAGTTGCGCATCCGCGATGAAGATGTTCCGAAGACTGCTTTTCGAACTCGTTATGGCCATTTTGAATTCTTGGTCATGTCCTTCGGTCTAACCAACGCACCCGCCGTTTTCATGGATCTAATGAATCGGGTGTGTAGGCCTTTCTTGGATAAATTCGTGATCGTGTTTATCGATGATGTTCTGGTGTATTCTAAGACCAAGGCCGAGCATGAGCAACATCTCCGATTGGTATTGCAAAAGCTTAGAGCCGAGCAGCTCTTTGCCAAGCTCTCCAAGTGTGAATTTTGGTCTGATGAAGTACAGTTTCTTGGCCATGTTGTAAACAAGATGGGTATTCATGTCGACCCATCCAAGATTGAAGCAATCAAGAACTGGATCACGCCATCTACTCCTACCGAGATCCGTTCCTTTCTGGGCTTAGCTGGTTATTACCGGCGCTTCATTTCGAACTTCTCGAAGATCGCTTTGCCTTTAACAGCTCTGACGCACAAAGGTAAACCGTATATTTGGGGCTCGAAGCAAGAAGAAGCCTTTCTAACGCTCAAGCGTTTGTTGTGTGAAGCTCCTGTTCTTGCGCTACCTGAGGGTAATGATGATTTTGTCGTGTATTGCGATGCATCCAACCAAGGTCTCGGTTGTGTTCTTATGCAACGAGGCAAGGTTATCGCTTACGCATCAAGGCAACTTAAGGTTCATGAAAAGAATTATACAACTCACGACCTCGAACTTGGTGCAGTTGTTTTTGCCTTGAAGATCTGGAGACACTACCTTTATGGTACTAAGTGTATCCTCTACACTGACCATAAAAGCCTTCAGCATATCTTTGATCAGAAGGAACTTAACATGAGACAACGCCGATGGAACGAACTCATCAGCGATTACGATTGTGAGATCCGGTATCATCCTGGTAAGGCTAATGTGGTAGCCGATGCGCTCAGCCGAAAGGCTAATGTGGTAGCCGATGCGCTCAGCCGAAAACCCTGCCAGCTTAACTGTATCTTGCCGCGCACCCAGCTTCACTTCGCGCCGATTCAAAGCAACCTTGAATCGCGTATTCGTGACGCGCAGCGCGCATCCATCAGTAATGGTAATCTTCGCGCCGAGTTAGCGTGTGGCGCGGAAGCACACTTTGTCCCTAATCTGAGTGGAATTCTCTGTTATCTTAATCGCATCTGGATTCCCTTTGATGAGAATCTTCGCGCTGATATCCTGAGTGAAGCGCATAAATCTCGGTATTCTATTCATCCTGGCGCTGATAAGATGTACAAGGATTTGCGCATTACTTATTGGTGGCCCGGTATGAAAAAGGATATTGCTGTGTTCGTAGCTAAATGTCTGACTTGTTCTAAAGTGAAAGCTGAACACCAACGCCCATCTGGTTTGCTCGAACAACCAGAAATTCCTACGTGGAAATGGGAATGTGTAGCGATGGACTTTATTACCAAGTTACCTTTGACAGCAAGCAAACATGATAGCATTTGGGTAATAGTGGATCGTTTGACTAAGTCTGCTCACTTTCTGCCCATTCGTGAAAACTACCGTGTTGAGCAACTCGCGCAGCTTTATGTCAAGGAAATTGTCTGCCGCCATGGTACTCCTTTGAGCATCATATCCGATCGCGATGGCCGTTTTATATCTCGCTTTTGGAAATCTCTCCAATCTGCGCTAGGAACTCGCTTGGACATGAGTACGGCATATCATCCTCAGACTGACGGTCAGTCTGAGCGAACTATTCAAACTCTTGAGGATATGCTCCGATCTTGTGTTCTTGATTTTGGAGGTAATTGGGATTCACACCTGCCTTTGATTGAGTTCTCTTATAATAACAGCTATCATTCCAGTATCGGTATGGCCCCATTTGAAGCACTTTACGGTCGTAAGTGCCGCTCCCCGATCTGTTGGAGCGAAGTGGGTGAAACTCAATTCACAGGACCCGAACTTGTTCAAGAGACAACCGATAAAATCGCCAAGATCCGTGATCATCTGCTGACTGCCAGAAGCCGACAGAAGAGTTACACAGATCGTAGGCGAAAGCCTCTCGAATTTCAAGTTAGTGATCTTGTTCTCCTCAAAGTGTCGCCCTGGAAGGGTGTTGTCCGCTTTGGGAAGAAAGGTAAGCTTGCTCCTCGTTATGTTGGTCCATTCAAGATTCTCGCGCGTGTGGGAAAAGTTGCCTACAGACTTGACCTGCCGCCCGCGCTCAGTAATGTGCATCCAACGTTCCATGTATCCAATCTCAAGAAGTGTTTAGCCGACGAGAACCTTCACGTTCCACTTGATGAAGTTCAAGTTGATGAAACTATGCATTTCGTTGAGAAGCCTGTTGAGATTATGGATCGCGAGGTAAAGCAAACCAAGCGCAGTCGTATCCCTATCGTGAAAGTTCGTTGGGAGTCCAAGCGCGGAGCCGAGTTTACATGGGAAAGGGAAGATCAAATGAAGATCAAGTACCCGCACCTGTTCTCTGCGCAACCTACTTCGAGATAAATTTCGGGACGAAATTTCTTAAAGTAGGGGAGACTGTGACATCTGCCCCGATCCGACCCGACCCAGGTACCCGTTTCTCTGACCCGAACTCTTTCTTTTATGATTTAATATTTATTTATACTTATATTTTACTTTTAATAATAATAATATACTTTTCCTTCCCGCCTCTTTCTCTCTCTTTCTTTCCGCCGTCCCGTCCCTCTCCTTCTCTCTTTCCGCCTTCTTTTCCCTCTTGTCGCCGTCCCGCCCTTACGCCTTGTTTCCCTCTTTTTCTTCTAACTCTTTGCTTGTCCTTTGTTCCTTCCCGCCTAAGGTTGTCTGCGCAGCTCCACGCGCCAGACTCCCTTACAAGGAATCCTGCGTGAAGACCACCTGTTTCAGCGATACGCGAGACGAACTCTTCTCGCAGCGCGTTAAGAATTGTAATTATTCTCGCAGTGCGCGAAGGACGGAAGTTCTTCCCGCGACGCGCTAAGGATTTGTAGTTCTTCTCGCAGCGCGCTAAGAATCGTAGTTCATCCCTCGACGCGCGAAGAATTATAGTTCTTCCCGCGGCGCGCTAGGAATTTTAGTTCCTCCCGCGGCGCGCTAAGAAATGTGACTCTTCCCGCGGCGCGCTTAGAAATGGTAGTTCTTTCCGCGACGCGTTAAGGTTAGTTCTGTCTGCCTTCGCGCTCGCGCTCTCTTGACCTTCTGTGTCAGCCTTCTCGCGTCAAACCCTTTGAGTTTTCTTCTGTTTAAGCTAGCCGTTGCTTTTGAGTTGTCTTATCTTTTGAGCTGTTGACCTAATCTGCTTTATGTCTGAAAAGTTACTTTCGGCGCAGCATGCGCACCAACCCCATTGGTTGACAGATAAAGTGACTGACATAATCTTTTGAGATCTGCTTTTGCCATGCTTGACCTGTACCTTTATCTGAACCGCCCATGCTTTTTACTGTTCCCTGTCAGCTTTATCTTGCCTCTGCAGCTGCCATATCTTTCCATATCTTTTGCTTTTGGAATCTTTTGCTTTTTAAGATCTTTTCCCCTTTTCTAGGGATTATGTCTCCTAGGGTTTTCCTATAAATAATAATAATATTTTCATAACACATCACACACAAACACTTAATCTCTCCTGTTCTCTTGCTCCTTGCTCTCTCTGCCGTCTTCCTCTCTGCCTCCGTCTTCCTCCCTGTTCTGCCCTGCTTTTCCGGTAATATATATTATATATAATAATTTACTTATTAATTATGCTAACTTATAATCAAGACTTGAAACAAATCATTAAAACAATAATCTTATTTATAGGTTAACTTGTGCTTGTTTAAAGTTGGTTCTTGCTTTATCTTACACCGCATCGTTTATCATGTGAGTAATCTCGTACCTAATCCCTTTTTGCTTTTAATGTTTTGGGATGTTCATGTGTTCATACAAACTTAGAGTCTTAAACTTGTTTATGAACTTTAGTCGCGCAGTATCCCATGTGTTGAGGACGTAGACTTGGCTGTTTATTTGTATGTGTGGATCATTAACCGTCTTGTCGGTCTATTCCGCAGTTTTCATGGTACCATTAGATGAACACGGGAGAACTATCGTTTATGATTTTCTCTTTTGTTTACACATGCACAGTTAGTCTTGTTTGTGAGCTCAATTGTGAGCACTGGCAGTCTTATGAATCTTAGAGTTGGTCCCGATCAGATTACACCCTTGTTGAAAACCAGACATACACATGTTGCGCGCAGATTTTATTGTTATCTATGTATTGTATTAAACTTGATTTCTCACCAACACGCAAGTGTTTGACGTTTATTTTAACACATGTTCAGGGTTGCAGTAGCTGTTTTGGAGCTTGTGGACACATAGGAAGTTTTCTTTATTTTGGACCTAGATTAAAATGTATCAAGACAAGTTATTGCTGTTCGAATATTATGATTTATAATATATTGATTTATGATGATTTATGTTATCTACTTTTACCCTGCGCGTGCGCAAATGAATGTATTTATTAAATATTGACACCCAATAGTGTCACGAGTAATGAAACAATATGTGGCGCCCCGATGTATAATCCGCCTTTGGTCGGGGTGTTACATACACCGTCTGGTGTGGCTCAGGAAACTCAGGCTCGAAAGGCTCGAGCATGAACTTCCTGACGATATACTGATACTGGCCGACGGGAAGAGCACACTGGCACTCGCCAGCAGTACTCTTATCGTCCTTATCAGAAGTGGACGACGGATTCTCGACGAACACGTCAGACTCCTCGGCAGTAGCCTCAACATCATGGGAAGAAGACATTCTGGAAGGATGAAAGGCAACGATTTCAGGAGAATGCTCGACAGAAAGGTTAGAGTATTCGCCGGAAATCGCTTGAAGAAGAAAGAAGTGAAAGTGTGGATTAAGATGCACTCTCTCCCCCTTTATATACTCATCGCAATAAATGCGATGAATTTAATGCGGAAGAGAGAGAAATCGCAGGTGCAATGAAACTATGACACGTGGCAAAGAGCAAGCGGGCAACAGCTGTTGAAAGGACGCGTGCCATAAATTTCACGGCCACGCGCCCGAAAACTCGCGCCCACGCGCCTGAAAAAGCGTCTGGAATGACCATATACTGTCACGTCGCCATAACTTCCTGCACGTCCTGAAACTGTCAGAAGAAACCGTCGGACTACTCAACCGTCCTTTCAACAGTTGGGACTGTTCTTATCCTTTCACCAACTCTTCGAAATTCAAAAAAATTCAAAAGTAAGCGGGAATATACCCCTTACCTTGGCAACCAAGTAACTATAAGATAGGTGCGAGTACAGTGTTAAGGCAAAACCCTTCACATACTTAGCACCCGCAGGGAATTGAAGCCAGGAATACCTTGGAAGTAAAGTAACTATAAGACAAGTGCGGGTACAGTGTCAAGGCGAAACCCTTCACATACCTAGCACTCCGCAGGGAATTGAAACCAAGAAGGATCTCCTGGGCCATGCTTGCGGAAATGGGAATAACATCCCCGCATAGCGGGAACATCGAGAACTAGATTGTTTGAAGCTCCAAGATGGAATTGGTTGTTTAACATAATTGATCACTATGTTCAAAATTACCAAAACCTCATGGAGAATCTACACAACTGGAACTCAACGCTCCTGACTTGCGAGGAGGTTACAGACCTACCCGCATCATACCCAAAGATCAAGCAGAAAAGTCGGGAATTTCTGCACGTGACATTAGGACTTCCGCGGGAAGAATCCCCATGGAAAACCTTAAAACTAAACCCTTTTCAAAACCCTTTGCTTAAGTCCAAAAGTTCACCTCACTTATTAACAATTCATGAGAAGAACATTGGACTGGGGGACTTGAAGAGGTAGGTCCCAGCAGAGCCCAGTTGGACCCGCAAGACTCACCTCAAAGAGGGACGTCTGCGCAGTTGAACCCGCAAGACTCACCTTCAACAGGGACGTCTGTGCAAAGGCTAAACTCGCAACCCCTTGAAGAGGGACGTCTGCGCAGAAACCATCTGGGCCCGCAGGACCCACCATGCTCAGAGACGTGACGTCCTTACGCGCAGTACGCAAGCTGTTCCCGCAGGAAAAGCCTCCCAATGGTGAAGTACTCCGCCTGTTCCCGCAGCTGCAGATACAAGCCATCAGGGAAGGCTACCTGCGCAGCAAGGCTACACGCACAAGGCACTTAACTCTTAAATAATTCAGTAATGTCACCTGAAGAAGGAGTGAGCAAGCCGGGAACACTCCCGCACAAAGCCGGGAAAACTCCCGCCCAAATAAGCCAGTCCGTACGATACTGGAGGATCTTTTGTACTGTACCTGACGAGGTATGGACAAAAGATCTGACCAAAGATACGACAGCTCACTGACAACAGTATGACGAGCAGCACGCTCTTGTACTGTATGTCACTATTAGCCGCTGCCTACTCACCAACCTGTCGGAGGACGTGCATAGCCTGCAGTTGGTGGAACAGGAATAGTACACAGCCGGCCTGGTCACTATCAGCCGCTGCCTACCCATCAACCACCAGCATGGCATGTGCGTAGCCCACAGTTGGCAGAACAGGAACACTATTCAGCCGGCTGTACCTGCTTGGAAACCTACCTTCGGCTATAAATACTCCAACACCTTGGAATGGTATCATCTTATCTCATATCTCATATCTTGATATATTACCTGATATCTGCTCTAGTCATTCTCTTAATATACACTTATATTCAAGAGCAATCTAGTCTGATTCTCACGCCGGAGGGTGGTCACAAGGAGGTACCCCCCCTTCTCAGTGACGAGCTCACGGTGTCTGTTTTGCAGGTTATCAGAAGAACCATCTTCGCCGGATCTAACCCCTCGTGGGAAACATCTATTTAAACCCCAGATTGTCCATAATCTGCCCGGGGTCGATTAGTGTTTCTTCACATATTAAAAAAAGAACAAAACTCGTGCATATAAAAAACCTCGAGCGTTGCAATGGCGAACCGACGCGAATTTGATTGGTTCTAATTAAGTTCATAATGGCAGCGACACTAAATCCAAAAAAAGAAAAAAACAAATTTGTGAGCGCCCAAAAAAAGTATTAGGCTATTAGCACACGTAAAGTTTATGTTCAAGTGACATGAGTTTTGAAACTAACATTTGATTAGAGGTTGGATCTAGATTCGGGTTTCTCTCGGAAAGCCGACATTTAACAATTGCATAAAAAGAGGTATTTTCATCTACGTTTTAGAGCTTTTATTGATAGTTTTGAGATCGAGATACGAGTATTGAAGGTTTTGATAATTGGTTATAGTGGGCTATAGAAAGAAAGAAAAAAGAAAGTTATGTACTAAAAATATAGTTGCGGATTTGAAATGAAGTCAATTACACACCACAAAATATTAATCGAAATAGAACAATAAGTATGTAATTCACTGGATTGAATTATTCACATAAGAAATCATAACAGAAGAAGATAGAAAATCAGATTACAATGGGACAGAACAACATTCACATGTCCAATAATGTGCATAAAGCCCTCATATTATCCTTATTCCTTCCCATGCCTCAAATATATGTTCAACTATGTTGGGCTCCTTGAACGGGACTGCCTGATTGAACCCTGTTTGGGCTTAGACCTCCAAGGTTCACAAATGGATTTCAAAATATGTAATACGCTAGGCAAATCCCACATCGGTCGTCGACATAAGAGATCTTTGGTTCATAAGTAAATGTCCTGCATTTTAAATCACCAACGCGTTTTGGGCTTAATAGTAGTGGGCGAGAGGAGAGCTCCATAGTTAAGTATGCTTAGGTGAGACTGGTAGTAGGATGGGCTAGGCAATAAAAAAAATCAGTGAATTCGGTACAGTAGGAGTATTGTAATTTTGCCATTAAAACAAGTTATTATATAGCACTATTAAAGTTGGCCTTTTGTTATCCAGACAGCATGTACCATTTCTTTTATCAATAGGACTTGCTATTAATAAATTCATAAAACCCTTTAGATACGGTATTAAATAATAAGATTAGACAAAGTACAACTTGGCTAGACAATTAAATACACAAAACTTCATCTACTTATCTATAAAATATTTAAGGCTGCAACATCACTACATTAGTTTCTTGTAATGAAAAGTCAGAATCAATATATAAATTGTAATTCACAAGATTGTTTTACTAACTTCCACCGTTATCAAAGATTGAAGATAAGGATTAAATATCAAAAAGCAGGCATCTTTGAGTTGATGACATGGAATAAATATTAAACAACAAGCACATAGCTCTTATTGACAACTGGAAATGTTGATATAACATTTAAGATATCATATCAACAATATAACAAGTCCTAAAGTTATAGTCTGTTAAGTTTAACTTAAAAACTATTAAATAATAATTATGTTCCATAATCAAAATATTTATTTGTTCAAACTACTAATAAAAGGTTAATGCTAATAATACAATATAATAACTTGTGTCAAATCGGGTAATTGTTGATTTCATCGTGTAAGGTCACAAGTAATATGCCTCGTTCGTATGAATATTTGGAGCCGCAAGTTATCTAACCTGTTTATGTAAATGTTGAAGTCACAAGATGCGTGGCAGAATATTGTGACAATAGGAATCACAAGTAGCAAGATTCATTTCCGTAAGAGCCTTGGAGTCGGAGGTGGTTTGACTCGTAGGCATGACTCATGAGTTAAATTCACATGTCATGTGAACCAATGATCTTAAACGCTTGATTAAAGACACATAAGAAAGTTGTTGCCATGTTAGAGAATCATTAGAGTTGATTGTTAGTAATGCTAAGGGCGCCATTGTGATAAAGGATTACAATGGAAAACCCCATGACACCAATCGAGTGCACAAAAACGGAAATTTGAATGTGCGTGCCTTACGCTCGTTTATAGCTTCTATTTTTTCTTTTTTTTTTTCAATCTAGACATCATTTAAACTTTCTTTATCGGAATTCGTCATCAGAGACTCACCTAACTCCATCAATATCCATTATTCAATGCCCTACTAAACAATAACATTAGTTAAAATACAACTTGACTGGTCCTCTTAAAAGAATTAAATACACAAAAACAGCATTATTTCATATACTTATATATAAATATTTAAGGCTGCAACGTCATTATATTACATTCCTGGTATAAGAATTCTGACCAAGTACATAAACTGAAATTCACAAGATTATTTTATCAAAGCTTGAAGACAAGGATTTATATATAAAAAAATAAACACATGATATCTCTTGTCGACAACAGAAAACGACATTTAGTCGTTTGATACAACTTTTAAGAGAATTTATATTATGTTAAGTTTAGCTTAAAAACTATTAAATTACAATTAAGTTTCAGAGTCATAATATTTATTATATTAAATAACAATTAACTTTCAGAGCCATTATGTGACGATTTCCATTATATAAAATGCATTTTTAAATCATAAAAACACAAGAAGCATCAAGAAAAAAATTAATGATTCAAATATTTTTATCGTTTGAACCTAAAACCTTCCTTGTAAAAAAAGAAAAAGAAAAGGAAGCAACTCTACCAAGTGAGCTAGATTTGATTGTTTTACTGTGTAGTATTTATTTTATAACGCCTCTTAAGATTTATGTGGTTGGCACCATGATTGTATGAAAAATTGGATAAACTGAATATAGAAACGATATATGATTCCTGTAACATCTAATAGACCAAGTCTAAGATCCTATGCATCTTCAGTTCTTCACCTTATTTAAATCAATCACTGATCAACTAGTACAAATTATATATATCATTTACAACTTTCTTCCACCCTAACATAAATTACATTGCAAGAACAAGTCAAAAATCATTAATATTAAATCAAATTGACAAAAAAAAACATCTTACTCTAAACCATTAGAACTCGGTTGTGTTGGTTGAGTCGCCTCGGTAGCGAGTTTGACTCACTCCTTCCAACAGAGCATCCCAATCCCTGCCCTCTTCCCCATCGTCCCGTTCACGAAGCATCATCAGCATCCGTTTCGCCTTCTCCCTGGCCCGCTCACTCCCTGTCTCCTCAACCACGCGCAGCACCTCTGCCGCCCTTGCAGCCTTAGCCAAGCCCTTGAACCTCATGCTACCAATACTCAAAGAGTACAAGCACGCAACACAGTTCTCCCGAGTCGACTCATTCGAGTCCTCGTTTTCAGTCCTTAATTTCTGAAACAAACATTCAACCGCGTTGGAGTCCAGCATTGCTGATTTACCCTCACTGGAAGCAGCTAGATTGCATAACACTAATAATACTCGTCCAGCTAGACCGGTTTCTAGTAAATTTAACAGAGTTAACACGGCATTAAGTTTTACGAGTTTAACTCGGTTACTCTGCACCAAAGACAGATGATACAAAGCCAAAGCCGAGTCATGCCTAGTTCGCTCACTATCCGAGTGCAGCGCGTGAAGCAACGGCTGCAACGCACCGAGAACTCCAATCGCAGTTTTATTCTCTTCCTCTAACGAAAGACTAAACAACGCACCCGCAGCATGTTCCTGAGACTCCGAATTCCCCGCTTTGAACACATCAATCAACGGCGGAACAATCCCCGACCTAACAATCTTCAACTTATTCGCCTTCTCCAGCGACAAATTCACCAAAGCCGCAACCGCATTCTTCTGCACGGCCGCGTACTTCGAAACGAGACACTGACGAAGCGCGGCAAGCAGCCGCGGCGTGCAGAGCGAAACCCTAGCTTCCTCATCAGTCCTAGTGACCTTCCTAAGCAAAATCACAGACTGTTCCTGTTCGTAAATATCAACGCTTTGAAGCTTCGCTGTGAAATTAAGCTCGTCCGACGTGGACGAGTTAATAACATTAACATTAGCATTAACATTAACATCTAGGGTTTCATCTGTTATGACTTCGGAACACGTGGAAGCAGACGGAGAAGACGAGTAGCATAACGGCCGTGTGACTAACGGTAACGGCGGAGTATCCGGGACGTTAGCAATCACCGATTCTTCAGAACTGGACGAATAAAACCGGTTATGATGAACGGATCGAGGATTCAATTGCGTCACTGCGTGCGTCAGCATAGCCTGAGGCTTATCCGCAATTCCTTTAATTAAATCCCGTTCTGAATCCCTAAACCTAAAATCAGGCATCAATTTCACAACAGAATCATGAATTGAGCTGCAATCCGGTGCGGCAGCAGGTAAACTCACTCCCGTGGACACGCACCAGTTACGAATCGTGGTTTTAAGAGCTAAATTCGGTATCACGGTTGAAAAATCCGGTTTGGATCCGTCGGGTAAAACCGGAGTGAAATTAAGCTGTTGACAGGCTTCTACGGATCTCCGTTCAAAGGTTTGGCCGGAGGAAACGACGACCGGGTCGATCATTAGTAAACCGGAAACCGGGCAGATGAATTCGTCTAGAGGCTTTGGTTTCTCCGGCGCCGGTGAAGATGATGATGATGACTTGTGTAAGGAAAATTTCCACTTCTTTAGCTTACCATTACCCACCATGTCTTCCTTTGTTTACCAATTCAACAAGTGGGTGTTGTACTTGTAATACATGAGTAGTTTAGGTTAGGGGGTTTGAAGATTTGGGATTGGTATCCGGATGATATCAGAACCCCAGGGACAATTATTTTTCTTATTCACATAAATAAATAAATAAATTAATAATTATGAAAGACAAACACATTACACTTTTGCACATCGTGCGTTCCTTTACTTAAATAGTTGTTATTAATAATATCTTGTTTTATTGTTTGTGTTTTTTTATATTTGGTCAATCGCTTTCGTTGAAACTAGTGTTTTCATGATGGTTATAACTTATATATCGGTTTCAAGACTAGATAATGTGATTAATAATTAAAAAAATGGGATAAGGTATGTAACCGAGGTATAAGTATGAAGCTAATAATAACAAAATTATGTGCATTGTATTATTGAAGTAGTGAGTGATTAGATTTTGGATGAAAAAAATTAAAACTCTTTTGAAATTGGCTTCAACCACTAGTCCCATACCTTGTCGGTTTAAATGGCTAATATTCAAAAGTAATTAATCAGATTAGTTATATAAAAGGTTTCTAAGGTAAATGAGGAAGGGTTGTTGGAGGTTTTTTTTTTTTTGGAAAATTGGATTTTAATAATTCCAACTTTCTGTTATTGGCCGATAATAATTCCAACTTTGTTTATTCCCACCAGTGGTCCCAAATTTAAAAAAGTTGGCTCTCAATGGTCCCCCGTTAAAAAAAACCTAACGGCGTTAAGTTTTTTTTTCCAAATTTCAAATTGATTTTTTAGGGCTTTTGATCGGAAGAATGATACGAGTCAATTGATGTAAAACATAGCTCGAAACGATACTCCAAACAACTTAATTTTTGTTAATTTTAAATTCAAACACCCGATTGAAGCACTAATCAAGCCATTTGAAACATTATTTTGAGCTATGGGGCATTAAAGTCCTTTCACATCATCATCACATAGGAAATGAGACTTCGAAGCCCTTCTTTATAACCCTCCACTATTGTTTAAAGCTTCTTTACCATCACTATATATATATATATATATATAGGAGAAGTATAGAATGAAAACTCACTCGAATTGTGTAAACCCCATATAACATCGTTTTTTTTTCATGTAATATATGATGTTACATTTAATATAAAACATCGAAAAATAAAAAAAAAATGTTTTGCTATTTTTTAACATTTTTTTACTAACTTTTATATATGTTTTCAGGATAGAGAAAAAATATATTTATGTTTACATTTTTTATTAAACTTAATTGTGGACAACAAGATTCAAACTTTAATTAAAAACATGTGGTTGAGAAGGAGTTTCTAGAGTTTTCATAACTCAAGTGGGTTTTTATTTAACCTAACCCTGTGTGTGTGTGTGTGTGTGTGTGTAGGGTAAGGATCCTAAGAGAATACTTTGCAAATTGAGAAATTTGGTTTTTTTTTCGTTTTTTTATGAAACCAGGATGATAAATAAAAATTTTGGTTTTTTTTTTTACTTTTTTTATTATTCTGTTTTTATGATTTTTTTTATTTTTGTGTTTTTTGTGGTTCAAAATGATTCTTATGGTTCTTAATTTACAAAAAGTTCTCAAATTATCTTGATCATATGTGTGTGTGTAAGAGAGAGAGAGGGAGAGTGAAAAGCATGACGGCCCACACCATCCACTTTTTTACCACCGGCCTTCAGGAGCCCCCCCCCCCCAACCGTCCCTTCTACGCCACCCCTCGGTGATGTTCCCTTCCATTGCCGCCCCAAAACCGCCCGTTACGTGGAGGCTAATAAGACTTATCTTCAATGCTATGTGTGCCCTTAACTATCACATCATCTGCCACATAATATACTTACAAATCCTTAAAAACGACAATTTCATCTCCAACCCTACAAATATTCTTACGCTCCACCTTATCACCTATCAATTACACACGACATTTATATAAAACTTTTTTTTTTGGGCTCACCTCCCATTCAAAAGGCAACAAAAACCAAAGCTTTTGTGGAAGGACTTGGTTGCTAAGAGCAAGGTTCTTCAATGGTTAAGGACTATTAAAGGCATAATTTAACTCATGCATTGTAGATACTCTATTTTTTTGTCACGCTTTATCCAATGACAACACAAATTGGTAGGGACTGTGTACCAAACCCGATTCCCATACTCGTTAGTCTTTTTGCTTCATCCAACTGCATTTTTCTTTTAAGCAGTAGAGCTTGCAAATCCTGCTAGCATGCCTATCTCGATCAAGACGGTGCAGGGTGCTAGGAAGCTTGCTGAACTTGCATGGGGACGAGTGGAACACCCAGCCCACACAACATATCTGATTCAGATCCGTTATAAAAATAGTAATTGGTAATATTTAGTATTATTTTTGGGTTACAATAATAAACCGATTAATTTATGTATGGTTTAAAAAAATTTATTGACTCTTATACAAGAAAATATTGATTTGGGTTCATAGTTTTTTTAACTACGCAACCAAACTTAGCGTATATCAAACTACGATAAATAACATCAATTTATTAGGATTCTGGTTTAAATAAATCAAATTCAGTTATAGATAATAATGAGATTATTAACCTTCATATACGGTGTTGTTCTTTCCATTCGCGCATACAAAATAATCATTACGTATTTCATATTTACGGAAATGAATGAAATGATCTATTATCAGACTATCAGTACTAAAAATACAGAATATTTGGGCCTGCGCTCTAATGGACACTGGACAACTTCAAAATTGGGGCTCGTATATTTGGTAAATCTGGGCCACATATACGCCCATATTTTTGGCCCATATATATTTGAACCTTCTAACTTCTAAGTTCCACCTTCAAAATGATTATTACGTAACTTCTTCTTCTTGTTGTTGTAATTATTATCTGTACTATTAATATTTTTATTATAAATATTATTATTATTACGAAACAAATATGCATATACTGATATATACCATTGAAAAGATGCAGGTTAATGTTTAAATATTTATAACTGTTATGAAGCGACATTAAAAGTTGGTCGATGACTGTGAATTTGTATTTAAGAACGACACTTATGACGAAGTTCACAAGTTCACACACAACAATATTCATGTAGGTTGTTAAATGAATTTGTAGTAAGTTTGTTTACAAATAACTATAGTATGTGCATTTGCATATTTATGTACTTTTCTAAAAATCTCTTTACATTATGTTTATAAAAAGTTGCTAGAGCATGAAATAGCGAATGCATTTACGTGAATACATAGTATTCGCTACACAAAGGTGAAACCTCCCCCGGTCATCTAAGTCAGCAAAATCTGGTGGTGGAAAGCATAAAAAGGTCATTATTTGGCTTTTCCAATGATCGTGCACTTTCTTAGATTTTATGTTATAGAGTTTTAAAATGTCTGTTAGGGTTTCGATATTCGAATTGCTAAAAGTGTTTGCACATTTTATGGTTCAGCGTTTTTTATCTATTTGACTTGCATGTTGATTAACAAACAAATACCAAGTAATGTTGATTCCTTTTCTTTATATGAGTGCCCATCGGCTGATCAAAAGCCAATATATATCAAGTTGTGGTAGCATTTAAGGGAAAAAAACTAGTTTAGATCATTTTGTGAGCTACTCGAATCTGTATGAAAGACCAAACGAATGGAGACTACATCATAAAGCGTAACCATGTAACAAGTAGATCGAATGAGACACAAACAGTGACGGAGCTACACCTAAGGTGTAGGTGTCAGCCGACCCCTGTGAACAAATAATTTTAAAGGTATAGATATGTTAAAATACCGGTCGACCCTATGAAATTTAGACACAGACCCTCTTCTGACCCCTGTGAATTTTTTTCCTGGATCCGCCATTGGACACAAAAGGATATTAAGCATACTAAATTCACAGAATCCAACCCGCATGAAGAGGTCTAGAATTTGTGTGAAATTTGAAATTAAGCTCGAATAAAGTTGATTCAATTTCAAATTTTGTATATAAGTTATTTTGTTACCTATCTATTCATAGTGATTTAGAATGTTTGATTCTATATTTGGGATGAAACATGCAACTATGTAAGTTACTAAACAAATTAAGTTAATATACAACCTTCGTTTATAAGATAATTACAAGTAGCAGTTAGGTCAATATACAATATTTCTTTAAGTGAATCAATAATATATATAGAATTTTGCAAGATGTAACTTACCAACCAAATTAAAAACTTAGACCTACACTCAAAGGCCTGAAATATATTATCAACCCGACAAAAATACGTAAAAAGAACAAATCTAATGATCTAAACAATAATATGCCCCTTGAACCATGCCCCTTGAAAAAAAATCTTGAATACACAACTTTGCTACTGAGTTTTAATATCATAAGAATAATAAGAAAAATAACCAAAAGTATTAATTTAACGGGTTCCTTAATAAGAATTAATAAGAAGAAAAGGGGTTTTGGCGTGATTAATTTATTTTTGTAGGTTTTGAAAATGTAAAATATGAATAGAATATTCCATGTGATCATGGTTGCCAAATAAGCCTTAATCCCGACAATAATTTAAAATCATTTTTCCTTTTTCACTTTCTTTTTTCTTAGTAGAATTTTTTTTTCTTCCTTTTACAGGCTTTCAAGAATTTGTTTTGTTTAGACGGGTAAAAGTCTCCTGTATTTACATCTTAAAATAGAAAATATACAATCATAAAGTAAAGAAATTTTAAGTAATAAGTTCTCCTTTTCATTTAAACGAAGAAAAACAAGACGGAGATATTTGGTCGGATGAGGGGCGGCTTTGATCTAGCATTATTGTTGTTTTTTTAGATATCACCAAATTAACACAAGATAAATTAAAATTATCAGGATGGTCAACCTGGCCCACTAAGAAAAAAACTTAAATCTTGGTGGGCATATAACGCCACGCTCCATTATGGACCGATAATGGAGCAAAATGAATACTTCCCCTCAACCATTTAGACCACAGATGACATTATTTCCGTTAGATCGTTTCCATCAATTAAGTAAGGATCAACATGCGTCATCAGTGACATTAGCCCTACTCTTCACACCATAGATACCACCACGCAGATATGCTTTCTTGCTTACTAACATTTTACTCTCGTACTTATTTTCCTTTGAAGAAATCAGTACCGATTTTCACGCCGAATTGTGGTTACAGAAAGAACCTCCTTTTTGTAACGAGGTTGATGGTGGTTATTTTGCAAGCCTAGCTGTTGGTACTCACTAATGCTAAACAAGCACCTAGCTATTTTGCATTCTTTTTACAATAATGCTAAACAACCCTCTTTCCAGCCCTAATTTCCGTTTATCCAAAGGAAGTCACGCCTTAAATTTTGAACAAAGATTTGAATTTAGCCTTCACTAAACTATTTTGTAGAACTTAATAGTTTATGCAACAATTGATATAAAACACATTTTTTTGAGAAAATATGTGTAACAGGTTTATCGTTGCATAAATAAACGGTCAAATTGCATCACCAACATCCAAGTGCCCCTTTGTTTTATATGTTAAGTCAACTCCCTTGATTAGTCTAATATGGCTGTCGCCGATGGACATGTATCACATTCACACACATGCTACTAATTAAACTTGTGAAAGATGTGATATTAAATGTACCTATTCTACTTATACACATATAAACACAATTCAACTAATCACAACTTTTACATGGCTATCAAATATAGCATGTTTTCTAAAGCAAAGGGAAAGCTTAGAAGGCATCAATGGTTATGAAAAGATGTTGAAGCATTTCTTAGTGGTTACATTTTGTTTCTGGATTCATGTTTCCCATGAATAGATGTTGCTAGCTTTCTTGTACTTTTAAGTTTCCCTTTGTACTTGTTGAAAATCAACAACTCATGCAATTATATTTAGGTGTGGCAATACTTCAACCCTCGTCCTTACCACACTTTTACTATCTGATTTGGGGGGTGTTATTTGGAATTGTTTTTCAAATTTCAGGTCGGATTCCTCAGTTTTAAAGTTTTAAATCTTGACATGAAACCAACCCAATTTTCTCATGGTTTTTTTTAGTCCGGGTAATTTGGGTTCAGGTTTTTCTGGGTTGGGTTAATCGGGTTTCAAGTATCCTAGCAAAAAAAAATAAAATAAAATTGTAATACTAAAATTAATTAACCAGTATATTCTTTTTGGATCGTAACATAAATAACCAATCAATAACAAACATAACCCAATAAAACAATTCAAAGAAGAGTAAAATTTAACAAACTTCAATCATAATCGTCTTCAATCAAGCGTGATTTGGTTGTTCGATTAGGATAGCTATTAACCATAAACCGAAAACATAATTAAACTATAAACAGTCGATTCATAATAGGTGATATGAGAACGATTTGGGCCAGATTTTGATAACTTTAGTGGCTAACGCTTAGCCTACTATACCTAAAAATATACTCAACTTTAAAAGTAAAAGTTTATTCGGGTTTTTTAGGTTGACGCGAAACCCAAAAATCAGACCCAAGAACCAATTCGAGTTACATTGGTACAGGTTAGTCTTTTCTTGGATTCGGGTTTTTCGGCTCGGGGGTTTGGGTAAGAGACAAGTTTAAGTTAAAAGTGAAACCTAATAAAACAGGCAAAGCAACTACACCACCATTCCCTACCCCCCCCCCCCCCCCCCCTTCTCAAATTTGTGATATGATGTCGTTAACGAGTTGTTAAATGGTGTCAAATCCAATGCCAATCTAGATATGTTTGCGAAAGCCTAATTCCTTATCACAACCATTGTAGCTAGATTTTGTCATTCAAATATCTCATAAATATGTTATAAATTTTGGATATATACATTCTTTTATGTGAATAGAGGTAGATGGATATATGATATGATAACAAAAGAATACCGACAAAGCTTTTAACAGATTAACGAAACTATAAGCTTTTTACCTTAGTCCATCAATAAAATGTTGCCAGCTCTTGAAGAATTTAACATTATTTTTATTTTTTATTATTTTTATTTCAATGGATTAACAATTTATCATTGGCTAATATGTTGCTTGCTAAATCCATCTAGTAATCTATCATTTTCTTTTTCGGTCTAATATGATCAACCACTAATTAAAGCGACATCCTTTTCATTCATTTTATGACGGAATACGAACAATATCTATATCACTAATCGGGTATTGTCCTCAAATGACAATTACCAAATTTAGAGATTAACAAGAAAACAATACGTGGTGTGACGTGGCTTTGGTCTATTTCAAATACCACCAGTAGAACATCTGCATGTAAAACTAACGGATGGCCGGTGATACACGAAGAAATTACATTTATTAAGAAATACAAAATATCAACAGATATAATTGTTTTTGGTAATTATGTTGTTAGGAAACGTATATATAAAGTATAAACCACCATTACAAGATATATTAATATATTTTCTAGATCCGTTACTAATCGTGTTCGTATATAAGAGAGCTAGCCAAGCAAAGCATTTCACCGTATAGTTAAAACCAACTCACCATACTGCAAAGTCAAAAACAAAATTATTGGTTTAATCATTTATCATTTAAGAAGAATATATAATATTTCTAATTTCAAAATTTAATGGTTTAACTTGGATATATATGCATCCGTTGTTGATGAAATTCCTGGTGAATCACGTTTCACATGTTTATGATATAAAATTAAATAATATAAACCAGAAAAAAACAAAATCAAATTCAACAAAATCGTAAAACACATTTCATGATGAGTAACCGATCTCGGGAAAACAAAGAGAATAATTTTCATCACATGATATGTTCTCTTTCCTATCTTTCTTATGAATCATCATTTTTCATAATGGGTCATGGTATAACCTTTTTTTTATGTTTGTGTTTAGTTAATCTGGTGATAACAAATTAAGGATCGAAACAAAAAGAAAAATAACCTGTTTATAGAAAATTCTCCAAGCCAAACACTTAAAAAAACAAAATTACCTATGGACAAATCAAGGAAAATGCGATCCTCCATTTTACATGGCAAACATGTAATGTATAGTGTATTTATAACGGAATTACCTAGGGATCACTGAAAACGGACTCAACTAAGGATTATCGCGAATAATAATGACACTTAGCAGCTACCATGACAATATCATCCATGGGATGTTCTCATGTTCATCGATGGATGTTGACAATCATTGTCAATGATACTGATTGTTCTAGTAAGGGTCGACGACCTAAGCTCACTCGTACCCGCAAACATGAATATTAATTTTATTCTAGCTTTTATTTGTTTATCAGGAGAATTAACATGACGATGCAAAGAATATACCACACTAGAAAGTAGAAATGAGATATTCACCGAATTAAACATTTTATAATTATCCAGTAAAAAAAACATCCATGACAACAAAACCAGCAATCATTAGAGACACTACAATTTAACCTTAGCAACATGTTCTTGATTGATCTTGACATATATACATAATAATTAATACACACTTTCTTTCTTTCATTTTTTGTTCCTTCATTTAAAAGTTTAAAGAACCCCAGATCAAGTAGCAAAACAAAAGGATCAAACATTAAGGTAATTTATAACTAATCATAATTTAAAGAAATTAATTAACAAGTAACAACAAAGAAAGAAACACACCCATATAACAGAAACCCTAGAACAAAAACCTAAAAATGAAACTTGATGCTTGATGTAGCAAACATAATCGGACCGAACGGCTTAATTCCCCATAAAGATCGAACAAGAGTTGATTCATGATGTGCTGGATTTGATTTGAAGATGTGGAGTACTTATAAGAAACTGACTAGGGTTTCTTGTAGGCCACCAGCTTCAAGGTAGAGAGTTTGAGGTTGATCATATGAGATAATGAAGTGGTTTTTTGTGTTTATATTTTGGTTGGTGAATGATAAGGAAAGGTGGGTAATGATTACGGTGGTGATGGTGGTCATGGAGAGTAGTGATTGCGATGGAGGAACAGGCAGCAGGATGAGAGAGGTGGGGAAGGAAGCGATGATTATTGTTTGAAATCATGACTAAAAGATATCTAACTCATCTTCTTCTCCCTATATCTATCCTCTATATATATGTCTAGATACAAGATAAATATATTTTTCGTAATATTTGATTTTAATTTCTTTTCTTTAAAAATTAAAAGTCATAATATATGCTGTTATCTTGGTCTTAGTACTGTTTTTCATGTAAAACATGACTCTTTTTTCCTTGATAAAATACTTTTAGTTTTCACATGATAAACTTGACTCTTTAACTAGCTAGAGAGCATGAATTATTTCAGTTGATAAGATAGAAAAAATAAAAGATAAAAAGAAATATAATATAAATATCTGTTTTATTTTATTTAAAATATAAAAGTCAGTTGTTAAAAAATAATAATCAATTCATTGGTTTTTCAGGTGTCATTTTTCTAATTATGTGGTTATGGTTTGGTTATTTGGTTACTGTAAACATTTATTTTATTGTCAGTTAGTTTTATAATTTTAATTAGCTTTTATCCTTGTATTATGAGAGTTGTTTTACATTATTCGTTTCTATAATACACACACACATATATATTTGGATTTTAATTTTATTTATTACAAGAAAGTTAATAATATACTTAGGGTTTGATGATAAAAGTGTTTCACATATAAATGAGAAATTATAACCCGATTTAAAAGATATCTGGCGATACCCATGACTCGCTTAATTTTTTACTATAAAATTGTTTATTAATTATAAATAATATCTTTCTAAAAAAATTGAATATTAGTTTTAAATATATCCCTATATTCCTATTTTATAGAATTTTCATAATAAATATTTGGTGAGATTAATTTTTAATTTGCTATAACCTGTTTAAAGACTATCTGGGTTTGGTGAGATCCATACCCGTGAATTCAAGTTAAATGAATAAGAAACTCCCATTTACAAATAAAACAATCTGATAACTTGGGGAGGGTGTAGAGGACAACCAAAGAGCTTTTAAAGGTTTCATTTATATACATTTAAGATTAGCTATTTGTACATAGTTGAATCATAGAATCCAGTTATCAATAAAAATCGTTGGTTCTTTAGTTTTTGTTTTAAAGGCAAATTAGTTTTATTTTCTTTTGCAGAACCCAAACCCAGATCTTCAATTAATACATTTTTCTTTCACCTTTTTGTTATGATACGATCATTTGGTTTTTTACTACCCTTAAAAGAAAAGTAACACAACAGCTATATAATATAAATATTTAAACTCCAAAACTTTGTGAAGAAAGGAAAATTATTTCACTTTAAACATCAGAAAATAAACTAGGGTAAAGATTAATCAAGTGCATTCTGATTAAAAAACATACGCATCAAAGTAATAAAAGAAAGGCGCAGATTATTAGGTGGATGACTAATTTTATAAATTTCAATTTCTTTTCATTGGATAAATAGTATTCTATAATTTTATTTAATTTAAAAAAACAAAGCTTTTGCATAAAAGAGTTCAGCATAAAAGAGTTCATTCTAATTTCTTTGTATCTATTCGCATTCATAAGTATCTACTACAGAATCCGTTATTGTATATAAAATTTCTCACTTTTTTGTCTTATTAAATAGCTTTTCAGGTTTTCTTATTGTAGATTGTATTTTGATGGACTATATATACTTTTAGAAAAAAAGGGAAAATTTTTATTAAAACCTAGTATATTAATGCAGCGCATGACTTATGGTGAAATGACTATAAGTTCGTCACATACGGTTTCCATGTGTAGCTAATAACCTTTGTTCGTAAGCATTTACGAATGGTCATTAATTATTCATGAGATGAAAATGATTTATAAATTGATTTCAAATATGCTCGTCTTAAAATTTTATGTGTAGTACATATAATAAAATTATATCTACAAGACATGATTGTCTATATACATACAAACAATTATGCACATGTGAAAATACATATACGAGAACACACGTGACCATGTAGTAACATATAATTATTTAGAGCATATTGGTTGAACATCTATGACGCTACACGCTTAAGCATGGCGTACTCACTCTATATCATTAAACCCGGCCTTAAACATGACGTACACAAACTCCTGAACATTTTATTATAGAAAGTCGGTATAAAATCATAACCATGTATATATTTTTACATAAATGATTACTATAATTTACAAGAAGAAATAAAATATAAGTATATCCTAAGAAATCAAAATGATACCTTAAAAGTACATTTATAGATGATATTTAAATGGTTATGATAATGCAATAATAAAAGGAGTAATTATTCTATAATAGGCAACAGGAAAAAGGCTGTTTATGGACTGTATATGGGGAGAGGACGATTTGTTTAATCTGTGGTTGTGACCTTTATTGGGTTTTGCTAAAGAAGATCAAAGAATATTTGCCCGTATAAATAAATAACAACTTTATTTTATAAATTTAAAACAAATAATTACACAAAGGAATCTTTAGAATACTGGTCAGTTTACAGGCAGGCAAAGCTTACAAGCATGTGGACTCTTTCCACATCTGTCTTGACCAAATGTTAACGTTCACAGAATTCTTCTACTGCCCATAATACAATTTCGAATCTTATCTGTGACGTTGAGTTATATTGTATGGTGTAATATCTAGTATTCATAGATACGAGTGTGTTTACATTGTAATTGATAATCTATCAAATAAAATAAGTTTGTAAAGAATCAATAATTAGCTGAGGAAAACGTGTGGAAGTGGACCTCTAACTATCAGAAGTGAAGACCGAGTACTCCCCGAATTCTCGAGTTTTTATTTTTACCTATAAAGAGCAAAGAGATCAATAGAATACACACAACATGCATTTCACCAACTCACTCTCAACACTTCGAATCGGTCTACTATTGCTCTCTCCTTATGATTTTTACGAGAATCAATAAGAACAAGAGGCAGAGTGACGATTAGTGACCTCCCCGCTCCCAAGGTTTTATGCCAGAGATCTTCAAGGATCGAGGGCTTTTCTCGTAACCACCATGACGAATAAATATTCAAGCACACTACCTCACTTACAAATTTGATCACAAAGCTATTGCTCTTAAGTTTTTGTCAAAACAAATATAATGAGTGGTCAAAACAAGTATAATGTGTTGAAAAGAATCGATAAATAAAATACTTTGTAAGCCGGGTTTTGAAAAATGAAATTGGATAATAAAATAAATATTTTGAGTAATTGTTACTACTAGTAATAAAGTTTCACATTTATATATGTTTCCAAATGTGTTGGATTGAAATGGCCTTTTTGAGTGATGTTGCAACTTTTATTGTAATTCAAAGTAAATCTTTTTCAGAGATTCAAAGCGGACATGTTTGGAGTAACATGAAACAAGGCCCAAAGCTAAGAAAACAAAGGTTTGGGGGTGGGTTCTTTTTCACTTTATGTCTTTAGGTAGTCTCATTGCATGCTACACCAAGCATGGAATTGTACAATTGCATTATTTCCTTTCTAATTCAGTGTCTCCTTTTTTACCACTCCTTACCCATATATAATTGTTAGTTCTTTTAGCTTTCTATTCAAATTTGTCTTGCCATCAGCCAGTATAACTTTATATTGATTATTATTATAACATAGTTCAATATAAATGATTGCAGAAGTCGTTAGACAATGTCAAGTCAGTTGATTTGGGAGTTGTGAGTAATTTGCCTAGTCGGGAAGTACTCGAGAATTACTCGCTGAGTACTCGGCATCGAGTATTCGGCGCCTAGGCGAATAATTGTATACTTGTAAATATAATACTTATATAACTAGTCTAATAATTAAAGGTAAAATAAACTTGTTTAATTTCAGTTTTGTAACATGCAGGTACTTTTATTTTAGGATTTTTCTTTTATATGTGAGTTTTGGCTGCTGAGTGGATGTAGTTAGCTTGGCTTTATCACATGAAGTCATGAAGTAAACAACCTCTTTTCTTTATTGGATTTCAAATAGAGGGTTTACAAAAGTTTGTAAGGGATCATTTCATATAATTAACCAAGTTTATATCTATTTATTATAAGCCTAACACCATATATATATATATATATATATATATATATAGGAGAGGGTTCCATTGAGAACCATAGTTTTCTAGAAAACCAATTAAATTAATTTGAACCATTGATCTATTGGTTGATATATTCAATGGCAATTAGGTAAATAACTAAAAATTAAAGGAGATTAATTATGGACATAAAAGGGCAAATTGGGCAACTTAGAAATACTAGTTTTGGAAATTCCTACAAATCCTCTCTCATATCTCTCTCTCTCTCCGTTTTTAATATTGGCACATATGTATTTATATTTTGTCTTTCATTCCTTATTTTTAGGTAGATTCAACTGGTTATTTTTAAAGTATCTATCATTTTCATTTGCGAACTCTTTTACTTTTATGTTTTAGATTTAGAGTGGTTTAAACTTTAAAGTTTGTGGTGTCTTACATGCTTCACACATTTAATTTTTATTATGTATTCCTATGTACTCTTTTTTTGTCTGTTATCCTTAATTACATGACATGCATGCTAAAATGTGACGATACATATATGTAACGACATATTTACATATATGTAATATAACCAAGTTGCATATATGAAACACCATAGTTACATATATTTTTCTTTTTGTTCGTTGTGTTATTCTTCATATACATATATGTAGTTCATATGCGTTTACGTATATGTAGTAGCTACAATATTTTTACATTTTGAAATCGGTCATACTAAAATACTTTGTATTGCATATATGTATTAAACTAAAATCAAGCTACGTCTAAGTAATTTAGCAATTAGAAAGATACGCATATGTATCACTCCGTTTGTATAATATATGCGTAATAAGCTACATATATGTTAGATAACAAAGTTACATATATGAATCAATATTCATATATGTAACCTCAACGTGCATTAGACGTGGCTAATGCATTGATAACATAATAGCCTTTTTGGATTCATAAATGTGATGAAAAAGGTTGAAAAAGGATTATTAGAAATCAAACCCGTATTTTGCTTCAGTGGCACCACAATCTTTTGACAATACCTTCTCACAAATTTATTAATTCTATATTAACTGTGAGCACTAAACAATTAATAAAAACACATAACACGTAGGACAGTAAATCAAAAAATAATTGACCAAATCAAAATCCCACGCTGATGATGAGAAAGATGGCAATGAATTAAATTAATGCCGCTCAAGATTCTTGAAAATGTTTTCCATTTATTAATATTAAAACATCAACTATAGAATGAAGGATTAATATCACATAGTAGC
Source organism: Bidens hawaiensis (assembly GCF_021521415.1). Classification (NCBI taxonomy): domain Eukaryota; kingdom Viridiplantae; phylum Streptophyta; class Magnoliopsida; order Asterales; family Asteraceae; genus Bidens; species Bidens hawaiensis. The sequence goes on from NW_027491136.1 coordinate 1,197,368, forward strand.
AAAATCTTAACAAACCATGAAAGTTTCAACCCACTAAAAAGCCATCGTGATGATTTCAACACCGCCATGTCAATCAGATGAAAACGCAATCGGAATGATATGCAGAGAGAAAACACTTTGGAAGTTTAGGGTTTAGATGAAAGAGATTAGATTGGAATGAGAGAAATTCATGGAATATAAATTAAAAATATATATATATAACCACCGAGTATAATGGATTGACAATTTACCAAATAACCCTTCACAAAAATTAAAAAGAAAATAAAAAGAAAATTCAATGATTGGTTGAAATGAGTTCTTATAGTTTTCAAGTAAATTGATGGTTTTCATTTGAACCCTCCTCTCTCTCTCTCTCTCTCTATATATATATATATATATATACAATGGTCATCATTATCATTTTTATAATAATAAATCAAAATAATTAAATTATACCTTATTATTATATTAGCTAGGTAATTATTGATGGACCCATATTACCATTTCTTGTTAATCAAGGGTTCCTCATGGGTGCACATAAATATATGAGGAGATTAATTAACATTATAACATACATTAACACATACATTAAAATTAGTTTTCCTCTTTCTTTCCATATTTTCGGTTTCATCAAGAACCCTAATCCCCATCACTAATATACATCTTAAAGGGGAACTCGACTAAGCTGACAATCATGTCGTCTGGATCATTCTTATCAGTCGTGGCTACTCTCTTTGTTGTAACAGGTATGTTTTAGTTATAAGTTTATCATAACATTTCTATTATATACGTAAAGAACTGATCAACATGTGGTATCAGAGCCGGGTTAATTAATCATTTCTTTATGTTTTCCTTAAATCTGGATCTTATCCAGAAGACAAGAACTAAAACCTAATAAACCCTAAGTTAATTTCGATTTATTATTAATTTTGTTTTATTTTAATATTGAAAATCGAATATACGTAGAAATCGATCTGTTAATTTTCAATTTTTATATATTGAAAACCCTAGGTTAATTTTTGGTTTTTCGCTATTAGATTCGTATATGATATAACCCTAAGTTTTTCGAAATCTGATTCAACGATGTTCTTCGTGTTCATCACAATTTTCGAAAAATCAAATATAATTAGGTTCAAGATCTAGATTGTTATAATAATTTTTCCTATTATTTTGTTAAACTTTATCCCAAGATATTTTGAATTCTGGAAAATTAATAAAAAAATTCTTTTTGAAAATAATCAAATCTTGGATAAACAATCCCTAAGAATTCAAATTAAACCTTATCACGTAAATGTTTATGGACTTATGGGTGTATGTGTATACGGTTAAAATAGTTTTTGGAAAACACTAAATCCCGAAAAACACATCGAACCAGAAAACTTAATTCCCGAGATTATTCCCGAGATTAAAACCTTTTCGTGAACAGTTACTAAAAATTTCTTGAACAGTACACTAAAAAAATTTGGTTTTTGCTATTAACTAATTAATGTTTTGTAAACACTTTATATATATATATATATATATATATATATATATAGGGTTGAGTTCACACTACTACATAAATTGGAATTTGGTACGGATTTTTGCTACGGAAAAAATCGGGCGCCAATTTTGCTACGAAGTAGCTACGGATTAGCTATGGATATATTTTGCTATGACTTTGCTACGGATATTCCGTTGCGAAAAAAAATCTGTAGCAAACTTGAAAAAATAAATACAATAAAAATGACTTGATAAAACTGGTAGCAAAATCCGTACCAAAATCATGAACGCGAATATTTAAAGCGTTGTAAAATAAATTTTATTAAAAGCCGTAGCAAATTTGAGAAATTAAAAACATTGACAAAAAATTTATTGCAAAATGCGTAGCAAAATCAAAACAAATAAATTAAAACTAATTTGGCAAAATTTGTAGCAAAGTCCATAACAAAATTCGTAGCAAATTTGAGAAAATAAAAGTACTGACACAAAAGTTGTTGCAAAATGGAGTAGCAAAAAAAAAAATATTTTAAAACTAACTTTGTGAAATCCGTAGCAAAGTTCGTAGCAAAATCAGAAAAACGAAAATAAATTAGAAAATCTTTACAAATCTCAACAAATATGTCTTCTTATCAACACGGTACCCAATTGAAGTTGACCCATTTGTTTCTTTAGGGATGGACCAACGACCCATTATCCTATGTTCAAGACCCTCTCCAAGATTTCGAATGTCTAAGGCGAGTAATAAAAGCGGCCCTTATATAAAAAAATCTCAAAAGAAGTCGACCCAATTGTGTCTTTAGGGATGGACCAATGACTCATTATCCTAAGCTCAGGGCTGTCTCCGAGATTTCAAGTGCTCAGGACGAGTAATAAAAATGACCTTTTAGAAAAATCTCTAATGATCGACAATAATTGTAATAAAAATCAATAAAATAAAGTTATTGGGTTTAGAATTGGTGTTTGGAATTCAAAATTATTATTTAATAGTATATGTTAAAACATGGTCGGTTTGAAGTTTGAGCAACAAAAAATTAATTATCATTTTAAATTTTTGTCTTGAATTAAATGAATTCAAAACATGTGCTAAACTCAAGTTGTATTCCTGCTTTGCAGGTTCAGTGCTTGTCACACCCGACTAGCACAATGCGGAAGCGTAAAACGGGAATGTAACAGATACCTCTGGTATCAACACATTGTTTATAAAGAAACATTACAAACTAATTTACAATATATTACATTTCTTTGTTCTATCATTGTTTTACAGTCTAGGTGATACAAACAAAACTAGTTCGTTAACTATACGTTCTTACTACTAACACCCTTGCCTCTATTCACATAGCATCAACCACACACCTTGGGCAAGTAACAGATCACCAAATCATTCCGATTTAGGTAAACCTGAAAGGCAGTTTAAAACGGGTCAACTACTAGAGTTGGTGAGTTTCACGAGTTTCAAGAAAACAGTAATGAGTATTCACAAGTTAACACTTGTAATCATGAAATAAGTATGTATGTAAATGATGTAATTATACTAAGCTACAGTGAAGCCTTGACTGTATGTGCTGCGTGCATCCATTTCCCACGCTCAATCAACCACTGTGGCCCCTTTCCGCCCACAACATGCCCCAAGTAGCTATGTCTAACACTACATAGCGTGTTGTATAATTATGGTCATGTGCAAACGGGGTAAAGTCTCAGCAATACATGCCGGCTCCGTTTGGGTTTGTCAAACCAATAGTACTATTCACAAGCCACCGGCTCGAAGTTAATCACTGTGATCGTGGGGACTTTCGTGTGTTAGCACTTAGATAATTCACATCAATACATGTTTCAAATATGTATATGTAATCAAACATGCTTTTCACCCCAACAGTTCGTAAAACAGTTTAGAAGTGGGGTCATGAAACTCACGGTTTAGTAGATAATCAGTACTGTATCAGCTCGTGGTTTGTTCAGTCCGCTATCAGTAGTTCCTATAATCAATATTATAATAATATTAATATTTTAATATTATTATAATCTCAATACTAAACTGGGCTGTATAACTAATCTGGGTGTAGCTGGAACGCCCAGAAAGTGGCAATAGGCTTAGGTTGTGATGTTGTTCAATGTCTAATACTTAAAACGGAACTTGGCTCGGATTCACGTTTTCCCGGCCGGGCCAAGTTGTTCGTTTACGCGTTCAGAAAACAGCTATGGGAAAATAAGCTTGGGTAAATGTATTGGTTAATAAAATGAATAAGTTATAAATAAGGATCACATACTGGGGTCCTGGATTAGCCACGGGGCCCGTTTCCGTTTATTCAGTTTGATTTGAGAAGAACGCGCACAATCCACCCGGATTGTCCAGGTTTCTCATAGAAAAGTTCGTTTTTACCTAATTAGTCCAAAAATATGATTTTTGATCACTCTTGGTGTCTTGACATTCCCGCAGATTCGTTAATCGCGAACTTGCCGGTTTTTATAGAAACTGAATTTGTTTAATATTCAAATTAGCATAATTAATTAACCGTTAATCATTAAATTATGAAAATTTAGACACTTATCAATTAAAATATGTAGATTTTTATAAAAATATTTCTGGAATTATTTACTGATTTATTAATTTATAAAAATTCATTTTATCAGTTATATTTCGTCTGAAAATCGTCTGTTTACCCCAAAAAATTTCCAAAAATTCCACAAAAATTCCTGAATACTCAAATCATGTCTCAAAATAACCTGTATCAATTCCAGAATGTAAAAAGTCCGTGCAATATTCTTTTCGGCCCAAATTCGGCTATAAAAATTCACACGAACGCATATACACAAAACCCCTTTAGTCTTCTCCAAATGATCCCAAAATTAATATGTGATCAAAATACATCAAATATGAGTTCCCATAAAAATTTCATAATTTTTGAAGTATTTTAGCTATTTTTCCCAAATAAACGTCCCAATTCGGTAATAAATTCGCCAAATATTCTCGGATGGTCGAAAAATTACCAAATTTAAACAGGGACTCAATGACATGGTCCCTGATATCTTTGAAAAATTTCAAGGCCTAATAATATGCTCATCACAACCTTAACCTAAACAGCCCGTAAGCGAGTGTTTTGGCATTACCTTAGCGGTTTTGGTTCGTTTCCGCCTTTCTAGTAAACTTTTCAAGCTCTTGTGCTCCTATGTAGGCTAGGTACAGGTCCTATATCACAAACCAAGCAGGTTTCATCAATAGAACAACCCTTTAACTTAGGGTTTCGGCTAGTGCACAAAAACGAACTTTTGAACCGTAAAAACGCCGTTTCAACCCTTTAATCCGTGTTTATGGCCAAAAAAATTATCAAAACAGGTTCCTTACCATGTGTATGATCAAAACATGTTTATGGACCATTTTTAGGATTTTTACATGGTTAGGAATGATTTTTAGCAATTAAGACATGTTTTTATGATATTAATCAAGGTTAAACAAGTTTAAAAGCTACTTATTTAAGTTGTTACCTTAGGGTTTTGGAAGATTTCTGGAAAAGTGACTTGCAGCTGCTTGGACTCCAGTTTTTTATCAAGTGAAATGAATAAAAAGCTTAGGTAACAAGTTTTATAAAAAAAATGGGGGTGGGTTTACTAGGCCGATCGAAATTCCTTATGGGCCCATTTTGGGCTGTTTTGGCCCAATTTTCTGATTTCTCAAGCCCAAATACGAAAAGCCCAGTCCAAATTTAGTTCGGGTTCGGTTTTTGGCGCGAAAAACTTATCGAGTGCGTTAAACAGTGCGAAAACGTGTGTTTTTCGGCTAGTTTTGAGTAAAATTATAAAAACATACTATATGTTTGTAAAAATCAAAAATATTTTCACGGATCGCTTAAAACATTTCAAATAAGTTTTTAGTAAGTCTTTTTCGGCTCATCGGATGATACAATGCTTGGTTTGTAACTATCTTTCGCGTTTAAATCTATAGCGGGTAGTTAAACGAGCATATTTTCGTTTAACTTGTTTGCTATCAAACTAAGACCATATTTCTAATATTTTAGCTTATATAGATTGTATATCACTTATAGATGGCCCCCCGAGATATCTGGGTCATAACCCGACCCGTTCGATTAATCGTTCGTTTGTTACGCAAAAGGCGTTTATTTGCTTAATCGGTAAATACGTACTGAGGTGTACCTTGTTTTGGCTCAAATGTCACAACGCTGAAGCTTTGAACGTCCCATATTGAAGTAAATTATTAAAGTATTATGTGATATGTCGTGATCAATAGGATTTAGCAACAATATTATTATATTGGAATAAAATATAACATTCATGATATTGGACCAAAATAGAATACTTGTGAGATATGATTGGTAGAATCGGTTGGGCTGGACTAAATAGAATATTTATGTGAACAGTAATTAATAGAGCAATCCATCTAATAAAACAGGGGATTTCGACGATAAGCATAGAAGTCTTTGGTTTGAAGCATTACTTGGTATGATTTTCATGTTCTTCACTTTAAATTAGTTTTATGCTTTCTAGTCTCATAATGAATTTGATATATAAGACTTTATTTTATGTTCTAAACATGATTATTGGCTTAAAAACATTCAGATATTGACAAGTTCTATAATGTGTTGACTGTTGTTTTGACTCTCTGGATTAGGGGTGTTCATGGTTCTGTTTCAAACCGCAAAACTGCTTAAACCAGTCATCGGTTTGGTTTTATGGTCGGTTTGTCTTCTAGTTTTTGGTCGGTCGGTTTCAAAATTTTCAAACCGTAATGAACGGTTTGGTTTGTGGTTTATGTCTTGAACCGGTCGTATAAAACCGGACCGTTAAAATAGGATATCTATTTATTTTTGAAGAGTTATTCGCACATGATAAGCTTAATTCAAACTAGGGTAAATAATGTATGCCTTGATATAAGGGGTTATGACACAGATTACAATTACATGTAGCCTTAGGCCATATTTTCTTATCTTATTTCTAGAGGATCATATATACAATTTCTAACAAACCAAAATATTTTCATGAGTTTATACAATAGTAATAAATAGCTTGTGCCATCATCCAAATTCACAAAGATTCAATTGAAAAGTACCTTTTTCTTTTGTGGTTTTTAAATGTCTAATATAATGTAAAATTGTGTTGAAGACCTCACTAAAATTGTTTAAACTTACGTTTCAAAAAAAATTGTTTAAACTTGTTTCGTAAACTTGTTTAACATGTCTAATATAATATGTACTTTTTCTTTTCCTAAACTTGTTTAAACTTGCTTTATCCTCAAATCAGATTGTTAAAAAACCATAAACACATGTTTGTTTATGACAATTAGTTTATTTATGTTTGTTTTTTCTTGTTTATGTATGTTTGTTAACTAAAATTTTGCAATGACTTTAATTTTATGCAACGACTTTAATTTTAGGTACAACATTGATTTTATTGGTCATGGAGTGGCTTACTGATCGAGCATGGATGTATAAAAGGACCAATATTGACGGATCATCAAATTTGGAATACTATAACAACTTGAACAAGTGGTTAGACTTTGTCTATCCTAAAGAAAGTGTTGTGGATCGAAGGGTAACTAAGCGTCGTAAGATAGTACTTGACATCAAATGTCCTTGTTTAAGATGTCAAAATGGCATCTACAGAAATAGAGAAACCGTTGAAGAACACTTGCTTACAAAGGGTTTCATGCCTCGTTATTACACATGGTGTGAACATGGTGAAACTTCCACCCATGAGGTGGGACACTCGCCTACTACTAGGAAATCTATTAGTGATGATGATAATGATGGTTGTAGACAGATGGTGTTAGATAGTATGTATGCATCTGGTTATGATCCAAAAACACACTCAAATCTGGATTCAAATAATTTTGAAGGAGATGCACATAATTCAGAAGCAATGAGATTCTATGACATGTTACAAGTTGCTGATGAGCCTTTATGGGAAGGGGAGAAGGCCACGGATTGTTCAAAGTTACAATCCGCCACAAGTTTCTTGAATTGGAAATCACTTTACAATGTATCAACCGAATGTTATAACCACAACATTTCCATGGTGAAAGCGTTGTTGCCTAAAGGGAATAAGCTACCCGAAAATTTTTATAATAGAAAAAAGAGTTTAGAAAAGCTTTGTCTTCCTAAAGAAAGGATTGATGTTTGCAAAAATCATTGCATGCTATTCTATAAGCAAGATAAGGAATTGACCCAATGTAAATGGTGCGGGGAGTCTTGTTACAAGAGCGTGCAAACTAAGGTACCTCATTTGGTGATGACATACATGCCAATTGGCCCAAGACTTAAGAAGTTGTATATGACTACAAAGACCGCAAAAGATATGACTTGGCACCATGATCACAAAAAAAAGGATAGTAGTATGGCACATCCAAGTGATAGTAAGGCTTGGAAGCATTTTGACTCGAAGAATCCTGACTTTGCGAATGAGATCCGTAACGTTCGTCTTGGATTATGTACCGATGGCTTTAACCCAAATAACACAAACTCAAGCCCTTATTCACTTTGGCCTGTCTTTCTTACAATATATAACTTACCTCCATGTATGTGTTTGAAAGACTCATTTGTTAAATTGTGTTTGGTTATTCCTGGGCGAAAGAGCCCAAGTCAAAACTTAGATGTGTTTCTAAGGCCGCTAATAGACGAGCTAAAAGAGTTATACGAGGAAGGCATTGAAGTTTATGATGCTTATCATAAAGAAAATTTCACTATGAAAGCTATCCTTTTATGGACGGTCAGTGACTTCCCCGCTTATGCAATGTTATCTGGTTGGAGCACACATGGTCACTTGGCTTGGCCACACTGTATGGGAGACACATAAGCTTTTAGGTTGCATGCAGGACGTAAAACAAGTTGGTTTGACTGCCATCGGAGATTTTTACCTCGATCACACCCTTTTCGTAGAGATAAAGATGGATTCCGAGCTAATAAACCTATACCGTCATCATTTGGACCTCCAGTTGAGTTAGATGGTTGGAAAATATATGAACAAGTATGTGACATTCCAAGTGTCTATGAGGGGGTAACACATAACCTAAAGAATAAACTTCCAGAATTTGGTAAAACTCATAATTGGGTAAAGAGAAGCATTTTTTGGGAGCTTGAATATTGGCCCATGTTGTTAATCAGACATAACCTTGATGTAATGCACATTGAGAAAAATGTTTTTGAGAATTTGTTTCAAACCATCATGGATACTGAAAAAAAAAAAGACAATATTAAGGCAAGAGTGGATTTAGAAAAAAATTGCAATCGACCATCATTGCATACTTGGTCAGGGGAGAATAATAAACACAAGAAACCAAAAGCATCATACACTCTAACCAAAGATCAAGTAAACGAAGTATGCAAATGGTTGAAAACAATAAAGTTCCCTGATGTAACACCCCGACCAAAGGCGGATTATACATCGGGGCGCCACATATTGTTTCATTACTCGTGACACTATTGGGTGCCAATATTTAATAAATACATTCATTCGCGTACGCGCAGAGTAAACACAGCTAACATAAATCATCATAAATCAATATATTATAAATCATAATATTCGAACAGCAATAACTTGTCTTGATACATTTTAATCTAGGTCCAAAATAAAGAAAACTTCCTATGTGTCCACAAGCTCCAAAACAGCTACTGCAAACCTGAACATGTGTTAAAATAAACGTCAAACACTTGCGTGTTGGTGAGAAATCAAGTTTAATACAATACATAGATAACCATAAATCTGCGCGCAACATGTGTATGTCTGGTTTTCAACAAGGGTGTAATCTGATCGGGACCAACTCTAAGATTCATAAGACTGCCAGTGCTCACAATTGAGCTCACAAACAAGACAAACTGTGCATGTGTAAACAAAAGAGAAAATCATAAACGATAGTTCTCCCGTGTTCATCTAATGGTACCATGAAAACTGCGGAATAGACCGACAAGACGGTTAATGATCCACACATACAAATAAACAGCCAAGTCTACGTCCTCAACACATGGGATACTGCGCGACTAAAGTTCATAAACAGTTTAAGACTCTAAGTTTGTATGAACACATGAACATCCCAAAACATTAAAAGCAAAAAGGGATTAGGTACGAGATTACTCACTTGATAAACGATGCGGTGTAAGATAAAGCAAGAACCAACTTTAAACAAGCACAAGTTAACCTATAAATAAGATTATTGTTTTAATGATTGGTTTTAATTCTTGATTATAAGTTAGCATAATTAATAAGTAAGTTATTATATATAATATATATATATTACCGGAAAAGCAGGGCAGAACAGGGAGGAAGACGGAGGCAGAGAGGGAGGCGGCAGAGAGAGCAAGGGGCAAGAGAACAGGAGAGATTAAGTGTTTTGTGTGTGTAGTGTTAGGAAAAATAATACTATTATTTATAGAGAAACCCTAGGGAACACAATCCCTAGAAAAAGGGAAAGGATCTTTAACAGGATCAAGCAAAAGATATCAAAAAGCATAAGAATCCAAAAGCAAAAGATATGGAAAGATATGGCAGCTGCAGAGGCAAGATAAAGCTGACAGGGAACAGTAAAAAGCATGGGCGGGTCAGATAAAGGTACTGGTCAAGCATGGCAAAAGCAGATCTCAAAAGATAATGTCAGTCACTTTTTCTGCCAACCAATGGGGTTGGTGCGCATGCTGCGCCGAAAGTAACTTTTCAGACATAAAGCAGATTAGGTCAACAGCTCAAAAGATAAGACAACACAAAAGCAAACGGCTAGATTAAACAGAAGAAAACTCAAAGGGTTTAGCGCGAGAAGGCTCGAGCGCGAAGGCAGACACAGAAGGTCAAGAGAGCGCGAGCGCGAAGGCAGACAGAACTAACCTTAACGCGTCGCGGAAAGAACTACATGTCTGAGCGCGCCGCGGGAAGAATCACATTTCTTAGCGCGCCGCGGGAGGAACTAAAATTCCTAGCGCGTCGTGGGAAGAACTACGATTCTTAGCGCGCTGCGAGAAGAACTACAATTCTTAGCGCGCTGCGAGAAGAGTTCGTCTCGCGTATCGCTGAAACAGGTGGTCTTCACGCAGGATTCCTTGTAAGGGGTCTGGCGCGTGGAGCAGCGCAGACAACCTTAGGCGGGAAGGAACAAAGGACAAGCAAAGAGGGAAACAAGGCGTAAGGGCGGGACGGCGACAAGAGGGAAAAGAAGGCGGAAAGAGAGAAGAAGAGGGACGGGACGGCGGAAAGAAAGAGAGAGAAAGAGGCGGGAAGGAAAATATATATTATTATTAAAAATAAAGTAAGTATAAATAAATATTAAATCATAAAAGAAAGAGATCGGATCAGAGAAACGGGTACCTGGGTCGGGTCGGATCAGGGCAGATGTTACAGTCTCCCCTACTTTAAGAAATTTCGTCCCGAAATTTATCTCGAAGTAGGTTGCGCAGAGAACAGGTGCGGGTACTTGATCTTCATTTGATCTTCCCTTTCCCATGTAAACTCGGCTCCGCGCTTGGACTCCCAACGAACTTTCACGATAGGGATGCGACTGCGCTTGGTTTGCTTTACCTCGCGATCCATAATCTCAACAGGCTTCTCAACGAAATGCATAGTTTCATCAACTTGAACTTCATCAAGTGGAATGTGAAGGTTCTCTTCAGCTAAACACTTCTTGAGATTGGATACATGGAACGTTGGATGCACATTACTGAGCGCGGGCGGCAGGTCTAGTCTGTAGGCAACTTTTCCTACACGCGCCAGAATCTTAAATGGTCCAACATATCGAGGAGCAAGCTTACCTTTCTTCCCAAAGCGGACAACACCCTTCCAGGGCGACACCTTGAGGAGAACAAGATTACCAACTTGAAATTCGAGAGGCTTCCGCCTACGATCTGCGTAACTCTTCTGTCGGCTTCTGGCAGTCAGCAGATGATCACGGATTTTGGCGATTTTATCGGTTGTCTCTTGAACAAGTTCGGGTCCTGTGATTTGAGTTTCTCCCACTTCGCTCCAACAAATCGGGGAGCGGCATTTACGACCGTAAAGTGCTTCAAATGGGGCCATACCGATACTGGAATGATAGCTGTTATTATAAGAGAACTCGATCAAAGGCAGGTGCGAATCCCAATTACCTCCAAAATCAAGAACACAAGATCGGAGCATATCCTCAAGAGTTTGAATAGTTCGCTCAGACTGACCGTCAGTCTGAGGATGATATGCCGTACTCATGTCCAAGCGAGTTCCTAGCGCAGATTGGAGAGATTTCCAAAAGCGGGATATAAAACGGCCATCGCGATCGGATATGATGCTCAAAGGAGTACCATGGCGGCAGACAATTTCCTTGACATAAAGCTGCGCGAGTTGCTCAACACGGTAGTTTTCACGAATGGGCAGAAAGTGAGCAGACTTAGTCAAACGATCCACTATTACCCAAATGCTATCATGTTTTCTTGCTGTCAAAGGTAACTTGGTAATAAAGTCCATCGCTACACATTCCCATTTCCACGTAGGAATTTCAGGTTGTTCGAGCAAACCAGATGGGCGTTGGTGTTCAGCTTTCACTTTAGAACAAGTCAGACATTTAGCTACGAACACAGCAATATCCTTTTTCATACCGGGCCACCAATAAGTAATGCGCAAATCCTTGTACATCTTATCAGCGCCAGGATGAATAGAATACCGAGATTTGTGCGCTTCACTCAGGATATCAGCGCGAAGATTCTCATCAAAGGGAATCCAGATGCGATTAAGATAGCAGAGAATTCCACTCCGATTAGGGACAAAGTGCGCTTCCGCGCCACACGCTAACTCGGCGCGAAGGTTACCATTACTGATGGATGCGCGCTGCGCGTCACGAATACGCGATTCAAGGTTGCTTTGAATCGGCGCAAAGTGAAGCTGGGTGCGCGGCAAGATACAGTTAAGTTGGCAGGGTTTTCGGCTGAGCGCATCGGCTACCACATTAGCCTTACCAGGATGATACCGGATCTCACAATCGTAATCGCTGATGAGTTCGTTCCATCGGCGTTGCCTCATGTTAAGTTCCTTCTGATCAAAGATATGCTGAAGGCTTTTATGGTCAGTGTAGAGGATACACTTAGTACCATAAAGGTAGTGTCTCCAGATCTTCAAGGCAAATACCACTGCGCCTAGTTCGAGGTCGTGAGTTGTATAATTCTTTTCATGAACCTTAAGTTGCCTTGATGCGTAAGCGATAACCTTGCCTCGTTGCATAAGAACACAACCGAGACCTTGGTTGGAGGCATCGCAGTACACGACAAAATCATCATTACCCTCAGGTAGCGCAAGGACAGGAGCTTCGCACAACAATCGCTTGAGCGATAGGAAGGCTTCTTCTTGCTTCGAGCCCCAAATATACGGTTTACCTTTGTGCGTTAGAGCTGTTAAAGGCAATGCGATCTTCGAGAAGTTCGAAATGAAGCGCCGGTAATAACCAGCTAAGCCAAGAAAGGAACGGATCTCAGAAGGAGTAGATGGCGTAATCCAGTTCTTGATTGCTTCAATCTTGGATGGGTCGACATGAATACCCATCTTGTTTACAACATAACCAAGAAACTGTACTTCATCAGACCAGAATTCACACTTGGAAAGCTTAGCATAGAGCTGCTCGGTTCGAAGCTTTTGCAACACCAACCGAAGATGTTGCTCATGCTCGGCCTTGGTCTTAGAATACACCAGAACATCATCGATAAACACAATCACGAATTTATCCAAGAAAGGCCTACACACCCGATTCATTAGATCCATGAAAACGGCGGGTGCGTTGGTTAAACCGAAGGACATGACCAAGAATTCAAAATGGCCATAACGAGTTCGAAAAGCAGTCTTCGGAACATCTTCATCGCGGATGCGCAACTGGTGATAACCAGAGCGGAGATCAATCTTCGAGAAACAAGAGGCACCTTGGAGTTGATCAAAGAGGTCGTCAATACGCGGTAAGGGATACCGGTTTTTAATGGTGAGTTTGTTCAACTCGCGGTAATCAATACACATGCGAAACGATCCATCTTTCTTTTTAACGAACAACACCGGAGCACCCCAGGGCGAAGAGCTAGGGCGAATGAATCCTTTAGCAGTCAACTCTTGAAGTTGGCTGGCCAATTCTTGCATCTCAGCGGGTGCAAGACGGTAAGGAGATTTAGCTACGGGGGAAGCACCAGGGACAAGATCAATACGGAACTCGACTTCACGAGCGGGAGGGATACCAGGAAGATCATCAGGAAAAACTTCAGGGAAATCACGCACAACAGGGATATCGCGAAGCTTCTTCTCTTCAGCAGGTTTGACCACATGGGCTAAGAATGCAATACACTTCTTCCGCATGAGTCTTTGGGCTTCGGCGCAAGACATAAGTTTAAGACCGCGGGAGGGTTTCTCGCCGAAGATGTGAAGATCACCATTTTCTCGAGGTATGCGAATCATCTTCTTGGCGCAAATAACTTCGGCGCGATTATGCGAGAGCCAGTCCATACCAATAATAACATCAAAGCTTCCAAGAGGCATGGGGATGAGGTCGATCAGAAAATCGTTTTCGTTAAGGTTAAGCGTGCAATCTTTAATCACCGAGTTAATTAAAACAGTTTCACCGTTAGCCAATTCAACTGAAAAATCTTCTTTTAAATCGCTGCGCGGTCGCGCAAGCTTCTGCTCGAAGGCGCGAGAGATAAAACTTCGATCGGCGCCAGTATCAAAAAGTACAGAAGCATAAAATCCGTTAAGCAAAAATGTACCATTAACTACGTCATTATTCGCTTGCGCTTGGTGCGCGGTTATGTTAAAAGCTCGTCCACGCGTCACTTGGTTCGAAATCTGGTTCACCGGATTCGCTTGTGTGATTTGCACTTGTAGTCTCGGGCACGCGTTCCGGAAATGACTGGGATCACCGCAGTTAAAGCACGATCTGGGTCGTGGGTTTTGGTAGATTGATTGTGGGTTCTGCGGGTAGACTGGTGGTGTTGGCGCAATTGGATTGGCGGGAAGGACTCTACAGTTCTCAGCAGTGTGACCAGTACGGCCACATCGGTTACAAAGTCGACACGGGGTTTGGGTTGGGTGGTGAAATCTACAGGTTGGGCAAAAGGGATGGTTTCCTGTGTAAGGTTTCTTAAGTGGCGGGGCAGGGAGTGCTGGATTGGTTAAGGCATAGTTGTGGACTACAGGAGGTGTTGGGTAAGCTGACAGAGGGTTAGGCGCGTAAACTGGGGGTTGGTAGATGGGTTGCTGGACAATGGGCGGGTTGGTAAGCGCATAGGCCTTGCGCCTGCGCTTGAGGTTGTTACGGTTCGAGGGTTCAGGTTTGGTTTCTGTTGGTTCAGGGGCAGTCTTGGTGAGTTTGGTCTTCTCAGCTCCCCGCAGGAACAGGGTTCCTGCTCTGACATGGTTGTCGCTGAGCACAGCGGCCAACTCGATGGCGTCAGAGAGGGTAACTGGGTTTCTGGCCCATACAGAATCTTGAATTTCCATGGGGAGACCCCCAAGGAATTTCTCTATGGCTCGGCGGGAAGGGGTAACAAGGTGAGGGACAAGCAGGCTTAGTTCATGGAAGCGCGTCGCGTACTCGCGCGCTTCACCGCTGTATTGCTTAAGATTCCAAAATTCCTCCTCCAGGCGCTTAACTTCGTTGGGAGGGCAGAATTCTCGCGTCAGAATTTCCTTGAATTCCTCCAATGTCATGCTAGAAGCAGCTTCTGCGCCACGCGCATGAGCTACTCCATTCCACCATGTAAGCGCTCTAGATTCCAGGACACTGGAAGCATACAGGGTTCGTCTGTCTGAGGGGCATTGGGTGTGGAGGAAAGTGTTTTCTATTTTCTCAAGCCACTGGAGCATCACGGTGGCTCCTTCAAGACCTGTGAACTTTGGAGGGTTACCCGCGTTGAAGGATTTAATGTTGTAACCAGAGGTGTTAGCATTATTTTGATTTAAGGCTTGGGCTATTGCGGCGGCCATTTCCTGGGAACGTTGCAGCGAACGTCTGCGCGCGGCTTCTTTCTTCTTGAGATGGCGAGCTGATAGCGGAGGCATTCTATAAAAGTTTTAATTTTAGTTAATATCTTGGTTTTATCGCAAAGTATAACTTTATAAAGCTTGGTTTCGCAGAGTTAGATACTATCAAAAGTTAAAGTAGATTAAATGACCCTAAATGCAGACTTAAAGGTAACAAATTCGAATCAAGAATCGACAATTCATGTATCACCATGACTTTCCGAATTTCCAATTTAAAATATACGAGCAAACGAGTATTGGAGATTGACGATTCATGTATCACCATGACTTTTCAATCTTCAATATAAAACATACAAGAAAATGAGTATTGGAGGTTGACAATTCATGTATCACCATGACTTTTCAAGTCTCCAACCTCAGAACATAATCGTAAATGGAAATTGAAAATCAACTATTCATGTATCACCATGACTTTTCGGATTTTCAAACCCAACAAACGAATATGTAAGTAAAATCAATAAAAATCGAAATTCAACAAAAAAAAAATCGAAATATCGCGAAATAAAACATAAAATCATATACTGCGCAAGCGCGAGCATATTCATAAATAACGAGTAATTAACAATAAGCGCGCAAACATGAGATTTCTCTCATGCGCGAGAAGGGACTCTTAGGTATTCTAGGCCGTTACGTCTAACCACCTATCCTAAAGTCAACGGGCTCTGATACCAATCTGTAACACCCCGACCAAAGGCGGATTATACATCGGGGCGCCACATATTGTTTCATTACTCGTGACACTATTGGGTGCCAATATTTAATAAATACATTCATTCGCGCACGCGCAGAGTAAACACAGCTAACATAAATCATCATAAATCAATATATTATAAATCATAATATTCGAACAGCAATAACTTGTCTTGATACATTTTAATCTAGGTCCAAAATAAAGAAAACTTCCTATGTGTCCACAAGCTCTAAAACAGCTACTGCAAACCTGAACATGTGTTAAAATAAACGTCAAACACTTGCGTGTTGGTGAGAAATCAAGTTTAATACAATACATAGATAACCATAAATCTGCGCGCAACATGTGTATGTCTGGTTTTCAACAAGGGTGTAATCTGATCGGGACCAACTCTAAGATTCATAAGACTGCCAGTGCTCACAATTGAGCTCACAAACAAGACAAACTGTGCATGTGTAAACAAAAGAGAAAATCATAAACGATAGTTCTCCCGTGTTCATCTAATGGTACCATGAAAACTGCGGAATAGACCGACAAGACGGTTAATGATCCACACATACAAATAAACAGCCAAGTCTACGTCCTCAACACATGGGATACTGCGCGACTAAAGTTCATAAACAGTTTAAGACTCTAAGTTTGTATGAACACATGAACATCCCAAAACATTAAAAGCAAAAAGGGATTAGGTACGAGATTACTCACTTGATAAACGATGCGGTGTAAGATAAAGCAAGAACCAACTTTAAACAAGCACAAGTTAACCTATAAATAAGATTATTGTTTTAATGATTGGTTTTAATTCTTGATTATAAGTTAGCATAATTAATAAGTAAGTTATTATATATAATATATATATATTACCGGAAAAGCAGGGCAGAACAGGGAGGAAGACGGAGGCAGAGAGGGAGGCGGCAGAGAGAGCAAGGGGCAAGAGAACAGGAGAGATTAAGTGTTTTGTGTGTGTAGTGTTAGGAAAAATAATACTATTATTTATAGAGAAACCCTAGGGAACACAATCCCTAGAAAAAGGGAAAGGATCTTTAACAGGATCAAGCAAAAGATATCAAAAAGCATAAGAATCCAAAAGCAAAAGATATGGAAAGATATGGCAGCTGCAGAGGCAAGATAAAGCTGACAGGGAACAGTAAAAAGCATGGGCGGGTCAGATAAAGGTACTGGTCAAGCATGGCAAAAGCAGATCTCAAAAGATAATGTCAGTCACTTTTTCTGCCAACCAATGGGGTTGGTGCGCATGCTGCGCCGAAAGTAACTTTTCAGACATAAAGCAGATTAGGTCAACAGCTCAAAAGATAAGACAACACAAAAGCAAACGGCTAGATTAAACAGAAGAAAACTCAAAGGGTTTAGCGCGAGAAGGCTCGAGCGCGAAGGCAGACACAGAAGGTCAAGAGAGCGCGAGCGCGAAGGCAGACAGAACTAACCTTAACGCGTCGCGGAAAGAACTACATGTCTGAGCGCGCCGCGGGAAGAATCACATTTCTTAGCGCGCCGCGGGAGGAACTAAAATTCCTAGCGCGTCGCGGGAAGAACTACGATTCTTAGCGCGCTGCGAGAAGAACTACAATTCTTAGCGCGCTGCGAGAAGAGTTCGTCTCGCGTATCGCTGAAACAGGTGGTCTTCACGCAGGATTCCTTGTAAGGGGTCTGGCGCGTGGAGCAGCGCAGACAACCTTAGGCGGGAAGGAACAAAGGACAAGCAAAGAGGGAAACAAGGCGTAAGGGCGGGACGGCGACAAGAGGGAAAAGAAGGCGGAAAGAGAGAAGAAGAGGGACGGGACGGCGGAAAGAAAGAGAGAGAAAGAGGCGGGAAGGAAAATATATATTATTATTAAAAATAAAGTAAGTATAAATAAATATTAAATCATAAAAGAAAGAGATCGGATCAGAGAAACGGGTACCTGGGTCGGGTCGGATCAGGGCAGATGTTACACCTGATGGGTATGCTTCAAATATAGGGGGGGGGGGTGTAAACGTTACAAAAGGTACTTTTTATAGTTTTAAAAGTCATGACTGTCATGTGTTTATGCAACGGCTGCTGCCCATTGTATTAAGAGGCATGTTACCAAAACAAATATTTGAACCTATGGTAGAGTTATGCACATTCTTTCGTGTAATATGTTCAAAGGTTTTACACGTTGAGGATTTAGAAAAACTGGCAAAAAGTATCGTCGTAACCATTTGTAAGTTAGAAAAAATATTCCCACCTAGTTTCTTTGACTCAATGGAACACCTTGTTATACATTTGACCAATCAAGCTCTTCTTGGTGGTCCTGTGCAGTTCAGATGGATGTATCCGTATGAGAGGTAGCCATTTTAATTAACGAATTACTCTTATGACATATGAAATGCAATATGATTGCTAACATTTTATTTCACTTCAACTTTCAGGAAGTTGGGTCGACTAAAAAAAACTATTCGAAACAAAGAAAGGGTCAAAGGTTCCATTGTTGAGTCATATCTCATAGATGAACTTTGTACCTTTTGCACTATGTACTTTGAGTCGATGGTTAAGACACGACTTAATCGCGACCCTCGCAATTTTGCGCTTGATATTCCTTGTTCTTCAAGTGCTGATTCTCGGTTGAGTATATTCAAACACCCATCTAGAAGATTATTTGATAAGGGTGGGAAAAACATAGTTCTTTCTGATAAAGACAAACACAAGGTTCATACTTATATATTGCTTAATTGTCAAGAGCTTCATGAAACCTTATTGATATTTGATGAACATTTGAGAAAATTGTTTCCAAACTGTGACCAAGCAACGCTCGATAAAATGAAAGAAAGTTCATTTGCTGATTGGTTGCGAGATCATGTAAACATAAGACTAAAACTATTTTATATTCTACCATGGTAGTTAACAAATTTATATCATTGCATGCTTGCTAACATATTTTTTAATGAATGTAGGTTATAAATTGCCAGGGAAAGAACATTTGAGAGATATAGCGCCAGGGCCTCTCATTTATGTTCAATCGCACAAGGGCTATTTGGTTAATGGTTACAAGTTTCACACACAAACATCTTACAATGGACGGGTTACCCAAAATTCTGGTGTGTGTGTGTGAAAGGGGCTTCTATGACGAAAATGAAAGTGACTACTATGGATTGTTAGATGAAATCCTAGAGGTGGAATATCACAGCAAACTAGGAAGTTGTGTTGTTGTTTTGTTCAAATGTACGTGGTTTGATCCCACGAAGGGTGTGAGAGTGGACCCAAAGACTAATATGGTTGATGTTAAACCCAAGGTAGTAGGATGCATTGATGACCCGTTTATCCTAGCATCACAAGCACAACAAGTGTATTATACACCATATCCTTCAAAGGATAAAGGATTAAAAGACTGGTGGGCTGTTGTTAAGACGACGCCAAGGGGAGTTTATGTATTAGCCGAAGATGATAGTGAGGTAGGTGATGAGGATAATGAAGATGAAGATCACTTCTTTCAAAATAATGAAAGGTTAGTATGTACAACAACTGATGATTTGCTCCCTATTACTCATGTACACGGAAATGTAATAGAAGAAGTCAACGATATAAGTGATGTAGATCAAGAAGTTATAAATGATAATCGTGAACAGGCTGCGCTTGAAGACACTGATGATGATGATGATGACGACGATGACTAATATGAAGATGAATATTAGTTTGTTTATTTATCATATTATTGTTTGATAATTTGGATGTTTATTGTGCTACATTTGGATGTTTATTGTGTTGCATTCAATGTTTTTAAAACTGGAGCGGTCATCAAACTGGCTATTCTCGTTCACTAGTCAGATCGTTTGGACTGGTGTTAAGAATCAGGTGATATTTTAATTAGTTTAAAAATTGGATCGGTCTCATTCATATACACAGTTTCTTTAGAATGTGCCCAAATCCCATTCAAGATCCAAATATCTTTCAAGATTAGAGTAATTCCTTTCTCCTAAACTATAATCCCGCTCAAATCAAGATCAATTGAGGCCGCTCATTCTTTTTCTCATAAAAAGGAAACCCTAATCAACACAAAGCCTGCACATTTTTATTCACCTCGTGTTCTCTCCTCAAGTCAACCACCACCACTACTGATGATGAAGCAGTAACTGAGCCCTAGTCGGACTAATCGGATTCTTCCCCTCACATTCTATCCTCAATCGGATTAGCAGAATACAACCCTAATCGAAATAGAAGGTAATTTCTCATTAAGTTGTTTATATGTTTTTTCAATAAACCTTAATTCTATAGTAATCTACAAATAATTCAAAACTGAGTAGGAAGAAGAAGAAGAAGGAAAAGGGGGAAATGAGAAATTGCTTGAAATGTATTGCATATGAATTTATGAATGTTTTGTGTAAAAAAAAAACAGTACACTATATTATATGTTTTTATATACTTTTTAGAATATCATCTTCAAATAAATTTATATATGCCTTTTTTTAAGTAATATGGATTTTTGAATGAAAAAGGAAAGAGTATTACAGATTGTTGTAGTTTTTCATCTTCATGTTATTGTGAAGAACTATGTTAAAAAATTCTTCGTGTTTGAGTTCTGGTAGTTTTGGATGCATATATGTGGATCGTTTAGATGATATATATATATATATATTGTAATGTAGTTTGTATATTACTGAATGCTAGTATTTTAACCTAAGATGGCATATATATGCTTATTTGTATGTAGCGTGTACACATTATGAATGGTAATAAAGATAACCCTGGTGATGGTGGTGCTCGTGGTGTTGGTAATGGTCTCCGTGGTGGAAAGACAAAACAAGTTGCGCGGGGACGCAATGATCGTGGCATTGAGTCTTCGGAGCCTCATCTTAATAGAGGTGCTCATGATAAGCCTACTGTCTGGAGACATGGGTCGTATGTGATTGTACGACCTCCAAAAGGTCCTGGACTTGCATCGCGTAGAGTTGGAACCAGCAGTCATAACCGTGTGTATGGTGGTGACCAGAGGACTAATTTAGCTGGGTCGTTAGATATCACTACGACATCACGAGACATGCCAAAGGATATCATTGAAGATGATAATGATGATTTCAATGAGGATTTCGATGATGGTGGCAATAGTGATGATGGTGACAATAATGGTGGTGATGTTGGTGACGACGGCGGTAGGGACTTGATAGACCACCAAGGAAAAAGGTATCTTTCTATTTTAAAATTTTAAGTTATGTCGTTTTCTATACATAACAGTCCTTGTGAATAATAATACTTTTTTTGTTGTAAGAATTATGGCACGCAATGCAGGAGGAGGTGGTAGAGGTCGAGGTGATGGTCCCAGTAGCAGACGAGGTAATTGTCACAATAATAACAACCTATAACCTTAAGTTTGTTTCTTAAGTTTTTTTGTTTAATATCAATTATATTTTTGCATTTCACTTCTAGCATAAATTAGAATAGAACTAATTTTCAGTACCCACGCGTTGCGCTAGATTCTCCAAAGCGTACTATAGAGCGATATGAGAGTTGCATTGTAACTCATAATAGAAGTGGTAGTTATAATGTCTTAAGTTCAATAAAGTTGCCTACTTTGTTACCCACTTCAACAGCTTACAAAATGTCGTGTATATGTGGTGAATCTTTGACACGGTCATTGCCTAGCTAGATATTGGCTATTGGCCTCTATTTCTTTACTAAAAAGATTTTTTGCCTTTCTTCAAGTGGTAGTTATTTGTCCTTTTGATTTAGACTCATCGTCCGCAGAACCTATTAGAGCAATATATTTGGTATTAAAATCCTGTTTTGAAGGCTATAAGTAGATAAATCGACATGTTCACCTGATCAGAGTTGTCTTTTTAAGCTTGTTTTTTTCGGAACGGGTATTGTTGGTGTTATTGCTAGAGGTTGTTCGATTGGTCTTTGTATTATAACTTGCTGCCCGTCTGCGATGTTTGTAACCCTATTAACAATGATTGACCTATCCGCTTTCATTGTAAGGTCAATACAGCTTTAGTTGACAGATACCATTGGTTCCCATTAATAAGCTGCAAGCAACAAAACTAATAAGTTAATACCATAATGAATGCTATATGTGAGTTTCATTGCACTTAAATATGCATGAAAGATCATTAAACTACAAAGAAAAAGAATTTCCTTTTGTGGGTTTCCTCTTTCAAACTGAGTATCCAAGTTACTGGTAGGTAAGAACTGACAATAAAAAATAAATTGATCCTAAAATACATGTACCACAGGAACACTAAATTACGAATTAAGATGAGAAAGGATAAAGCATGTCCTTGGCAATCAGGAGTTAAGGAGTGAATGTAAATATTAGTTAGTATTGAAGGGATAAATTGTTTTATTAATGCCTTTAAACTTGTTTATAACTTAATTTTACATATCTTTTAATATTAATAGACTTGTCTTTTTTTTTTCTTTAAGAAATTATGGCACCCAGTTCAACCAGAGGTGGCAGGGGTCGAGATGGTGGTCAAGGTAGCAAGCAAGTTAATGGTAATGGTAGTAAAGACTGTAGTGGACAACCAACTACAGAAGCATATCAGCCTCTCCATAAGCCTAGTGATGATGAGGATGATGCAGTTGCTATAGGCCGAGGACCGGTCGTCCCACCTCCGATACCTACACCTGAAAATCGCATTTGGATTTGGGTTGAAAATGATGAGTAAGTGTGTGTGTTTGTGTCTATATGTGTGCCTCTCTCTCTCTCTCTCTATATATATATATATATATGCTTATTAATATTCTCTTTTTAGTGACCTCAAAAGTATTATTATTGCTGATTATTGTGCATTGTTTCCATTTTCTAGATTTAATATTCAAAATCCAGTTTCCCGAACCATTGGTAGCATTTTGAAATTGGTGTGGTCGGGTGGGTGGCTAAGATGGAAAGATGTTCCAATACTTCATCGCGAACGCATGTTTGAGCGTTTTCAGGTGTATACCTATGTCACATTTGCACATATTTTAATAACGCATATAACTTTATAAAAAGTATAACATAAACATTGTTAATCATTTTTTTTTCTTTTTAGAAATACTACCAGTGGGAAAATGAGGAAAAACACTCGATTCACTCTTGTTGGGAGAGGTGCATTAAGGGAAAGTTTCCTAATCTTTTGGGTAAGGCTCGGAATTTTGCCAAGACTCGTGCGCTTCAAAAGGGTATAGAAGTTGGGAAAGATTGGTCGGTCACTAGCCCGTTTAAGCCACAATGGATTAGTCAAGATTCTTGGTAACAGCTAGTTAAGGTTTGGAATACCAGTTCGTGGCAGGACAAGTCTTCTCAAAACAGCAAAAACAGAGAGAAAGCGACAGGTGGTAGACATACCGTTGGCTCAAAAAGCTTTGTTACAGTTAGAAAAGAGATGGTAAGAAATATTAATGTCATGTTTATTACACGGTCCGTTAGTAACGGTTTTTGAACATCAAAAACTGAAATCGAACCTTTACTATCGGTTTGGTTTAACATGCTAGAATTTGAAATACTCTCTCTTTCTCTCTCTCTCTCTCACTCTCTCTCATTTAATACATCACAAGCACTATTTTCTTGCTAACTTATAAATATGTACTTTGTAGGACAACACATTCAAGCGGCGCGCTAAGTTTGGTGAATTCTGGTTACAAACACATGCAAGAAAGGGTCAAGACCGTTAGATAAGTTGCCAGTTTGTAGCGAGTTAGCAGATGTTGATTTGGTGGAAGACGATGATGTGGAAGACATTAATCAAGATGAAAATATGGATTGGGTTGACACAAGGGCGGGCGAAACTTATGTAAGTCTCGTTTACTTTGTAAATCTACGTTTTTTTATACTTAATTATATAATGTTAACGCACTAATTTTTATGTTCCATCTTAGGAATCATATAAGAAACTCGTTGTAAAGAAGTACGGAGATGACACTAGCTTACACCCAGAGTTCGATATGGAATTGTGGTCAAGTGTTGCGGGGGGGGGGGGGGATGAGAAAACGTCGGCTGTACGGGACTAGCAACATCACCGACCCGCATGTCGTGTTGACGGGTGCACCATCAAAGCTGAGTTCCGATTCCTGCCCATCGGCGAGAAGTAATAAGGTTTGTATTCTTTATTAGAAAAAATACATTTAGTGTGCACTTTGTACAACCTGGAACCAGACCAGTTACATATTGGTCGGTCCGGTGGTTGAAATGAGTTTTATGGGACGAGCTTGTGGGTTTCACATGTTTGTTAAACTTCAAATAGTGACCGAAAGTTTGGTTTGCGGTTTATACCGGAAATAAATAGGCTGTATAAAACTAGACAAGAATGTAGAATATTATATAGTTTATATGAGATTTAATTTTAAACTAAGTAGCTGACTTACAAACAGGTCACACATATTTACAAACTAGTAAATATTTTATCTACAAGGTGTTTTTTTTGTACAAAACATTGAGCATTGATATATTCTTAATAATGATGTGCGACTTTTTAATATAATTACAGGTGCAACAGTTGGAGGAAAAAATAGCTGAGTTGGAAAGGGAAAAAGTAGCAGAGTTGGAACGAGGAGAAGTAGAAAAAAGGGCTATGTTGGAGAAAATTGAAGAAAACACGAGATTGTTTGCAGAAATGAATGAGAAACTTCAGTTACTGTCACGAAATCAGCTACAAAGCTTTCCACCTACTTAAGATATATGGAAATTTTAATTTTTATTCTATTACATTTTGGATGATTTGGTCTTGTATTACATTTGGATATTTTATGCTAAATTGGTTTGGATATTTTATGCTAAATTAGTTTGGATATTTTTTGTTGGGTCGGATTTCTTAATAAGGAAGATTAGAATCTTCTCAACCTTCTCAGAAACGGCTAAGTATGGCATACGAGCAAGCCCAGACGATCGAGCATGGTTTTTACTACTTTGAGCAAGGTTCTGAATCTTAAATGGTTGATTCTTCTAAGTGTTGAAGGCTTCGAGCAAGCTACACTTCAACGAGCAAGGGTATTCTTCTATCGAGCATGGATTGCCAATCGAGCAAACAGCTTGATCATACAAGTTCCAGCCAGGTGTTACGAGCACAGGATGATCGAGCACATGGGGACGAGCATGGATGCAATAAGAGGATGTCACGTGAATCAAAGCAAAGACTTCGAGCACAGTTCAGTTACCGAGCAAGATTTACATCCGAGCATGATAAAGATTGCTGAATAAGAAAAGCTGAAGACATCAAGAAGAATGAGCTTGCTCGATGGACTTATTCGAGCAAAGTTTGAACAAGTCAAGAGGAATGAAGCTTACTCGAAGAGAATATGTATTCTCCGAAAGAGAATATATTCTAAGTAAAGTATGCTCGAGGACACTCTCCGAGCACACCTTGTATAGGAAGCTTGCTCGAGCAAGGTATATACCTTGCTCGAGGTCTGAAACACTTGTATTAGATTTATCTTTCATTATGTAATGTCTAGGACGTATACATGGAATGTTAGGGTCTATATATAGACATCCTAGGGTACGACTAGGGACGGGGTTTTTGGCACGCATACTGACAATCTTTGCAGACGAATATCAAAAGCCGCTGTCACACAAAACCCTAGACATTCCATTCACTGTATCATTGACGTATCATTTAATATAGCGAATCTTTGTCGTTGAAATAGTCTTTACCGATTATCATTTATTGTTTTGTGTTTGATAATTCTCCACAAGCTTTCATTCTCAATCATTGAATATCCTGATTCCGTCGGGATACTCAATCGGTCTTTGAGTAATTAAGTCGGTGTGTTCTTGTCAAACCTTTGCTAAGGTTGCACCCGATAAACGGTCCTGACAAGTGGTATCAGAGCTTGAGTAAGCTCACTGAAGACCACGGGACTGAAGGTTTGTGAGGAAAAGTGAAGATTAACTGTGCATTGCTATTAATAACATCAGATCTGATAAAATGGAAGATCAAGAAGTTTCAACCAACAAGATTCCAAGATTACTTGGACAAGAGAACTTCATAAAGTGGAAGGTGTTGTTTGAGGCTGCTATGAACTACAACGATCCAGAACTTTGGATGGCTTTTACTGAAGGGAATTACACTCCTTCAGCCGCTCCAAATAACAGTGCTGCGGTAGATCTAAGAATGAAAAAGAGGGATGAAAAAGCACTGTCCATGCTGAAGTTGGGACTTTCATGGGAGATTCTAACCACTGTAAATCATCATAAGAATGCTAAGGATATATATGATGCAGTGATTGAAATGTTTGAAGGTAATACTGAGTTAAGAGACATAAAGAAAGATCGACTGAAGCAGCAGTTGGACAGGTTCAAGTTTAAGGAAGGAGAAAGTCTAAAGTCAGTGTTACAAAGGTTCATGACCATTGTAAATGAAATAAGGACCACTGATTTGCAGATTTCCGACTTTGAGCTTAACAAGAAGCTTTTATCATCTCTATCTGGGAAATGGTATATTGCAAGCAAGTTCATAAAGGAAAAGGCAAGTTTTCCTACCTTCAAACTAGATGATGTGATTGCCTTCCTCAAGGCTGCTGAACATGAAATGATAGAGAATCACATGATTCGAAAGGACAAGCCAAGCTTCCAAATGAACAAT
Organism: Bidens hawaiensis; assembly: GCF_021521415.1. Taxonomy (NCBI): domain Eukaryota; kingdom Viridiplantae; phylum Streptophyta; class Magnoliopsida; order Asterales; family Asteraceae; genus Bidens; species Bidens hawaiensis. Next base: position 1,224,021 of record NW_027491136.1, read on the forward strand.
GCACCTGTGGCACCCATGGGCAACCTCTCTGTCAAGAATCAACAGCCTATTGTTGAGGAACCATCAGATGCACACTCCTCATGTAACAATCAGTCAAGATTCAATGTGCAACTGATTGAAGATGACCATTCATCTACTGGAAATGGGCAATCAAATTTTGCATATCACAACCAGACTCAAGGAACAGACTATCAGGCCTTGTTCTCAATGTTCACTGAGTCTTATCATGCCTTTGTGGCTAAGAATCTGATAAACACAAGCATCGTGCAAGAAGACTTAGAACAAGCTGATGATTTAGAAGATATGGACATCAAATGGCAAGCGGCCATGTTGGCAGTAAGAAGTAAAAGGTTGTATAACAGAACTGGCAGAAGTAGTTTCAATGGACCAAATGAAAGAATTGGATTTGACAAATCCAAGGCCATCTGTTATAACTGTCAACAACCTGGACACTTTGCAAGAGAGTGCAACATGCCAAGACAGTTTGGAAATCAACTCAATCAAAGTCAGTTCTATCAGAATCAGAACTTTCAACAGCAAAGGACTCAAATGCCCAATCAAAATCCCTATCAAAATCATAATAGAACCCAGCAACAAACATTTCAACCTCAGAGAACTAATCAAATGCAGGTTCATACAAATCAAAGCAGACCATCTCAACATTGGTGTGAACCAGCAAAGAGATCAAGGGAATGTGGCCGTTGCAAGGGTGGCTCAGGATGGAGAGTTTGACTGGAGTAATCATGCTGCTGAGATGGAAAGAGCAAATGTTGCATTCATGGCCAAAATTAATGAGAAGGCTGAATCTTCAAACACTCAGGTACATTCTGATACTTCTATTTCTGATCTTCTTGCTAAAATTGAAGAATTAAATCAGGAGGTTGGAAAATGGAAAACTGAATGTGGTAGGAAGGATGTCTTTCTAAATGTGTATGCTGAAAGTGAGGCTACATATGAAAGTCAAATCAAAGGTTTGGAGGATGATTGCATGGTAGCATATCAAGCTCAATCCAGAATGAGAATTGAGATAGAAGGACTGAAGAAAATGTTTGCTGAAGAGAAACTCAAGAATGCTGATTTGTTTATTGAAATTGAGTTTTTAAAAAACCTAGTCTCTGCTAAAAACATTGTTGGGCATGTTGAAAAGATGACTGAAGAAGAGAAGTACAAGAAGGTTCCACCCCCGTTCTGTGATAGTTACCCATTGAAAGTTGATAAAGAGAACAGAAATGAGTATCTCAAACAGTTCAAAAATGTGTTTGATGATAAGCCAGAATTTATCAAGCAATATGATGATGTGATGGTAGATCAGAATGGAGAATTTGTAATGAAAAAGGCTGACAAGCAAGAAACTGTGGTGGATGAACAGCTTCAAGGAGAGAAAAAGAAGTGGAGTGAATACTCCAGTGAAGAAAGCAATTGTAGCTGTGGAAGCTCTCAGTCATCAAAGAGGAAGAAGAAGAAGAAAGGAGCAAAGAAGAAGAAAGGTGACAAAATTCCTCGTCTGCCACCTATGACATCAAAGGTGAGAGAGCATCATGAGAAAATGAGAAGAGAGCATGTTCCATTTGATATATGTGCTAGATCATCACCAGCCATCAAGAAGAGAACAGAAACACAAAGCAAATTCTCTTATGATCAAAGTCGTCCACCTATCTACCCAGTTTTCTCTAATCATGAATTATTTGATGTGGGTGATGTGGACTATGCTCCAAGAAGAAGATGTTCAAAAGAACAAGAGGAAAGTACTTCACAATTGCCATCTAAGCTGAAGAAGATTGTTTTTGTTAAAGAAAAATGTTCCCAACCAATTGATCTCAGCAAGCCAATCAAGGTGGACTTTTCCAACACTTTGTACTCAAAAACATCTTTAGGGTTTGATTTCCCTAAACCAAGTGTCAAGATCAAGGACAAGAAACTTCTTGAGGATTTGGGAAACTTTGCTAAAGTGTTCTGCACAAAATGTGATGCATTTGGGCATCAAACTGACTCTTGCTGGATTCTTGAGGATAGTTTTGAAATTCCAGATGTGGTTAGTGGCTATGATATGAAAAGCTACAAAGATATGTATGAGAGATACTTGAAGGGAATAAAAAATCCATTTGAAGAGAAGAACTATCAGTCTATGTTGGACCAAAGACTCAAAGCAAATTTGAAGCTTAAAGAAGATGATAGAATCTTGAAAACAGCAGACAAGAACAGAAGATCTCCAAATGAAGAAAAGGCTAAGAAGAGATCAGGTGTTCTTAATGGTGATGAGAAGTTTCTGTTAAAACAAGGATTTGAACCAAGAGGATTTCAGTGGAAAGTAAAGAAGGAAGTAGAAGGTGGGAAGGATAAGGTGATGGAGGAAGTTGTTAGAAGCTCTACAGTGTCTGCAGTGCACATTGGATCAGAATTAGACACTGATGATGAGTGTGAAGTTGTGTATGAAGATCCACCACCAGTTCCAATTCCAACTTCTGATACATCCTCCACTTTCTCTGAATTACAAACTGATGGAGTTTGTAACTCAGAATCAAACTGATTTCTTGTGTGTGTGTGCAGGATCAGTCCATGAGCAAAAATGATTTATGGTATATGGACAGTGGATGTTCAAGGAACATGACATGTGACAAGTCTGCATTAATAGATTATGTGAAGAAGTATGAGGGACCAATTGCATTTGGGAGTGATGAAAATGGAGGAAAAATTGTTGGCAAGGGAACACTCACGAATGGCAAAGTATCATTTGAGAATGTTCTACATGTTGAAGGACTACAGTACAATCTGCTGAGCATTTCTCAAGTTTGTGACAAAGGATATAAGGTTGCCTTTAATGATGAACATTGCCTGATTTTGAAGCCAGAGTTTGTGATACCAACAGAAATGATTATGATGATGGCTCCAAGAAATGGCAATCTCTATGAACTGAGAATGAATACTGCAACTTCAAGAGGTGGTTCATGCTTTGTATCAAAGGCAACTGAGAATGAATCTGTTTTATGGCATAGGAAGATGTGTCATGTAAATTTGAAGAACATGAACAAGCTAGTGAAAGGTGAACATGTTGTTGGTCTCCCCACAAGAGAGTTCAAGCTGGAAGACAAATGCACATCTTACCTTAAAGGAAAACAACACAAATCCTCACACAAGAGCAAACTGCTGAACACAATTGATGAGGTGTTGGAACTACTTCACATGGACTTGTTTGGTCCAGTGAGTGTTCCAAGTGTTGGAAAGAAGAGATACTGCCTAGTAATAACTGATGATTTTTCAAGGTTTACATGGGTCTTTTTCATGGGAAGCAAGGATGAGACTCCAGAGTTACTCAAGGCTTATGTTTTGAAGATGGAAAATCAACTTGAGAAGAGAGTGAAAGTGATTAGAAGTGATAATGGGTTAGAATTCAAGAATGAGACTATGAGTGAATTCTGCACTTCTAAGGGTATTTTCCAGCAGTATAGTGCTCCTAGAACCCCTGAACAAAATGGTGTTGCAGAAAGGAGAAATAGAACTTTAATTGAAGCCGCAAGGACCATGATTGCTGATGCCAACCTGCCTGTTACTTTCTGGGCAGAAGCAATAAACACTGCATGTTATGTGCAGAACAGGGTTCTACTCAACAAGACTCAAAACAAGACACCATATGAAATTCTCTACAAGAGAAAACCTTATGTGAAGTTCTTGAAGCCTTTTGGATGCAAATGCTCACTCTTGAACACAAAGGATTACTTGAATAAATTTCAGTCCAAATCACGGGAATGTTTCCTTGTGGGCTACTCATCTCACTCAAAAGCTTATAGAGTCTATGTGAAAGAGCACATGGTGGTGATTGAATCATCTGGCATTATCTTCAATGAAAACCAGTTCAACAATACTGATGGTCCTAAATGGTTATTTGATATTGAGAAAATGATCAAATCATTTAAAATCTACAGTGAAGACATGCATGATAGTATGTACAGACCCAGCTTTGAAGAAAAAGGAAAAGAAAAGCAAGTTGATCTGGACAAACTATGGACCTCAGTTGCGTCAGAAGCAAATGGATTTACCTTTGGAGGTACTATCCAAGGAGAAGATGATCTAGAGAGAGTTGGACAAGAGGCTGAAGTTGAAATCTCAAATGAAGGTCCAAGTGTTATTGAAAGTGAACCCATCCAAAGTCAACAACCTTTTCAAACTGAAGAAATGTGTCAGTTACAATCCCTGTTTGACTCATTGCAGCTAGGAGGAAATGAGGCATCTACATCAGAACTCAATCTTGTTCAAACTTCTACTGAGACTCAAGTCACATCTGAAGATGAATCTGTTGAGTTAAATTTGTCAAATCTAGAAGCAGAAGTGTGTGTACCTCCAGTTGTACAAAGTACCTCAAAGGAAAGAAATCATCCTGCAGAGAACATTATTGGAGATCTACATGAAAGAGTTACCAGAAGTGCATCTGAAAAAGAAAATATCTGCATGTATGCCTGTTTCCTATCCCAAGTTGAACCAAAGAACATCAATCAAGCTTTGAAGGACAATAGCTGGGTGGAAGCTATGCAGAAGGAATTAGCTCAGTTCAGAGACTTACATGTGTGGGACTTGGTGGACAAGCCCAGAGGAAGGTATGTAATTGGTACAAAATGGGTCTTCAGAAACAAGAAGGATGAAAGGGGGATAGTGATAAAGAACAAAGCTAGATTGGTAGCTCTAGGATGTTTACAAGAAGAAGGAGTAGATTTTGAAGAGGTATTTGCTCCTGTTGCAAGACTAGAGGCTATTAGAATTTTTCTGGCATATGCAGCATCAATGAACATTAAAGTCTATCAGCTTGATGTAAAATCTGCATTTCTGAATGGAAAGATAGATGCAGAAGTGTATGTCACTCAACCTCCTGGATTTGAAGATCCAATTCATCCAAACAAAGTCTACAAGCTTAGCAAGGCATTGTATGGATTACATCAGGCACCAAGAGCCTGGTATGATGAGCTGTCTAACCATATGTTAGAACATGGTTTCTGTAGAGGAGCCATAGACAAGACTTTGTTTTACAAAAGGAGAGGAAAGGATCTGCTGCTGCTGCAAGTATATGTGGATGATATCATTTTTAGGTCAACAAATGAAAAAATGTGCAAAGAATTTGAGCAAGTGATGAAGTCCAAATACCAAATGAGTTCAATGGGAGAAATGAATTTCTTCCTTGGATTGCAAGTGCAACAGAAGCCAGATGGAATTTTCATTAATCAATCAAAATATGTTCAAGAGATTCTCACCAAGTTCAAGTGTCAAGACTTCAAGACAGTGTCAACACCAATGGACACACATGAGAAAATGGTACCTGATGAAACGGGGGAGCCAGTTGATCAGCATGAATATAGGGCCAAGATAGGATCATTGATGTATCTTACAGCATCTAGGCCAGATATTATGTTTGCTGTGTGTGTTTGTGCAAGGTTTCAAGCTAATCCAAAGGTGTCACATATGCTAGCAGTGAAAAGAATATTCAGATACTTGAGAGGAAAACCAGACCTGGGAATTTGGTATCCAAAGAACTCTTCCTTCGATTTGATGGCTTACACTGACAGTGATTATGATGGATGCAACATGAGTCGAAAATCAACCTCAGGAGGATGTCAGTTTCTTGGAAACAGATTGGTGTCATGGCAATGCAAGAAGCAAACCACAGTGTCAATCTCTACTGCTGAAGCGGAGTACATTGCTGCATCTGCCTGCTGTGCACAGGTTCTGTGGATTCAAAACCAACTGCTGGATTATGGTCTGAATTTCTTACTCACACCTATTTTAATTGATAATACGGCTGCTATGTTCATTGTTAAGAATCCAGTTCAACATTCTAAAACTAAGCACATTGAAATTAGACATCATTTCATTAGGGATTGTCAGGAAAAAGGGCTTATAGAAATGAAGAGGGTAGATACATCTGATAATTTGGCTGATTTGTTCACCAAACCTTTAGATAAGACCAGATTTCATTTTCTATTAAAATGTCTAGGAATGATTAATGCTGATGAAGTATGATTTAGGATGTGTGCTTAAGTGAGGTGCTTACTGATGATCCATGTTTCTCACTGTGAATGTTTGCATGATTGATAGTTGTGCTAATCTGAATTTTCTGTTTGCCTTCATCATGTGTGTGACTGTTCTGGGTGTCATAATCATGTTTGTGAATGTGTGTATGTCGAATTTCTGTTAAATCTGATATTTACAGCTGTTAGTACTTTGATCTGTGCTTGCATGATAAATTTTTATGATTCTAAGTACTTTGAACATGAATCTGTGCTCGATGTTATGCTTATTGCTCTTCGAGCACAAGTATAGGCTTAAAGACAATTCTAACTCATTCGAGCACAGATGTCAGTTGCTCGAGCACAGACTTGCTTTGGAAAACTTTTCTAAGTATTCTGAGCATGGTTCTGTACTTATGGTGTGTCTGTTGTTCTGCGAGCACAAACAAACCATATTTCGAGCACAAATGATATGTTTTGATGTTCGAGCATGGACATGTACTATGGAAAACTTTCTAAGTATTCCTAGCACAAGTTTCTTGCTCGAGCACAATGTACAACTCTGTCGAGCACAAACTCTGTAATGATACATCTTAAGGTTGCTATAGACTGTATTGTGTGCTTTGCTGATTGAAAAGTGTGATGTGAGTATTATGTGTGTGACACTTGTGAAGTGTCTGCTTGTCAAATGTGACTACAAGACTATACTATTTTCAGAATCTAACCTTAAAAATGACCTTTCAAATAAATGGTTTTGAAAATGTAACATGTTTTATGATAAGCAACACTGTTTTGGTGATCAAACAAGAGAGATGATAATATTATCCAAGTTCATTTTAAGAAATGAATATTGTTATTCAGGTAGAGATTGAATCCAACTAATGTGGGAAATGATAGTATATTGTCTAATCACCTAACTCATGGATTATAGGCTTAAAAGGTTTCTGTTCAGTAAATTGACAATTTGTGTAGCTTCTTCTCAAGAGTGCAGTGAACTATGTGATACAAATACTATAATCATGCTAAGTTTGATGTGGTGATTCATTTGAAAACTAAGGTATGTTTCTTTGCACATCTCTCCGAATGATAAGCAGAAAGGAAATTATCCAATCAAACACGAGCCTGTTGATGTTTTGGTCTACCAAAAACAGTTTATCAAATTATGAGCAGCTACTAAATAGCTATATATATATATATATATATGAAAGTTCATAAAAAGAAAATGAAGCAAATGAAAAAGAGTGAAAAAGAAAATGAAATATGCTTCAAAAATCATTAATGATAAATAAATATATCATGACCTAAAGGGGCACTAAACGAACTACAAGAGTGGGGCATCCAAATAAGTTCTAAACACTCTGAATGAAAGGCATGTAAGTCCGGATGGCTTGTAAGTCCAACGTTCAACCTTATGGTCTGATAACTAAGTATCTTATTATTCAATAAACTGCTCGAAAAATTAAAATTTTTGACCAACGCATCAGGGGGTCGAAGTCAATTCGGGGTGATTAGGAGAAAGCTAAATAAGCTTTGAGAAGATATAAGGAACAACTAAAGTCTAAAGTGTGACCATTCTAACTCAAGCAACTAATTGAACCTTAAGAATATCACAAAAATTCATAAGAATCATGCTAAGAACCTACACCTAGTGTCAGCCTGACTTAACTCATAATACGGCTGAGAATGAAGTGGTGTGATAGTTATTGGACAATCTGATCCCATGTTGAGATCTTTATAATGAATTGACATAACTTTTGAACTGGATTTTGATCTCTTGTTCACCTCAAACCCAAGCTTGAGCAAACGGAATGATTTCATTAACTTGTAATCGTAATTATTGCAAAGTTTGAGTGTGATTTTTGTCTTAACTTCTAGGCAAATGATTTTGATTTCACCACTGTTATCTGTGTTTGTTCTAAGTATTTTCGAGTATGATCTAGGAATTAGACTGTACTTTGAGCTTGTTTTTTTGATGTGTTTTGTTATCTTTGATCTTCGAGCACGAAGATATACTTTGTTATTTTACTAAGTATCTTCGAGCATGATTGCATGAGTAACTATGATTTCATGTCTACGAGCATGACAACTGAATGATAGGAAACATCTAAGTGTTACGAGCAAGGTCTGTGCTTGGTGTCTTAGTGAGCGTGTAGAGATGATTGAGTTAAAATTTCGAGATGAGTAAAGATGACTTTATTGCTACAAAATTTTCGAGTACACTAGGGTACCAATTTCTGTGTTCGAGTGCGGGATTAGGAAAGATTTTAAGGCTTTCGAGCACACTGTACTTCAAGCACACAGGAATGCATCTCGAGCATAAGAAATTGATATGATATATTTCTAAGTATGCTCGAGCAAGCATTGTACCATGTCCTTGTGTACAGGGGGAGCAAGTTTTTATTTTGGCTATATACTCGAGCAAGGGAGGTACATGTAAAATTGAAATTAAATGACAACTGTCGTGTGCTGGACGACAAACCAAGGTACTGTACCACCAAATCGTTAGGTATAAAAGGGGACTTAGAAAGTTTTCTCACATTACTCTCTAATTAAACCTAAACGAATGCCCTCTTGCTCGTGCTATCTCCCCCTTGCTCGCTATTTAAATTACTTGTTAATTTCACTTCGATTATAGCCATTAGCTCTGTTTCGACTTCGGTAAGACATCGCAGTCTGATAATCGTCGCACCGTTTTTGAAATTAGGGTTTCCAATTGAACAAAATGACTAATTGTTTACTTGTTTTGCAGGTACGCATATTACTACGGAACAGAACTGATGGCATTCAAATTCGAAAAACGGCATAATATGTGTGCTCGATTGGCGATAGACGATGACAACCGTGAGTTGGAGCCAATGATAAAATTTCTGAGAAACTCCAATCTGAGGGTGGCGTTAACTACCGACCCCACAATATACAGAAATCACATATCGGATTTTTGGGGGTCTGCAACACATGTCAATGACATCAATGGGGACAGAATTCAGGCATCGATACTAAATCATGACATTGAGATAACAGAAGCCTCAATCAGAGCTGCTCTGGAACTTAATGACAATCTTGAGGATCAGCCGTCCTACTCCGTCCCAAGGTTACTGAGAGTTTTTCAAGATACTATGGGATATCAAGGAGGAGTAAAGGAGGGACAGTTTCAAAAGGGGAGTTTTCCGTTAATCTACAAATTTTTAATTCATCACGTTATTCAGTCTCTATCTCCACGACGAGGGACCTGGACTCTGTTGAGCAGAGAGCTTGGGACTCTCACTGTCGCCATCCTTTATCAGCAACCCTTCAACATTTCACAACTTATTTTTCAAGGGATGATCTCAAATGCAGAGAAGCATATTACTCAACAATTTTTGATGTATCCAAGGTTTCTCCAAATCTTAATAAACAGAGCCTTACCAGACATTCAAAGGACAGGGCAGATTTTGAAGTTGCAAGACTCAAACATATGCAAACTTATGAAGGATGCTCAGAGTAACTTCATTGAGTCTGATGACTGGGATGTACTCCCTTGGTTACTTGTTCCTGCACTGGGTGCCGTTGATGTACCGAGGACCCCTGGCAACAATGATGAGGAAGTTGATGATGGTGATGATAATGATAATGATGATGATGATGATGATGATGATGGTGCCGATGGAGGAGATGCGATGGTTGTTGATAATGCTGCTGATGCACAGGTTGTAATTGGAGAGACTGTGTATGAAATTGGTCAACAACCTCATGAGCCAACTGATCATGCTGACATTCGTATTTCCCCTGCCACAACTGAGCCAACTGAACAAGACATACCAATCCATCCTTCACCTACTACAGCACCAACTGAACCTACTCTCCCAACCCAAGTCCCAGAACCATACACCGTTCAATCCCCTGAGACCGCAGAATCTGAACCATTTTCGGACCCAGCTCCAAAACCTACTGCTGAAACTCCACAATCAAGTCCAAACCTTTATGATGTGGTGTGTGAAAATGCCAAACTGGAGTTTGAGAACATCATGCTAAGAGAGAAAAATGCCATTTTGGCTACGAAGAACTCAGCTTTGGAAGCTGCACTGAAGGAGGCGTTATTGAAAATTCAAACTCTTGAGGGGCAATATGAGGTTGAGAAGACCTCAGATGCACCAAAACAGGGGGAGAATATCAGTGTTGAAGAGGAGGTTGGACCATCTGATGCTTTAAACATGCTAAACCAAGCATATGATGATGGAGAATCAGAGGATGAGAAGGAAGATAAAGAAGAAGATGAAACTGAAAAAGAAAATCTAAAGAGGAAAGAAAAGGGCAAGGGGGTTGCACTTACAGACGATGACTTACACCCCTGCCTCAACACACAACTCAGTCTGATGACATTTTGTTCAAAGAAAATGTAGTTGATCAAGACATGGCTGAGGCTGAATCTGTGAAAACAGTTATAGAACTGATGAATGAAGAGTTGGAGGCCTTTGAGAGAGAACAAATGATTGAAGAGGAGGAGGAGATTCCTCAGGAAGTCATAGAGGCTTTAATTGATATGAAGGAGAAGGAAGATGAAGAGAACAGGAAATTAACAGAAGCTGATGAAGCTATCAAGGCAACAATTGATGCTCTTAAACAGAATGTAAATGATGATACACAAGAGAATATATCAGCTGAACAACATGTGGTTGAGCCTGAAGTGGCTGAAGAGCCTGCAAGAAAAGAACAACAAACAGATGCAGAGCCAATGATAGTTGAACTGGAAGAGGGTGAAGAAAATCAGAATGAACTGGGAATGGAACCAGTGATTCATGAAGAAGAGGAAGCCATTGAAATCTCTGCAAGCAATTGTTAAATTGATTATAATGAAGGATCTCACAATGAACCTAAATAATCCAGAAAGACATCATCCTGAGATAGTCATGGCAGCAAGGAAGGCTCAAAAAGATTTCATAAATCTGAGCAAAGAAGGAACAGAACCCGAAACTGTTGAACTAACTGAGCCGATTATTCAAGAAGTCACTGATAATTCTGAAGAGATACAGATTGATGATCCTGTTACTGAAAAGTCAGAATCAGTTGATGAGGAGATTATAATGGAGGGGCCAGAAGGTGAAGTAGCTCAACAGAGTTCTCCCACTCAGTCCAAATCAAACGTGAAAAGGAAAGATATATCTGAAATTGAAACACCAAAACACAAAAGACAAAAATCTGTGAAGAAGATGGTGTACAAGTTAAGGATGGAAAAGCTTGAAAAGAAGAGAAGAGCTTAATCCACACAAAATGATGAACCAATGATTGAGGCTCTTCACAATCTTGATGAAGTAGTTGATTTGGATGAAGATGAAGAAATGATGAAGAAAGATGAAATTGAGGTAGAGGTGAAGGAAACTGAAAGGAGTCACAAAGATGGAGGATATTATGAATCATTGAAAGCAAAACACAAAGATATCAAATTTCTTCAACTATATGAATACAACTACAACTTCTTGATAGATCTGTCTCATGGAGAATTGAAAAGAAGAATTGAACAGATCAAAGTCTCTCACAAAGACCAAGAAAGTCGTGAAAGATATGAAAGAGAGCAAAAGTTGAAAATAAGATTACAGAGGGAAAGGGATGAAGCTGAAAGAAAAAATCAAGAATTGAAGAAGTGGTTTGAGGACCCTCAGAGGGTAGACATGTTAAAAAGAATTGTGATGGAGAAAGGAATGACTGAAGAACAATTTCAGAACATGCCTCTTGTTGAACTAATGGAAATATATAACAGAGAGCAGAGGATGTATCTGGAAACACAAAGAAAAATACAGGAAGATAGGAGGAGGGCAGAACAAGAAGTTCATGCAGAAATGATAAATGCCCTCCACAAAAAGGGAGTAAAAATGTCAAGACTGTTAATGCAAACTGAAGATACAATAAAGAGATGGTATGTTGAAGAGGGTCTTGATAAGATTAAGAAAGTTGAAATGGGGGGCTCAAGCATAACCCATAGGTCAGAGAGTGTGAGGCCTGTGCAGCCAAGAAACTTGAATTTGCCCACACATCTCTATTTTGACAGAAGATCGAAGACCTTGAGGGTTGTGACTGAAGATGAAGCAGAACATCTCATCATCTTCAGAGATGATTTGAGAAACTTTACAACAGAACAACTGACCAAGATGGCTGAGCTGACTTTATATGACAATCAAATAAGAAGTCAACCATCTGGTCAACTGAGGAATGATCTCTCAAAGTTTTTAAAGGATCAAGCAGAAAAGGGATTCCCATTTCTGCAGTAAAAGAAGAGAGAGATCAGGAGCCAAGCAGAAAAAGAGAAGAGGAAGAAGAGAATAAGTGAAGTTCACATATCCGAGCTTTCCCTCTCTGAATCAAAGAAACAAAGAACTCTAGCAAGCAGCTCTCATCAGAAAAGGAAGACCTTAAAAGAGTGTTTGGCTACGAGAGAAGTGATGAAGGAACCCAACTCAAGAGTGCAACAATTTGGAAGAATCACATACATAACGTACAATCAAAATGATGATTCGACCACTTTGAGAAATGAGTCAGGGATACCTATTGCAGTCATAAGGGAGGATGGTGATCTGCATTATATGCATCCACAAGATTTACAAGATTTGATTAATGCAAGATTCCAAAGTGATGCCTCTGACTCCTCTGAACTTGACATGCTGAAGCAAAGAGCTGCATATGTGAAGAAACTGAAAGAAAGGGCTGAAGCCAAGAACAGAGGAAGAAGATAACAGAATGGAGCTAATGGATGATTGATTTTTATTTCTGTTTATCTTTGTATTTTGTTTGAGTTGTAAAAATTTAGTTTTTTTTAATGCCCATGTGGCAGAATTCCAATTATGTAATGAAATGACATGTTATTAAATGATTTATCTAGAAATCTGATACATGTGTTACTCTATGCAGGTATGTTTTGGTGCATCTGAGCTTGTTCCAATCTAGGGGGAGATTGTTGGGTCGGATTTCTTAATAAGGAAGATTAGAATCTTCTCAACCTTCTCAGAAACGGCTAAGTATGGCATACGAGAAAGCCCAGACGATCAAGCATGGTTTTTACTACTTCGAGCAAGGTTCTGAATCTTAAATGGTTGATTCTTCTAAGTGTTGAAGGCTTCCAGCAAGCTACACTTCAACGAACAAGGGTATTCTTCTATCGAGCATGGATTGCCAATCGAGCAAACAGCTTGATCATACAAGTTCCAGCCAGGTGTTACGAGCACAGGATGATCGAGCACATGGGGACGAGCATGGATGCAATAAGAGGATGTCACGTGAATCAAAGCAAAGACTTCGAGCACAGTTCAGTTACCGAGCAAGATTTACATCCGAGCATGATAAAGATTGCTGAATAAGAAAAGCTGAAGACATCAAGAAGAATGAGCTTGCTCGATGGACTTATTCGAGCAAAGTTTGAACAAGTCAAGAGGAATGAAGCTTACTCGAAGAGAATATGTATTCTCCGAAAGAGAATATATTCTAAGTAAAATATGCTCGAGGACACTCTCCGAGCACACCTTGTATAGGAAGCTTGCTCGAGCAAGGTATATACCTTGCTCGAGGTCTGAAACACTTGTATTAGATTTATCTTTCATTATGTAATGTCTAGGACGTATACATGGAAGTTAGAGTCTATATATAGACATCCTAGGGTACGACTAGGGACGGGGTTTTTGGCATGCATACTGACAATCTTTGTAGACGAATATCAAAAGCCGCCGTCACACAAAACCCTAGACATTCCATTCACTGTATCATTGACGTATCATTTAATATAGCGAATCTTTGTCGTTGAAATAGTCTTTACCGATTATCATTTATTGTTTTGTGTTTGATAATTCTCCACAAGCTTTCATTCTCAATCATTGAATATCCTGATTCCGCCGGGATACTCAATCGGTCTTTGAGTAATTAAGTCGGTGTGTTCTTGTCAAACCTTTGCTAAGGTTGCACCCGATAGACGGTCCTGACATTTTTCTTTATTATGATATTTTATAAAATTTGAATATAATGTTTACATGAAGAAAATAGATAAATATATATATAAAAAAGAAAAGATCTTAAAACAATATATAAAATGCATAGCTAAAACCTTGTATAATCCGTAGCTAAGTCGTGTGAATTTGTGTAGCTACATTTGTAGCAAAAATTAGTTAAAATTCGTAACTAAATTCATAGCAAAAACCATACCAAATTTTGGTAGCTAGATGGTAGCAATATCTTTAGAAAAAATTCGTAGCCAAAGTTGTAGCTAAAATTCGGTAGCAAACTCTGTTGCTAAAAAAATCGTAGCAAAATTACATAGTTATAAAATCGTAGCAAAATTCTGTAGCTAAAAGTCCGTAGCTAAAAAAACATAGCAAAATTTCGTAACTAATAATTCATAGCTAAAAATTCGTAGCAAAAATTTCTGTAGCAAAATTTGTAGCTAACATAGCTAAAATGACGATGTTTCTTTTGGTAGCTAAGTTCGTAGCAACATTCTGATTCTGTAGCAAAAATACGTAGCAAATAAGTTAGTTATGAGACTTGTAACTACGGACCAAATCCGTAGCAAACACCTGGTTTGCTACGGATTAGCTACAGATTTGGCCGTACCAAATACCTATTTATGTAGTAGTGTCAATGGAGAAATCATATTAATGTGAGAAGTTGGAGAAATCCTTTAAACCAATCAGATTTTTTTTTCTTTCTCATTTATTTAAATACATGGGCATATTACTAAATTTCATAATTTCTTTTATATGGTAGGTATTAATGGTTTTTGAATTTTCAAATTATCATAACAATTATTTTATATCCTATATTTTTGTTACTTTAAAACTTAAATCAAGACCGATTATTGAGTCGATTATGCCTATTTTTGCTTTACGTAACATGCCATGATTCGACAACATAACGAAGACATGATCAGGTTATTTATAGAATCTCAGTTGCAGTTTTGTGTCGCAATAGTTTCATATATTCCCCCTACACTTACCTACACGAGTTCATATTTATACAATACTTGGTAGAAAAACATGCCATGATACTTTTATACCACACACTTTACATATACAAACCCTACACTACACTACACAATAACTTACTAACCACATACATTACCCTACATTGACCTCCACATGTAACATCCGTAGCATACATGGTTGGAAAACACAAGTCACCAGACTTTTTAATTTAGCCTACGCTGACCTACACACCTTCGCACAGATGATATCTTCTCACAAACTGAGACGATTTGTAAGAATCACGTGAATACTTTTGTGGATTTGATAGATTATCTCTTAATTTGGAAGATATCGCACGATAAAGGGTGAACATAATTGATATTACGAATCTTGTGCAAATTTGGAAGATAGAAAGTCAATGAGGGTTTGATTATAACAAGAAAGTTTCCAAACAACTAGCTTAGTTTCTTATTTTGATTGTATCACAAGATTACTATTGTACTCTTTTCATTAAAAAATAAATCTTAAACCTGCATAATTAATTACCAAAACTGTCACAATAAATGTAGGTGTTTGATCAATATATCTAATGGTTAGGATTCACTTCTCCAACTTCTCACTCTAATTTCATTTTTTTACTGAACCATCCCTTATATATATATATTACAAAACATAGAAAGGCTTAACTTAAATAAATTTGTTGATTTAAACTTCTGCCTAAAGGTGATATATTGCATCTAACATATCATTCAAGTCTAAATATAAGCTGTGTTAGTTTAGCCTAACATGATTTAAATGTATCATTTCTGCCCAAAGATGATGTGCTACATTTATATCAACAAAACAAACTCGTTCGTTATTAAAATAGTTGTTTCACTTCTGCCCAAAGGTGATGTGTTACAATTGTTTTGCACATATACTTAATTAAAATTTAATTCTGTCCAAAGGTGATTTATTTTTTATTTAAGTAGAAATTTTAATTAAAGTAATCTATTAGTTTGATGTTAATAATAGACATTTATTATTACAGCTTCATAATTTAAAAATGGTCCTTATCTATGCCTGCCTTAGTTTAATTGATCACTCTAAGTTTCTTCTGGTTTGGTATCTTAATATTCTCGTCTAATTTCAATTAACAGATCCGAATTGTGGAATTATACCATTAACTGGAAATAACTTTGTTGCCTGGAAGGAATCTCGTACGCTTAATCTCTCATTTCTAGATTTCGACTATGCTCTAATCGAGGATGAACCTCCAACAGTAACCGCTGATAGCACTTCTGCTCAGCATTTATTATTCAGAAAATGGAAGAGATGTAACCGCATGTCTCTAATGCTTATGAAAAACTCTATTAGCATGCCAATAACGTGATCCATTCCAGACTCTGAATATGCTAAAATCTATCTAGCTTATGTGGAGGAGCAATTCAAAGGAACGTATAAGGCGCATGCTAGCACTCTCATTCTCAAGCTGGTGACTACTGAGTATGATGAGTGGCATTCGTGGGCACATTATGATGATGAACGACATGGCCCATAAGCTGAAGGGATTAGAAATGGAGATCAGTGATGGTTTTGTGGTGCACTTCATCATGACTTCTTTTCCAGCTGCCTATGAAGCTTTCAAGATCAATTACAACACCCAGAAGGAGAAATGGACTATGAGTGAGCTGATTGCTATGTGCGTGCAAGAGAAAGAGCGCATGAAGATGGATAAACCTGAAGTTGCTTACCTTTCCACCAGTTCCAAGAAGAGGAAGAACATTCATCCAAGAAAGGAGTTTGCTAAAGTTTAGAAGACTAATACAAGTGCTTCATCCAGTTCTCAAAACTCCACTGGAAAGCCTTTCTGCAAGTTCTGTAAGAAGTACATGTTAGAAAATTATAGCAAGAAAAATATATAAATATATTCGGTGGGATCAGCCTCCATCATCTCCCAATATAAAAGTTTTTTCATCAACTAATTGACATCAAGATTAGACCGTTAGTATTTATTTGTTTTTTTATTAAGGGATTCACTTTCCTTTTGTTTTTTTTATTTCCTTGAAATGGTCAAACATCTTTAGTATTTATTTGTCTTCCATTGTACCTTGGTAAGACATACAGAAACACACAGATCACATTCAATAAAAAAAAAAATTCTCTTTGAATATTCATTTGAAACATGGTATCAAAGCGGTGTTCTTGGTTCTAGGACCAACCTGCTCATCATGTACCAATACCCGACCCAACCATTTTATTCCTTGTTCGATTTCCAAACCGAGAGGGCAGCCATGTCCGAGGACGGTAACCCAGGTTCGAATATATCGATCAAACTTGCCAATATATTTAAGAATGACCTTGATTTTCAACCTCAAAATGCAAAACTTTATGCCAACCAAACCAACGAACAAGATACCTGGAAGGTAACTGCCACCGTCGGCGGAACTACTTCCACCATCATTGGCAGCAAGAATCAAACATCGACAAATCCGCCGCCACTGCCGATGGAACAGACAAAGCCGTCGCCGCCAATGGAACAGACAAAGCCGCCGCCGCCGATGGAGCAGACAAAGCCACCGCCGCCGCATTAGACCTAGAAAGTGACACCATAGGCAACAACGTCTTCGACACCGTAGGAAGTAATAACACCATCGACAACAACGATGACCAGATTGGTGGAGGTTTCAGAGGCATTGTCGCCGGAAATCAGGGGAGTATTGCGCCGATAGGTAACAGGTTTGGGGAAAACTCCTCGAACCTTCTGTTAAAGCACCATATTTTTAATTTAGACCTTGAAGAAATAAATGGGTCACAAACTGGTACATTCACTTGTTTTATAAAAGAAATTTTCAATAAGTGCAATACCATCCTTGAACATAATGGAAAGGCAAATATGGCTCGAACTTTTAATGGAAAACAAGATAAGTCATGGATTTTCGATTGCGGTGCAACCGACACCATGACTTACAACTATCGGATCTTATCTCATCATTAAAACCAGCAAAAACTTATATAAAAACAGGCAAATGTCGCGATAATGGATGTGGAAAAAGGGGGCATAATTGAGATTTCATCAACCTTAAAACTCTCAAATTGCCTCTATGTTTCGTCATTGTCACATAAATTATTATCCATTAGCCATGTAACAAAAGAACTAAATTGTACAGTTCTAATGCACCCTACGTTTTGTATTTTACAAGACATCAGGACGGGAGTGATTATTGGACGTAGCACTGAGCGCCAAGGATTGTACTACGTAGATGAAGTGACTCAAGGAGGTACTGTGATGCTGGCTCACGGAACTACTAACAGGGAAGCTTGGTTGTGGCATAGGCGTTTGGGACACCCATCTATCGGTTATTTACATCTTTTATTTCCTAAACTCTATCCTACAAATAAAATGTTTACGTGTGATGTTTGTGCCTTGGCTAAAAGCCATAGACATACTTTTAGCCCAAGTAACACGAAAGTCGATTCACCCTTTTTAATGATCCATTCAGATTTTTGGGGACTCGCAGAGATCATTGGGGGGCAAAACTTTCGTTTCTTTTTGCTCTTTGTTGATGATTGCACACGTATGACATGGATTTACTTCTTAAAACACAAGTCTGAAGTTTTCGATAAATTTAAAATGTTTTATACCTTGATTCAAACTCAATTTCAAAAGAATATCCAGATCTTTCGGTCTGATAATGGGGGTGAATTTGTTAATACTTCAATGAAAGAATTTTGTCAAGAAAAAGGATTAATCCATCAAACTTCATGTTCACATACGCCTGAAAAAAATGGCACTGTCGAGCGGAAAAATCGTATTCTCTAATAAATAACTCGTGCCCTTCTAATTGAATCTCAAGTTCCTACATCTTTTTGGCCTGAAGCCGTTGCTACCAGCTACTTACCTTATTAACCGTTTACCAACCAAAGCCCTTAACCTAAAAACCCCTCTTCAAGCCTTATCTGAATTCACTAAACTACCTACTTCTCTCACCTTACAACCACGGATTTTTGGTTGCTCTATTTTCGTTCACAAACCTAAAACTAATCAAACTAAACTAGAACCATGTGCTGAAAAATGTGTTTTTGTGGGATATGGAATCAATCAGAAAGGCTACAGATGTTACAGTCCAAAAAGGCGTCATATGTATACCACCATGAATTGTGACTTTCTTGAAACCGAATTTTTCTACAACTCTCAACACAGTGGTCAGGGGGAGAAAGAGTATGACCCACTGAATTGGTTACAATGGGTTCCATCATCAAAAGATCAAGTTGATCAAAGTACCTTCCAAGAGTCACCAATCTCACACCAATCTGGTGGACCAAGTGCTACAATCCAAAATCCTCCCGATCTAACATCTAAAGTAAGTAATTCTCAAACATATGAAAATATAACAAATGAAGGATCTCAAGATGCTCATGAAAATACAACAAATGAAGGATCTCAAGATACTCATGAAAATATAACTAACAACCATGAGATAGAATTAGAACAAACAATGCAGGAGGAACAAGGAGAACTACTACAAGAAGAGAATAGGCGAGAATCAATACAAGAAGACATTAGACAACAAGAAACCATCGAGAGATATGTCCTTCCTCCAAGAGTCAACAGGGGTATTCCAGCAAAGCGGTACTCTCCAGAAAAACAACCTAAATCTTCTAGGTATCCTATAGCAAACATTGCCGAAGGGAACCTGTCGAAAGAAGCCAAAGCCTTTAACTCCTCACTTTACACCGAACAAACTCCAAATACCATGGAACAAGCCCTGGAATCAAAGAATTGGAAGGATGCGATGGACACAGAGATGAAAGCATTAATGAAAAACAACACGTGGGAGAAATATGACCTTCCGGTGGAGAAGAAACCAGTGGGTTGTCGCTGGGTCTTTACAATCAAACACAAACCAGATGGAAGTATAAACATTCTCCCCAGTAGCCAAGTTTAACACAATCCGAGTTCTTTTTTCATTGCTGCAAATGAAGGATGGCCTCTTCATCAATTTGATGTTAAGAATGCCTTCCTACACGGAGAATTAGATGAAGAAGTTTACATGGAAGCTCCTCCCGGGTTCACAAAAACCTTCAAAGAAAAAGAAGTCTGTCGATTAAAAAAATCTCTGTACGAGCTTAAACAATCCCCACGGGCATGGTTCGGCAGATTCACTCTAGCAATGAGGACATATGGTTATCAACAAAGCAACTCTGATCATACGTTGTTTCTTAAACGAAGAGGTAAACTCGTTACTTGTTTAATTATATATGTTGATGACATGAATATTACAGGGAATGATGAAGAAGAAATGAAGAAGTTGAAGAAAAACTTGTTCCTGGAATTTGAAATGAAGGATTTGGGAAGGCTTAAATATTTTCTTGGAATTAAGGTACTGAGATCAAAAAGGGGGATCTTTATATGCCAGAAGAAATACATTCTTGATCTGCTAGCCGAAACAGGAATAATTGACTGTAAGCCAGATGACACACCAATGCGGGTGAACCATCAACTCCGTATGGAAGAAGGAGCAGAATTAACAAACAAAGAAAGATATCAACGCTTGGTAGGTAAACTAATATATCTCTCACATACTCGTCCTGATATTGCATATGCAGTTGGAGTGGTTAGCAAATTTATGCACCAACCTCAAGTTACCCACATGGAGGCAGTATTAAGGATTATAAGATATCTCAAAGGAACAGTGGGCCATGGAGTTCTTTTTCAGCAAAACAAGCATTTGAAAGTGCAGCTGTATACTGATGCAGACTGGGCAGGAGATCAAGACGATCGTAGATCTACATCAGGATACTTCACTCTGGTTGGCGGTAACTTGGTAACCTGGAAAAGCAAGAAACAAAAGGTTGTAGCCTTATCCAGTGCTGAAGCCGAATACCGAGGGATTGCATGAGGACTGGCAGAAATTATATGGATCCGTAAACTCCTGACTGAGATAGGGTTCCCTCCAACCAAAGCAAGCAAGATTATGTGTGATAATAAAGCAGCTATACAAATATCAGAGAATCCCATTCAACATGATCGTACAAAGCACATAGAAGTCGACCGAAATATCATCAAAGAAAAGCTCGAAGCGGAATTATAGAACTACCATTTGTACGATCCGAAGATCAATTAGCAGATATACTAACAAAGGCAGTTAATGGTAAAATATTTAGCTATTGTCTTGGCAAGTTGAGCATTGGAAATCCCACTACTCAACTTGAGGGGGAGTGTTAGAAAATTACAGCAAGAAAAATATATAAATATATTCGGTGGGATCAGCCTCCATCATCTCCCAATATAAAAGTTTTTTCATCAACCAATTGACATCAAGATTGGACCGTTAGAGCTGCAATTAAGGGATTCACTTTCCTTTTGTTTTTTTATTTCCTTGTAATGGTCAAACATCTTTAGTATTTATTTGTCTTCCATTGTACCTTGGTAAGATATACAGAAACACACAGATCACATTTAATAAAAAAATTCTCTTTGAATATCCATTTGAAACAGTACATTCAAAAGCAGAAAGACTGCCTAGACTTTAAGGAGTGGCTGGTTAAGAAAAGTAATGACCTCTTTATGATACTTGAATCCGATAATTTAATTGTTCCTGCTAATGCATGGTGGTTTGATTCTGGTTCTATGGTTCATATGACCAATTCTACTCAGGGATTCATTTCAATCCGGAAGCTGGAAAGAAACCAAAGAACACTAAAACTACCCGTTTATTTAATTAAACCCTTTGATTTTGATCTCCTCTATAACTACCTGTTGAATCATCCGTACCTCTCTTAATGTTCTTTGAGCTTACTCGCCTATGAATACAGTATCGCTTATAATTTACAAAAACCGCATTTTGTCTTTGACTCCTAATTTAGGATAATAATAGTTGGGATGATAGTGTTGAAGCCCACATAATATAAGTATAATGATTACAAAGGACGGGGAAAGTGTGTTTATTTTATGGCAAAGCTTTTGCACATCTCATCATGTCCTATGCAATACAATGCCTAGAGAAAAAGTGAAAGTGAGTTAAATCACACGTCAAATTAACTCCTGTTCTTGTTCTTTTCTTTTGGTAGTGGGGGGATGACCGGGGACATCAACCTCTCTTCAATCTTTTTCTTGTGGTGGCCCAAATATTCTCTTTATTTCTAAAGTGATTTTAAGTGCGATAATACAACAGGAAGTGGGTTTCAGTTGGGGTAATTGTTTTTGCCTTTTGTTTTGTTTTTGTTTTTGTTTCTGTTTTTGTTAATTCACTTTTTATATTAATCTTTTATTTGATTACAAAAACACATTCACCCCATCACAATTTCGATCCTGTAATGGATAAAAGGTTAAAAAAGGATTCCGTTACATGCATTTGATATATCTTTCCACTCTTCATTAAAAAAATAAATAAATAAATAAAAAATCCTAAAAGTTGGGATAAAATAGACGATATCTCAAAAGTTGGGACTAAATATGAAAATTTTGCTTCCCATATAGACCACTATTGTAATTTACTCTAATTAAATAAGTTTTTATTATTATGACTTCTCAACGACTATGCACTTGTATTAAGGCAATCTCTAATATTCTAAGCACACTAAGAGTAAAATATAGTTGTCGATGCTCTTTAATACCTAGCATCACAAGACTTGATCTTATCTTTAATACCAGTAAGGTCTTTTAGTTTATATATTAGCCTACTACTAAGCAGAGGGACACTAAAACGAATTCTCCAATACATCAGAGGAACACCATCATAGGGTCACCAATCACCATCACATGGCATTATTTATACGACAGGTATCTCATCTTTCAGTAGTTCTAAGCTTCATTCACATTATTAGTTTACGGGGATGTAACAAGTATAAATAAGTCATGCTCATGTTTAGATCTATAAAACTTTAAGATTTCCATGTGTCTTAAAACCATGCAACATTGACTATACATATAATGTTCTTAAAAAAATTAAATATACATTTTGACACAAAATGTTATCTAAAATAGGCATAGAAATTTTACTTCTAACTAATAAATGAAAAAAAAAATTGACCAATTACATTAAGACATGTAAGTTGGTTAGGTTTTATTAGGCATCACTTGCACCGTTACTGAAAAATATGGAAAAAAAATAGGATAGAGTGCTTAGGCTTTATAGGTGCCTGAGTATCAGCATCTAGACTCAAAGAATGTCAAACGCGTCTTTTAGGTTGAATATGGTAGTGTGTTTATGCTCCACATATACCTAATCATCAGTGCCTTGACTCAATTCTAGCTTAAGCAAAGTTGGCTCAAGCCTAGCCCTATTATTTCCTTTAAGCTTCTATGTGGCATGTTTGGAACACATGTTAAAAAAAAGATTCAAACACGCTAGCTTTTTATTGTTTCTAGTGCCACCCCAATTTGTGTTTAATGAACCCAAACCATCTTATGTGTGTTAACGTGACTGGCTTCTTTTCTTCATCGACTAGTTTTGAAAAGTAAAATTTTCACACCTATTTCAAAACTTTTTTAGTCCACACGTATATATTATTAGAAATTTCCTCTCCTTTTAGTACAATGCGTATTTAGCATGCATTATAGGTTTGTCTTT
The DNA here is from genome assembly GCF_021521415.1 of Bidens hawaiensis. Classification (NCBI taxonomy): domain Eukaryota; kingdom Viridiplantae; phylum Streptophyta; class Magnoliopsida; order Asterales; family Asteraceae; genus Bidens; species Bidens hawaiensis. The sequence continues at coordinate 1,247,484 of NW_027491136.1, forward strand.
TTTGAAAGGCCAAATTTAAATAAAACCAAGAAAGGCAATCTTACAAGTAGCTAGAAGAAATAAAACAAAAACCAAGGAACAAAACAATACAAAACTACAACAAGAAGTTCACGATTTTAAATTTGCATCAAGACTCCCAATCTAATCTCGCTATTTTTTATTGTGGTTTTGATCCAAATGATCGAGAATGCTTTAACATCATTCATAAAGTGATAAACAACTATATTTCATAAATCAGAAGGGTGGTTATATACAAACACCAACTCCATGGTGTGTTAATAAAGCTATACGGCTTGTATAGGTCTCACTTATTGACATGCGTACGGAGGTAACAGTGTGACAGCTTTTTACAATCTATACGAGCCGTATAGAAACTATACGACTCATATAGACAGCATGTCAGCCTGTACTTTGACCAGAGATTTATAATTATTTCATGGTCTATACGAGCCATATAGATGGTATACGACCCGTACAACCTAGGTATCAGCTTTTCTTGCTCAAACCGTGTAAGATTTGTATGTTGCTTTATAATTCGTCACCCAACAACTTCTATTTCATTCATAAATCTATAAGGCATTGAACTAATATAATTTTATAAAGGCTATATTTCAAAAGTTGAGTTAACACGAGTCAAAACATCTATATTAACAAAAGAAATTATTTTTATAGCAATTATATTCCAAAAGCTTGGATAACTCATATGGGTGTCAACCAAAATGGATTGCATGACCACATCTAAAAAGTCGTTACCCAGAAACGCTCATGTTGTTCGTAAGTTGTTGTGTATGATGCAAAATATTTTCTTTTAAATTACGTGTTTCTATTTTATAACCAACTCGGATATTATTTTTAATATTTTGTAATTAAAAAAAATATATATCTATATAAGTCATATAGACCCTATACGATTCGTATAGCTATCCTCGTGTTTGAGAAGGAGTATTTATAACCAAGCTATTCAGAAATGCAAATTGATTTTATAACCTCACAAAAAAAAAACACAAACCCTTGCGTCATTTTAAAAGAATGTCTCAATAGCCGGTATGCGAGATCTGATCACGGCGCACTTGAAATTTCAAACCAACAGCCACTATATCTTCAATCGTCAGTGCCTCTCACTTTGAAACCCTAATTCGAGTTCAAGATAAACAAGGAGGCTGCTCTTCCCGATTGGTACTTGCTTTATTTTCTATGTTATTATCTATCCCCTGTAGACTGTGTCACTTCTGTTTTATTGTGGATGATGAAGCTTCCACCATATCTATTGAGATAAGAAACTTGTTAGCATTATAATACCATATTGTCTGGATCAGTTTATGATGAATATATTTAAGTATTGAAAATATTACAGCATTATTTAATTTAATAGTTTAATATCAGATTTAGGCAGAACATAAAGTCCCTCTCCTTGATCCGTTAGATCCCTAACTGAAAGTTGTTTAACTTGATTTTAAAAGTTAAACTTCTAGATTAGGCTCTTTATATATATTATACAGATCATAAGTTGTTTATGCTCTTAGCATAAAGAAGTACATCTTCGTTTGTTCGTTTTGTATTTCTTCTCGATTTTTGTTATCTTATAAGTTTCATATATCATATAATATTCTCTCTTGATTACCGAATGGGTTTACATTATGTCTCTATTTAGAGAACCACACATAGATACCTTCTAGATACGATAAGTCGATAACTACATATAGCTAGGTACATTCTTCATCACAGAGGGATAAAAACCTGCCAAACTTTAATGTCAGAATCCAAACCACCACTGTAGATAAGATAAGAAGTTGATGCATTAGATGAACGGCTGTGATCGGTTTCTGAAGTCAAACACTTTACCGGACCACTGTGACCCTCCAGTACCGCTAAACAAAAATAACATTTCTCAACTCCTTTCCAAATTCTTATGGTTTCATCTGCAGAACCACTACATAACAAATCCAATACAACACTCAAACACAATATGGACTTAACATGCCCCCTGAGAGCACCCACTCCTGCCATGTCATCCTCATCACTCTTCTCCCAAGCCATGATCAACCTATCACTCCCTCCAGAATACAAAACATTCTCATTGGTACTTAATGCTAATGCATTGATACCGGATTTATGTTTCTTTAATGTAGCACTTAACAAGTGTTTCTCACCTTCTGGTGATTTTAACTTCCTCCAAATTTTTATTGTTTTATCAGTGGATCCGGTATAAACATCACCATTGCATGATACCACTACTGCGTTGATTGCGTCATCGTGTGCATTACAAACCGATTCTAAACATTTGAAGTCGGTTGCATGCCAAATCTTGAGTGTTCTGTCCCACGAGACCGAGTAAATGACTAAACCGTCCCTGGACACAGCTAGTGCTGATACTGTATCATTATGATGGACCCGTGTGGACCTCTTGTGTCTCGACACTTGTACATGATTCTTTGGTAATAGAACATTAAGGGTCCGGTCAATAAACGTTGGGAGCGTGGCTAAGTGTGTTAACTTATGCTGTTGCAACTCGTTTTCATCAACTCTCCATACACGGATTTTGTGATCTTGATGCGCGCTGAATATTTTGTCAGTAGAAACCACTAGTGACTTTACTGCACCATTTCCTGTGAGTAAAACTGAGTTAACGAAGCCGAAGCGATATAACCGAACCTAATCAAAACTGACGGGTCTTTTTTTGTTGAAAATCGAAATTAGTGGTTCGGTTTTGGTTATCTGTACTTCCATAACCGACAAAAATGACCTGAACCGAGTTTTAGTAAATCCACGGTTAACGAATAGATATAATCGAATGATACAAATGTCAAATGGTAAAACTCAAACTATTCAAGCTCAAATGTGTAACAATAATTTAGTGGTTAAAAAATCTCAAGCACAGTTACACTATTTTGGGCCATTTTAGTCAAACCCAAACATTTCAAGACCAAATCTAATTCACAGTTACAGGACCAGCCTGTAAAACCGATTAACCATAACTGACTTAACCGCAAGTTTGGTTATGGCTACGGTGTTGAGCCAAATCCGACCCATGCACACCCCTACCTGTGATTATCATGCAGTCACTCAGTTTTTCATGATCAAATTCTGCTTGTAAGCTGTCACGTTTCAACACTCGTATCACTTTATTAGAAGAGCCTGTGTATAGAAACTTCCTACCAATGACGAGAGACGAGATGTATGTGTTATCGCCTTTGATCGTAGAGATGCACTGATGAGTAGCGGGTAGGTGGTAATTACAAGACTGCCAATGTGAGTCAGAAATTTGAAGATGTGACATCTTTTAGTGTGAACTGAGTTTGAAGATGATTAAGTGATAGTTTGGAAAGAAGTGTTCCCAGGTTCTAAGGTATTTAACTTAAAAAATATGAACACAGTTTTCAACATATGTAACATCGATGGGCCAGGATGTACTTTAATATTAATCGGAGGATTGATTGTCCATACAAATTTATGTCTCTTTAGGTTTCTGTTTTAGTTGACCCTATTATAGACTGCCTAACTTATCCCTTTTTTTAAAGGCATACCGCATATATTTATGTATACCATTGAATCTAATTCTCGTGCTACTTTACGAAGTTACCATGTAGATACTTAAAAGATGTTTCAACATTCGAGTATGGGATTTAGAGGTGGTAATGGGTCAAATGGGCCTGAAGTCGGTCAAAGTGTGGCTGCACATATTTTTTATGTATAAGAATTCTATGTTATTTTCTTCACATATGAAGTACCGTTAGGCACCATGTCATACATGCTTTGTTGAGTCGGAGTCATTGGCCTAACTGATTGACTTTATTGGTTTTTTGAAGTCTATTTAGTTTAAAATATGGAAACATTACCTTTATGCCAACCCTATTTGAGTTACAAATTTAGAAATCTGATCTGTTTCTAGATCCAAAGCAATACCATGGCCAAACAATTTGGTGTTTGAATTTTATACCTAACTCTTATTATATTAATCCAAATACTTTATTTCTTTTGCCTATGCCATGTTGTATAAAAGTGCACCTGAGGCATTTGTGTGCATTTGTAGTCTTCTTTCTGTGCATGTTTTGGATATTTGCTGGCCTATCTAACATATTACACTTAGTGCTGCATGACTGCACTTACACACATTATGTGTTTGGAGGTTGGTTAGTGTGTTGATATTGGAGGTTCCATTTCTGTAAAGAAACACCATCAGTGCCTAAAGCTCTTTTAATGATTTATAGTGTTTTCTTTTTCTTGGAGTACAATTAGGCGGTGTAAGTGGGGTGCTTGATTAATGTTGACCCAACACTAAAAAGCAAACAAGAAGGTCTGTTATACATTAATAACTATAAGAGTTGTAGGGTAGTGCTTGTAATCTTTAATCTTCCCTTCCTGATATAGTGATGTTAATTTCAAAGTGGCCTAGATGATTTAGACACATGATATGTGCAACTTGTTAAGCTAGGCTATTAGACATTGAAATCAGGTAATTGCGTCAATGGGCCAGGATAGACTGAGATTAGTTTGAGTACTATCCACTTGAGTTCATCTTTCTTTAGGTTTCTGTTTAAGATAAGCCTACTTTACATGTCCTATATGGTCCTTTTTCTTTTAAAAAAGGCATACATGAGTGCCTTTGATCTTTTGGGCTTCTCAGCCATTGAATATAGTTCTGTATTATTTGATGAAGTTACTGTAAAGATACTTGAAACTCGTTTCGTGTATGAGCTTCATTAGAGGTGAATCATTTACTTATGAATGAGTTCTTAGGGTTGTGTTTTATCCCTGTATCTCTAGAGGGTCAAATGGGCAAGGTCAAAATAATTAGCTTAAAAGGAAACGGGTCGAAAGTTCCTCCATGAGTATTTTCTATGCTTAAGACATTCAAATAATATATATTTATGTCATGGTATATGTCCCGCTAGTTATTTCAAGAAAAATTTGGAAAAGAAGTGAATCACACCAGTCCAACCAGACCCAACTCAACTCGTTTCCACCCGAACCCATTTAAACATGTTAGTGCACCTTTCACCTGGTGAGTTCACAATCATGGTGAAGCTGTTATGCAGTACTGTAAGTAATGCAAAAATAGAAATTTAGAAACTGAACAAAAACATCACCATAGCCTAAAAGTTTGGTGTTTATACCTAACTCTGTTATGATAACTAGTGGGAGTCCTGATTCTATGTTGTATCCACTGGTTTGCATTTTAATGCTTGATATATGACATTTGGTAATAATGACTTGTTTTCATGTCAGATTACTAGGTGATTATGATTTCTCACTTACATTTGCCCTGTCTTTTCTTCCATTTTATTTGAACAGTTAACATGCACCTCTAATCTACTCTAAATATATACATTTGTCCGCCATGGGACTTGAACTCTCAACCACATAGGGTGGGACATTGGACAAAGAATGAATGCAAACAGAGGAACTAATTTCCTTGTTCATGTTGTTCGTTAAGAAAATAATCATGCACGTGTTCATTTATGTCCCTTCAATAATATTCTAAACATAATCAGCATCAATGCGGAAAAGATCTTGGGAGTAATTAAAGCTAAACAACAATATCGGTCGAACTCAGCGATGGTTTTGAAATGGGCTAGACTTTCACAGAGTAAATAACGAACATGATGTGTGTTCATGTTTGTTCGTTTGATTAAACAAACATCTTTTTTGTTTATGTTCGTTTATTAAATAAAAGAACATAAACGTTCAGTAAAGGCTGTTGATGATTACATGTAAACAACAATTAAGTGATCCAAGTAGGATGGTTGGTTATTATCTTGACCCAGCATGATACCCACCTGTTTAGATTTTAGACCCATATATATTCCTCGCAACAATACGGTAGCTAGCAACGGTACCTGGCAAAATGACAGGTCAGGCTGGACGGGGGTAATGTGTAAGAACGAGTTTGGGTCAAGGTGGGCTGCTTTAAAAAATGTTCATTTTCATTCATGTCAGAATGGGTTCGTGATGAAGTGAATGATCATTGTGTTGGCATTCTGTTAACCATGATTGTAGCTGATATTGTTGCCAAAGTTCTTAAGAAGGCTAGTGAAAAAGAAGATGATGTTATGTCAGTAGATGGTGATGATTATGATAGTGGTGATGGTGATGATGGCGGAGATAGAGAAGACAAAGATGATGATAATGAAAAATGCTGACAAAGAGACAACTGATGATGTTGATGATATGTCTAAAGCTTTGGTTTGGATCAGGACGGGCCACTTTAAAAAACGGTTATTTTAGCTCAGACTGGTTTATTCCAACTTGGCTGCCAATGTTTTAGAGCAGCATATTCATTCCCACACAATTAACAGCAGTGGTTCTGAAGGTGCTAACAGCGATTATCATTCATATACTCATCAGTATAGACAAGATGCCAAGATGCACCAATTTTTGAACACTTATAACCGACAGCAGCTAATCACATGTGTATAGACCTCCAAGATTAGAACACATAAAGATATCGCACAATTTGACACAAAAGAAATTGGCCAACAGCACATAAGCAGCCCTGATGATCAACTAGCATATACAGGCCATTATTATCTACTCTTTGAAATTTGTTGACCTCTACATCATCCAATACAGACGTAGCTGTACAACTGCAGCCCTGATTATCCTACCCAATTTTGTGTCTTGCCATATACAACGGCACCAATGTATAAGCTTTGTCCTTCTGCAAGGATTTCATCAGTTGAAGATTGTGAGGCCCAAGGCTTCTGTAGTTCTCACATCTAGTTTGTGGTGCTTCAACTATTTGTATATCATGAGCTTTAATGACTTGTAAGCTATCTATATTTTTTAATTATATTATTTTGGATTTAGTCTGGCCATTCTTACCCACTTTTTCAGCCTACGCATGTTGTGGGTGTTAAACTCACCAGCATCAAAGCCACATCATCACCTTTAGGCGCCAAATACCAAAAACGAGCATGTTAAGGTTGGGCATCAAAATGGGAGGCACTAACCCATTAACGCCCGTAAGAAACCAATGTGATGGGGTTCACGTACCTCAAATCAACCAAAAACACTTATTTTTTAATTTAGTGTTTAGTTAAACCACCACATAATATTTAAAAGACGGATTAGTTAAAGTCTATTGCCTACGTGACAAGACGTTGCGCACTTTGTATTTAACCCATAAAACCGAGTTGCAATATTTGTTTTGGCCCAAAAAAGTCCTAAGCTGTCATTTTAAAAGACCCATGGTGACCCAAAAGCCAAAATGAGAAAATTGATTTATTTTCAAAGTCTAGTTAGAAATTAAAATTTTCAAAGATGTATAGATTTAATGTAATGAAGCATCTAGAAGCAACAGGTATAGGTGAACCAAACCATTTTCTAGTCAATTTTAACTCGTAATTGATTAGGTGAGCTATCACGAACTTATTATTAACGTAATATAAATATGTTCCAGAAGCATGTTATTCGTCCGTCAAATCAAATAAGTTGGCCTGTCACGCAGCGAAAGTTGAAATTCAACATCATATTTACATATATATATAAACAGCCAATCTGTGACATAACATAATATTATTGTTGGATCAAAATGGATGAAAATTACAGAAGGAACTACGTGTGGGCGGATGAGTCTGATGCGAAGCAGGTGCACGTGTATCCAGCAGAGGTCAACCGAAGCAAGTTTCAAGATGGGTTGGACAAGACCAAAGCAGTGGCTGCAACTGGTTTCAGGAAGGTCAAACAGGGGTCAACGGCAGGATTCAATTGGATCAAAAACAAGTACCAGAAAACTACCCACAAACAATCTTTTTATTGATACTACGATGAGTGAATAAATGATGATTGATATTTTGTATAAATCTAACAGTTTGGATATGTTATTTGTTGATAAAAATATATAATTTAAGATATATTTGATAAATCTTTTTGTTCTTGTATGTTACCCAATGAGTTAGTTATGTAAGAATTAAAAACACTTCTGGGGGTGTAGCTCATATGGTAGAGCGCTCGCTTCGCATGCGAGAGGCACGGGGTTCGATTTGTTGTACATTTTTAAGTTTCTACGTTGAGGCTTCCATGTGGGCTTCTCTGCGTTTTAGTGGACTGGACTCATTTAAATCACTTAATGGGTGGAGACTCGTCTACATGACTACAGAGATGGATTTTGCAAAGGCCCAATGTGCTTAACTAACAAACGCATGTTCTGGCTGTAGACTTTTTTTTATGTGGAACGCCATGTTTTCCATATTATCGGTACTCTATTGGTATGGTACCGGTACCCGTTTACAAAAAAATATTGTATATTTGTACTTTATGTCATCGATGTTGTACCGGTACCGAAAATGCTGATATCGGATTTCCGGAAAAGTGGGAAACCCGAAATAATTTTTTTTTTGAACAAGCCAAAACTTTTATTCCAAACCAAACAAGACACCAAAACAGAGCCCAGCAAGGGGCCGAGTCCCAACACCAAATAGAGTAACAAAGAAATAAAAGCAACAGACTACAACTCTAACTCTACATCATGATCACTACCCAAAAGAAACTCTATCCACTTTCTTCATTCTTCAGTAGTGATTAATGAGCATGCTCAAAGACCAAATGAATCACTTCCCTTTACAACAAAGACATGACAATATTTATCGTGAATATAATGCACATGGACCCCACGAAAATAACAATTTAGGAGACAATATATAGAGAATTATACCTAGATATAACATTATGTAGCTCATGCATGTATTGTTTAATTTGTGTGATGTTTACTTAATGCAAGTTTTTCATTTGAGTTTATGCAACGTTTAGTTTTTTAATTAATAGGATGTTTTAACAAAACTAAAAAGTTATATTATACTAAATGGTTTATGGTAAAGAAAATAAATATAAAAAGTAGTAGTTATGTTCAATATAAGAATGTAATATCGAAGAGAAAATTAGTATTTATAAAAGTTAAGTGAAAATGAAAACGTTATGTGGCAGGTGCATGTTTATAGTGATTAATAATATTGTGGTTGGTCTTTGGTCTATTAGAAATTTAGAATTTGTGATTGTTTCAAACCCAAGCAATGCTAGAAATTTAATAGTCTATGTTTATCTTTTAGTTTATGTGTTCGGTCATCACCAATATAAATTAATATCAGATTAATATCATAAGTACAATTTTGTTACGGAATAAATTAATTATCTATATATAATAAAAGAAACTTTTGGTGCCACAACATTGAAATAGGTTCCAGAAGTTACATATATGTTAGAGATTTGTGTAAGTAAAACAACTAAATTTCTGGTCCATTGGCTTTGGTTATGGTGTGAAATTCGGTTTCCTTGATGTTGTCCCGCGTTCAAGTTTTGGCTTAAGAGGGCAAATAATTTCTATAGTTTCTTTTTTCATTATATATTATATAGATAAAAATTGCATTATTCAGTTGATGCTCACACAAAGATCTAGGGTGAGCAAGTTAAGGGTCAGACCCTTGAAACCCTTTTATCTGACTCGTAAAACCCTTAATTAGACCCGAATATATAATATGAGCCTGGTAAAAGGTATTTAAATTTCCCCTTAAAGGGTAAAAAGGTTTCAAGGGTCCGACCCTTTTTCAAACCCTTGACCCGTTTACTAGTTTCTAGATAGATATACATCAGATTCGCGATTAATCTGAAATGTAGGAGAAGTTTGTATTTTATATATGATTCATCGTAAATTTCTCAACTACTAGAAAAATAAAAGAAAAGGCCATACTACTTATTGGAAACAGATATATGAAAATCACCGAATTGTTCTCTACATATAATTTGTGAATGTGAATATTATTTGCATCAGTTCAAATGGTTGATAAAATTTCGAAGTTAGAGTTGACTTTGTTATTAAATGAAAGTATAATTGTTTTAGGATTCATATATTAAAGTCATATATGAGATATGCAACTAGTAAATGCAGAAAATGAGTTGTGATTACTGTTTTAAAGGGTAAAGGGTTGGACCCTTTTGTTGTTTAGAGGATAGGGTCTCGGGTCCACATTTCTTCCTAAAATGGTAAAGGGTCTGGGCAGGGTATTAGGTAAAATGGTAGAGTCTTACCCTTTGAACAGTCCTACAAAGATCTATATGTGGCTTGATGGCTTGTGTTGTGACTCTTTAATCTTGATTTCTTTTTGTGTGTATGTTCAAATCTCGTCTCGTAATATGCCCATTTTTATTTGCTTTCATTTCTCATGGGTCCAGTTTTACTTTTAGGCCGTTCTCAAGAATTTTTTTGGAATATTGTAATAAATTTTATTTCTCTTTTGTTGCTTTTAATATGTAACTTTTTTAGTTATAGTACCATAACGAATGTAACCAAAACCGATTGAATTCGCCATGCCCAAGTTTTACATACCGAATAAACGTAGTTTGAAATGTGTTGTAATTGAGACCGATTGAATTGAATTCGTGTTTAGCTACCACCGCGCCGCAACGCTCAGGTTTTACCGACCGAATAAACTTCGTTTGAAATGTGTGATAACCAAGACCAACCGAATTCATGTCCAGTCGCCACCGCAACTTCTAGGTTTTACCGACCGTATAAATGCCATTTTAAACATATTATTTTTTGTATCATAAGCTAGAGTTTTTAAGTTCTGGTACTGTGATGAACATAACCGAAACCGACCAAATTCGCGATGGATACATAACCAAATCCCAGTTGCCCCGGCGCGTTAACTAGTTCATAGTAAATGTGCATAGACTTTTTAACGCTAGTAAGATAAGGCCATGGGCTATACTTAACCGTTAACCCCAACATAAATTAAGATGACATGCAACTTTAAATATATATTAAACTACTCCCAACTAATGTTATATTTGTTAAAAATGAGCCATGGATTATGTTTTTCACGGGTTAAAAAACAAAGAACAATATATTAAATTAATAATTAATAGGGGTGAAATGGAGTTAAAATGGTTAAACCATTTTCTTTATGTGAGATGGAGTGCAAGAAAAAAAAATGAGTGATGTCATGTTAATGTGGAGTTAAGAAAGTTTAGAATATACCCCATGACCTAAGCAAAGGTATTAAAACTAGAACATTATGTTGGATGTGACATTTGATAAATTTGAATCAAGGCCTAAATTTGAATTTACCATCTGGAACATTCGTGTAGTTAATGCTTAATTAATATTATTAGTTTTACACTTTTACCTATCGTTGACTGTGAAGTTCTCTTGACGTCAATAACAAAAACGTATGAATCATATTGATAATGGTTTAGAATAGTGAAGACCGAGGAATGAAGTATACGGGTGTTGTAAAAATCCCGATTGTGCGTCGATTAATCGTTAGTCTCCACTTCACTGATTAATTTTGGGCTAATCGGCCAGTTAATCGGTCAATGGTCAAATCCAGCTAAAATCAGGATTAATCATACTTAATCAACTTTTTCTGTTAAGGTTCTAGCCAAAATCGGCGGTTTTCGGCGATCTTTTAATCAAAATCAGCGGTTTCCAGCGAGATTCCAGCCAGTTTTTGGCCAAAATGTGTTTGTGTATGCATAAAAACTGAAAATTATACATAAAAATATGTGTGTGTATATATAATCCGATCAAAGTTTTATCTAATTTACTATAAAACGATTACAATAAAGTGGCAGGCAAGTAATCGCTAGTTCCCATCTATCACCCGGCATTTTTACACCACCGTGTATACCGAATAACGTTAAGATCATTAAAAAAAAAGGTTTTACTCAAGTTACCGTCATTCCTCCCAAGATATATTTTAGAGGCACATAAAAGATATGGTGGGCTGGGAACGATCCTTGTAATTAAGGTTTCCCCTGAATTAGCAGACCAATTTGGTGAGCTGGTAGCTGATCCTGATACAAACGAATTGCTGCATTATACTGAGAAACCTGAAACGTTTGTATGTGCCTGAAGCTTGAATAAAGTCAATTATTAACCATGTTATACATATTTAAGTCATTACTTTCATCAAATTATTTATCTTTTGGTCTAAAATATTGTCTGGTACTCTGGTCTACAGGTTAGTGACCGAATTAATTGTGGTGTTTATGTATTTACACCAGAGATTTTTACCGCTATTCAAGGTGTTTCTGCACAGCGAAAAGACAGAGGTTAGTTATATGTTTTATCTTCAAGTTGTAATTTGCACAGGTACTGTCCTTTCTTTATATAACTATATTACAAGTTACATTCATGTAACTTGTTTAACTGATTCTGGAAAAAAAAACATTTTTTTTAGGTGTCATTTCATAATTGTGGTATTATGCAACCTTAAAATCGGTCTTCTTTGATTCTCGTGCAGCTAATCTAAGACGCTTATCCAGCTTTGAAGCCCAAAGATCAGAGTCAGCAACAAGGTACCAATGTAGTGACTTAAACTTCCCTATTTATGGGTTAATGACATAACTGAGTATATAAAACTTATGTTTCTAAAAATTAATAACAATAAATGTTCCAACATTGACAGGAGTATTCCTGCAGATCTTGTAAGATTGGATCAAGATATATTATCACCATTTGCAGGAAAGAAACAGTTGTACACATAAGAAACTATGGATTTTTGGGAACAAATAAAAACACCTGGGTAAGCAAATTTATGCAGAATGTCCTTAAAATGCTCTGGCTTGTATCTTTCTCTATTTCGGTACACCTCACCACATCTTTTGACCCAAGGGGACGGTACAAAAAGTGCCACCATAATTGGTGATGTTTATATTCACCTGTCTGCAAAAGTTCATCCAACTGCAAAGGTAAGCGGCCCTCCCCTTTACGGGTTCGTTTATGCTATTGTTTAAATATGTTAAATCGTCTCAATTTGCACATATTGGTCCTAACGTCTCCATATCTGCCAATGCACGTTTAGGAGCTGGTGCACGGTTGATTAATTGTATTATTCTTGATGATGTTGAAATTAAGGTACATGATTCTAGTCAAAATAATATTTCAGCATTTTTTATTAATATTATCATTATGTGGTTTCAGGAAAATGCAATGGTTATTCATTCAATTGTTGGTTGGAAATGTTCAATCAGGTGGTGGTCACGTGTTCAGGCTGAAGGAGATCACAAGGCAAAACTTGGAGTCACAATTCTTGGTAAGCGATAGTTTGAACCGTTTCATTTGTCCCTCATTTTCTGCATGTGACCCATTGTCGATAAAATACTTATTTGGATTGTCTTGTTTCTTAAATACAGGTGAAGCGGTTAATGTTGAAGATGAAGTGGTGGTAATTAATTGCACTGTTCTTCCTAACAAGACTCTTAATGTTAGTGTTCAACAAGAAATTATCTTATAAAAACGAAAGATTCGACACCATTTATAATGCCAAAACGTTAACCGCGCTCGTGCTTTCATCCATTCATCTTCTTCAAACAAATAATGTATTGGCTCCAGCGTCCCGTTAAGTTAGCGATTGTAATAGCATAATGAAGTTAATATGGTTGTTTTATTCTTTATAGAGTGTGTAAGTTTGATAATAAAATGAGCATTTGTATAAGTTCTTTTCTTGTGTATTCTTTGAAATGCGTGGTGAATTGGCGTCACTCGATAGCTAGATGAGTATGTTACACATGAAATACGAGTATCTGATACTAGATAACTCAAAAAAATCATTAAATGTCACTAGGTCTGCTATTCTGACCAATGTCTTTTTGCTTTCACGAGGCCGTTTAACCGTTCACTAAAAACACCATTCCAATTTCCAACAGAACAATCAAGATTGGGCAAGAAAATAATGTATGTTAAGGTAGATGATTATGTATATACATATATATTTAACGAAGATGAAAACAACAATAATAACATGCTTTTTAAATGTTATATTGCAAATTATAATGATGAGTGTCAACTGTCATAGACTCATAGTATCCCACGCCTGAGCCCAATCGTCTTCGATTCATTGGGCCTCAGCCCACAGTATACTTGGCCCATTGGTGGGAGTGTTAATAAATTACAAAGTAAGTTTAAGGGCGCTTATGCTATCCTATCTTTCTTAAAAGTCTGACTTCTTATATATTAAATTAAAATACTCTAAGATACACTTTTAAAGGCTCTTGTGTCCTTAAATTGTTTTTTTATTGCTAGTTTTAGCTTTAAAAAGGTTCTTTATGCTAAGCAAGGGCCATCGTGATAAGTAGACTTGTTTAGTTTTTCATATGCAATAAAATATTTGACAAAAGTCAATACATCTTTACTTCATATATTAACATTGTATCTTACTCTTGATTTTAGTCTCCGGAAACAATATATAAAAAGTAATCGTATCTCTCATTGATGTTTGAAATCTTAATGTTCTAAATTATTTGACCTTGACAATGTGTTTAATATAATTGTTCATGATTCAGGTTTTGTATATCATCTTGTGTTCTTGTAGGATCTTTTAATGGACGAAAGAAAGGATGAATATATATATTGTGCCACCAAAAGGTCAATGGATTTAATATGATACTTAACCATATCATAAATTACTAAAGTTTTAATACAAGGCTTTGACCACATCACATACTACTAACTGTAGACATTCTGTCATATTGTGCATAAATGCATTAGGATCTATACTTTATATTGTTTTTTTTTTTACCTAAACCAAACTGAAAATGTTTTTTAAATTAACTTGCTTTGATTCAAATCCAATATGACTCTCATCCGACCTACCTTGTCTATTTCACCAGGAGTATAAGAATATTAGGATTACCGATACTTCCTTTCCATAACCAATACCGGGACCAAAATCAAAGACTAGTTTTCTTAATATTTTTATATTTTTTGTTTTGGTTGCACAACCAATAAATTCATTAGTATGCCAAAGTAATGATTTCGATTTCACTAAATTCGACTCTTCGAATAATTTAGCATTATAATAGAAAACGTTACAATCATTTCTGCATAAGGGTTTATTTTTTTAGGAAAGCCTAAATTTCTATCATAAATTTTATAAAAGTATTTATTTTTATTAATACAAACTCCAGCAAAGACATCTTTAAAAACACAGGAACACATGTCATGTGGTATGTCTCACTTGTCACAACACACTAAAACCAAGCAACATAAATAGACCCAATCAACCTTCACCATCAATCAAAATAATATACAAGTTGAAAAGGAACAAGCAATGCAATCCAATAACTTTGATGTTTGCATGTTTATCACAATTAAATGGCTATAATTTATATGTATAAAGTGATTATTTCTTTATGTATAGATTTTAGAGAAGAAATGATGAAAAGAAGTCCAAATTTGGTCAATAGACGATAGTGAAACTTATAAATGCCAAAATAGCGTTAGCGGAAAACACTACATGAGTGTAAACTCGCCTTTTTGGCCTAATAAATTTCTAAATAGAAGGAAGGGTCGACCGTTCATCGTTAACTTTCCCAACAAAAAACCGCATGTGTTTATCTTAGAGGGGACGGTCAGAGGAAAAGAAGATAGGGTGAGATTTTGGAGAAGTTGTAAATTGGAATTAGGGTAGGTTAAAAAAACGAAAAGTTATGAGTGTAGTGTGTGCAAATACATGATATGTGGTGAGATAGATTTAAAGAAAAGCGAAACTGCAAGCGAATATTCAAAATGAATACAGAAGTAAGCGTTTGAAAACGAGAAGTGGTTGTTCTTTAATAATTATAAGTGTTTATTATACTAAGTGTTTTCATTATTTCAAGAAACCTAAGAGCACATGGCAAAAACGTGTATGTTAAGTCCAACATAGCCAACCTCAAACATATAGATCAATCATAATAAAAAGTAACTTTAAGCCATGCTTCAAACTTTTTAAATTGATATTTGATTGAACTCTAGTCATGTTTTGAGCTTCAAGTTTTAAGGTTGCTTAAAACTCGTGCTTGGCTTTATAACGACTCAACTCAGCCTCATTATGTCTTACCCCAATGTCATACAAGATTTAAGAAATCACCCCCAAGCTTTTTATTTGATCTCAAAAAGTATTGATAGATAAAGAAAGAGGATCCTCCCAATATAGTATAGGAGGCTGATTAGGAATTTGTGGGTAACGTGTTTGTTCCCACCACACGTAAAAGAATAAATCAATAAATGAATAAATAAATAGAAAGCATGATATCACTCGTAGGATCTCAAATCACTACCCAGTTACATTCCTTCTAACCCACGCATTATAATTTTATATATCTCCTTTATTTTGTGGTCACTAAATATTATAAAATAATAGCAAGATTGCTTAAATGATAAATAGAAATTAGTATTAGTTCAAATTTTAAATTAACTGATAAATGTTTGATGGCTTAACTCACGTACATATCAAACATGTTGTAACATTAGATTTCCAATACCATATCGGTTATGTCAGTTACTTTAATCTAGTGGAAGTTCACGTATCTGATTTTTGTTGTCGATTTGATTTTTCAGTGTACAAACCATGTTTATTTCTCATACATGTTTCGAATTGGATCAACAAAAGCCATAAACGGCTTTACCTGAAGTGGTTTTGGTTCCAAACCAGTTTCCAAGTTAAAGGGGATCGGTTCCAGTTTTTACCGTCTTTTTACTATTTTGTTTTAGTTTTACCATGTCCCAAACCGGTTTCAATGGAGGAATTGTCAACCCGATTACAAATCGACGATTTCAATTTAATTCTTAACTAGTTTTTGCCAAACCAGTTTCAATACCAATTCCGGATTTTTCCTATTTTCAAACCAGTTTTTTTTACACCTCTAGATTGATATTTATAGAATGCCACTCAATTTGGATTTACTTCCATCAAAAACAATCTGAATAAAATAATAAAATTTGTAGCATCTCCAGAGTTTTGTGAGGATTTTATTTGGTAATCAGGTGTACCGTACGATCTCAATATCAACCCAACTTCGGTGATTGAATCTTTCTTGGCCAGTGGACCCCTCCACCGCCACCGTATCTTTGATTTTATAAATATTTTAATGAGATTTCGTAAGATTAAATTAGTCCTAGTTGGTGTAATTCGTCTTTTAGTAAGATAAGAATATCATTACATTGTCATATTTTAATTGTTCGTTGTTTTAAGGTGTTTAGTTTAGGCGTAGGTTACGTACACACCCATTGACTTATTCAAACACCTTTTGACTTCGTACGATCGTATAGACCTTATACTATCGTATAAGGTTCAGAATTTTGTCAGATTTTGTCGACTGTCGACTGCACAGGGACTGGTGATATTATATTCCATACGATAGTATAGAATCCATACGATCGTATGGGTTTTTTTTACTTCATTTTATGGGTAATAGGTTTACGATTGTATAGCTTCCCCCCCCCCCCCCCCAAATCTCCCTACTTCAGTCTCGTTTCTATTTTTTTACGCGAATAAGTTTCAACTATTTTTTGTTAAGATTGCAATTTTTTGTGGAAATTACGATCCTAGTTGTCAAAAAAACTAGACTTTTTAATTTTTATGATTTCTTTCTAACATTTTTTATAAGAATTTATAATACGATAAGTAATTATGGAATTCGTTATTATAGACTTGATCGATTGAAAACACTGATATATTATTATATAATTTGTTATCGACATCGCTCATGTTGTTTTAGTAATTAACGAATGAGAAAAAAAAACTTTTGTTGATGTTTGTATAATATATTCGGTAGAGTCTTGTGTCGAATCAAATAATTGACAGAATTTTATATTGTGTCAAATAATACACATAATATTATATCGCATCCGGAATATGGTATCACGTCATTGCTTAAACCGAGGGAAAGGATGAACAAGTGAGAATATGTTTTTTTAAATTCTAGACTTTATAAGATCGTATAGAGGTCATACTGGCATATTCCATATGATCGTATAGCATTCATACTATCGTATGACTTCTAGTCAAATTCGTACAGACTGCCTAGTGTCAAATGCTTTTGTACTAGCATTCCATACGATCATATAGGTCTTATACGATCATATAAGAGGTGCGTGAATTATTGTAGTGGGTGTATTAATATCATATCCCTTAGTTTAAAGGAGTACGGTTATGTATGTTTTTATCTTTTATGTTATTCGTTTTATAATATAAAAGAAAACTCGTGACAAGATATAAATAGCTTGTTTTTTGTTTTCTAATGTTCATAATACTGAAAATAATTAAATATTACTATTGTTAGGGACATGGGTCTTATCCGAAGAGAAAATCAATACCTAAGTCACATCATCCTCCCGCATCCCATCCGGGAGGGTGAGATGGAATTCCCGCATCATATCATATCATCCTCCCGCTTATTTATAACCCTTGTAGAATCATGTATCAATAGGCACATTGTTGTATGATGTGTTTCGGGCATTTCAAACTAATAACATCTTGTAGTATGTAGCTCCAGGAAGCCGATATGAAGGAGAGAGACCAAGCATGCCGTTTCCAAAGTAGTCTTTGGAGGAGATAAGGAGTTTATGTGAGAGAGATACAAAGGTCTCTCACTTGTTGAATAAATGGTTTTTTTAAACAGCGGTGAAAATACAGTAGAAACTCTATAAAATAATACACTTGGGACCACCAAAATTTATTAATTAAAAGAGTTATTAATTAATTGATAAATTAATAATTATTAATTTATATATTAATTAATATTTTATTAATTTATAGTAGAATGTTCCGACTCACCTAGAAGAAAATGTAGTTGCACAGTTGTTGACTGATGAAGAAATCATTGAAAGCGTTATTGGAATTAATAAAGATGATATCGATGAAGAAGATGATGAAAGTTCTACAATGGAGCCCCCTTCGCGAAACGAAGCTATTAAAGCGGCAATCACATTGAACAATTTCTTGTTGAGCTATGAGAAAACAACACCAGAAGTTCTTACCATGCTAAGGAAAATTAGAAACGAGATTCAAGAGGAAATTGATTTCAACAAAAAACAAAAGACAATTGAGTCATTTTTCAAGAAACCTTCATAAATCATTCATGTAATATGTTATATATAAGGAATTATTAATTTATATTTTATATGGGGTCTAAAGAAATTATCAAAAATGTATTATCTTATAATTTTAGCAAATTATTAATTTAGCACCCTATCCTCGAGTCGGGACCGGCAAAAAATATTATCTTAGAGAGTTTATAAAATAATTGAGTATTAATTTATCGAGTTTCTACTGTACTCTCAATACATGAGTGATTTTTTCTAAGATGAGATATGATGTGAACCGTATATACTGCATTTGACGACTCCAGGCCTGACTCACCCAGAAACATCATCAATGAGAAAACTCATCACTGCGTGAAAACCCCATTAAGTCAGGTTTTGAACCTGTGACCTACTGACCTAAGATCCCAATATTAGCCATCGCCCCCATGCAATTGGACGAGGAGGATACCAAACAAATCTACAACCCTAACAGCCTTACAACCGAGTGACATGCAGGCCGACTAATCAAGTTAGTTGACTCGGTTGGTTGTGAGTGAAAGAGAGTGACAAATTTTGTCGCATGAAAATTAATTTTTGCTTCTTAATTTTTTTTATCGTTTTCTTGTAAGTGTTTTTATAGTTTCATAAAGAAAATAGAATAAGGTATGTTAAATAAATAAAAAGTAATTTCTGAAGTAACATAAAGTGGCCGTTGGTGGTTGTTGGGAGGCAATTGAGTGAATAAATGCGTGCATACGAAATAGTAGCATATCTTTCACCAGAGACGGAGGGAAAAGTCACCGTTGCCATTGTTGACGTTGGCGTTGTATGGTATGAGAAGGCTGGCGGTGGCATATTTAATTTCCAAGGCGTGAAAAGGTAGCCAGTCAACTCAATGTTATTTACCTCTTCCACCCCATAAATGGCTTTCATATCCATAATATAAAACTCATTAACCTTATAGTAATAGAATGAATTTGGGAAGGATATTGGTTACATGACTATCGTTTTCATTTCTTGTTATGAAGTGAATTTTTTTATCCAGCCGACCAACCTTGCATATGTTTGGTAGTTATACGTCGTGTATTTGGTATACTTGTTAGTTTGTTTATAATTATTTGTTGGGATTTATACGTATATTTTACTATTAAAATTTATATATACTTTAATTACTCAAGTAAATTGGGAATATAAAAACTAAATGTTAACAAATTAGTAGATTATTGTATTATAAACAGGTATGTGTATCTTGGGTAATTGGATCGATTATCATCTAATATCATGCGCATCTTATACGTGAGAAAAACTATATAATTAAGCCAATACCCAGTCCTGAAATTTTCAAGTTTGCATGTTGAGTTATGGTTCGTTTGCCCTAGAAGTTTTCAAGTTTGCATGTTGAGTTATGGTTCGTTTGCGCTACTTACCAGTCACGCTTTTGGTATTGCAATCATTCTTTCTATAGCGCTAGCCTATTGTTATGTTATATATTACTTCATAATTAATTGGGAGTAAGCCTTGTAAAATTGGTGTGTTGGTTTGGATCTTGTAACGGTCAAAACGATTTTGGGTTAAAGTATGTGACCAATGAGTTTAGGTAGAAATGGTTTTAAGAGAATATCAACTGACGCAAGTCAAAACTAGTTTTTGACCAACTTGATTACCTTGAAGTTGGTCGTTTTAGAAAGAACAAAAATACCAAAATAGTTTACATGTTGTATTTGCGTTTACGAGGGGTAGTGGCGACACATGGTAATGTTGTTGGATATGATAATCGCGTCGAAGTAGCAGCTAAGGCTGTGGAGGTGATGGCTGTGGGTAGTGGGTACAGTGGCAACGAAGACAGTGAAAGATGAGGTTAAAGTGTGGTATGGGGTGGTGGAGGTAGAAACGTGCAACAATCTTTTGCAAGTTTGCAAGCTACATATGCTTGGTATCAAATTAATTTATCTGTTGAAAAATTCGTCACCACCCTCCACGCATAACCAACCGAGTCAACTAACTCGACCGGTCAACCTGTAATGTCACTTGGGTGTGAGGCTATTAGGGTCTTAGATTTGAAAGTTACTGTTGACTATTTATAATTTTATAATATTTTTTAAAATGATTATTAGTAGAGAAAAGAGAAAAAATAAGATAAATGTATAAAAAAATATCATCTAATTGAAAAAAAAGAGATAACATATAGTGTTTTTTAGTGTAATTTTGAATTTTGAGATAGGGGAAGGGATACGAACGCTCTTATGTCAAATTAGCTATGAACTAACTAGTATACTCAAGTCAATATGAACTAATAAACTAGTAGTAAATAGCGAGAATATATGAGCAAGAATAAATAAATCAAAATGCTGCATTAACAAGAACCCGGAGAAAATCTTTGAAGACATAAACACAAGTTGGTTACTTGAAAGAATTAGTGAACTTTGATTTTCGGGTGTAAATATGTACTCTTATAATATATTTGTTTGCAGTTCAAAGAAAAATAACAATTGAATGCATATTGTTTTTCACCGGACTATGAATGTTATGTATTAGTTCATATGACGGTGTATGCATGAGTGATGCTAGCAATAAATTTAATTATTTTAATTTTGTGTTTAATATGAAATCAATTACACACTAACTTACCTAACTTAGTTTCCAATCAAAATAATCTTTTTAGTTGAACAACTTTTGCAAGTGTGGTATGGGGGTGGTGGAATTAGAAACGTGTAACGATCTTTTGCAAGTTTGCAACCCGCATATGCTTGGTATCAAATTAATTTATCCGTCGAAAAAATTCGTCACCGTCCACGCACAACCAACCGAGTCAACTAACTTGATCGGTCAACCCACAATGTCGCTTGGGTGTGAGGCTATTAGGGTCGTAGATTTGAAAAGTTAATGTTGACCCTTTATAATTTTATAATATTTTTTAAAGTGGTTATTAGTGGAGGAAAGAGAAAAAAATAGTAATAAATATATAAAAGAATATCATTTAAAGAGAGAAAATATAGTTTTTTTAGTGTAATTTTAGATTTTGAGATAGGGCAAGGGTTACAAATACTCTTATGTCAAATTAACAATGAGATAACTAGTATACTCAAGTCAATATGAACTAATAAACTAGTGGCAAATAGCGAGAATATATGAGCAATAATATATAAATCAAAATGCTACATTCACTATGACTCAAAAAAAATATTTGAAGACATAAACACAAGTTAGTTACTTGGAAGAATTGGTGTACTTTGATTTTCAGGTTTAAATATGTACTCTTGTAGTATATTTGCTTGCCGCTCAAAGAAAATAACAATTGAATGCATATTGTTTTTCACCGAACCATGAATATTATTGTATTAGTTCATATGAATCAAGCTACCAATAATATCACGGGCATGAGTAATGCTAGCAATAAATTTAATTATTAATATTGTATTTAATATGAAATTGATTACACTAACTTAACTTAGTTTCTAATCAAAATAATCTTTTTAGTTGAACATCTAAATTTGTAAATCTAAAACCAAGTATACAATAATTTTGCATAAAAACAAATACATGTGTATAGTTTAGGAAAGAACATGAATGAATGGTGGTTCCCTTGATGGCAGGGAGGTTCCATGTTTGAAGATTTTGGTGGGTCAGAGGAACAAGATCTTATTTAAATAATGATGAGATTCTGAAAACTCTTTCATATCTCCTGTCCCAATCAGTATTCCGATCAGGTTTAAACATGTGGTAGTATTAATATATTCACAAAAAATATTATAATAAAAAGAGAAAATCATAACAAGTGGTGTTTATATAATAAGTGATCTATGTGAATAAACTTTTACGTATTTTATGTATCACCACTAAAACATATTATTTTGGGTCTTTTATATACCTTTTAAGAAATAAAGTAAACATGAAATAAATAAAACAGTTATAAAATTTCATGTATATATTTGTAAGCTTTTTGAAATGATGCATAAACATAAAACAACCATGAAATAAATATTTTCCCGCCGTTCTAAGAATTACAGGGGCAAAATATTATCAAACAAAACATTATTTAAATATATACTATAAAATTATTATTGTTGTGATTTGTTTGGTCATTTCGTTTTGATTTATGATGTATTTGGATACGATAAAGTAAATAATTAAATAAAAAGGGGATATATCTTCCAAAAGAAAGAAGAATCATACTCGTTTGTCTCTTTGATTTGTTGTATTGACTTATGGACCACACAAAATTATTTAAATGCACCTTTTGACTTTGAATTTCTGATCGTTGCATTGTTTTTTCAACATCACGCCAAAAGTTACCGATGTAAAAACTAAAAAGTAACATTAAATATATATACTATTTTCTTCCTTTTCTGTTTTTTTTATAAATAAATATTATATAAAGTAAGGTGTTTCATGTTTGTGTCAAAATACAAACCACAAAATAATTAAGAATAATATTATTCATGTTTCAGTATTAATATAAAAACTATCGCTATTTAGCTTAGTTTTCCAGGATCCAGTGCCATGCACCCATTTAAAAGCAAGGAAACTTCTTTCAATTCCACCCTTGACTATTAAGGAGGGCACGAGAGTTCATATCCTGATATAGGTTAATACGAGTAAATGATGCATCATCTGTCGTTTAAATTTTTTTTTTAAATAATATTTTTAATCTACTCACTTCATTTCACGATAGTTTTTAAAACTATGATTTATATCTTCAATATATTAGTCATAAATACTACTTACCGGGTGGAGTGTGTGTATGGGGGGGCTGTTTTACTACTAATGTGTTTGAAGTTTAAAATAGTTTAGCTTGAACCTTTTTTAAAATGTTCGGGGTTTAAAAGGTTGTCTTCTCTTTAGTCGAATATGTTAGTCTTTGTAGTTTCAGTGGAGGAAGTCAGGTTGTTAGGTCATATGGTTCTCATAAATCCTTGAGGACAAATGGGTTTGCTTTTGGGTTAGTTAAGAAGTATTGGAAGTTCTTTCTTTTCTACTTCAGCATTTCCTAAAGGTTGTAATTTCCAAACTCATAGTTTGTTGTTGATTTTTGAAGAGATTCTAAGTTTGCTAATCTTATTACATGGAAGGTATCTGAATGGATGGTAAACATGCTTTCTGTTGGGGGAAGGTACACATTATTAAAATATGGTCTCGATGCTTTGGGTATATATTATATCTTTGCTGGGTATATTCTCTAAATTATTGGAAGAACAACAATAACAAAAGTGATGAAGGAATAACACGTTAAAAATAAACAAAATTAACTCAAGAAAACAATATGTATACATAAATGTAATAAGACAATCAAACGTAAAGTCATATAAAGTGTAGGAAAATTTAATTCTCTAGAACATGTACGTATTATCTCTTAAAAGTTGTTAACTTTAATCTTACGTTTCTACGAACTCATATGTTGAACAAAAAGTATATATTTTAGTCTATAAGTAGTAAATTAGAGTAACCTCAAACGAGGTAATTTAACGTATTTATATAAAAGGGTGTTGCTAGACGTATCTCTCTCTGCTTGTACTAAACGTATAACCTCCTTAAAGGTTTACATTAATACGATTTGAATATTTTTTGTTTTTTCTTTACCATTTTGTTATCTTTTATTATCATTATTATTTAAAAATAATTTTTTTATACTTTAAAGAGTTTTTCTTTTCCTTTTTCATATTATAAAACAATTTTTTTGTTATTAAAAATAAACAAAATACTCCTTCAGTCCCGATCAAAGTGTCTTAGTTTGAAAAACACAAAGTTAATGGATTGAATGATTACCTTTTTTGATAACAAAATGACAATAATGCCCTTGAAAAATGGGTCCACAATATTTTTTATTAATGCTAGTTGTGTGTGCTTAAGTGTAAACTTGGAAATTGACTAATAAATTTTGAAAGTGACATTTGTAATGGGACAAATAAAAAAAGAAATATGGACACTTTTAATGGGACGGAGGGAGCAATTGTTTTTGCAAAAAAAAAAACGTTTCTTTAATTAAAAAGATATTTTTCTTTATGTGTTTTGGTACTTTTAGAGTTTTTAAAAAATAATTTTTAGAGATAGCTTACCTTTTTTTTAAATAAAAAATCACATTTTTAATCAATAAACGAGATTAAACAACATACGAATTAATCAGTAAGTTGATTCTTTTCACATGTTATGTGACATTTATCTTATGCACCCAAACCTAACAAAATTCAAATGATTTTTTTTGTCCGTGAAACACATATGATAAGATAAAAACATACAAAACATTTTATTGATTTTATAAAGACGTTATATCATTATTCTTTAAATGCATTTTCTAATGCATTTAATAATAAATATTATTATTATGATAAAGAATAATAAACATAAAAAGAGAGAAAATGAAAAAAGATAAAATAAAATGTAAGGATTTTTATTTGATATTTTAAAGGGAGACTTGAAATGAAAAAAAATATTAGAGGGTAGCAATATGTCAAATAAAATTGCAAAATAAATTGAAAGTCTAGGGGAGGGGTATGAAGTACACAAAGGGATGCGTTTAGCCTACCCCTTATATAAAACTGATTGCGGTTTCGTATGTATTTAGTGGTGTAAAAATTTGACCAGTGTATTTGATTACAACAGACTAGGTCAACAACGCTTGAAATATGCACTTTATGATTAAAGTGATCTGTGGTTTCAAAAAAAATATTTAAAATTTTACTGAGAGTGCATAACGGTTATGATACAAAGTATAAAAACGATAATGCGGAGAGGGCACGACCTTTTCAATCAAAATTACAATAAAATAATTTATAGTGAAAAATGAAAGAAAGACTTGTTTATCCGACAAAAACTATCTTGGTTAAGTTATTATTTTTCTATAAAGATTTGAATATAATCAAATGTGTTTATTACGTAAAAGATGTTCAAGATAAGATATGGCGTCGTAGTCTTTAAAGTTTAAAGTAAATTATGCATTTCATTGTAGTTCTGATGCGTTGACTTACATTTAATAAGCTTAATAAAGTTAAAAAAATATATGTATTCACTTAAAAAATGGCAATGACATTAAAAGTTTGCTACATTTACCCTTCTCAAGTGAATCGGGCTTTGGGTAATAAAGTTTCAAAGTTTGGATGCTTTTTACCATAGACAAAGTAACTTTGGGATCCTTTTTTGTAAAAATTTCCGACTTTTCATGGGCCAATTTTAGTTATGGTGTTTCACCTTTTACTATTGCATTTGCATCAAATACATCAACATGATGAAATAGATTCCCAGGTTTTCAAGAGAAAAGTTGTCAAATTCTAACTAGTGGCTCGCACTACGTGTCCCAGTCAAAACTCAAAAATATGTCCATCAGATCTTAACGAACTTAATCATATAAACTATTTTTTTAAACAACGATTAAAGTTATAACAATAATAATAATAACAATTAGCAAAACCATGGTATTAGAATGAACTTATCATGACAATTGACTTATAAGTTCAAGTATTCAAGAAATATATATCTAAGAATATGCGTTGGGCAAGCGAGCGACCGGCTTCAGCGAGTGGCGCGAGCCACGTCGGCCACGAACACCACAATACCCTCACTTCGCCGCGAGCGGCGTGCTCACTTGGGCTAAATGAAGAAAATTGGTGGGCTGGCTCGCGAATGGTTGAATTCAACGGGCGCAAACGACAATAGGGTGAATTCACCGGTGGCGCGACCGACAAGGGTTGAAAGGTTGTGTCCAGTCAACGCTACGTGTAACAATATGATTGGATGAATTCACATGCCGGCTTTAACGATAACACGTAGTCCAATATCAAGAATTTTTAAACGTTTGTCCAACCAGACACCCACATTGCCCCCCTTGTGACCGACCGCCTCTAGCGGCTGACTTTGTTATAAAAGATGCTATAAAAGTCTAGCTGTGCTATACCGTATGTTTTACCTTAAAATGCATAACCGTTAAAAAAGAGTGATATACAATATTTTCGAATTTATTATTATTATTTAATGAGTTGAATAATAAATTTAAAAAAGATGTGGAGTGAATAGGAATAGGGCGGTGGGTCAGAGGCTGACAAAGGAGACATGTGTGATTATGCCATCCAGATTTCTCAAGATCTCACAGTCTCCTCACGATCTTCTTCCTCTCTCCACTCATATATATTCATTCATTCACATTTACTTACCCTTCAACATATTCATTCAATCTCATCAAAATGGAGACCATCAATGCTTCTTCCTGCTGCGATCAAATCCCATCCTCCAAATCCAAAGAGCTTCACGTTCTCGCCGTTGATGACAGCAACATCGACCGCAAAGTCATCGAACGCCTCCTCAAAGTCTCATCCTTCAAAGTTACCGTTGTTGATAGTGGAAGCAGAGCCTTAGAATATTTAGGCTTAGAGGATGACGCCAATACGACTCATTTCGATGTAAGTTATAATATTATGCTCTGATTACAATATATAAAGATAAATGATAGATTGTTTTTGTTTGTGATGCCAGGATTTGAAGGTGAACTTGATCATCACCGATTATTCAATGCCTGGGATGACAGGATTTGAGCTTTTGAAGAAAATTAAGGTTTGTAATAATATCTATCTTTGTTTTGAAGTATTTCAATTATATGTAATTTTTGTGTTTAAATTTCATAATTTGCACATAAATTTGTTTGCTAATAGCGGTATGGTTTTTAATCATTTGCAGAATTCTTCAACATTGAAGCAGATTCCTGTTGTCATCATGTCTTCTGAGAACATTGTTACTCGCATCGATCGGTAAGATATAAGATTAAGAATCCTTGTACCGTAATTACATTTAGACATACTAGTTCCACTCCACACATAGAATTATTAATATTAGGGCCAACTAATTCAAGAATCAATTTATGTAACTAAACACTAAAACACACATAATATGACTTAAAAACTTGTCTCTAGTGATAAAGCCTTAATCCGGTACCATCTATTTATAATGTTAACTTTGACTTAGGTGACAAATTTACCAACCCATTTTAATTATTGGGCTTGGTATTTTTCTCGGGCCAAACAGCAATTGAGCCAAGAGTAATTTCTTGTGAATAAACACTCATCATTATTTTATTATCTATTTATTGATTGTCTCAAAATGCTGATCTTGTATTATATTTGTATGTGATGAAAACAGATGTTTAGAGGAAGGGGCTGAGGACTACCTTCTGAAACCGGTAAAGCTATCAGACGTCACACGCTTGAAAGATTCGATTTTCAAAACCGAAAAAACGGGAATCAATCAATCGCAGTCCAACCAGAGAAAGAGAAAGAGAAACGATGACAAGCTGCCATCGACACTTTCCGTATCTCCACCATCTTCACCGAAGGTTGCTAAATTGTAGACGTATGTAGCCGATCATTCTTTTGCCCGCCACTTCTTTTATTAACAAGTGGAAAAATGAATTCGTCGGTTTTCATGCCCTATATGTCCCGGCAACTTTTGGCATCAGACGACACTTGCTTTTGTGGATGAACATGAACCACCATGGGTGGCCATTGCAGTTAGGGCTGGTCTGTTTGACCCTCCGATGAAATTTCTGATCAAAATTTGTACTGGTAGAGGTGTTCAAAGAGTCGTTTTTTGACCTCTAGTCGGTATGTTTTTTGAAGCGAATGTAAAAATGAATTATATTGTGACACATTGGTAAATTATAATGATTGTTGTGATTACAAATTTTAATGGCAATGTAACTTTGGCGCGTGCCTCTACCAAATTGGCTAGACCTATATTGGCATTGTGATTGCAATACCTTTCATGTTTATGCTTGTTAATCAGGTTTTATTTTGTCGAAGCTATTTGATTCCGTTTGTTTTTGATAAAAATTATGGGTCGGATTATTAGTTATTGTTTTAGAAAACAACGATTCAAAGCAACCGGGTTTGGTGGGTCAGCTGTACCAGCTGAATTTTACAGCTTCGCGGTTTAAACTAGATTATTTTTACTGTTCTTTTTTTCAAATTCATTAGTTTGCGTAAAGGTGATAAATAGGCACACAGTGACCTTTTTTTAGGGAGGTTGTCGGTTCGAGCGTTGTCTGTAACAAAAAATTGTTATGTGCATGAGCCAGGGGTTTTATCACAGTGGATTTTGGGCGGTGGGTTTCCTAGGGAATTTGGTGGCGAGCTGGTTCGCTAGTACTTTCTGCGATTGACGACGTGGCCGCGTAGGCGACCTTTTACCAATAGGTGTAGCCGGGTGGCTGTAGTTTGTTGGTCGTTTGAAAAAATGTTGGTGGAAAATTTAATAAAATTAAACAGCAGGTAGTTTATGCGGCTGGTTTTAAAGTTTGAAACGGTTAGTTAAACCATATAAAGTGACATAAACTAACTTGTTTAAGTTTAGAGCCTTTGCATGATTTTCGACAAACACCTATAGTTTAAACTGTGTACTTTTAATAAAGTTATTATAAAAAAGATTAGATGCCATGAATTCTCTTTTGTAAGCAGAGATTTTAAATTCTATAAAATCATACACCAAATCAAATATGCTTTTCATAAGTGTATAATATTAACTTACTGAAACAGACATAAAGACTAGAGTTGGGTGTTGCGTCGAAGAATCCTAGGCTAGAAATCAAATGGACCCCTCGTATCGTATCATATCTCGTTGATGTATATGTTTGGAAGTTAAGTGGAAGTAACGTGGGATTATTTTAAAAGCAGTCAAGGTCAGTATCCCTCAAAAGTCAACAAATGTCCACACCCCTTGTCAATGTTCAAAGTCATACAATGGATTTGAAGTTAAATCAATTTGACAAAGTCACAAGATATTTCATGTTACCAAATAAATGTTTGTTTTAAAGATAATAAATGAATATGCAAATCGAGCTTGAAAAAACAAATTATAATCCAAGTGAATTTAAGTTTCTTCGAGTTGGCTTAGAGTCACATTTGCATTTAGAATTCGTTATTATTGAAATCGAGTTACATGTTTGTAAGTTTTGAACCAAATGAGTGCCCTAATTTTAAATAAATACATTTTATTTTTTATGTGTACAAGTTGGTTATTTGTTCGACTCTATACGTGCATGGACGCACTAAAATCGATTTTTCTAGTTTAAAAAATTCTATAGCAGGAAACTGATTCGAACTAAAAGCAAATTTGACGAATACTCCCTAGTTATAGTTAAAAGATGGAATGAAAAACTTTTTCTTATTGAACGGGCAAATTTATACTATAGGAGACTTAAACTCAAGACATCTAGGGTTGTTCATGAGACAGCCAAGTGCGAGTCGAGCTAGGGTGGGTTCGACATCGAGCTAGAAATTAAATGAGGCAGCCCGGCTCGGCTTGAGCTCGAATTTGAAGTTGAACGAGGAGCCTACGATCGAGCCAACGAGCCGAGCCTTGGACATGAAAACACTATAATGTGACTGAACATAAAACGTGTATTTCATGTCATTAGACTTTGGTAATAATGGTAAGTAGGACTCCTGGACTCTAGTTTAACAAATAGTACGAGAGAGTGGTCGGTCTCAAAAGAGGCCTAAAGCGAGTGATTTCTGTGATTGAGGCTTTAAAACTTTTACCAACATTACTCGATGTTAAATTCACGTTTCTAACCTTTTTTTTTCATTCAAATCTTTAATAAAAAAGTTACAACTCATTTCTAAATTGTTAAAAGGCTAGCCAATTATCCCTTAAAGACTTGGGCTCTCTAGTGGAAACCCAAGTTCGATCCACATTTGTGTCACTTTGAGTGGATATTGACAATAATGAATTTGAGCTGGGCCTTGTACAAGGTTGTCAGATCGGATTCCGAGCCCACCCGGGTTTTCGTCCCACCGTGTGTTATGACAGAGAGTTCTGCTCTTGTGGCGGCACGACTGTCTAGTGGCAGCCGACGTTATGGTTTCCTAAAGGAACGCCCAAGCCAAACTCTGAAGCCAACGTGAGTCCGTTAACACAACATAATCTAACCAAAGTGGGGCATCAAGACCCTCTAAATTTTGAAAATTCGTAGTCTAAATACAAGAAATTCGTTAAAAACAATGCTAGCCATTTATATTTCTGGTAACATTGTTGACTCTTCTTAAACTCTTTAATAAAAAAATTATTACTCAATTTAATATTTCGTTAAAAGTTAACGTTATAAGAATGAAATATTAATTTATATCCAGCATACAATTTTAATATTCCACGGAAGCAAACCCTACACACTTTATTGATGATAATAATTGGACTTTCATTCGAAGTACCTATTATTAGTCATAGAGGTAACGGAATAGTTAAGATGAATATTTGGATGATTTCATGCGTAACGCGTGGTAGGCTTAAAATTTGTGTCGTACATAATAAAACTTGAGTCACAATGTTTTTTATTGCCCCACGGTCCACGCTAGTAGATGAAACTCTACTTTTGATATGTTGTATTGTAAATAAGAGCTATTAAACGTGATTTGGGAAATGAGGTTCTAATCCGTATAGGTTCACATTATATAAATATAAAGATTAAAGAAAGATTACTTACTTATTTGAAATATTTCAATACGAGGTTGTCAATCGTTTTTTTTTCCAGTTTATGAATATTAATGCGGTTTTTCGTAAGTTGAATTTATTTTATTTTTCTAACAGCTACACACACTTATATATTTCTAATCCTAAATGGCTAAATTACTAAAAAGATAAAATATATATATGCGAAGCTTTAAACCCTGGTCTTCACTCTCAAAGAAAAAAAGGCCTTTATCATCAAGGCTTGGAAGGCTTCTTAATAAATATGACTTTTATTAGAGCATTATGACAACTTCAATTCAATAATAGAAAACTAGGGGTAAGTATCGGGAGACGAAAAGAAAGCAATTATGTTGATGCGTTTTGTTCTTATCTTAGACCACTTTGTGTTATTAAGTTTAATAATGCATGCACACGATGGATAAAAATTTATAGACGTGGTCAAAGGGGCAATAGATTCATTCATATTTATGTACCACACTACAAGTTTAAATGGTTTTTCTTTTAAGTGATGGCAACAGTTTCTTAAGTGAGATGATTTTCTTGATCATATGATGGAATTAAACACGTTTGAGAAGATGATAGAATTACAAAAATACCTTAAAGATGGCTGAAAACCGGAAAAAAAAAAGTGACGGTTTGAATCATAGAACAATAGTAGAAACATAATTTGATTTGAGGTTACCATTTGTACTATTATTTATTTTCAACACTCTAAACATGATTAATAAGATTCTTGTAATCATATTTTATTTAAGATAATTTGGTCACTGTAAAGTCGACTTTTAGTGCATGTTAAAGAGTTTTGGGCTCGAATAGAACTTATTAGTCACCCATCAATCATCATCATTGAAGCAAATTGCAAACAAATTGGATGCGAAAGTTACAAGAAGAAATAAAGCTAAACAACGATTTAGTTAACCATGACGAAAACGATATATAGTTATATACTTCGAGTGCTTTTAATTTAATCATTTTTGTTTTGTCCTAAACATTTTTGAAAAGTTAAGGAAATTCTCCGCAGCTAGAGACATAATATGATCAAACCAGCTCTTTTGTCTCTCTTAAATAAAGTTTGGAAATTACGATGTTTTCTTAGGAAAAAGAAGATACAATGCTTTTAATGTGTAACCACCTCAATTTCTACTTTCTAGTACAAATACATGAAATTCGAATATATTTTCAGTTACTTGTACAAGTAAAATGAAAGTCTGTTTGACAAAAAACGATCAATACATTAATAAAATTCAAAAACATATAGGCTGACACCCTTCCACATAGATGACAAAAACCCATGCTAGGGTGTTCAACACAATTCCGAAGTTATGCAATCAAACATGCCAGAAACATTCGTACTTAGAGCATTCATTCTCTAAAATTATGTGAGGAGGATTTGTAAATTATATTGTATGATTATAAGTGGTTGTGAGTAGAGGGGAGAGAAAATTTATATAGGAAATTTAAATTTAAGGTTTTATTGTAGATATTGTATAATTTTTTAATATTTTTATAAAATGGTTGTGAGTAAAATAGAGAGAAAATATGATACAAAATATAGTTGAATAGCTATACGATTACCGAACTTTCTTATGTATCATGTAAAATATATTGCTAAACTCAAAATATAAAGACAACTACAAAATAAACAAAACTCGACATAAAGGGACACCCATGTACGCTAATCTAATACATGACATTTTTTTAAGTGGACTGATAATATCATAAACATATGATATTTTTTTCAGATGACGTGGAAGAGAGAGAAATGGGATTAATGGATTATGTCTTATGTATCATTCTATAACTACAGTTAAGTAATTGATACGTATTGTTTTTCAAGGTAGCATCCTGAACATCCCACCTAGAGGTGGGCAATTAAACCGGTTAACCGAACTGACCTGAAAACTTAACCGAAACCGAACCGGTTTGAAACCGATTTTATAGAAACCGGTTTGGAACCGATTGAAACCGTAGGTTCGGAACTGGTTTGTAGTTTTCTCCACCAAAACTGGTTCCAAACCGGTTAACCGAACCGAAACCGGCCAAAACCGACCAAAAATCGGCCAAAACCTGAACCGAAACCGATCAAAACCCAAACCGGTCATAAACCGGTTTTGACTTTTGTTGACCAAACCGAACCGGTTTTAACCCAAACCGGTTTTGACTTTTGTTGACCAAACCGAACCGGTTTTAACCTAAACCGGTTTTGAGTTTTAAACTGGTTTGTGCACCTCTAATCCCACCACGTCAATATATACAAAACTAGTTCAATGCGTAAAAAAAGATGAAAGCATGGGGTACATAATATGAAAACCCACAGTACAAGTCATAAAAGGTTTTAGAGTTCCAACTTTCAATCCAGATCAGAAAACCAACAAAACAAGACCAACCGGACTGACCGAACCAAAACCATCTATTGTCTTAACATATATCAAAATAGCAGTTCAGTCAGCTTTCTTCACATGGCTGGCTGTTATTCACTACTCGGTCCTTTAACCAAGCATGGCACATGATTAGCTGCACAACTGCCCAACACTTGGTATTCTATTTGCAAGACCATACGAGTTCTAGCTGATCTAAATGCTTTTTCTTAACGGGTAAACTACATACTTGCATTCAACAACAAAATCAAGAAAAAGTAAGCATATAACACTTAGCAAAGTGTACAAACTACAAACCAAGTCCTACTCTGTACTCCAAAATTCATTATGTTCCGTTAAACTACCAACTGATGCAGTTAGAGCCCAATGCAACAGATATGGCTGATAAGAGTATATTAAGTTAATAACATGTTAACAATGGGTTCCAACACTATCTAAGAGATGATACATGCATATGATAGCATGCCTTATAAGTCATATCCAACTGCACCAGATCAGGAAACTACAAATTTAAACCAAATATGGCGAACAAAATTGCCGTTATTAAACGTGTTCATTCCTGATGACAAATAAACAAAAAAGACATAATTTGCATTCGATTCGAAAAGGATGTATTCAATTTCTATACCACCTTATGTATTCACATACCAACTAGCCCTCTACAAAAGTATATTGCTATATATTAAGCTCATAAGAGAACCATCATAACTCCCAAACACTAAAGTAGTAATACCGTCTATATTGACAAACCTAGCACTAGTGCCGGTGTCTAAGACTAACCACCAAAACAAGAAACACAGTGAAAGAAAAAGAAGACACACCATGAACCATACCATCAACAAACCATTGACTACTTTCTAATGCCTTGGGTTCGCACTGTAACAACGAGCCAGCTTGAAAGGTGCTGCTTTGTGGTCAATCTGGTCAATCTTCTCCATCTGGCCATACTGCTTCCTGCAACCAGGGCACCGACCGTTCTCTTCAAGAATCCTCTTGTGGCAAAACAGACACAGCCGGTAACCACACGGGCACGGAAGAAAACTTGAATCCGTCATGTCTAAATCCTCACAACATATAGGACAAGACGAAGGAGTCATACTAGCAAACCTGACACCATGGTGCAACCCTGATTGCATCGGAAAACTGTTCTGTTTTAGCAAATTCGGCAGACTTTGAGGACGAGAAGCGTCATCGGGCCTCCACGCCCGATGAGCCCCTTGACCCGTCCTCTTGGTTAGTACCGAGTCCGGCTCCGGTGCAGGTACATGCACCGGTGACTCCACGCTAGGTTCGTCATTATCATTCTTTAGAATGTCATCGGCTGCTAAAGCATCGGCCATCGTTTCCCAGTCATCCAAACAATCATCATCAACATCATCGTTATGATTATCATTACCGTTATTATCATTATCATCATGATCACCATCATCTTCATCCGTCACACTTATTGAAAAACAACCGCCACCGCTGCTAGTGCTGCTTCTGCTACTGCTGCTACCGGTGAAATTGGTAGGACTGTTGGAAGGCGATTCCGAATCACTGTAATGATTCTCCTCACCACCAACACTAACTTCCAATTTCACCATAGAAAGATCCTTCTCATCCACTGCATGTGTCTCCACGGCACCCAATTTCACTTTTGCTTCTTCCTTAAACCCTAATCCCCTGTTCTTCACTGTAAACCAACCAATTATACAGCCAAAATTAAAAACTGAAACATGCAGACAAATAATAATACAATAATGATGTAAGAATTACCTTGAGAAAGCCACTGTTCTCGACGAACATCAAGCTTGCTCTGCTTCAGTTTAGCAGTCCTGTTCACCTTCACACCAAACATAACAAAACCCACAAATTCAATATCAATAGAAGTTTAATCAATCAATCTTTAATTAAAGAAAGAAAGATAAGAAATTGACACATACCCTCTTCTTCTTCTTCCCAAAGTCTTTGGTGTTGGACGCAGCGGTAGGGATCGAAGCGTTAACTGAATCGTAAACCATGGCTGCTGACAGAACCCTAATCGGATTGAATCGGAAGGATGGATTGATTAGAATGGTTTGGTGAATAGATAGATAAAACTCATAGGAAGAATGTGGAATGACTCATGTGCCCTTGGTTTCGGGATTAATTTCGGGGGTTGCCACTGCTGTAGATTGCTGATTAACTAACAGTTGGAAGCTAGGTGTCAAGATAAGGTAAATGCGTATATAAGTTGAATATTATAACTAGACTAATTATGTCTGTCACATAAATGCCTAATTGCGTATTTAACTAGAAAATAATAACTACATAGCTTAGAGGTGGCAATTGTGTCTATTCTTCAAATTTATTTTCCACATTATTTTTTAGATTTTTTTTGTATAACTAATGAATAGGGCTGGCATATCATGTATACCCGTACACGATAAGACACGAACACGAAATGTGTATACCTGTACACGACACGAAAACTTATCGTGTACCTGTTTCCCAAACACGAACACGAACCTGTTAATACCTGGTATACACGATAAGACGATAAGTGCTGAAATCGATCCTACGATAGTCAAATTATTCGTATTAACCTAATTATGAATGTCGTGAGAATGTGACGGCTGAGAAAAAGTGAGAATGTTTTAGGAATTTAGGGTTTAGGATAACTTATAAATATATATATATATGTGTGTGTGTGTGTGTGTATAATTATAAAAAATCAAATCAGGTACTTAACATGTACTTAACAGGTAAACGGGTATTTTACCTGTTTAGACACGAAAATTAACAGGTGAATTCGTGTCTACCTGTTTAGTACACGAAACCTGTTAAGGCCTTACCCGGTACTTGTTAAAGTCGTGTAGATACGTGTCGTGTATTCGTGTATCGGGTATAAATTGCCAACCCTAATAATGAACATACACACCATGACCAAATTTATATATTTTTTAAAGAGTCTATTTTGATCTAAACCAATTTTAACTCAAGTTTGTTTTTAACCTCTCAACCTAACCGGCCAAGTTTAACATGCTTAAGTTATTGTAATATACCGCTTTTTATAATAGCAAGCGAACACATGATAATCTCATAATCTCACTCGTACAGGTAGTTATTTGTAGGATCTAAAGAGGGTGTGATAGGCGCAAACATTATTTCTATCTTAAGGAATAAACATGTTATTCCCGTTGGAACCCCCGACTCCAAAACCTTTTTTTACGTGTATATATACAGTACAGTATATCACAATAGAATAGCATAGCAAAATAGCTAATAGCTAAGAGAACCATAACATGCGGTTAACTAGAGAGAATGATGGAAGTTGTAAATTACAGCAAACATATGGTGATAAAAGATTATCATTGTATGTTACTTTTTAGTTATAATAGGAAGGGTTGGTTTAAGTCACTCATGTTCTAGTTATATACTTGGTTTCTCCTACAAGATGGCCAGATGGGACAGCCCACAACCAACTTTTGTCGTCACAGCCACTATCGTTGTTGCCACCATTGTTGTAATTGCCACCGTACCACTAGCCATTATAAAAACAAATATAGTTGGTGAACCTAATTTGAACTTCGGGTATACATATATATTTTTTTTATTAAACAACTCGTTTCAACCCAATCCTATATTGGCCAGAACCATTTCGATCCCAAGTTATTCCCAACTTAATTGATACAAACAACCTCTTTTGATCTGATAGTCAAAAGTCCTTTTGACTTTCATTATACATATCCTGTCAAACTCATCATCTGTGATCTGTGGATGGTAAAACTCCACATCGATGTAACTGTCATGATTGTGTGTCATCTAATAAGTTGTCAACTAGAACATACTCTCATAAACCTCAACTATAACTCCCTCATAGCTGAAATGTGCATGTTTGCAGTTCACTCCAGCATGAAAGTTGTTTTTGTTTGAACATTATAACCTCTTCTTCACATCCAGCATGCAAATTGCAACATAAAAGTTTTACAATAAAGGCTTGTAATCCAACAGAAAAGTTCGTAAGAAGAAACTTACATTCTGTGTCGTTTTCAAAAGCAACAATAAAAAGAATGCATAAAATTTACAATGGTTTGAATCATGTTCTTTGGCATCTGGTTACAGCTTGACTGTAACATAAATCCTAAGATTGTGAAATTTTTCTAAAAGTTAAGAAGAAACTTGGTTTAGCTTCATCTCATTTTGATGGTATAAAAGCTTCATCTATGCCAGCTGCTACCTAGATGTCAACATAAGAACCTTACATAAGTGGCAAATTTATCTTTTTCCATAAACATGCAAGGTAAATAAACAAGCCTTTATGGATTCATCAAGCATCACAAACGGTCATATCTAATCCGATCTTCCTCATTTTGGTATAAACATACAACAATATTGTGTAATGGTACATTTCTAAGGGGTAAATGAGCTAATACGTGCACAATTTGAAGAGGAAAATGAGCTACACAACACTTATTTTGATTTGCTAAAATGTTGATAATATGAAACAAATATAACAAAATAACAAATTAAAAGAGTATAGATGGTAGTTTATTATATCCTCTTGAGCCTTAATGTATATCCTTCTTGAAGGGACCATAAAATGGTAAAAGAAGCTCATATAATTTGGGACAAAGGTCTTGTTGAAAAGCTTACTCAAATCAGATGGCAATAATATATTTGAAATATGGGTATTCAAGAGATCACCAGGGTTTCCACGTGAAACCATCAACACCTCTCAGACTGAACGCTATGGGGCGCGGAGGGGGGGAGGAGGGGCACGGTGGGCTTCAAACGTCGCCGGGGGGCGCGGAGGGGGGAGCGGTGGAGGGGAAGCTAGGCGCGGAAGGGGGTGAGGTGGGGGGGCCCACCACCAATGGCTATAATACCGTTTAAAAAAAAATTGATAATATAAAATACATACATATATATATATAACCATTCACCCAATCTCTCCAAACATCCCATTCTCCTATTTAAACTTTATAAAACTTTCTCCCCAAATATGTCTTCTGACTCATCTTTCACATCCGACTTCCAGCCGATATCGACGATATTTTCAATTCGGATTCAGAGGATGAAGTGATATTTAGTGCCGTTCTACAGGCTGCCCAACTCGAAGTCCAACATTGTGAAAGCTCACAACCACTAAAAAGACGGCTTCATCTTCAACGGGATCGCGTAGGTGCGCATGACCGGTTGATGAAAGATTATTTTTTCGCCGGACGCGACTTTTGATTCGGAACGATTTCGGCGCCGTTTTCGGATGAGTCGCCAACTATTTTTACGAATAGTTGGTGATTTAGAAAGCGTTTATGCATTCTTCCAACAACGGGCGGACGCGAGAGGTAAACTGGGATATTCAACAATGCAAAAATGCACGGCGGCAATTCGACAACTAGCGTACAGGACTGCGAGCGACGCCATGGAAGAGTACTTACAGATGTCGGAGACAGTGGCTCGTGAAGCGCTTCACACATTCTGCGAATGTGAGTATTAATATTCTAATTATTTATTTCAAAATCGTAACATTTTAAGCATGAATTTCATAAAATTTGTTAAACTTAGGTATTCCACAACTATATCATAAAAAATATTTGAGGAAGCGGACTCAAAGCGACGTACAAAAAATATACGAGGTGCATCATCAAAGTTACGGTTTTCCCGGGATGCTTGGTAGCCTCGATTGCATGCATTGGGAATGGGAAGCCTGTCTTGTTGCTTGGCAAGGTCAATATCATCGGGGTGATCATGATGGCCCAATAGTTATTCTTGAGGCGGCTGCATCATTTGATCTTTGGATTTGGCATGCGTTTTTTGGGATGCCCGGTGCAAACAATGATGTAGCTGTGATTAATGCGTCTCCTATTTTTGACCGCCTCACAGATGGAGTCTCACCCGACATCTCATTTTCCACGAACGATGTCAACTACAAATACGGATATTATCTAGTCGATGGTATTTATCCGGAGTTGGCCACGTTGATTCTTAGCTTTGTGTGCCCGACTGACGAAAAACGTCAGTATTTCAAAAAAAAACACGAGTCGGCAAGAAAAGACATCGAAAAGGCATTCGGTGTATTAAAGAAACGTTGGTCTATCATTAGACAACCGACTCGTTTTCTACAAATGGATAAGTTAAGAAACATAATGTACACTTACATTATCTTGCATAATATGATATTGGAGGACTTGGGTAGAGCAATTTGCCAAGGCGAGTACAACGATGAGCCAGAGACGATCTGTACACTAAACGAAGATGAGAAACTTGCTAATTTATTAAAAACACGAAAAAAGGAAACGAATTTCAGCATTCGATCTGATTTGGTTGAACATCTTTGGAGTAATAAGCAAGATGACGGCGAGGACGACGACTAAAAATAGCTTTAATTTTTTTATATGTTTTTTATTTAATTTTTTTTGTATTATAGTATTATTTATTATTGTATTGGTTTTTTGTTTTATAAATAAAAAAAAAGGTTGGGCTTCGATGCCCCCAGTGCCCACGTGACGCTGACGTGGCACTGTGAATGAGCTTTGAAGCCCCCACCATAGCATAGCACGCAGCCTCAAAGGCTCAAAGGTAACACAATCTCTACATGAGTTATGTTGTACACTTACTTGAGATGGCCTCGTATCATGCCTTTATTGGTTTGATGTGTTATGTACACATACTAGGATGGGAAGCACAAGCACTAACTACTTTGTTTTTTTTAGATAAAAAAACTATATTGGTATCATTGTGGTTTTGGTATTTTAATTTTATTAAAATAAAGGATAATATTAATATATGTTTTATTATATATATATATATATATATATAATTTAAAAGAGGGAACTATATTTAATATTTAATAATAATAAAAGAGAGAAGCCGGAGAAAATGATAAGAAGAGATATAAAGTAAATACATGGCATGAGAGATCCTATTTTATAAAAGGACATAGGTGGATTGCATGAACAGTTAATTGGTTAATTAATGCATCTTATATGCGTGATATTGTCTATTATTATATACTATATAAAAACTGATAGTCGGTATTGTCACATACGAATTGGATTCATTTGCAAAATGGGATGTTGGTAAGTTGAAGTGTGATTTGGATTAAATGTTTACTTTGCAACTAAATTTGAAAACAAATTAACTCGCTATTATGTAAATTAAAGGACCGAATTGCTAAAATTATTGGTATAAAATCAACGAGAAGAATTTGATGTGTGCATTCTGCAACATAGAATTTGACAATTTGTGTACTGTGCCAGTCCAGAAAAGAAGAAAAATCAAATGAGCCAACTCTTATGCAATTGGGCTTGGGCTTGGGCTTTGACTTGGGAAAACGTAAAAGAAAAACAGAAGAAAACGTGAAAGTGTGAGACTGCGACTTTGTGACTTGTGAGGCCTTAATTGAAACTTAAAACACTTTAAAAGGGGAAGTTGGCCGGAACTTTGTAACGTACTAACGTGTTAGTTATTCGGTTTTGATTATAGAGTCACAGTATGATATTACAAGTAATTTTGGTGTTAAATTACATGGTTAGTACTTTTTTGGGCCTAATGGTCTTATCAACTGTTAGTGAGTGAGTTGTTTTAGGCTACACAAAGTGACATTAGATTATAATAATTATTTTTGGTGTTAAAAGGCATTTACATATATCACAAACAAACCACAAATATTTTTTGTGCTATATTTTTCATTTACACATACTCGACGTAAAATGCAAATGCTCTTGACAAAACTCACTAACGTGTATGGTAATTACTTCATATCTAGACTAGGGGTGTGAATTTCATACACTACATGAACCTAATACGAAATTCACGGGTTTGAGTTTGGTATAAAGGTTAGTGTTAGTTTCGGGTTGAAACAATGAACCCGTTTAACTAAACGGGTCGAGTTCGGGTCAACTCGACGGTTTTTACGGGTTGACCTGTTTAACCCATTTATTTTTTATTTTAATTTGTAATGTGTATTTTATGTAATAAATTAGATTGGTTGGGTATTTTATGTAAAAGATTTAAACCAAAAAAAATAGAAATTAACATAATATTTATAAATAAAATTCAGTTGTTTTATATAAATTTGAATTTTTTTGTTGTAAAAATGAAATTTAATGTATTAATATGTGAAAAAAATAAATAATTTTCAGGTTAATCGGTCGTGTTCAGGTCAACCTGTGAATATGCGGGTCATGTTCGGGTTCATGTGTCTTAAACGATTTTTGGGTTCGGGTTAAATTGTGGGGTTCGGGTCGTTGAAACTGCCAACCCGTGAACACTACCCATTTAACACCCCTAATATACACCGATATACCCACTCATGACCATGCAAGTAAAATATGTCTATAAGACCATGACAATGTAATCTTGAAAACGTGACTGACACATTACCATGTCCGTTTCTTTGCGTGTGGACATCTTTTGGACACATAGGTAGTCTAGACCCAGATTACATTTGATCGATCTTAATTCGTAGACCATCAATACCATAATACTAATTCCCACTAAATAACCAAAGACAAAAGAGTCAAAGAGGATGTATACATGTGACAAACATGGAGGTTTGCAACGTCAAATTAAATCAGTTGTAGTTAAAGATTTTAAATGGAAACGAATATCCCATTTTTTCTGTTTGGATTGGTTGGCGACCATTATAAAAACGTTTGTAAGATTTTATTGCAAATTATAGGCATATTAATGACGGATTACAAACGATTATGCATGTTGCCATCTATTCTCACCGAAAAACAGTCGAAAAGTCTAGGTATTAATTATCTTATCTTTAGTACGACCGACGATACAGCCGCCACAACCTTGTATAATATGCAAATGATAAAAAGGCCTTGGTGAAAATCCTACCCTAAGTATCACCGACGATAACCAATGGATAATACGTCACTAAGCAGTTTCCACGATAACAACCAAATTTGGATTGATTTACGTCTATGACCCGTCTGTAATATGAAAGTTATGGTATTTGTTGATGATTATAAGATTACTTTCTTTTTCAATTTTCCGTTTTTAGGGTTTTTTGTTGTGATTCTCAATTGAGTGCCGACATTCTCATGCGTAGATGAAAGACTCGACTTTCAAGTAGCCTCGTAACCATACTAAACCGAAATAACTCAATCATAAACGCATGCCTTATCTCCTTTGTGGCAACCAAATGTCGTTTCTCCTTTAATAAGCTCTAAAATAATAAAAGTATATTCTAGTCGAAAACAGCAAACAAAAATTACGTTTGCTTCAATACATTTGGTTGAACAATCTTCTAAATAAGCTTTTATATAAGTGATTTACTTTTTTTTTTAAATAAGCTTTATATAAGTTATTTACTTTTTTTTAAACTAAGCGGTTGTTGAACAATCTTATGCTGAGTCATTAAGATGTATGAATAATTAAAAGGGAGCTTCTGAATCATACAACATGTCTCTCAAATTTAATTATTAAGAGGTTTCATTAAATCATTATTAACCATTAAATTTAATTATTAAGAGGTTTCATTAAATCATTATTAACCATTAATAGGTGTCTGTTTAGTAAATCAAACATACTCAATCTTTTATTAATAGGTCTCTTGTTTAGAGAGTTTTTGAAGATTAAAAGATTGTAAAGAACGTTTGTTCTTGAACCTTTCGGTTCGTTTCTAACCTTTCGATTAGATGAAGTCTATGAATTAATCAATTGTGTTTGAGCCAATAATTAATTGTTATTTCTTTGGTTATTATGATGGAATAAATCAAATACGGAATTTCCAAGAAGAAAATTAATTGAGCCGACAATCAAGGGAGCTGCATGTTGATTCATCTTTTTCAAAATTCAGATTTTAAAATAAATTATACTAATAGGTTGGTTATTATAGAGTGGAATTTTAAATTGACCGTTGAATCAAGATTTGTTCTCAGTAAGAGCAGTAACTCCTTTAACTCACGTGTTCCTTCTCCTTAATAACACAACTACAACTGTAGATACAAAACCGTTCCTTCTTCCTCAATTGGATTCTACAAAACCGTTGATATGAACGACAACACAATCTGAGCC
The DNA here is from genome assembly GCF_021521415.1 of Bidens hawaiensis. Classification (NCBI taxonomy): domain Eukaryota; kingdom Viridiplantae; phylum Streptophyta; class Magnoliopsida; order Asterales; family Asteraceae; genus Bidens; species Bidens hawaiensis. The sequence goes on from NW_027491136.1 coordinate 1,291,089, forward strand.
CCCCTGATTTGATTTCGCTTACTTCACACAAACCTTCAATTCAATCAAGCAATCCTTCTACAGTTGTTGATCGGTATTTTAAATTTGTAGCCATGGTATGTTCAATTTCTGTTTCATATTCAGTTTTATATCCATAATTTACTCGATTTTTAGTTGATAATTGGAACCATAGCGACGTTATTGGTTTAATCGAGGATTTTTGTGTTTCGGTACTATTAGTGTTAGGTTATGTATAGACTTATTATAAGAATTAAATTAGTAATTTTGCGAGTGTTTGATTTTATGCTTCAATGAGACCTACCAAGTTTAATGGTAAATCAAGTATTTGTTTTTGGGATATAAGTAGTTTTGCAGACTTAGGGATATTGCTTTTGGATATTCGTTTGGTATTATGGGAAATTAGTAAATTTTGTTAGGGATATTTGTTTGATGTTATGGGAAATTAGTAATTTTGTAAATTTTGGTTATGAGAATTTAAGTATTTGTTTTTGGGATATTAGTGATTATATGTTTGTTGAGTAATGAGAACAAAATAACCAACTGTTGTAAAATAGGTGTCTAGGGGATGGGCTTTGTATTTAAGTTGTAAAATAATCATCTTTATCATGCTTAGTGCTTAATGGTTTTTTATTACTAGTTTATAGTAGTAATACAAGTCAGCTCGTTGATAAACCTAATGCTTAGAACTCTAAATCATTTTTCATGAAAACTTTGTTGTGTGTCGTCTACTTAAACAACTCACTACTGATAAACATATTTGGATGCAGGTTTATCGTTGCCCAACGAGTTGACCACCTCAAAATGTTCTTCATAAATTTCCCAGCTGTTGTTGTATTCAAATTGTAGGTGACGCTTTACCTATTATCCTACTTTTATTGTTCATAATTATGCTAATTTTTCATTCTAATTGCTTTATATATATTTGTGTATGGTAGGTTCTTCTTCCTAGATTGCATTAGCGGGATTGGAATCATATATCTTTGGGAGGTAAATGTTGTTTTATTATTTATTTTTTACATTTTGAAGAATTTTTGTTTTGTGTAATAAGTTTATTTTTGTAAATAGTTTTATCAGTGGCCCCATGGTTGGAGGACATGCAGGATTTACCAATTCTGCCCCTACTTTCACAAGTAAAGGAGAGCAACATGGGCTGGGTTAGGAAACGAATCAGACGTGCATGGGTCAAAATGGGTTGCTTGACTTTCATCAAATTTGCAGGTCAAACCACCTTGCTCATTCACTAAAGAAGAAACCAAATACTTGACAAAACGCACTCAAGATGGTTTGACTGAAGTTGTTAAGGTGAGGCAGATTACTTGTCTTTAGAGATGACAAAATGGGCTGGTTGGGAAATAGGTCAAAATAGGTATCCTCTTTTGCATAGAGTGGACCGGTTGACCGAAATTACTTGTCTCATATTTACTTGCTTTTTTAAGAAATATTGAACACCACTGATGTACGATACAGACACCAATGTACATAGGGAAAACGTAGTCACGGGTTGCTTAGATAGTCATGCGGGCGTATGATAGAGAGAAAAATGGTTATATGGGTCGTATGAGGGCCAATTCACACGGCTGGTATGATTTGCCGACTGAAAAAGAAATGACTATGTGACCATACACAAAGCCATATGGGTCGTGTGACCTTTTTCTCGCAAATCATGCGCGCCATATGGCATACTTTGGCTCGTAGGATGGGACAAAAAAATATCAATAAGGTCTGTAGCTAGTGCACATTTTTGGTGGTGTATTGGTGGTAGCAGGACACTAAATATATATCATGCCATATAGAGTTATAAAAGCTATATTTGTTCAACAATAAACCCGCTAAATAAAATGGTTAAGAAAACTTGGCAATATTGTTTTTTTAATCTGCATTTGAGCATACTTGATTAATCTTGTGTTCTTTTTATCATATGTATAAATAGCCAAACGTCTTTGTTCTGAACTAGGGCAATGGCAGATCTGAAAAGAGGTTATTGTCACCTTAGATAGTTTCTGGATGTTTTATTCGTATTGATGAGAAATAAAATTTTTCGAAGATGCTGTTGAGGATCTTGAGGTTCGGCTTGCCATGAGAGATGGTCGATTTGAAGGTTATGTACATGTTGAATTTGCCACCCCTGGTGCAACTCGGAAGGTTTGGCATAATTCTATTAATTGTAGGCTCTCAAACTCAATGGAGATTTATTACTCGCTCGTCCTGCAAGACTTGATTTAGCTTTAGAAAAGGGTGCATACACTCTGAGTTACGGGTAAATGATTGTTTCCTGGTAAGTTTTAACACTCTGGTTTGTTTAATTTTGTTGTTGTCTTCTACATTTAAAAAGTTAGATGGAGAATATACATTTAAATTGTGTTATAGGTGTACAGTAGGGTGATAGTTTGTTGATTTTGGTATGTTGGTCAACTAATTTGAGATAGTATAGTTTTTAAATTTGTCATAAGTTATTTATGGGTATGTACAAGAATTTAATCAATATTCCCTGCAAATGTAATTTCTCTATTGGTTGTCACAGATGCTAACGATATGTGGTACTAACTTCTATCTAACTTTGTATGCAGTGTTACCATGAAGGTGTCTTCGAAAGTATCTTCCTATGTTGATCAGGGTATATATTATATGTACATCCATCTAATGCTTAGACACTTGGGGCATGGAACACTTAAACCACAGTATGTCGTACTTTTAACCACTTTGCAATGTTTTTTTAATTTTTTTTTGGTATTAGATCTAATTTTAGAGTTAGACCTCTAGGTCTCAGGGTAATTTTGTATTTCAATGTTTTTACACACTTGGATAATTAGCATAACAGTAGTTAAGAGATTTATCATGGGTTCATCGGGTTCTAAAAAGAACTCAATTGGTGCATTTTTAAAATATAAAATTAATGCTCACAAGGTGTGTGTATATATATATATGTATGTATATATATATATATATATATATATATATATGTTATATGTAATTTTGTGGGGAATGATATGAACTAGCAGCATTATATCAATGTATTTGATCATGTTGGTTTTTGAGATGGATCTGGCCCATATGGTTTTGATCAATACATGTTGGAAGAACAATTGATAACAAAACAAAGAACACAGAATTTTGGTGGACAAAGAAGTCCTTTTCTGATTTTATTAAAACTGAATGTATGATACTTAAAAAACAATAAATTTAATTGCCTTATTTATAGGCTGCTAATACTTGGAGAACAAGTATCCTAATTTAACTCGAACTCAAATTAAACCTGTGACTCAAACTCTAATTACCAGCTATCTTAATCTAAACAGACTCTATTATAATAAAACATACTTTAATAAAAGACAATTATACCCCTTCAAATTAAACCATCAATCCATAAACAAATCTGGATTAATTCTTCATTCACCCCCTTAATCCTAATTTTCTCCTCCAAGATCCACCATTCCGAGCAACTCTCTCATCTCAGCGAACTTTATTCTCGGTAAGGCTTTCGTTAAAATATCAGCCCACTGCACTTTTCCACTGATGTGTTCCACTTTAACTTCTCCTTCTTCAATGCACTCTCGAATGAAAAGGAAACGAGTACTTATATGTTTGCTCCTTTTGTTAAAAACTGGATTTTTCAACAACGCGATAGCTGACACGTTATCTACTCATAGTAGCACTTCTTTCGGTTCCTGACCTGTTGTCTCGCTTAACAAACTTCTCAACCATAAAGCATGTTGAGCTGCAGCTGCGGCTGCCATAAACTCAGATTCACACGAGGAAAGTGCAACCCTACATTGTTTTTGTGAATACCAAGACACAATGGCTTTACCGTAGTAGAACGCCATCCCGGTTGTACTTCTGCCATCACACTGATTAGTACCATGGCTGCTATCACTATAGGCAGTCAATTCTTTCTTCCCATTTCTGCCATAAGTTAACCCGTAATTGATCGTACTCTTCACATAGCGCAGAATCTGTTTCACCACAAGCATATGACTTTGTTTCGATTCCTGCATAAACCAACTAGCCACACCGACTGAGTAGCTCAAATCTGGTCTTATGTGAACTAGATACCTAAGACTCCCGATAAGTCGTCAGTATTCAATCTGGTCAACAGCCTCACCATCTTCATCTTTAGTGAGGTGTAGTCTATCCTCCATAGGAACTTTTGCAAGATTGCAGTTTATCATTCTAGCATTCTCCAAAATCTTTTGAGCATACCCGCTTTGTTTTATCGAGATCCCATCTTTGTGCTGGTCTACCTTGATACCGAGATAGTAGGACAGTGGTCCTAGATCACTCATCTCGAACTCTTGTTTCATTTGAGCCTTGAACTTATCTATTATTGCTAAACTTGTCCCGGTGACTATTAAGTCATCGACATATACTCCCACTATTGTCACCGAGTTTTTTTCAGTTCTTGTGTAAACAACTTGTTCACTAGGACATCTTTTGAACTTCAATCGTTTAAGTGTTGCATTTAGTCGTTCATTCCAAGCTCGAGGAGCTTGGCGAAGGCCATATAAAGCCTTGTATAAACGATACACTTTATCTTCTTTTCCAGGTACAATAAATCCCTCGGGTTGTTGTACGTATACCTCTTCTTTTAGCTCTCCATGAAAGAAAGCCGTCTTCACATCCATATGATGGATACTCCACTCTTCTCGTGCTGCTAAGGCAAATAAAAGTCTGATGGTTTCAAGTCGGGCCACCGGAGCGAACACTTCTTCAAAATCAATGCCCGGCATTTGAACATACCCTTTCGCCACCAATCTTGCTTTATATTTTATTATATTCCCATCAGCATCACGTTTTACTTTGAAAATCCATTTTAACCCAATTGACTTATGACCCTTTGGTAAATCAACAAGCTTCCAGGTTCGGTTTCGCTCGATTGAAGCAATCTCACTTTTCATGGCAGCTTCCCATTCTTTAATTCCAATTGCTTCTGAATGGTTTCTTGGTTCTTCATCAATTAACAAAACCTCTTCGATTGCTAGCTGCTCAATTGGGGCTGATTCGGTGTAAACAGCCCCGATCGGTTTGAACCCACGTGATGGGGTATCATCAAACGTATCATGATCGGGCTGTGATGGACCAGCCAAGTTGTCATCCGGGTTTGGTTCTGGGTAAATAAAATTCTGACTAGATTCGTTCTTTCCACGGACTCGAGGTCTTCTATCAATAGCGGTCGGGTTTGGTGAGTCAATGTCAGTCTCATCAAACTGATCAGAATCTGCATTCTGATTTGGGTCAACATTCGGGCTTGGCATATCATCCTGATCTGGATCAGAAATTGTATTCTGGTCGTCTTCTTGCTGCACTCAGAAATTAACCCACTCTGGTTCGGATTCTAAGTCAACATCTTTCATATAATCAGCCCAATTATACCCTTTAGCCTCATCGAATTCTACATCTCTGCTTACATTGACCCGATTTTGATCTGGATCATAAAGTCAATAAGCTTTGCTGCCCGGTTCTGTGCCGAGATAAACTACTTGCTTGCTTCGATCATCTAACTTTTTCAGATTCACCGGAGGTGTTTTCATGTAACCCTGACACCCGAAAACGCGAAGATGACTGAGGTTTGGTGTGTAACCCTTCCAAGTCTCATATGGTGTCCTGTTTTTCAATGGTTTCGTCGGGACTCGATTTAGAATAAACATAGCATGCCTAAGATCCTCACCCCACAAATCTTGTGGTACGTTCATTGCTTTTAGCATGCTACGTGTAGTGTTTAAGATTGACCGGTTTCGCCTCTCGACAACACCGTTCTGTTGCGGTGTGTAAGGGGCCGAGAACATTCATTTTATGCCCGTTTGATCACAATAGGCTGTAAATAAATTGTTCAAAAACTCTCCACCCCTATCATTTCTTAGGGTTTTCACTTTTAACTCACGTTCTCGTTCAACCTCTTCTTTAAAATTTTTAAACACATTTAAGGCATCTGTTTTAGTTTTAATAGCATACACCCACATGAAACGGGTGTGGTCATCTACCAGCAACATGAAATACCGATTTCCACCTTGGGTCGGTGGTGAGATTGGTCCACACAGATATGTGTGGATCAATTCTAGTGGTTTACTAGCTCGAAATTTGGTTTTCTTGGGAAAGGGTAAACGGCGTTGCTTTCCCAACATGCATGAATTGCAAACCTTTGAAATTTTTGAAATCTTTGGTACACCACGTACCAGGTTCGAGCTAGTCATGTGATTTATTGACTGAAAATTTAAATGACCTAGCCTCGCATGCCATAACCATGCTTGGTCGGTTATAGAGGTTAGGAGACATACCGGTTTGCCAATCTTTAAGTCTTTCTTGTATAGACGATTCTTAGAACGTGGAACTTTCATAAGAAGACGTCCACCCTCGACCTCGTTCTCGTATAACCATAAATATTCATCAACCATTACCACCTTGCACCCGACTTCTGTTAGTTGACCAAGGCTTAGGATGTTACTACACAACTTTGGAATGTAGTAAACATCGTTGAACACGCGTTGTTCTCCATTCTTGCAATCAAAAACAATTGATCCTTTACCTTCGATCTTTATTGTGGACCCGTCCCCGAACTTCACAAGACCGTTAATGTTTGAATCGATCTCGGTGAAGTGGGTCTTGTCACCCGTCATGTGGTTAGACGCTCCATTGTCCAAATACCATGTCTCACCTGTTTTATGGTCATTAGCATAAAGAACCGGGTGTACCTTATCTTCATTTAAAAGGATTTTGTCTGTTTTGGATATGGCCGAAACCATCATTAGTGTACCACCCTCCTTTGATTTGGTCAAATTCGCTTGCTGTTCTTTAGGTTGGTCTTTCAGCTTCGGGCACTCCCACACAAAGTGACCGTGTTCGTTACAGTTGTAACAACGAACTTTACTTTTATCACGAGTTTGGCTGTCATCTCTCCGGTTGTCATTGCCTCTTCCTCTGCCTCAACCTTGTCCACGGCCCCGACCTCTTCCACGGGAACCAGAATTCGAAGAACCTCGTCCATGCTGATTTCGGTAATTATTAAAGCCTTTGTTGCCATTTGTCTTTGAATATAATAGCTTACCGTCCTGATCAGATTGGTTCATGGTATATAATTTGACCCGATCTTCAAACGCTTTCAACCTACCGATAGCATCTTCGAAAGGCATATTATCCAAATCTTCCGATTGTTCAATTGATGCTACAATCGGAAGGTATCTAATCGGTAACGAGTTGAAGAGTTTTCTCACCTGCACTTCTGGTTCAAGAGTTGAACCGAGACTTTTAAACTTGCCTTCTATTGCACTGATCTTGGCCGCGAAGTCATCGATCGACTCGGTTTCTTTCATCTTCAAAGATTCCAGTTCTGATCTAAGAACATGTAACCGGGCCTTTTGAACACGGTCTGCGCCCAAGAAACGTACTCGTATTGCTTCCCAAACTTCATGAGCCCTAGCATACTTTGAAACTTGATTTAAAATATCCTCTGGCAGCGATTGGAACAACAAAGCCAAAGTGGTTCGGTTCCTTCGATCATCTTGTGCCTCCCGTTACTGGATCAATCGCACCTGCTAAGTCGTAAGCGCCCAAAACAGCTCGGACCACAACAGACCAAGACGTGTAGTTTGTTGTGGTTAATTTTGGACATTGTAGGTTAATATTCTGATGATCTCTACCCTGTGGTTGTTGGTCAGCCATTGTCTTCCTCAAATCAAGAGATAAAACTTACCAGATATTAAACTTGATCCCCAAGTTGTCGGTTCTGGTTTTGATCAGTTAGACTCCCTGATCAGTTTCCGGTTCTTGATTCTGGTCGTCAGCAGCTACAACTTCCTGGTTCCAATTGGTTTTGACACCCCAACTGAAACTGCCCCTTTGATCTTCTCGAGCTGAAGCTCTGATACCAATTGTTGGAAGAACAATTGATAACAAAAAAAAGAACACGGAATTTTGGTGGACAAAGAAGTCCTTTTCTAATTTTATTAAAACTGAATGTATGATACTTAAAAAACAATAAATCTAATTGCCTTATTTATAGGCTGCTAATATTTGGAGAACAAGTATCCTAATTTAACTCAAACTCAGATTAAACCTGTGACTCAAACTCTAATTACCAGCTATCTTAATCTAAACAGACTCTATTATAATAAAACATACTTTAATAAAAGACAATTATACCCCTTCAAATTAAACCATCCATAAACAAATCTGGATTAATTCTTCAATACGAGTGGTTTATTTGTTTAAAATGTATCAATTTCTTGGGTCGCTTAATGGACTGGTGAAATTGTAGAGAACGTGATATGTAGAGCCAATAACTACATGAATTTTGTACTGGCAGTATTGCTACCATGCATTAAGATGCTCTATAATTACTAAAATGCCATATTAGCTTATTAATGACAAGATGAGTTGAGAGATGCACTTCTACTGGTGCTTGCTAGCAAAAAAGATCTTCCAAATGCAATGAATGCAGCTGAGATCACTAATAAACCTGGTGTCCACTCTCTTAGACAGTGCCACTGATAATTAAATATAAGAGCCTTAATCCAATTAAATAGTCGCATTATTATTATACTTTCAATCGACCAATATACAAACTCACTTATTCTTTTGCTCAGGTACATCCAAAGCACTTGTGCTCCCTCAGGCAAGGGATTTTATGAAGGTTTGGACTCGCTTTCCCTTAACATTGCAAACAAGGGAAGTGAAACAATTTTCACATGATTTATAGTTAATAAAATAACAAAACAAAGTGTGCATATAGGCTACAATTGTGAGTAATAAGCAATATTTGTCAATTAATTTACAGGCATGAGGCAATGCGAGAGGAGGTTGGCAGTTTGTGGTATCGGTTTTGGAAGTTGTTATTTGCAGGGGTAATTTGCTTTTAATATACATTGTTCTTTTGGATTAAAAGTATGTGTTTGGTGGGTTGGTTATTATTCTTTTGATATGAAATTGTTATGTTCTCGTGGTGGATAGATTTACCATGTAGTTTGTTGGTATGCTATTATATGATATGGCAAATTCACCAACTCAACAAATGCTTCATGCTATCCAATAGGTGTTATTTTCCCTATATAAACTTGGTTATGGACCGGACATGTGAATCACTAAAAATTAACAATTATTTATAAAAGGAGGCCATCAAACCTTCCAATACAAACTTATCAGAATTTATCTTTTAACCTTTTCTTTCCTATAACTAAAATGTAAACTGCAATTTTTGGTAGTCAAAAATTAAAGGTTTCAAAAGAAAATCTGGAAAAGAAACCTAGGCGGGAGTGTGATCGTTATAGAATTGTAAACCTGAAATATTTGGGTACTGTATTCAAACATGAGAGATTGAGAGCAAATAAGCAAATCACCAATTGCAATAATACTTTACAATGCTTTTTAGTGGCAATTCACCCACACTCTCTTTTATTCTTAGTCATGTGTATATATATATATATATGTTTAATTTCAGGAAAAAAATGAAATTACTGTGAGAAATGTGAGAAATGAATACGGACAACTAGTTTTATTTTAGGTTTTAAATGTTTTAAAATAAATGAAAAAAATGTAAATGCAACAATAAATGCATTCTCTCTCTTCAATTAATACAACTAATATAACCATAATAAATTTCTCTATAATTAATATACCTAATTAATTTAACTATAATAATTAAAAAGGTAAAAATACTAATTTAGTTTTATATATAAGTTATTTACCCCCTTCTAATTTATCCAACAAAAATATAATTTATTCATATAATACTATTTCTTTTTATTAAAAAAACAATTTATTTCCACTCAATTTAGCTAATATATCAACACGTAATTTTTAATAATAAATATCAAAACATAATATTTTTTTTCAACTGATATACTTAGAAAAATTATTGTGATAAATAAAAAAAAATATCATACAAATGTGCCCATTAAATATAAACAATAAATATACAACCTACACAAAATTATATAACCTACACTTGTTAATATATGAATAAATTGTATTTGTGTAGGATAAAATTTTTGAGTGTAGGTTATATGTTTTTCGTGTGTAAGTTATACGTTTTCGTGTGTGTGTGTGTAGTTTATTGATGCTGAATTTTGTGTGTCGGTTATATGTTTTTTTTGTAGGTTATATGTTTTCTTATTCTTAGAACAAGTGTAGGTTATATGTTTTTGTGTAGGTTGTGTATTTTTTGTTGATATTTAATGCAAACACTTGTAAGATGGTTTTTATACTATTCATCACAATGTAACTACGTGTTGATGGATATTAATATATTGAGTTGAAACAAATTGGTTTTGGATATAAATAAATTTTAATGTATGAATACATTATACTTGTGTAGGATAAAATTTCAAGATAAAAAAAATAAGTTATAAAAATAAATGAATTTCTTAATATTTTCCAATTATAATAATTTGATTAGTTATATTTGTAACATTTCGGATTTTCCAAACCTGTATTCGCTTACGAACGAAACATTTTTAGACCTTTATTATTATTGAAAATTAAGTTTTTATAAATAATAAGTTTATAATGTTCACTTTAGGCCCCTTATACTTTATATGTTGTTCAAATCTTAAACTATGCATAAAAAGTTCGTTAAATGACCTAAATCCAAACTATAGGGACTAAAGTTGACAAATGATGATATTTTCTTCCTTTTGGCCGGAACACCACATGGTGGGGTGGCCTAGGCCCACCATGCGGTGCTATGGGCTACCTGCACAGCTCGTTTCGTTTATTATTGTTTCCTAGTTCGTTTTTGGCCCGAAATCGCTTATTTTAGGACATAATCGAGTGTTTTGAGACCCAAGAAGACTAATATAGCTTAGATACATATCCACACTCATTAACCCTTGATCAAGAACGAAATTTACTGGTTATAATGTTGATTTGATCATTAAAGGCCCATCTAGTTCTAAAACAAGTAAGTTACCATATTTAGTTCGATTTAGTGTATCCTATATAAAATATCATTATTTCTCTACCAAAAATCATCCCTAAACCCTAATTCACAATTCCTAGCCGTCACCAACCTCCAACCTTCATCATCTTCTTCGGTTTTTGCATTATTGTTGAAGATACACTCATAAACGGTTGACTTTGCTTATGCACCGACCTTTGACTTCCGTTTCTCATCGATCCTTTCACTTTCCGGGTAAGTTGTAGGAAACATTCATATATATTCCCTAGTGAATAACCTTCAATCAATTTTGGTGGTTGAAGGGTATTTACTGGTCAATTCGTTTAAAACTCGTTAAAGGGCAAAATAGTCAACAAGTTTGACTATCCGTTTTCTCATACTTCTGGTCGGATTCAACGTTCGGTCCAGAAGACTTTTATTCTTGTAACGTGATTTTAAGGCTACTGACCAAAATCCGACTTCCGACTCGCTGTTCAGATTCTGGTCAGTACCAGCTCGCTTAAACGTTTAATTCAACATAACTAGAGTTCTACTCATCCGTTTGGATTGATTCCAGCGGCATTAAGTTTTTTTTTATTTATAGTTTCATATCACAAAGTTTCAGGTTCTGATCAGTTATCTCGTTTGATGCGTATTGGACGACTCGCTTATCCGTTGACTCGTTTATTCTTAATTGTACCCGCTTGCCTTTAATCTAAGGTGAGTTTTATCATTCCCCTTTTTATACACTGTTTTCTAACTTTTTGGGGACATATGCGTACTTAATCATATTTTCTATTCTATATATAAATACTCAAAATCGCAAACATAATCATTGTGTGAATATCAGTGGAATGCTATTTGCTAATTGCTACATGTTTAATTGTTTACTTGATAACGTTTCGGAGAGGTCCAACATATCCCCTTTTGTATAGGGTTCTCATTAGTGTGATCATACGACCGTCTTAGTAACCGGAGCCCGATTCGCTTGGCAAAGGTAAACCGATAATTTAGTTATTGTAATCAATGCCCGATTCGCTTGGCAACGATTCATTGGCACACGGATATACTTGATTTTGATTTGTTAAAGTTTGATTGATTATTACCACATAGATTGGTTTGCGCATTTATCAGTATCATTTATCAATTATCTATATTATATATATTCTTATTGTTGATTCAAAATTGGTGATCATCTCACTCAACATATTTGTTGACAAAACTCCATTTTCTGCGCATATGCAGGATGTTTGAAGTTGAAGTATGAACGCTTAGAAAGACCTTAGGGTTATAATGAAGACAAACTTGGAATTAAACTTGTTATATTTATTTATTTGGATTGTTTGGTTGTATTTGATTATTGTGTGTATTATTAGAACAAAATAATTAATTAGATATTGTCATTTATACTTATGATAGTATCTTCGAGCTGTGAGCAATCGGATCACGCCCCGGCATTTCCGCCATAGGTTGGGGTGTGACAATATTAATTGAATAGATAACTATTATATTTATTAGTTATATTAATTGAAGAGAGAGCATGCATTAATACTTTCCTCATTTATCTTTAAGCATTTAAAACCTAAAATAAAATTAGTGGTCCATATTCATTTATCACATTTCTTATAATAATTTCATTTCTCTCTTGAACCATCCCATATATATATATATATATATATATATATATATATATATATATATATATATATATATATATATATATTACCATGTGACATGAACCTTCACTCCTTGCCTTCTTGGAAAGACAAAGGTTTATCCAACTTTGTGGTGGTACTGTTAGACCAAAAACCTTTGGTAACCACATAACATTGTTTAAGGGTATATCTGATACTAGGACTGAGACTCTTAAACCCTATAAGTTATAAAGGACATGGTTTTTGAATTACCAGTTTCATATATGGGCATGTTATTGGAAATACCAAAACCCCTCTGTTATTTAATTTGAAACTGTGACAGATACATTAATGCGGGAATGCGAAGACTACATTAATTCAATAACATGAATGACCGGTGCAGGTCTGGATGAAGCAAGTTACATCTCTACGATGCCTTATGCTCATTTATGTTACTGGATTAATGTAGTCAATCACATTTTAGCGTTGATGTACCCGTCCACCAGACGGGTAAAGTACTAGTTATATTGTGTTACCAAATTTATCATATCCTACCAAAGTGGCAAGGTTTGCCAATTAATAAGTTATACCTTTGGACTAACGAATTGCATTCGGGCCATCTATTTTGGCTGGGCTTCTATTACTCGGACTTTCCACTAATGGATTTTGTATGTATTGAGGTTTGGGTTTGCATGCACATTTTAAATTGACAAATCACGGTTTCAAGGTTTGTGAGCGCGGTTGATTTTTACAAGACTCGAGGTCGAGTCTCTTTTATGAGGGGGAGTATGATGCACGAGCATCCAGGCCATTAAGTCGGCCCGGCCCGGCCCAAATGTTTATTTATTATTATCTATAAATATGGTTGCTAGGTCTCCTATTTAGAGAGTTTTTGAAGATTAAAAGATTGTAAAGAACGTTTGTTCTTGAACCTTTCGGTTCGTTTCTAACCTTTCGGTTAGATGATGAATTAATCAATTGTGTTTGAGCCATTTGAGTAAAGCCGTGGAATCGGCATCAACATCTTTCTTATTATCCATTATTCATCTGCATGTGAGAATTATTAGTGTCAAGTATCAATAAGTTAACTTAAATTGTGTATTGTTAGTTTTTAATATATATATTTTCTGTAAGGTTCTACAACTCATGTTTAAAAAGACAAAAACCGTTGTTATCCATTAATCATTGTATCCTTAGTATCTTGCGTGTTCATATGCCATCTTAGTGATAATAGAAAAATCTAAACCTGGCGTAAAATTTGAATTGAAAATACGTATAACAAGTAGAAATGAGTATTCGGATATAAGACCCGGTCTGAGATTGGTTATAAGAAAGTATTGGGTATTGGCCGAGTATGGCTTAGATGATGCCAACCTGGTTCGTAACCCGAAAGCGATTGATTGATTACATGGTTGTCTACACGCATCGAAACCTGATATATTACTATATTGCTTAATATTAAAAATTATAAAAATAAGGATCTTGAAACTATTAAATACTTGAAATTATTAACAGTATATGATTGTTAGAAATATAATCAAGTGTTTAGTATTTCAAGTTGATTTTTAAAGTGAGTTTAAGATCGGATTATGGGTTTGGAATTCGGATCGTAAACTTTAAAGTTTTAGCATATAAGATCGTAATCGATAGGTATGATGTCTAATGGAAAATTTGTAGCTTAATGGATAAAGAGTAACGGGTACCCAATAACTATTGGCTAGATATGAGACGCTTTTTACAATTAATTTATAAATTATTTTTTTAAATATTTTTTCTATTTTAAAATTCCTTAATTGTTACGTTTACAAATAATTAAACTCACCATCTCATTTTTATAAAAGGGGAAACTATACTTCTATCTATAAAAATAGACCATGGGTTTAAATCATAGGTTAACATATCCCTGACAATTCATTACATACAATATAAAGCTTTTAATTTTCTTTAAAAGTAATGACAATTTAAACCAAAAAAAGGAAAAAGAAAAAAGGTTTGAGCTTTTAATTCTCTTTAAAAGTAATCACCATTTAGGAAAAAGAAAATTGAAAATATAAAATATAAGGATTGGAAGACTGTCCCAATAATGTGGTATTATTTTAATATGCCGCCCATGTTACTTTTTGGTTGGTATAAAGAATCAACCACAACCCCAGTGGAATGTTTTTTTTGTTGAAGGGGGGTATGTAGAGCAAAACGCCATCATATAATTTGATTGTAAGCCATGACCACTACCCATGCACGTGTCTTTTTCTGCCATCCATGTTATGTGTTTACCATCCTTCGTGAAATTGCACATGGTTTGTAATTATATAGCCTGAATCTCTCCCTCTTTTGACTTTGTTGCTTATCAACTCCTTAGTCTCTTTTAGACCTTCCACAAACAAGGTCCTTAGTATCAAGGATAATAATGAATACAATCTTAAGATAACACTTAAGATTATATTCATTATTATCTTTGATAAAAATTAACGTTTTGAATATATTATGAAATCACGATTATATGAAGAATATGAACAACCACAATATTAGAAGAAGAATAGAATTAAATACATTTTGTCTATTACAATAAGACATTTATATATATACAAAAATTGAAAGCTAATTCTAAAAATATATTTAATTACAATTATATGTAAGGCATAACTAATGAAGAGAATATCTCCATCTTTAACTAGCCATGATTCTTAAGATTGTATTCATTATTATCCTTGATACTTAGAACATTTAAAAACATCCTTGCTAATTTTGGGTAGGTCAGACCTGAAGTATCAAAAATAATATAGAGGTTGACATCCTATTTTAAGAAAATTCACTTGAGTATTAAAGATAGTTTCAAACACTGTTAAAAGAAAAAAAAAATCTACTAAACCATCACATAAAAAAAAAAAAAACTCTATTCTCTAAAACTCACCCGATAAAAAAAAACCCAAAAGCATCATTACATCATCAACCCAACTTTCTTTTTTTAACCACTCTTAATCTTTTATCTCTCTCTATATAAAGCATGGTGGACTCTACCCCAATCCGGGTTTTCTATTTCTTTGCCAAGAACATTGCGCTTCAAAACTGGGTGCAAAGTCAGACAAAAAAAACATTATGTTTTAAAGTTGTAAGAAGAAATTTAAAAAAAAACAAAACAAAACTTTAAAGTCGCTTTAACGATCTAAACGTTTGTGCGTCGATAACTTGTGCATATCATGCACAACTTAGTTTTGAATAAATTTTCACAGAAACGTAGATATAAATAAGCATATTGCAACGGTATATTCGGATTTTTATTAAACATTGTATTTTAGACATTAATTATATGAGGAACATCAAAGAGTCTTTAGCCTAGTAGAGCCTATGTATTAGACTATCTTTTGTCTTTTAAATGGTGAGGATTAGAATTCCATTGTTGCTAGAGTGGTGTGAATCTATGAGTAGGGGTTTAAACAAAATGAGCCGAGCCCGAGCTCTACTAGGCTCGAGCTCGGCTCGTTTCGAGCTCTATTTTCAAAGCTCGAGCTCGGCTCGGCTTGTTTACTATTTATCAATTGTTTTTTATATAACTATAATTAATTTTATATAATTTTTTTCTATTATATTTTTATGTATAAATAATATATATTATTTAGTTATTTTTATTTATTTATTCATAACATTTTATATATATATATATATATTAATTAATAATTATTAAACATATATTTTAAAAACTTATATAAATGACAGGCTCATTTAAGTTCGCGAGTCAGATCGAGCTCAAAGTGAAGCTCAGGCTCGGACTCGTTTATTAAACGAGCTTACTTTTAGACTTGGGCTTGATTAAGCTTGGCTCGATTGAACTTTTTAACGAACCGATCTCGAGTGGCTCTCAAGCAGCTCGGCTCATTTGCACAATCAGACCCCATCTCAAATGATTATAGGAGTTTGAGTGGATATTAAAAAAATGAGAAATTGAAAAAAGTATAAGTGAGCCACATATCAAATTTTGGTCGGGTAAAGAAAGATAAAAAGAGGAAAATGACCAAATTGTCTATTTTGATCCATCTCATTTTGAATTTGTCTATGAAAATCCCACCAGTTTAATCATGTCCACTTCAAAACCCATGGTCTGTCCATTTATTCTACACCAATAACCAAACACATGTGTACAAAGCTTACAAGAATGTTTCCCGATGGCCACCTGTGTTGGGCTATAGTTTGTGGTTTATGCTTTGTAGTTTTGGGCTTAGTTGGGCCATATTATGTAAACCGAAATCTTTAGATTTCGGTGGGCTTTAGTATGCTTTGGGCCTAGGTTGGTAGTCTATATATATGATGTATGTATCTCATTGTAGGTTGTTTAAGTTGGTCGATCACTCATGTAAATTTGTTCAAGGGCTTAAGTATAACATTCGGAAAAACCCATATTTATTTTAGGCCAAATTTGTCAACTTTGAAAGTTGAAGGATTAAAATTATTTTCAAGATAAGTCATGGAAAGAAAAATTGGATAAGAAAAATAAACATTTCATGTTAAGGAAGTAAAAATTCCATCTCACGTGGAAAAATGAAAGAAAATAAAAGAATTCTCTATGGGTATAAATAAGGAATGGAACTTTCATCCCATATGGAAACAAGAAAATAAATGGAAGCTCTTTATAAGGAAGCAAATTTCCATAGAAATGTTTTAATGTGACTAATCATTCTCCATAGTCCTAGCGGAGGGTGCAAAGCTCCCGACGCGCATGAACTCGTGCGATGGGCGTAATGTGGCGTTTTGATGGCGCACTTCGCACGCTCGCATCGTCGCGAGCCGCAAAAGGGCCGATTTAGTATTTTTGGATAGTACGAGAACTGGAAATGAAAAATATAAAATTCATCCTTCGCGCAACGCGAAGGATCAGACTTCAGAATCTTCGCGCTACGCGAAAGACAAAATAGTTAAACCAGCATAGAACGGCTTTGCGCGACGCGAAGTAGCATTCTGCATGCGTGACATGTGGGGACACATGGAGACACATGGCAGCACAAAGTGACACGTGGCAGGACGCCTGATGACTCAGCGAAATGTGGACGGTTCGCGCGACGCGAACGAACCTTCCCGCGACGTGAAGTTGCAGGATTTCAACTATAAATAGGAGGATCCATGGCATTTCACAACTCACACCGAAATATTCCACTTTCACACGTTTGCCTCGATAAGCGTGCCGATCTCGTAGAACGTGCCAAGCTCTGAAGCTCTGACAATCTGAGTGCTAGAACGCGATATAAAGTAAAAGTGCCGCCCGATCAGTCTTAGACAACTAACTCCGAATACCCGCGTGAGGTAGGGGTTCTGATTAAGTTGTTATTTTATTATTATTATTATTATTAATATTATTATTATTATTATAGCTTAGACCATAGTTGGGGGGTATAGCCCTAACCTTGATCACTGTTAAACATAATATAGTTTTTCATAAGCAAAGGTTATAATCAAAATATTGTTTCTTAATAATTAAGAAACATAATCATTCACATGCAAAAGGTATAGTTAAATAGTATTTCTTAATGAATAAGAAATATACTATTCATTCACACAAGTTATAGTTAAAGTAATGTTTATTCTTGAAGAAGAAACCTGGTATACATGTTTCTTCCTGAAGAAGAAACCTGACATATAATTGATTATTAAACAAAAGGACTAAAGGTCCAAATGTTTTATATAAACAAATGATTTGTCAAGGTTAAAGTTATACAGAACAGACTACGAGGTCTGAATCCAGATCATTAATCTAGATATTTATACAAATGTTATTCTCGAACTATAGGTTCGAGATAACAATCAATCAATCAACCAATCAATCAGAAAGCTGAAAACAAAAATAGGAATCAGTAACAGAAACTGATTACATACGGGGGTCAGTAACCGAAACTGATCTATAAATAGGAATCAGTGTCAGAAACTGATTACAATCATATAAGGTGAATACGCCCTAAAACTTTTACAACTCTTTTAGAGTCTGAACTGTTTACATAGGATTTACGAATCCTTAAACTTTGTGTTGCAATAATAAGAAACGGGTATACTCATATTAAGAGTATACATGTGTCTGGATCCATACATACATGGTGACTCGGAGTTCCCCGAGGCCATGCATATCATCAAACATGCCTCTAGAAGTCTACGGGACTGTTCAGATAAATGATATTGTGTATATGATTAATTGTACATGTACTTAGGGTTTTTTTATCCCAATTTAGTTGGGTGCCTAATGAGTGTTGTCACAAAGGTATTATTGTTGACTACACAATGGTATTGATACTAAGTCAGCGTCATTCATCGGCTGTGTGCTGACGTATTTTTCCTCCACATTTCAGGAAAACTGTAAAGAATAGAACTGACAGGCAAGAGTGATAGAAGATTGGTGACATAGTCATTAGAGGTGATCTGATGACTCAAATGTTTTATTCAGAATATTATTAAAAGAATTATATTTTCAAAAGACAGATATTTGAAATATCAATAGGTATTATAACCCGACATCTTATAAATGAATATTATTATACGATAAAGACTTCCGCTAAAACAAACACGCAACTCTGATATATTTTCAAAACTGATACCAACTAACGGGTGTCGCACCCAGGCCCTAAGTCTGGGTGTGACATTAGGCACCCGACGTAATAATATACGTGTGCTTTGAAGCTTGTTCATTGTGTTCATCGTTGTTATTTGATTGTTATAGAATCGACTAGTTGATTAGTTTCCGCCTAATCAACGAGTTAATTGATATCATATTGAAAAATCCTCCCATGGGACTTACAACCTGGTTTTCTGGCATCTGACATAAATGTTCCTAATGGCCACTTTGTTTTTCAAATCTCGGCGGCGCTTTGATTTTTTGAAATGTTCCCGACGCGTTGTTTATAATTTTATTTTTCAAAGATGATATCTTGAATGTCAAAAGCTTTGGCTTTTGATGGAAGATCACTTGTTCTTAATAAAGAAGGAAGGATTGAGAACAATTAAGGGTCTCTGTCAATGAAAGGGATGTTGTTTGGAGCTCAAAAGGATTAGAGAAAAGGGTCTTGGAGCCAGCTAGGGTTAAGGCTTGTTTGTTTCCTTGGTGGTTTGAAAAGGTTAGCCACCCACATCATGACATCAATGATGATGATATTGGTGGAAGAGTGGTGGTTTTGGCAGTAGGTTTTTGGGTTATGTGTGAAACTGAAAAACCCATTTGAGATGGGGTCTAATTGTGAAGAAGGAGGCATTTTATTAAGATTTGATGATTTCTAAATGAAGAAACGTGGATCGACTCACTGGTAGACGATCTAATTTCCTCGGGTGTGATTATGCTATTTCACCGATGGTTCTCTGGGATCTGGGTTCTTCCACCTACAAAATGAACAGCACCGTAAACTTACCCCTCAGAAAGGGACAGAGGGGTCCTCTTTGGGGTAACCCTCCGGTGTGAGAATAAGTGTTTGTGGGAGAAGATAATAATATGAGAGTAAGGAAAATGGAGTGTATTGCTTAATATAGCTGAATACTCTGTAATTGTGTGTGTTTGGATGATCCTCTCCTTGTGGAGTTGATGTGGTATTTATAGTGCTAGGGTTTCCCATGATTGGGCTCAGACCCAATTAGGGCCTTGTTGGCCTCCTCCAATTGCTTTGCGCCACGTGTCCTCTGGGACACCTGGTGCTTTTTCATTGGTTATAATCACGTGGTAGCACATGGGTTTTGCTGAGTTGTCCACCTTTCATTGGCAGCTGTCAACATCAGCATATTCTTATTCCTTAAAAAGATACCTTATGGAAGGTTGTCTGACGTGCACAATCAAGGTTGCCCTAATCCTGATTTGGATAAGGACAAGGTTGATTATGTGCATGTATGATACGCGCCTATCCTGAGGATGCGCGGGGTCTTCTCTTTATTCTCACGCGCAGATGTTTCATGCGCAGATGTGATATGCACAAGCATGTGATATGCGCCACGCGGGGATGCGCCACGCGCAGATGTGATATGCGTGAGCATATGTGATGCGTGAGCATCTGTGATGCTTGAGCATGTGATGCTTGAGCATGTGATGCATGAGCATATGTGATATGCGTGAGCATATGTGATATGCGCCGCCACGCGCGGATGCGCCACGCGCAGATGTGATATGCGTGAGCATATGTGATGCCTGAGCATCTGTGATGCCTGAGCATGTGATGCCTGAGCATGTGATGCGTGAGCATATGTGATATGCGTGAGCATATGTGATATGCGCCATGCGCATAGGTTTTGGCTTTGTGCCTTTATAATGTCTTGATTTCAAGCCTCTTGTCTATATCTTGTGGGTTGACCCGCCTCGCTCGGTGTTGAGGCGGGTACATACCTCTTCACTAAACATTTCAAAAAGACGCTGTCGAGATTTTGTAAATAAACTTGAGTAGTGGGTTTTGGAGTGGACATGATCGAACAAATAAGATTTTCATAGACAATTTTAGAATAAAATTGGTCAAAATGAACAATTTGGTTATTTTCCATTTAAAAAATGAAAACGTACGGGATCTAAATGGTAAATCAACTTAATATTGAGAGACCATATTGTAAAATCATGAGCCGACATAACGCAGTTAACAAGAAAATGTTTTAATGTGAAAATAATATTTTATTGTTTTTCTGTGAAAAAGAAAATAATGTGAAAATAATATTTTATTAATTTGAAAAAGAAAGAAGACAATGAATTATTTGTATTTCAATGTAAGGAAACCTTTAAAATAAAAAAAAGGGTAAAATATTAATATTTATATTTATTAATCTATTTTTAACATGATTTCTCATTAAACTTAAAATGATTTTAATAAAGTGACAAATCAATGGGCAACAAGTTGTGTCGCAACCTCCTTTTAAAAAGCAAAGCCAATCCTACTAAAAACAAAGCTTTGGGACTTAGGAGCCAAAAAATGCCATGCGTGACACCCTAGAGCACCCTAGAGTGGCAATGAGGAGTGGGAGATGGGTGGTGCCGTATCAAAAAAGAACAGCCTGAAGCGCCTAGAGCGGCGTGGTTGTCCCGTTCAACTTGAAGATCATCGAAGGCACGGGATGTTTAATTTTGGGTTGATGAAATGATTTTGGGATGAGAGAAGTGGGAACACGGTCCCACCCATCTAGGTACCGAGGAAGGATGAGTAGGGTGGTGGGATGACTCCGTCCACCCTAATGTCTAAAGGTCTAGTGCTGAACTTTGCCTTTCTTTTATGTTGTCTCGTACTTACGGTTTTTGGAGCTAGATATCTCTCTAGAATCAACTCTCTATTATTTGGAATATAGGTACGGTCTATCTACATCCCACTTTCACAGACTTTGCTTATAACTTTGCTATTTGTGGGATTTCACATGATATGATTGTTGTTGTATCATGTAAGCTTGGTTTAATTCAAGATTTTGCTAACACACGTATATGAGTTTGAATCAATAAATCACTAATTTATTTTGAACGGGTAATTAACGAAAAACGAATATAAGATCATGCTGTTATTGGCCTTATTATCATGCTTATTGTTTATTCTCAAACTTTAAAAACGAAGCAACCAAAACTATCTGAGCTATACTTGTCTTAATTACCAAATCTAACAATATAGATGTGACGCATGGCCATTAATTATGATAATTATAGTTTTTTTAGAAAGACTCAAAATACAACATAAAAGTTTCTTAATTTGGGCGATTTATTTTTAATAACAAAGCTGGACACTTGGAAAAATCCCAGCTCAACCTGAAACAAAAAGTAAACCAAATAGTTTTTATAGTTTTTTTATTTAACATATCAAAGAAAGACTCTTAAGTGAAAAAAAATGTTTTCGAGGACTAATATAAAAGTAATAAAAGAAAAATACTAATTTTAATGAAAAGTTAATAACAGCTAGCAACACCAATAAAAAAGGAAAAATCTTAATATGAGCCGAAAACTAGATGGGTAAAAAACTAAAAATAATAAAATCAAATCATACCAAGATATATGAAAAGCCTTTAATTATTAAAATCCGCTTAACTTATTAAGATAGACGACCGAGAAAGAAATGCTCCGCGTTCTTCAAGTGATGGTCTCAGCTTATTGTGCTAGCCCAAAAGGTCCTATAACATAATTTTTAAAATAATCATATTATTTTAATGTTAAGTCAAAGTTGGGTGAGATCTTTCTTCAACCTCGTGCTTGGCTTCAACTCCGCCTATGCTTTCAACACAAGGAATGATAATTACCACGTCTTCAAATAATGCTAAAACACCTTGTGACTATAAGGTCAATTCTTAAAAGGCCCTTGGAACGAAATCTTTGATTATAAGCAAATATGGGTTGCTTCCAAGTTCACCAATGCTGATCATTGCCCTTCACCTTCGATCTTTTGAAACACAAAGCACAAGGCTAACACTTGTCACTAACATGCGCTTGAAGAAGGATGCTACAATTATTGTTATAATCATTTAGAAGTATTATTATGATAATATTATAAGACGGTATCATTTTTTATGATTATTTTTTTAACATACACTACATTATTTGGCGTAAAAAGAGTAGATTCCTAAAATATGCTTACATAGAAAATGTATGTACCCAAATTTTATATTTTTTTGGTTTATAGGATTTAAATTTTATATTTTGTTGGTTCATAGAATTTGAATAATGAATTAGAAAATTAGTAAATTCAATTTTGTTTATGAGAAATAATTTCAATATTTTTTCAAACTACGAAGGAATTCAATCAAAGGAATTGAAATCTTTGACAATACACAATTAAAATATTATCATTGCACTCGCCATGAACATGTATCATATGAAGATAGGAGGTCAAGTGACCAATGACTTTTGAAATTTATATAAAGCGTCTAGTATGAGAATTTTGATTGACCCCAATTCTTTTCTACCGGTGACCCTGAATATTAGCTGCACTACAAAAATAATAAGAATGATATTTGATCGGAAGGCTGAATGTTGCTTACCTTGAATCAATTTGGCAGGGTTCAAGTATTTTTACTCTCGTTTATTTTATTTTATTTTATTTTAAATCATTCTCGGCGTTGGACTTTTTGCTTACAACCCAACATATTAGCTGGCATTTTGCACCCTTCTTCTCATCTTTTCAAATTACACATCTCTAGACTAAATGTTTTTATTTATTCAAACGGTATGTTTAAACGAATATCAAACCATGTCAATCTATTTCTCGTCGTCTGTCTGAATTGATGACATGCATAAATCACCCTATTATCAGTTTTTTTGTTGATCCATGGGTGTATAATTGAGTTTAAGTCTTGGATGCTTGCCTCAACAAGTGATGCTCTAATGACTTTTTTTTCTCTACTCACCATTTCTACAACTCTACTGTAATATATTATATAACATTAAATTTTTAGTTTGCTAATTCTCATTAATTACTCTTAGCTCTATATGTCATAAAATCAATGGATTTTTTTTAGTTGGCTAACTCTCATTATTCTTAGCTCTATAAGTCATAAAATCAATTCAACACATAAAAACTCAATGTTCCCGTTACCCGCTCGTCCTATAAATTATGACATAGGTTCGAAATCAGATTATTTATTTATTTTTTTGCACTGCCACCAACCCTCACCACATTAATACGTATTTAGTATTTGACATATGCGATGAGAGCTGATGATTTAAAAGCAATTTCAGTTAAACAAATAAACATAAAAATTAATCACATATTCAAATGCAACAATTTTCTACGATTCTTATATTTCCTGTTTAAAATAGGTTTATACATTAAAGTCATATCAAGATAGACGTTGTATTATCAACTAGAAAATAGTCTATAGTAAATAGTATTTTACTAAATACATATATTAACGAGCTTATGATCCAATGGTATCTAGGGGTGTGATAAATTATCTCTTTCTTAATTAACGATGGCTCAAATCCAATTGTGAGAATAAGTGGATTTAGATGTATAACCTTCAGCCAAACGATTATTGGTTTTAGTCTCACTGAGACATGCTTGTAAATTAATGTGAAAAAAAGTTAGCAGTTAAAAAAAACCTGTTAAAAAGGAAATAAAAACTAAATGAGATTACTCTATAAAATAGTAACCTAAACTTGTTTTAATCAGGTCACTTATAAAATATTTTGTTCAAATTAGGTCACTAAAGTTTCTTTTGTGTTATAATCATAGATATTTTACATGGATAGTAGGTTATGTAATTTTTTTTAATTTTTAAATAGTTTGACATTGCAAAATTTTTTTAAAAAAAATTGAGAAAAATAATTCTTAAATTGCAAAAAATTGAAAAAAAAAGCTGAAAAATTGCAAAAAATAAAATTAAAAATAAAAAAAGTAAGAAACCACCCCTTTTGAAGTTACGGTTTTTTATAAGAAACCACCATTTTTTTGGAAAAATTCCAAAAATATAGTTAGGTGATATTAAAATATTTAATTGTAGAATTATTAATTGTTTCCATATAAAAAAATAAAAACAATAGGAACACATTAATTATATTGTAGTTTGTCGCAAATTTTTTAGATTTTTTTTTGCAATTTTTTAGGTTTGTGATTTAAATATTATTTTTCTCAATTTTTACTAATTTTTTAGTTTTTAAAAAATATTTTGTAATGCCAAATATTTAAAAATAAAAAAAACTATATTAAACCGCTATTTAGATAAAATATCTCAAACTGAAACACAAATGAAACTTTAATAATCATAATAGGAAAAAATATTTTATAAGTAAGCTGATTTGAAATTTTCAAAACATTGTTACAATTATATAAACCAAATACATATTATTATTGGCCTTGAGATATTAATGAGAAGAGGTGGTCAAATATTATTATTAGAGCACTCTTAGCCCGTTCTCTAAAAATATGTGAGAAGGATTTATAAATTATATGGTATGATTATAAGTGGTTGTGAGTAGAGGAGAAAGAAAATGTTATAGGGGAAAGTTAAATTTAGGGTTTCACTGCTCATACCTAACGTATAATTTTTTAATATTTTTTAAAAGTGGTTGTGAGTGAAGGAAAGAGAAAAAATAATTAAACAGGAAAGACAAAAAACAATGATTTTTAATGTAATCTATACAATTTAATAAATAAAACTTTACTTGTTACACGTGTCCTCTAATTAGCCACCTCTTTCTCTCAAAATCCCGCCTCTCACCACACTCCTTTCATAACCCTAATCTACAACCACAATCACTCCCAAACCTCTCCTGTGCCAATCTATATCTTCTCTTCAGAAAATCTTTCGTAATGTTTCAATCCATCAAATCCCATTCTCAAAATCACGGGCGACCGAAACTTCCAATTTCATCTCCATCGCTGCTGTCAAACTACAGCTTCCACGCCGTCGATGACTTTTCAAACGAAATCAAACCCTAATCGATCTGTAATCAGTATATCTAAATCCTCTCAATGCCAACAACCCTCATCAAAACTTAGGGCGGAGTCACCAACAATTGATTTCTCTCACATGGTACCTCTCTTTCTGTTAGTTTTTTATGTCTTTTGAAATTTCATTTAATTCAACTACTTTGTGAATTAGGGATTCGATTTTTATATGTTTCTGTTATATGATATCTGCAGTTCCAAATATGATGCATTTTAACTCTAAACCTGATGTGAACAGGGGATACAAGGTACTCAGCCATCTTGATTAGTGTGATTACAGTGGTACATTATTGTTCACAGATATGCATTTCTTCTTTTTATTACATTAGTGCTTTGAATCTTAACAGTATTTTATGATTTCATAATACTTTGATTACAACAATATGGTTTACATAACAATAACAATAAAGTTTTTGTCTTTCATAAAAGTTTTCTTATGAAAGCCCATTATAAGCATTGATTGTTAAAAACTTATAATATTCAATTTGATTTCTATCGTCTCATTTTTATTTGAGTATATATTTAACAAATCTACAGATTTATTTTGATTATTTCAATACACTTCACACAATAAACGAATTTGTGGTTATTGCAGAGGATAGTAGTGTTTCTAATGCTTACGGTTTCTATCGGTTGTTTATATATTCGCTGATCAATGAAATTGTTATATTAAGAAGAGGTATGTTATTATTCAACTTCAAGTCGTTACCATATAACATTTCATTTATGAATGTCTTACGTATACTTTTTTTTTGAATTATTTAAAGTTACTTAATCAACATAAGCGATAATATTTATTCACACCAGATTTCTAGAGAAAAGTATTGGTGAAGCAACATCCTCTCATCGGTTCGTTGGTATATCTAGGGTCTCGTCACTTGAAGAAGAATTTCTTAATGAAATTGATTTCGTCAACATTCGTGTAATTAATGAAATAAGAAAGGTATGTTCTATTATTTTGAATTAATGTTTTTATATTCAACTAAACATGTTTATTAACATACCATTAATGATATATGTGAAATCCCTTATTATTGCTGGTAAGATCAAAGATGTATGCATTAAAGAATCATGGTATTATCTTGGATGTGATTTATGTAAAAACGGAATATGAACTAATTTAGTCACTATTCAAAAGAGAGAAGATCCAGGTGATTTTGATCTCAACAAGGAGTACCCCGTGTCAATGACAAATGCACTTAAACTACAGTATCATATGTTATTCCTAAGTTTTAAATATTTTCCTACTTATCTACAATGCAACTTTTTCATATTCATTCCCTAGGTGGTATACTCATAAAATTGGTATGCTTTATTATTTAAAGTTATTACAAGTATTATTTTTTTAGAAACAAGATCCCCATAAGAGTCCAGGATTGCACGGGGACTGTGACTCTTGCTATGCTTGAACGGGAGGTTTATGAGCTTTTAGGACAAACTGTTATACAAGCCTTGAAAAACAAGAAAAGGTATATGATTGTCGTTTTCAACCGTTTATAATAACTTTACTATACTTTATAATGTTTTCAGTAAATATATTTAGTGTTTTCCACAGTCGGCTGAATTTGCAAAGCTTCCTACTCATTTCAATATCTTACTAGAAAGAAAGATCGCTTTTAGAATCGAGATCAAGAACAATAATATTGATAAAGATGTCGATTTTTTTCAATTTCTAAAATGACTGAAGATCCAAAAACTATTTCCGGACTTGAAAAAACTCCATATCAAACATCATTATAATATTTCTTCATTTATATAATAAACCAGCCGTATGTGTGCAAGTAAAACATACTACCTTTTATGTCAAATGCAGGCTGACGAATCTGATTATGAGAATCTAACTAATTCATAATTGCTACTAAAAACTGATGTTACTTTGAAGGATATTAATTTTTTAAAATATTTGTTTTCTTTATTTTTTTTTATGTAGGATTCTATTTTCTTTACTGCTAACAATGAACCCTAGCTTTTCAATAATGATGATAATATGGGCAAGACCGCAAGACTACCGATGTTGATTTAAAGAGAAGATTGACGCAAAGGGTGTGCCCGATGCAACTTCAATAGCAGACTGATGATTCCAAAAACTGAGAAGTAGATGTTGATTTTTTTATCGTTACAAATAAATTCCTTTTTTGTTATCTATTTTTCAATGTTGGCTCATTTACGTTTCTTTACAATTTGTTTTCTTGGGTTTTTGTTGATGTTTTCCTTTTATCAGATGTCTGGTTTTAAAGAGGCTGTTTTTTATTTGATGAAACGGTGTCTCTTTTAGAAATTTATGTTGTTTAAAATCTTTTAAGTTATATAAGATTTGATGTTGTATGATCATGAAATATTATGTTTGAAATAGTTAGGTACCAACAAATGATATGGTTCTCGAAGACACTATTAAACATATGATTTATGTTTGTAAATATAAGTTCTTTGAATTTTGTTAATATCATTATAGAACTAACATTATGCGCTTACTATATTGGCAATACTCTTAAAACCTTTTATATTTAATGTTAAACTCATAATTTATGGTATTATGGTTTCATGTTGTATGATATGAAATAATATCATAGCACCAACATTATGTTGTATGCACTTACTATATAATAACATTTTATAAAATTAATTTGTTAAACCCGTGTAATACACGGGTACATAACCTAGTTATATGATATATATGGATATAGAGTGGAATGGGCTGGTAATTAATGAAAAGAGGTGGTAAAAGAAAAACGACAGCATTTACCATTTCACCAGATCAAAATATAAACCGAAAATTATCAGTAGTATTTCACCCTGCTATCTTGTCGTATTAAACGCACTCCCTCTTTATATAAACCAACTACACTTCTCGGATAAACCGTGTCACTCATAACCCAACCCAACCCAACACTGATCAACCACCATCCACCACCGGCGATGCAGCCGGAGAATCCAGACACACCACCACCTCCATAACAATCTCACAATGCCACCACCACCTTCCACCACCAACCAATCTTCCACCCGCGAATTCAAAACCCGGGTCCTCACATGCCTCTACAAGCTTTCCGACCGCGACACTCACTCCGCCGCCGCATTAGAACTCGAATCCATCGCCAAAACCCTAGACCACCACCTCATCTCACCCTTCCTATCCTCCATCTCCGCCACCGACTCCTCCGACAAGTCACCCGTCCGTAAACAATGCGTCCGCTTAATCTCCACACTATCCCAATCCCACGGCAACACATTATCTCCCCACTTATCCAAACTCATCTCCGCCGTCATCCGCCGCCTCCGTGATCCCGACACCGCCGTCCGATCCGCCTGTATCGCAGCCACCGCCTCAATTGCGTCACACGTCACCAAACCACCGTTCACTTCTGTTGCCAAACCGTTAGTTGATGCTTTAACAACCGAACAGGACTTGAATTCTCAGATCGGCGCGGCTCTGTGTTTAGCCGCGGCTGTGGTCGGCGCGCCGGATCCAGAGGTGGGTTATTTGAGGAGAGTGATATTAAGGATTGAGAAGTTATTGAAGTGTGAAAGTTTTAAGGCGAAGGCGGCTTTGTTGTCGGTTTTAGGGAGCGTGATTGGCGTTGGTGCGGCGGATAGTCCGGTTGTTGTGAGGAGTTTGGTGGGTGTGTTGGTTGAGTTTGTGGTGAAGAGTGAGGATTGGAGTGCGAGGAGATCGGCTGCCGAGGCGTTAGAGAAGTTGGCGATTGTGGAGAGCGGTTTGTTGTTGGAGTTTAAGGCGTCATGTTTGAAGACGTTTGAGGCGAAGAAGTTTGATAAGGTAGGGCTGTTTTCCCCAAACTGAATGTATTGTGATTATTTGGTATTAATATTAATTGAATTTGATATAATGCAGGTGAAAATTGTAAGGGAGACGATGAATCGGATGATAGAAGCTTGGAAGGCGATTCCGGATGTGCAGGAGGAGGGATTAACGCTGTCGGAAACGCAGTCCGATTCTAAAGGTATTAGATCTTGAATTATTATTAATGCTGGATTAGAGATCTATAGCAATTAAAAAAAATTTAATGTGTGATCTGGTAGTTAAAGTTACTAGCGACGGAAATCAACCAAGAACTGCGCATATGACTAATAAGAGAACTGGGACGAGCCGAATTGCACTGGAAAACGCTAACAAGAAAGCTGGTCCAGCGATGTTTAGGAAGCTGGATCGAAAGAAGCCAGCCGCGACTGCTGCTATTCGTCCTGCTAGTCCACCGTCTGTGAATGATAATCATATCAATAACAGGTTTGCAAAACCAGAAACAAAACACGAGATTGTTGAAGAAGAAGTGTATGACTATGAATCCGAATGTCACAGTGCAAGCCGGAGTGCCACTGTTGTCGAGAGCAATGTTGTTCACAAAAGCCAGAGAGATTCTGAGGAATTAGCTTTGATTCGTAATCACCTTGTTCAGATTGAGACCCGACAGTCTAATCTGCTTGATATGCTTCAGGTAATTTTGCCCCTTTCGGTAGGTTAATTGTTGTTGTACTTATATGATTTATGTGTGTCCTTGAATAGTTGAATAATGTTATTGTTTAAATTATAGAAATTTACAAGAAGCTCAGAGACAGGGATGCGAGCACTGGAGACGCGAGTGCACGGTCTAGAGTTGACACTTGATGAGATCTCATTTGACTTGGCCAGATCAACTGGAAGGTTGTCACATCCTGAAGCCATGCAACCCGGGTGCTGCAAGCTACCTGGTGCGGGCTTTTTGACTTCTAAGCTCTGGACAAAAACAGAAACTCAGCATTTAAACACTATAAGCCAGATGAGTGGCAGGAACATGAATCTCGAATCATGTAACCGAGAGAACAGGGGGTTTAGGCGTCAAGGGTTAATCAAGAATCCATTGGCTGTTGTTCACCATGGGGTTTCTGAGATTTAACTCACAACAAGTATATTTCGTGCCTTGCTATGTTACAATATCTTTTGCCGGATTTATTTTGATATTGGATTTGTTCCACGTATTAGTGTTACCGCAAGCGTTTAGGCTCGGGAGAGTGTGAATTTTGAGAAGCTTTGATTGTGAATATATGTTGATATTACAAATTTACAATTATCATGAGTTTTTATGATGTTGGATCGGATTGGTTTCTACATTAAAAGGTTAAATGAAACTTGTAAAATGACATATTGATGCGTTTGTATTTTAAGAAAATGAAGAATTAAAGCAATGAATATGCATACCCTTTAAGGATCCTGCTTTTTAAGTCATGTCCTGCAAGAAAAAACTACTGGTTATTTCAAAACCAAACACATGATTTGCCATCAACATACTGGTAGCATGCCAAGCTCAGTCACGAGCCCCTACTCAGTCATGAGCCCCTACTCGAGTGCGCTTTCACTTGGGGGAATACATGTGATCATTCTTAAATGGACATAAATGTACACTAAAGTTAATGATTAGACTTGCTTTTTATGTATAACCAAACATTTGTCGGGCGATCAATGTAACCAAGAACACAATCTTGAAAAGGATGGATTTGAGTTGATTATTACTTGCTAGTTTTCTTAGTTCATCTATGTCTAGCAAAACGAACAGGTCAAAACAGGTTCGAGAAGTGTCTGCTTCGAAAACTATTTTTCAGGAATTTTACTAATATTCGGTGCTTGGATGTCTATCACTCGATTATACTTTTTTTGGAATGGACCGAGTCAGATCTGATAATAAAAATATAATATACAAAATCATCATAAAGCAAATAATAAAATAGTGACGATATGCGAGGCTAGTTTTTTCTCTTGGCGTTTTGGGTTAATGTAATTGCTCTCATGTTAACCAATTTTATGTCATGTTCTTTACATATATAAATAAGATGCTTCTAATCTAAACTCTTGGAGTTGTTGCAAAATTAGTCAATAAGGTTACATTCAACAAATCTTATAATTTCAAATTTGGGTAATTCAAGTTGCAAGTAAAACACAAAACCATATAATTTCAACTTTAACTTAGTCTCCTAGTAATACTGTTACCTGCTTCTTGTGCAAATTGTTTCATTTTGTTCTAAAATCTGTAATAATTCCAAGTAAATTCCAATTGTTAAAGAGCTTTCTGATTCAACCTAATATTAGAAGATAATCTTTGGTTCAATAAATTTTGTAAAGAGCAATCGAAAAACTTAATCGAAGTTGATGTTCATACTTTTGCTTATTACTTTGTATTCAAAGAAAACATGCATCTACTATTATTGATCTTGTCTTAGCAAATCTTTAAATTTATAATTAAATTGTAGTGCAAACTATTAATATCGCTCACATGACGAATGCGTCTACTTTTTTATTCCAACTGCTAAAACCTTCTTTAACAAATGCATCTTTGTGATTTGCAAATTATTCCTTAAAACAACCAGCAATACAAGTAAAATGGTCTATCAGTTTATATACCATATTCAATTTCCATCACTGTTAAACCATGCATGACAAAAACGTCTTGCTCTACCACCAAACACTTGTTGTGGAAAACCTTGGCCCTTGGTTGACATGGACATCTGATCACCTATGCCCTTCTAATTTTATCACTTTGATTAGGGTGATAAAAGGAAATTGGGTTCCGTTCAAAAGGATCCGCGGTAGAAACCTTCAAAATCAATTCTCGTAAGTATTATTTGAAGTAAATTCAAGGTTTGAAAATTTTAATTTTAAAATATCTTTTCATATTCCCTAAAATGAAATGTCAAATTCGAATCAAACTGACATACAAACTCTCAAACAAGTATAAAATTAAAATTCAAAATTCTAGCAAAATGCATAGCGGCATTAATATGTGTTGAAAATGTCTCTCTCTCTATGAGGTTGAGGTTCAAGCCATGTGATGGACAAAAATGTATAGATTCTAAATAAAAAAAATGAGTGTGTTAACAACCATTGTGAAGTAGCGAAACTAAAAATTTAATAATCATATTAGCATTCTAAATTCAAACAAATAATCAAATTCACGTAAAATAACAACTAGCAACCGTTAAGCTATTACGACATTATGTAAAGTAACAATTTTTAGAAAGAGAGAAAAAATCAAGATGAGGGTCTTGGAGGGTACGGCCAAAGATGTAGTAGACTTTGATTCAGTATTTGGGCTTAATTTAAGTGAGTTTAATTTGAGCTGATTAAGTTTCATATCAGG
Source organism: Bidens hawaiensis (assembly GCF_021521415.1). Taxonomy (NCBI): domain Eukaryota; kingdom Viridiplantae; phylum Streptophyta; class Magnoliopsida; order Asterales; family Asteraceae; genus Bidens; species Bidens hawaiensis. The sequence continues at coordinate 1,324,060 of NW_027491136.1, forward strand.
CTTAATTTAGGTGGGCTTTAATGGGATGTTTTGTTTATTTTTTAACAACGTTGAACTATCCCAAATTCCCAATGAGTGGGTCTTCTTGTGACGAGATTTCAACCGTTCATACTGGTTTTCATTTTCCAGGCGTGACCGAGGCTGTTGCCTGTTAGTTCGGTTCTTATCGTGTTTAACAGGTTAGAAACGACATGCTTAACACAAGTATCAAGCATGAACACGACTCGGTAAACTACTTTATATGTCATGGTTATAAAACAGTTTTAAGTTTAATGTACCAATAAAAAGAAATGATGGAGACTAGCCTACTTATTTCAATTATTTGAAAACGTAAAAGAAAAATCACTTAGCGCACTTTTTTGATTAAGATGTCTTATCATGTTTTAGACAACTGCCCAATTGACTGCCATTTACTCATTCATGAACATACAACAAAAATAAGCAAGTGCATTGTCTATAGAGGTGCATAAAACAACCGGTTATGGACTCGATCCAACAGTTCCTACCCGGTACCCTACCCTACCCGCGGGTATGAACCGGGCTTTGGGTTTCCCTCTGAAACTGTACTAGGAACCGGAACCGACCCGGACACGATGGAACCGGTTCCTCCAATACCCGGTCAAACCCGACCCTACCCTAAACCCGAAAAAAATCCGACGGAACAGGTCAAAACCCGGTCAAATACCCGACTATACCCAGGATCGGTTCCTACCCGGACCCGGTTTTGACTTTTGTTGACTATACCCGGTTCCGGTTCCTACCTAGTTCCGGTTCCTGAGAATATCCGGTTTTTACACCTCTAATTGTCTATATGTTTTTTCTTAATCGGAAATGGGCCAGATAATTAAAAAAGAAAAAAAAACCATAATACTAACTCTTCTCTCTTTTTTTATACCGGCATTTTAGTTTATAGTAATGTAAAATAATGTTTTCAATTCACGTAAAACGAGCCTTTGTAACCTACTAGTAATTGGTTTACTAAAAGCTTAAAATGAAATTCGAGTTATGAATCCACACTTTTGTATAACCAACGTGACTATAATAAATCTTTACACAAAATAACACGTCAATGCTATATTGACGCTTAAACAAATATGAAAGAATACTTATACAAAAATGGAACCCGATTTTTAATAAAATTTCTAAGGCTTAATAAATCTCTTGGTATCACCACAACCCATGATAGATGTGGGAAGTCTTGACACTTTCTCAATACCTTCTTCAAACACTGCTCCCATACCCATGTAAAAATGTGACTCAATATGACAATGAAACGCCCATACACCCGGGTTATCCGCTACAAACCTCAAAGCTGTCCACCCGTAAGGATGAACCGGCACTGTATTCTTCATAATCGGGTTCACTAAGTTATACCTCTTTGGATCCTCCGAAGCATTAAACTTTCCATCACCGTACCCGACAACCCAAAAGTCATGCCCGTGTAAATGCCACGGGTGCGTCTCACTGTTATTAGGATTTAACATGTTTGCGTTTTGAAGAATAATATCTACCGTCGTATTAAACTTTAGTCTATACAAAGAGTTGCTAGTAGTCGTAGTATTATTAGGAGGGGGGATGCTAATGTCATAAGCTTCATACCCGTTGATAGTATCGGGTGGTGGGGTTTGTTCAAACGTGTGAAGTAAGTTATGTTTAAGCGATATGAGATACGGGGTGTGTGGAAGGGTAAACGAGATGTTATTAATCGACCATTTGACACTCCCGTTGATCTGGTTTTGAGTGTTTAAAAGAATAATAACTCTGTCAGATGTCTTAGGCACCGGGTGTATGTAGTCAGGATGGGATCTAATAGCAAGGCTTTGGTTAACCCTTGATTCAACATCGTTCCACCGGGGCCCACTTGGTGGAATAGTTGGTGGGGACCTGCTGGGATGGTTTGGGTAGTAATTAAATATACCCAAAGCATTAGGGGTTGTGTTGTTACGGCTCACCATTTTTGACACGACCCAGTAATTTCTTGTTGGGTCTTGATTCGCGGTCACTAAAACCGAGTAAGTTTCACCCGAGTAAATATAGAGATTATTTACCACGAACGGTTCCACGTAGTGACCGTCGGCTTCAACAACCGTCATATTATGGCCCTCTATTTCAAAACTGAGGGAAGCCAAAGCCGTTAAGCTTCCAATCCTAAGCCGGTACGTTTTCCCGGGAACGACCGTGAAAACGTACGGCGAGCATTCGGGATTTGTGGTGTTACATTGATTCGCCGCAACCCCGGGTCTACTGCAGTTGAATCTTCCTTTTCCTTGAATCAACAATGACTGAAAGGAAAATCATAAAATATAAGTTTTTATGAAATTTAAAGTAATATCATAAAATATATTAGAAAAAAGACAGATCTGTGTTGGATTCTTAGTGTATCATGAGTTGTCACAAAAGTAAGATATCATGTAGAATTTTATTTTTATAATAAGTTGTGATTGTAAAGTTGAAGTGTAGATAAGTCATTGGATTCCTGTAAATGGACTACTAATGAAAGAAATTTGTAGTATTCATAAAAGATGTTTTAATGATACAACTTTTAGTCAAGTTGTTTATAAAAAATGTTCTTTTAGTCAAAGGTGTTTCATGGCTAACAAAAGTATAGATTTAATGCTAGACTAAACAAGGGTGTGTGAGTTAGTAGGTCTAAAATAATTAAATTACCTCAGGATCATTGACCCATTGAAATGGGACGGAAGAAAGTCCGGCAGCCTGCTCATACGTGCTTTTATGATACCAATCATTAAGAATGATGCTTCTATCATAATGATAAAAGAACGGTTCCACTTGTCCGGCTGGCAAAGCCACCCGAATCGATCCATATAACCCCGCCTCTCGTTGCATCCCATAATGCGCATGGTACAAGTATGTCCCCGCCTGCATGTTGCATAAATAATAATGTTATGACCCCAGAATCTATAAACATAAAAGATGGCTTTGAAACATAATTCGGTGAATAACTTAATTACTTACCCTATCAACAACAAACTTATATCTAAAAGTGTCACCAGGTAAAATAGGACATTGAGTAACCCCTTCAGTTCCATCAGCCCATGGAGTTCCAATCTACAAAACAATCACAATTTACAAATCCATTAACACCTCAAACCCCTAATCACACACCAACTTAAATCTATCGGGTAATTACCTGTCGGATACCGTGCCAATGAATGGCAACATTTTCGGTCAACAAACTGTTCTTGAGATCAACAACAATAGTGTCCCCTTGCTGAGCTAATATTGTGGGACCAGGGCTTCTTCCATTAATAGTTATGACTAGCTTCCGGTAGCAATCAGGTGATTTAAACTCGTACTTAACTTCCCATCTATAATGTCGAATCCTGGCTTCCACTATAGAGTTTAGACTTAAAATAAGTAGCAATGAAGCACATATTAATAATAGGTTCTTCATGTCTAAGTGAATGGGCTTGAAATCAGTTGGTTTTAGGTTGTAAGATCTATTAGAAGAGTATATATATATATATATATATAGACAAGGGTGGTGGCTGATGGAAATTGCTTAGGTGTTTCCAGTAAAATTCTATTATAACGCGTGTAGGTATTATTATATAAATTTGAAAGTCATACTTTTACTTTTGTGCACCAGGTATGACTTTGAATATATAGGAAGAGTCAGTCGACTAGTTCACAAATGGTGAAAACAAAAAAAAAATTTACGTGTTATTGAACAGGTTGTTTTATAAGTTATACATAAAACTTTTATGTATAACTAGTCGGATCGGTTTCAAAAACTTAGTAACTCTGTAATAAGTTATATAATTAAATGTTTATTCGAATTTGAAACGTAAGCAAAATAAATAAAACTGAAATAGAAAATGAGATCTTTGTAATAACTTACACTAAATAAGTATTAGAAACTCGGTCGAACAATTGATTTGGTTAATGGATCTAACCGGTTGTGTCATAACTGACGAACCCAAATGAGATTGTTTAATAGTATTTAATCGGACATATTTCCGTCATATTATTTAAAGTAATTAAATAAAAAGAAGGAAAGAGATTTGATTGATCCATTGTCCCAAAACGCTATTGTGGGAAAAACGTGTTGGTCAAAAAATGATAAAAAAACGCCCTATGCATAGCGTAGTGATGTTTTTTTTTTTTGGGAGGGGGGGGGGGGGGGGGGGAGGATAACATTAGTGAAACCTCTCTACGAATGCCCTTTAACAAACACTTACATTCTTATATCTTCCAAATAAAACGTAAATGTTTTATTTAAGTATTTTTGATGTTGGTTTGCATAAAAATAACCGGTTTTATATCATGAGATTGATATTTGTCCAATGCAGAAATTTCCGATTAGAACTGAGCATGGTTCGGTTTTTAGGTGAAACCGAAACCGAAAAGTCGGTTTTTCGGTTTTTTCGGTTTCGGTTCGATTATAATCGGTTTTTTTTACGTGTGTAGAAATTGCAAAAGAATTCCAAGATAATGAAAATACATATTAGATTCAAAACACAAAAATAGACATTTGTTACATGGAACCAAACGAACACAAACTTGCAAGTTCTTAATCAAAAAAATACTAAAAGTTTAGTTTCAAACTTCATTCTTCATCTTATTCATCTTCAAAGTTTACTCCCAATCTTTATCATCTTCATAGTCTTCATCACCATCAACGGTAGATCCTTTTGGTGTTTTGTTTCCGGTCATAACATCTAAAAAAACACATACAATTGTATTAATATTTAAGTAAAAACACAAATCGGTTCGGTTCGGTTTTTTAAAAATGGAAAACCGAACCAAAACCAAAATTTCGGTTTCTCAAAACAAAAAAAAAATTAACCGTCGGTTAATACTTCGGTTCGGTTTTTTCGGTTAATTCGGTTTCCTGCTCACCCCTATTTTCAATAAATCCATTTTCTAACACGTCTCTACTCTCTGACTAAAACTCAGAATAGGTTACTTCACAAACATTAAAAAAATATATTTATGAATTTATATGAATGGTTCTATCGTTGATCACTTCCAAGTTTTGCATCGGTCAACTTTCGATAGTTTCTAAGAAAGATACTATTATAATAATGTTTTCTTAATCTTGACTAACCAATATCATGAATTTGGTATCATTCAAAGATTTCTTATTAAGCTTGCTTAAAGTTATTTAAAAGGAAATTGTATTATGATGCTAATAGTTACATATTGCCAAATAGATTACTGAATATGCGGGACACATGGACTCGAAACTTGTAGAAAAATAACTTAGATAAAACTCATTCAAAAATAGCTTGTATTAATTCAATCCCAGCTCATCCAACTCCTGTAAATTTCACGTTCAGTTCGAACGAAGATGGCTAAGTTTATATTTGAGCGAAGTTCGAAATCAAGTTTTCAGTTCGGTTTAGTGTTTGGAATCAAGTTGGCTTGAATACTTTCATCTTCCGAGCTCGAAGTGACCCTAGCTCGACTCGAGCTCAATTCCTATACATCGACTACCATTAACACGTAATAACTTTGTTATAAAATGGATAAGATATTTATAAACTATTTAAAGGTTAAATTTTCTTTTATCAAGGTCACAAGTGTGATAAAAAAAAGGTAAAATTGAATTTTAATAATCTCAGCTAACTGTTATTGATCAATAATAATCTTAACTTAGTTTATTTCCACTGATGGTCCCAAATTTTTAAAAAAATGGCTTTCAATGGTCCCTCGTTATAAAAAACTTAATGACGTTGAGTTTTTTCTGAATTTCAAACTGATTTTTTAGGACTTTTGTCACACCCCGACCATGACGGAAACGTCGGGGCGCAACCGATTGTTCATCGCACACGACACTATAAAGTGACAATATTTAATCAACTCATTTAAATTCATAAAAACACAAAGAGTCACATAACTTGTTCATACAATAACCGAATTCAAATCATAGTAAATAATATATTGTTCGTTTTGCTAATATCCTAATAGTCTCGATAACGTTTTTTCTTCAAGTCCTCGAGTCAACCTAAAGTCAAACCTGTAACATTGCATAAATAGATTTTGTCAACACAAAGGTTGGTGAGCAAGTTCATAGTTTTTGAACAATAGATATATAATATGAAATTCCACAACTTGTATACAAAACAATAAATAATAGCAACAATTTAGATAAACGAAATCGTTAATAAGAATACATTAACGACACCTTTCTATAAGGGGATGCCAAATATACTCGGATTTTGTATGAAATCGTTAATAAGAATACATTAACGACACCTTTCTATAAGGGGATGCCAGATATACTCGGATTTATGAATCAACAATCCAAAAGCGGTAAACACATTAGCACTTAAGCATATAAGCATAAAATCACCAAATCGAGAATTTATTTAAGTAAAGTATACAATAAAGTTTGTGGTTTAAGACTCAAGTATAAATCATTTGGATTTGAATAAGTTTGTAATGTCACCCCCAAAATATAAAAGAGTGAAAACGGGGGATGAAAGTACTCACGTTCAAGTAATAAACTTGAAAGATTTGATGATTTGAAGATTAACCGGAACGATGAGTTTAAAGAACGAAGCCTAAAGGAGAAGAAGTCTTGTATTAGAAAAGTTGTCTTGGAAGTCTTTAAATGAAAATAAATGATAAGAAATGTAAACAATTTAAAGTTTAAGGTTTAAAATGTAAATATTTAAGAAATTATAATAATAGTCCTTTAAAAATGTAAGTTTGCTCGAAACCGGGTTAAAGTATCTAGCCCTTAATTTTACTCAACCTATGTTAAGTAATAAGGTGGGTAAAAATGCAAGAAAGCAAGTCCCTTTATAATATAGATACTAAAATGGGTTTTAACGAGTGTTCGGGTGGTCGGTTCGGGTCTTGGTGACTTGACCAAACCCAAAGTCAACTTTCCCAAAATAATAAATGTATGAGATAACTCAATAAATCTTAAAGAGACTTAACCAAGTATGTAGTTCTTATTGTTTTAGAACTAACAACGTTCGTTAAGCGAGTGTTCGGTTTAATCGGTCCAAACTTTGTTATAAGATCAAGTTGGACTCAACATTCCGAGTACTTTGTGAAAATAATTAAAATCAGTTTATAAAGTATTTTTAAAGAAATATATAAGCTTTAATGGTTAAAAACACACCTCTGTGTCTTAAGCGAGTAAACTTGGTTTAGTTCGGTTTGGTTCGGTTTTTATCTTGGAATAAGGCCAAGAATGGTTACCACATGTCCAAACATCATAGAACTTGTAAAATAATTTATAAATAATAATACCAAAGTTTTACATACAAAAAGTCAACAACACAGTCTTTAAACGAAAGTTCAGTTTCCGATTCGGATCTTGTTTCGGGATAAGACCGAGGTTAGATTCTACAAACCCATAACCATGGAACTAATTAAAATGGTTTTTAGAAACTCAAATCTTACATAAAACATGTTTATACAACTATTTAAACAAACTAGTAAACAAGAGTTCTGCTTCCGGTTTGGAGCTATTTACGGAATAACCGAGGCTAGTCTCTACAAACCCATAACCATGGAACTCAAATTGTAAAATAGAACTAAGATGAGCAGAAGTTAAACAAATATAACAAGTTTGATGGTTAGATGTGAAAAATATATATAATCAAGGACTACTACGAGTCCTTCATGTAGCTTTGTCTTATGGGCCGGACACTTAACCGACCGAGACCGGAGAAATGCCCACCGAAGGTACAAAGGGTGCTATTATATATATGTTGTATAACAATCTTCAAGTATAAATAAGTGTTAACAAGTTGATTATAATGTAAGACTATGGTTAGTTTGACTTTGGAAAGTCAAACTGCCAAAAAATATGAAGAACACCTTTGAATGCTTGAGAATTGGAAGAGAAAGAGATGAATGAGCAGGGATTAATGAAGGGGATATGGGTGTATATATAGGGTGGGTTGAAAGGGTCAAGCATGGGGTGTGATATCAAGGTTTGCATGCAAGAGGGGTCAAGACAAGTCACAAAAAAAAAAAAAAAAAAAAGATGGGGCTGCTGGTCTGCACGTCGGTTCGCGTCCGGAAGTTCGTTTTTGATGTATCTTGAGCGTTTTAAGTCCGTTTTCGAATCCGTAAAAGGGGTTTTTCAAATTAGACAAGCGGGAATGTTTTAGTAACATGAAATCCAATATTTTATATATTTGAAATGTTCGGGATATAAATCGGGTTGGTTTACAACATAAAAATAAATACAAAATAAATACAATTTGACCCGAAATCGAGGGATGTCACAACTTTTGATTAAAAGGAAAATACGAGTCGATTGATGTAAAGCTTAGCTCGAAAAAATGCTCCAAACAACTTAAGTTTTGTTAATTTGAAGGTCAAACACCCGATTTGTAGTGCTAATCAAACTGTTTGGGGCATAGTTTCAACCGTTTAGAGCATCAATCGACTCGTATCATCATTCCGATCAAAAGTCTCCAAAAATCAGTTTGAAATTCGGAAAAACTTAACGATGTTAAGTTTTTTTTTAACGGGGGACAATTGAAAATTAATTTTAAATTTGAGACCACCAGTGATAATAAATTAAGTTGTGATTATTATCGACCAACAACCGTTGATATTATTAAAATTCAATTTGATAGGCTGTCTAAGTTCGCGTACACGATTTTATCCATATCATTTTCTGCTTCAAAACATTTTCATACAACGAAAAAATTGATGTAGAATACTCATTTGTTTTTTATATCTTTATAATATTACGGTATATATAGATAAAGTTAGATACATAGTAACTTATAAAATAGATATTACTATATATGTGTAACATCCCGAAATTTCAAAGTGATATTAATTATATTACTTACTAATAGAGGGAAGTTTACTCGGGTTGTCAGGAAATAAATAATAGAGTAGGAGTTGGTATGAGTCGGGCTAGTGTTGGATTAATGGAGACGGGTTAAATGAGAATGGGCCTTAGGTCCATGGGATTTCAGGGATATAAATACCCTAGCACCCCAAAATATCTTCATTTCTATCATTATCCAAACACACACATACACCACAACTTCGCCGGCGGCCAGAACCGGGCAGATCCGAGGAGAGGAACGGGCAGATCCGAGAGAGAGAGAGCGATTAGTTGTGTTAACAAGTTAAACGAGATCCAAACAAGCTCAAAAATGTATGATTCTTGATCTTTGAAGTTTAAAGATCCAAGCTTTTTAGTGTATAAGCGACCGAAAATGGTCGGGAAGCGTAGTGGGTGATATTGAACCATAGCAAGGGTGTTAAAATCGCTCAAAATGCTGGAAAGAAACCGAACAGCGACTGTCTGGGCAACTTCGCCTGCATCTGGACAACTTCGCCTTCAAAGCGATGAACTTTGCCTGCAAGCTAAGTTCGCCTGATGAACTTCGCCTGCAAGCTAAGTTCGCCTGATGGCAACTTCGCTGTAAAGTTAAGTTCGCCTAACTGGTAACTTCGCCTGAGGCCAAGTTCGCCTGATGACAACTTCGCTGTAAAGCTAAGTTCGCCTAAGGTTTAACTTCGCCTAAAGCCAAGTTCGCCTGAGGTTTAACTTCGCCTAAAGTCAAGTTCGCCTGAGGTTTAACTTCGCCTAAAGCCAAGTTCGATTAGAAAATAAATTAAAAGCGATAAGTTAAAGTAAGCTAATACTAGGCCACCAGATTAGATCAGGCGAGTATTGATACGTGTAACTTGTACAGTCAGCCGAGCTCAGTTAAAGAAGGGATTTACATATATAAGAGGAAGAAGCAGAGTCCAGGTGAGTTTCTAGCCCCATTTCCTTGTTATGTTTTCGGGGCTGTGTGCATACTCGATGTGAAGTGTGAATACACTTACCTTAAGTGGTAAGTGTATGCTATAGATGTTATACGAGGTATATATTTTATAATGCTTGTCGGAACGTGAACGGTCTTCGGATATTGCACGCATCGCCAAGGATAGTGATTGCCAAGTGGTTGATAGTGTGTATGAATGTTATGATGTGACTTGTTTATTACGTAAATACTGAACTGATATGAAGTGTGATATAGGCAGGTAGAGGTAGAGTGTGTTAGAAGTGGCAAGAGTCTAGTAAGGGTGTTAGTGGCATAACTTGAGCGTGTGATAGGGAAAGCCTGTACGTGCCATCGTTATTATGTGTGTATGATTGTTGATGTGACTTGCTTATTATGTAAATGATATGAAGCGTGTTGTAGACAAGTAGAGGTAGAGCGTGTTAGAAGTGGCAAGAGTCTAGTAAGAGTGTTAGTGGCATAACGATAGTACGTGGTAGGGTAAGCCTATACGTGCCTTCGTTATTAAAGTGGAAAAGTGGCATAACGTTTTACGTTATTAAAGTGGCAAAGTGGCATAACGTTATACGTTATTTAAGTGGCAAAGTGGCATAACGTTATACGTTATTAAAGTGGCATAACGATATTCGTTATTAAAGTGGCATCAAGTGGCATAAAGTGGCATAAGTGGCTAAGCTGTAGGGGTAATTAAGAGGCTAAGCTATAGGGGTAATTAAGTGGTTAAGCAGTAGCAAGTTAGATAGTGGACTACGTGTCTTCGGATACGCATATGATGCATGTAGTGGTTGTATGATGAGTTGCTTGATTAACTAGAACTCACTCAGCGTAGCTGACTTTTAGTATGCACGCAGGTGAGCTGATTATAGAGTTAGCATGAGGATGGCACATGGCATGGATTGAACAGCTGGCATCTGAAGAAGAAGAAAGGATGTTTTAAATATAAGTTTTGTGTTATGCTATCAAAGAAAAGATTTAATGTTTTGTAACAAATTATTGATGTTTTATATTCCGCGAAAAGTTTTAATAAACTTTGATTTGAAGAACTGTGTTTATGAGTAAATCCGACGCTAAAGTAGGGTCACCGGGTTCGGGGCCTTACAATATGACTATTTGAGCATATTATATATCTATATATATATTAAAAAAAATACATTCTATCCTCTTTCTATTGGTTTATTTTTCTATTTTCATAAATAACAAGCCATTATAGAATTTTTTTATCAATAAAATAATTCAGTAATAAAATAAATATTTAACATTAAATTTAATGCATTTTTAGTAATGCTTTAATTACATGTTTTTACACCTACATTGAATACATTGAAATATGTTGTGTAACCCTAATTATTTTCAAGAGATTGTCATACTTGTACCTTTGTTGTTTTAAATTTTATATGTTTATTGGATGATTTCTATATTTCCACCAGTTACCGCCACAGTTCAATTTAATTCACTTTCAAAATTCATATTCTGGCCAATTTTGCAAATCTAGATATTATCAAACAATGAAAGGTATCGAAATCAGAATGGATAACATTATGCCATATCCAACACATTTCATATTAACCTATTATCGATCAAATAAGTAATAATTTTTTATTCTATTTTTGAGTGTTTGCGTTTATTTGATTTTAACATAGTCTTAACAATAATGTATATTTTCATATATTTTATATTTTTCTCATCATTCCGTCCATCCCAAAGAATCTATGTATTCCAAGTATTTATCCTCTTTACATCAAGGTTTGTAATTTCATATTTTATTATTTTTTAAGTTACCCTCACTATAAGTTGTTTATAGCATCATCTGAATACCATTTATGCATTATCAACCTAACACACTTGTTATTATGAAGAGGCCAAAAGTCAAATTAAGGTTAGCGGGTCCGCCGAACCTATTCTTTAAACGAATGTAATATTCTAGCATCTCTTGTGGTGTTGATTTTACTATGCTCTATAGTGATTGTGAAACATTTTTGTAAAGAAAAGAATGATACAACAATTAGAGACGTACAAATATAATTATATATGATTTTTCATGATAAAAAAAATATTTTAATTTATGATTCTCTCTCTCTCTGTATATATATATATATATATATATATATATTATTTACTAATCATAATCTATTATTTTACAGTTGAACAAATTTTATAAGAGCATCGCTCTTCATTTTAAGGCTGTGTCATCCTAAGGTACTGCTAAATTGATGCATCAACTATCTGTTTTAGGTTAAGCAAGACATGGATGCATCAACATTGTCTATAATAAAATATTTGGTGGTTTATGAAGTTTAAGTTACAAAGTTTTAAATTTTTTTTGTAAACATTCTACTATGTAACTTCATTTTTTGTGAGCTCATGTTTTGCAATACTTTCTTTCTGTATAAATATCAATTGCAGTTTTATATCATAGTGACATCTCAAAAAACATATTAAAAAATATCTTGTCGTTTAAAATAATATGTGTGTACTTGACAACTTCTATATTTCCACCCGTGTCGTACACAGGTCAATAACCTAGTATATATTAAAAAGCAAAAGTTGGTTAACTCACAAAAGTTACTATTCATGAGTATTAACCATTACCTTTTATACATGTGTGTATAGAAGTTATCTTTTCACATTGGTAGTTAAAACTTAAAATTTCAATAGATTTTATACATATTAGTCCCTTCAAATATTTTTTTTTGTGTACATGTATATCATTGTTCATTGTATGTGTGTTTTTGTTTGTTTGTACCATGTGATGATGGTTAGCAACTTCTATTAATTTCTACTTCTCTAGGAAACGACGGTGACCAACCGTTTCCTATCAACCAACATGATAGCATCATCTAGCGGTTCGCCGGCGACAATGAACAACACCAGTTGCGTAACTCCTTACCAAGTGATTAATTCCTTTTTTATCCCTTTGCATCGCCTTCAAACTTGCTTATCTTCTACGAGGCCCCGATACTGATTGCCGTGTGTTGTTTGGGGGTTTATACCATTGTTTTTCTAAGTTATTGATTGACATATACAACTCTCAACAATTTGGGTTAGAGTTCATGTATGTTGTTCAGGGATTCTAAGTTACGTATATAGTAGCTACAATTACATTAACCATTCAACACAGTAACAAAAAAACAAATTTTCTCTTCGACTGCTATTGTATACATGATTTTTATAATTCAAAGGCCTGTAAGTATCATATTAGATTTCATCATTGTTTAGAGCATTAAATTATCAATGTATACGAACACAATTCTGGAAATACAAAATGACGAGAGTTATTTTATGTTGCCTTCAGGTATTATGAAAGTGTCATTGCTTTACTAAAAAAACATAACATCATTCAGGTGTTTATTACATGTTAAATTTTCTACGCATTCGAACTCATAATGCAAACTCGACCCCTTTTACGATTTAACGCGCCCGCTGTAACGCGCGGGCAATAATACTAGTATAACATTAATACTAGACATTATCTCAACATGAATTCGACTTAAAATAAAACAGTCCTTTTTTTTATTACACGGTTTAGACCGACCGGTCAGATGGGCCCAGTAACACAGTTCAAAAAAACAAAAGAGAGATGGACCCAGTAATGACTTTTTGCTCATTTCACATTTAATAGATAGTTAAACGTGACATATATGTTTTTAATGAAAAATGAGAGTAAAATGATTAATGATTAATTAAAAGCATATTATGAAGTAAAGTTATTATTTAGGATGAGAATGCAACTTTTTTTCTGGAAAAGAAAAAGTGAACCAGATAAAAAAATAAATAAATTTAGGGAGTGGATATAACGCGTATTGTGTTGGAAAATCATATTATATTCTTTATTCATTTTAAAGCAACCATAATGTGTGAAAGGCTTAGGTTATTCATACACCAACGAGGTTATTCACACATCAGGAGGGCCTATACGAGTCGTATAGGCCATATACGACTCGTATAGGTGTAGTGTCAAGTCATTTTCGGTCAAGAGTGTCAGTTTTCATTTATTTGCATCGTATAGCATCTATACGAGCCGTATAGGGCTATACGACTCGTATAGAGTCTGTTTGACTTGTATATTAATTTTTTAGATTTTTTTAAAATTACAAAATATTAAAAATAACATCCGAGTTGTTTACAAAATAGAAACACATAATTTAAAAGTAAATATTTTGCTATATGCATAAAAACATACGAATAACATGAGCGTTTTTGGATAACGACTTTTTATATGTGGTCATGCAATTCATTTTGGCTGACACTCATGTAAGTTATCTAAGCTTTTGAAATATAAATGTCATAAAAATAATTACGTTTGGAGCAAGAAAAACTGATACCTGGCCTGTACGGGTCGTATACCATCTATATGGCTCGTATAGACCATAAAATAATTATAAATATCTGGCCAAAGTATAGTTGGCATGCGGTCTATATGAGTCGTGTAGACCCTACGGCTCGTATAGGTCTATACGGCTCGTATAGGGTCTATACGAACAAGAATATATATACGACTCATATAGGGTCTATACGGCTCGCATAGACTGCAAAAAGCTGCCACAGTATCACCTCCGTACGCATGTTAATAAGTTAGTCCTATAGGACTCATATAGACCTTAAGCCCGCCCTATACGAGCCGTATAACCTTATTCACACACCATAGGGATGGTGTTTGTATATAACAACCCTGTGTGAAATGGCAACATTCTTTATTGATAATTAAATTGTTAAGTTAACTTTATATTGAGGATTTCTTTTTAAAACAACCTTATTATTATTGTATAAGCATTTTTTAATATGTAGACAAATGACCTGGATTAAAATATGCCCACGCGATTTGTTTTATTATTCTAAAACAACCAGTGAAGGTGTTGAGGACTTGAGGTTTACCGTTTTCATTTGAGAGACGATATATGATAATATGGGTGGTATTTTTTTTTTTTTGAAACTTAATATGGGTGATATTTAGTTTTGTATTTGAGATATATGATATATGAAAATAGTTGATTGATTGAACATCGATAATTATTTTTTTAATTGTTTTTGTCTTTGGTTTGTGATTACACGTGTACAAATAATTAAATTAATTAAACTGATATTGTAGCCAGCTTTGTCTTATTAATAATGCGTTATATTGATCTAATATTGTCCGTCGCTTAACCACTGATAATTGGATCTCAATAGAATTTGATCCTTTTGGTTTTCTTGTGAAAGATTTTAAGACTTGGATCCCTATCCTTCGATGCAACAGCAGCGGTGATCTTTATCCTCTGCTTCCACCGGAGTCTACTCAATACACTTCACCATCCACTTTCGCAGCAATTTCTCATCAACTTTGGCATCAACGACTCGGTCACCTCGGGCCGGATTTATTACAATCGTTGAAACGCTCTAATGTTATTTATTTTAATAAATTGCATAAGACTATTTGTCAATCTTGGATCTCAATTAAATTACCATTTATGTCTTCTAATACTTACACTTCTCAACCTTTTGATATTATTCATAGTGATGTTTGGACCTCACCGATTGTAAGCGTGGGTGGTCATCGGTATTATATTTTATTTTTAGATGACTTAACGAATTTTTTGTGGACCTACCCCCCTAGCCAAAAAGTCGCAAGTGTTCTCTATTTTTAACACATTTGCTAAACAATTCACACACAATTTGAAAGGAATATTAAAAATTTTCAATGTGATAACGATACAGAATATGTAAACTCCTCTTTTAAACAATTCTGTGATGATAATGGCATGATCTTTCGATTATCTTGCCCCCACACATCTTCCCAAAATGGGAAAGCGGAACGTAAAATCCGCTCAATTAATAATATCATTCGAACCCTTCTCGCTCATGCTTCTCTCCCTTCAATCTATTGGCATCATGCCCTAGAAATGGCCACATATCTTCACAACATTCTTCCAAGCAAACTACAAAATTTCAAAACACCTACCGAACTCCTTTACCATCGTCACCCCGCTTACGAACATCTCCGTGTTTTTGGCTCCCTATGCTACCCCTTCTTCCCTCCACTCTTCAACACAAGCTTGCCTACCGCTCTAATCCTTGCGTGTTTCTTGGTTACCCGACTAATCATCGCGGGTACAAATGTCTCGATCTAAAAAGTCATCAAATCACCATCTCCCGACATGTTGTGTTTGACGAGACTATCTTCCCATTTTCTTATCAAATGTTTACACCTACCACCTCTACTCCAAATTATGATTTTTTATCTACGCCTCCTCACCCTCACTTGTGGCAATCTGTGGACCCACAACCCACAAGCCAAACAACCTCTATGTTGGCCAAGAACCCAACGGCCACAACACCCACCACCCATGATTTAACACACTCACTAAACACCCCTACCCATTCCTCTACAGATCCTACGGCCCAATCAAATCATTCCCCACCCCACTCTTCACCTTCAGCCTCCCAAACCAATTCCATCTCCTCTTCTGACCAACCTACTTCGTCACATTCCCTTCCAAATTCACAAACAAATCTGCCTCCCATTACAAATATTTCATCACCACCTACTACTCGTACCATGCGCACACGTGCTATGGACGGGATAATTAAACCCAAAAATATCTTTAATCTATCCACCACATCCCCTATACCCTTACCCAAGAATCCCGCTTTTGCCTTGTCCATTCCGGAGTGGCACAACGCCATGAACACCGAGTATCATACCCTTATTAAAAATGACACTTGGGAGCTAGTCCCTCGCCACCCGCAAATGAATATAATTCGTAGTATGTGGTTATTTAAACATAAATTTAATGCGGATGGCACACTTGAGCGATACAAAAGCCCGTTTAGTTTGTGACGGTCGCTCTCAACAGGTTGGTATTGATTGTGGAGAAACATTTAGTCCGGTTGTAAAACCGGCTACGATTCGAACTGTCTTATCGATTGCTTTATCGCGGTTATGGCCAGTCCACCAGTTGGATGTCACCAATGCATTCTTACATGGCGCTTTGAATGAGACGGTATATATGTATCAACCGATGGGTTTTCGTGATAAAAACAACCCAAACCATGTATGTCTCTTGAAAAAATCGTTGTACGGACTGAAACAAGCTCCTAGGGCGTGGTATCAACGGTTCACCGATTATATTTTAAAGCTGGGATTTCGACAAAGCGAGTGTGACAACTCATTATTTATTCTTCATAAAGGCAATGATTCTGCATATCTTCTTTTGTACGTTGATGATATTCTTCTTACAACTTCATCAGATGCTCTACGTAAAGATTTACTTTTACACTTAGCCACCGAATTTGCCATGAAAGATCTTGGTTCACTTAGTTACTTTCTAGGTATTTCGGTTACAAGAACAGGTGACACTATGTTCTTAACTCAGAGCTCATATGCACAAGACATCATAAAACAGGCTGGAATGCAATCATGTAAACCCGTTGCTACCCCGGTTGACACAAATGGTAAATTAGGCTCTACCTCTGGTACACCCTTTGATGATCCCACTCTTTACCGGAGTATGGCCGGGGCACTACAGTATTTAACATTTACGCGCCTCGAAATCAGTTATGCGGTACAACAAATTTGCATGCACATGCATGCTCCTATGTCGACACATTGGGACGCTTTGAAACGCATCATTCGTTATATTAAAGGTACCGCTCATCTTGGTATCACTTTGGGGAAATCTTCCAACCCGTCCCTCCTTGCCTACACAGATGCCGATTGGGCAGGTTGTCCGGACACCCATCGTTCTACCTCGGGGTATTGTGTTTACTACGGTTCCAACCTTATTTCTTGGTCATCCAAGTGGCAACCAACGGTTTCTAGATCAAGTGCAGAAGCTGAATATCGGGGAGTGACCAACGTTGTAGCCGAAATCTGTTGGCTTCGTAACCTTCTCCTAGAACTTCATCGACCACTCTCAGGCTACTCTTGTGTATTGTGACAACGTCAGTGCCATCTATCTTTTAGGTAACCCAGTACAACATCAGCGGACAAAGCACATCGAACTTGACATTCACTTTGTTCGTGAGCAGGTTCGGCGAGGTCAAGTTCATATACTTCATGTTCATTCCCCATATCAGATTGCTGATATTTTTACTAAGGGTCTACCGCGGGCATTATTTGAATATTTTCGCTCCAGTCTCAGCATCCATTCACCTCCCTCTTCGACTGCGGGGGGTGTAATAGAATTATATTTAGCATATATCTCCTACCTTGTTATTAACATTTATAGTTGAATATGTATCTTGTATAATAAGTTTGGTATCTTGTATATATATCATACGTGAATGAAAAGTAAGGGCAAGGAGCCAATTACCAAATACTATATTCTAACACATTACATAAGCCCTAAACCTAGCTGTGAATCATTGCAATGCAATGACCCGAGCTGAGCCTGACCTTGACTCGTTTAACTTACACAGACCTCAAAGCTCAACTCGTTTACCTTATTAATTGATGTTTATAAAATTATATATATATATGTATATATATATAATAAATATCTTAAAAATATATAAACGAAATCTTTAAAAGCTCTTTGGTTGCTTCCTACATTATCTTAAGCCACAAGAGTGTTTTATTTGTAAATTGAGGCTTCTCATGCATTTAACCCGATTCACGGGTATGTGTCTCATCAAGCCTAGCTAGCCCTTAAACGGGTTATAACATCTCATTAAATTAAAAATTAATCCCATCGCCAAATATTTGATATGAAAATCCTATAAAATAGGGATATACTACGAATTAATATCCATTTTTAAAAAAAGATATTATTTATAATTAAGAAAACAATTTTATAGTAAAAAAAATAAGCGGGTCATGGGTCTCACCAAAACCAAATAGCTTTTAAACTGGATTATAGCATCTCATTTATTTGTGAAATCATTCCATCATCAAATTATAAGTATATTATTAACTTCTTTACAATAAATAAAATTAAAATCCAAAAAATATATAAATATTATAAAAAAATAATGTAAAACAATTTTGTAATGCATGGGATAAAAACTAGTGTGTGTATCTATGTGTGCGTGCTGCAAAAGTTACATAAATGAAATACTCAATTTAGGCTCGTAAGCCAACTCGAGCTCGATAAGTGAAGTTCGGGATCAATCTCATTTATTTGTTTTTTTGAACGACCAATTTGGATCACTAAAGGGTCATTGACCCATCCATTCATCTCCATTCCACCCTCATGAAACCCCCTGACCCAACTTGAGCCACTTATTTTTTGTCTCAAATGGGACTTGAAGCCAAGACACCCCCCCCCCCCCCCCAATTCTTTATTAAATTGAAGGCTTTGTGCCTCACCATTGTTTTGGTTAAAAATCAGATTAAGGATCAATGAACCAAATTCGTATGTGAGGATTGGTGCTTGTATGAACAAAATAATCAAAGTAACAATTGTAAACGATGAACACAGAGATTTATACGAGGAAAAGCCCTTGGATCCCGCCGGCACAAAAACCTCGGGTAGTGAAAACTATCACTACCAAGTATATTAAACTCAAAAGAATTACAAGTGATGGAATCGAGGCTGATCGTGATTACAGTGAGTTTTTGCTAAGATTTCTAAGTGTGTTCGTGTGTTCTATGTGATCATCCAAGGTTCAATATATAAATACAAAAATAATAACGTAAACTAACTAATTCCTACAAATTCGGCCACGATTATTTACTTTTTCTTCATGACTGGTCACGAACATGGACGAGCTGGATGGACCTGGTAAAATATGCTCTCCGTAAAAGTAGGAATTCCAGTAAGCACGTGTTTTATCTGCAAAAAATAGATTAGAATATAACTCAAATAGACCGTTGAGGATCCTTGAACCACAGAGGATCCTTATTCCTGCTAACAGTTGCCAATGATACTTGATTTTCGAGGATCAAAGATCCTGGCCCCAACAATTGCCCCCAAACATGATAGGTGTGAATGGGGTACAGCTGTCATGTTTATCCCAATGCACATTTGAATCGGACCGTTAGCGATAATATGACGCGACCGTCGCCTGTAAACGCATCATTATCCCTAATAAATAGGTTTCCAACCCTTATAACTTATCCTTTATCATATCCAACCTCGTATTTCGGCAATAATTATCCTCAGGTATTCCTCTTTATT
Organism: Bidens hawaiensis; assembly: GCF_021521415.1. Lineage (NCBI taxonomy): Eukaryota > Viridiplantae > Streptophyta > Magnoliopsida > Asterales > Asteraceae > Bidens > Bidens hawaiensis. The sequence continues at coordinate 1,343,900 of NW_027491136.1, forward strand.
TCTCTTGCTTTCCTCATCCTTTCATCACAATGCCCAAAAGGAATCAGAAAGCTTCCTTTAGTTCGAATCCTAAGGACATAGATTCCGTAATTCAAAGCCAACAGCTTCTTAAAGATCCGGTTTCCAAGATTTGCAAATTCACCGCTGAAGAAATCCAGGGAATCTCCAAATGTTTCCCCGAAGGAACAGTGTTCAGAGCGTACGACTCTTGATTAAAGAGCGACTGCGTCTCTTCTGACTGGGTCTGCTTTCCCGCACTCCCATTCCTTCTTAGATTCTCATATCCGTTTCCTAACCTTACATCTACTTTCTTCTCTTTCACCGGCCTCAGCTATATCCAAGCCATGCCGATGATGTGGAGGACTTTGCATACGCTTGAGAGATTGATTGGAGAACAGGATTTAGACTTTAATCTTCCAGCCCTTTCTCACCTTTACAGCCTCGTTACCCATGGTTCCAGCAGGTTTCTCTTCAAAAGCAAACCCTTTCAGCCTTTACCAATCAACGAGACCTCACACAACGATCAAAGCTGGAAGAACCAGTTCTTTTTCGTTTTAAGATATAGTATTCCAAACAGGAATTTATTACCAATTCGCTGGATCCTGAAGGGTAGGGTAGTGGATCCTGAGGATAGAGGATCCTGAAATTATCAGTTAACTAACTATGGGTTTGTTGTTTCTTGCGCAGTGTCCAATTTCTCAAATCTTGCCACGGACCCGGACGGTATTGAGAGGGCAAAGGTGTTCCTGTCGCTGGATCCTTTTGACAGGATCTTCAAGACAGTTATCGAAGAGGTAAGAGATTCGGACGAGAAGACAGCCAGTTCCTCAGAGACGATGTCAAGTAAGTTAGAATCCATCCCTCAATTGTAATTTTAGTAAATAAGAAAAAATAACAGATAATAAATTACTTATCTTTTCTCGGGCAGGTGCACAGAAGTCCTCATCCAAGCCTTCCAAGAGTTTGTTAGGTTAGTTCCAGCTGGAAGATGTCGACAGTCTCATTTCCTCCCATTCCTTCGAGAAGAAACCCATGAAAAGTTCCAGCCTCGCACCGCCGAAGACCATGACTACCCGTTCCAAGGCCAGTATGAAAAGAAAAAGAGATCCTGACGTGGAGATCCACAGTGCCCAGCATGTCTTTGATCAGCTCTTAGAGGTAAGGATCCTTTATCCTTAGTCATAAACTTTTCAGTTGTATTTTTTAACTTGTAACTTTTCCGCAGGCTGTGGCCAGTTTCAAGACTTTGTATGACGAAAACATAGCCAGCACAGAGAAGGAAATCTCCAAGTATCGTGCCGGGATATCCTTAAAGGACAAGTTCATCATGGAGTTGCAGACTGAAAATAGCACCTTGGAGGATAAGTTGGCCCTTGCTGACATCCGGGTTCAGGAGCAAGTGGTCGAAGTCACCGAACAAGCCAAAGTGTGGGCTAGCAAAGTAGTGTTAATGGCTAGGATCAAGATCGCTGAGGAGGCCGAGGATACTACTTTTGACAGGTCTAACTGGAATGTAGCTTTGGGGAGGAAGACACTGGTTGGGTTTGGTGATGAAGGTGAGGATGCTGGAGGCGATAAAGGAGATGAGGATGCTGGTGTGACATCTGCCCTGATCCGACCCGACCCAGGTACCCGTTTCTCTGACCCGATCTCTTTCTTTTATGATTTGATATTTATTTATACTTATATTTTACTTTTAATAATAATATATAATTTCCTTCCCGCCTCTTTCTCTCTCTTTCTTTCCGCCGTCCCGTCCCTCTCCTTCTCTCTTTCCGCCTTCTTTTCCCTCTTGTCGCCGTCCCGCCCTTAAGCCTTGAACCTCTGTCCTTTGTTCCTTCCCGCCTAAGGTTGTCTGCGCAGCTCCACGCGCCAGACTCTTTACAAGGAAGCCTGCGTGAAGACCACCTGTTACTGCGATACGCGAGACGAACTGTCCCCGCAGCGCGCTAAGGATTTTAGTTCTTCCCGCGGCGCGCTATGGATACTGTTCTTCCCGCGACGCGCTAAGGAATATAGTTCTTCTCGCGACGCGCTTAGAAATATAATTCTTCCCGCGACGCGTTAAGGTTGGTTCTGTCTGCCTTCGCGCTCGCGCACTTTTGCCTTCGCGCTCGATGCCTTCTCACGTTTAACCCTTTGAGTTTTCTTCTGTTTAATCTAGCCGTTTGCTTTTGTGTTGTCTTATCTTTTGTGCTGTTGACCTAATCTGCTTTATGTCTGAAAAGTTACTTTCGGCGCAGCATGCGCACCAACCCCATTGGTTGACAGAAAAAGTGACTGACATTATCTTTTGAGATCTGCTTTTTCCATGCTTGACCAGTACCTTTATCTGAACCGCCCATGCCTTTTTACTGTTCCCTGTCAGCTTTATCTTGCCCCCTGCAGCTGCCATATCTTTTGATATCTTTTGCTTTTGGAATCTTTTACTTTTTGAGATCTTTTCCCCTTTTTCTAGGGATTGTGTTCCCTAGGGTTTCTCTATAAATAATAATATTATTTTTCCTAACCCATCACACACAAACACTTAATTTAACCTCCTCCTTGCTCTCTCTGCCGCCTTCCTCTCTGCCTCCGTCTTCCTTTCTATTCTGCCCTGCTTTCCGGTAATATATATATTATATATAATAATTTACTTATGCAAACTTATAATCAAGACTTAAAACAAATCATTAAAACAATAATCTTATTTATAGGTTAACTTGTGCTTGTTTAAAGTTGGTTCTTGCTTTATCTTACACCGCATCGTTTATCAAGTGAGTAATCTCGTACCTAATCCCTTTTTGCTTTTAATGTTTTGGGATGTTCATGTGTTCATACAAACTTAGAGTCTTAAAACTGTTTATGAACTTTAGTCGCGCAGTATCCCATGTGTTGAGGACGTAGACTTGGCTGTTTATTTGTATGTGTGGATCATTAACCGTCTTGTCGGTCTATTCCGCAGTTCTCATGGTACCATTAGATGAACACGGGAGAACTATCGTTTATGATTTTCTCTTTTGTTTACACATGCACAGTTTGTCTTGTTTGTGAGCTCAATTGTGAGCACTGGCAGTCTATGAATCTTAGAGTTGGTCCCGATCAGATTACACCCTTGTTGAAAACCAGACATACACATGTTGCGCGCAGATTTATTGTTATCTATGTATTGTATTAAACTTGATTTCTCACCAACACGCAAGTGTTTGACGTTTATTTTAACACATGTTCAGGTTTGCAGTAGCTGTTTTGGAGCTTGTGGACACGTAGGACGTTTTTACTTTTGGACCTAGATTAAAATGTATCAAGACAAGTTATTGCTGTTCGGATATTATGATTTATAATATATTGATTTTTAATGATCTATGTTTACCCTGCGCGTGCGCGAATGAATGTATTTATTAAATATTGACACCCAATAGTGTCACGAGTAATGAAACAATATGTGGCGCCCCGATGTATAATCCGCCTTTGGTCGGGGTGTTACAGATTGGTATCAGAGCTCGTTGACTTTAGGATAGGTGGTTAGACGTAACGGCCTAGAATACCTAAGAGTCCCCTCTCGCGCATGAGAGAAATCTCATGTTTGCGCGCTTATTGTTAATTACTCGTTATTTATGAATATGCTCGCGCTTGCGCAGTATATGATTTTATGTTTTATTTCGCGATATTTCGATTTTTGTTGAATTTCGATTTTTATTGATTTTTCTTACATATTCGTTTGTTGGGTTTGAAAATCCGAAAAGTCATGGTGATACATGAATAGTTGATTTTCAATTTCCATTTACGATTATGTTCTGAGATTGGAGACTTGAAAAGTCATGGTGATACATGAATTGTCAACCTCCAATACTCGTTTTCTTGTATATTTTATATTGAAGATTGAAAAGTCATGGTGATACATGAATCGTCAATCTCCAATACTCGTTTGCTCGTATATTTTAAATTGGGAATTCGGAAAGTCATGGTGATACATGAATTGTCGATTCTTGATTCGAATTTGTTACCTTTATTAAGTCTGCATTTAAAGTCATTTAATCTACTTTAACTTTTGATAGTATCTAACCCTGCGAAACCAAGCTTTATAAAGTTATACTTTGTGCTAAAACCAAGATATTAACTAAAATTAAAATTTTTATAGAATGCCTCCGCTATCTCGCCGATTTCAGAGAAGAGAAGCCTCGCGCATGCGTAGACAGCAACGTTCCCAGGAAATGGCCGCCGCAATAGCCCAAGCTTTGAGCCAAAACAATACCAACACCTCTGGTTACAACATTAAGTCCTTTAACGCGGGTAACCCTCCAAAGTTCACAGGTCTTGAAGGAGCCACCGTGATGCTCCAATGGCTCGAAAAGATTGAAAACACTTTCCTCCATACCCAATGCCCTCATGACAAACGAACCCTATATGCTTCCAGTGTCCTGGAATCCAGAGCGCTTACATGGTGGAATGGAGTAGCTCATGCGCGTGGCGCAGAGGCTGCTTCTAGCATGACATGGGAGGAATTCAAGGAAATTCTTACGCGAGAATTCTGCCCTCCCAACGAAGTTAAGCGCCTGGAGGAGGAATTTTGGAATCTTAAGCAGTACAGTGGTGAAGCGCGCGAGTACGCGACGCGCTTCCATGAACTAAGCCTGCTTGTCCCTCACCTTGTTACCCCTTCCCGCCGAGCCATAGAGAAATTCCTTGGGGGTCTCCCCATGGAAATTCAAGATTCTGTATGGGCCAGAAACCCAGTTACCCTCTCTGACGCCATCGAGTTGGCCGCTGTGCTCAGCGACAACCATGTCAGAGCAGGAACCCTGTTCCTGCGGGGATCTGAGAAGACCAAACTCACCAAGACTGCCCCTGGACCAACAGAAACCAAACCTGAACCCTCAAACCATAACCAGAAACGTAGGCGCAGACAAGCTTACGCGCTTACCAGCCCACCCATAGTCCAGCAACCCGCATACCAACCTCCAGTTTATGCGCCTAACCCACTGTCAGCCTACCCAACTCCCCCTATAGTCCACAACTATGCCTTAACCAATCCAGCACTCCCTGCCCCGCCAACTAAGAAACCTTACACAGGAAACCACCCCTTTTGCCCAACCTGTAGACTCCACCACCCACCTCAAGTCCCATGTCGACTTTGTACCCGATGTGGCCGCGCTGGTCACCTTGCAGAAAACTGTAGAGTCCTTCCCGCCAATCCAATTGTGCCAACACCACCAGTCTACCCGCAGAACCCACAACCAACCTACCAAAACCCACGACCCAGATCGTGCTTTAACTGCGGTGATCCCAGTCATTTCCGGAACGCGTGCCCGAGACTACAAGTGCAAATCACACAAGCGAATCCGGTGAACCAAATTTCAAACCAAGTGACGCGTGGACGAGCTTTTAATATAACCGCGCACCAAGCGCAAGCGAATAATGACGTAGTTAATGGTACATTTTTACTTAACGGAAATTATGCTTCTATACTTTTTGATACTGGCGCCGATCGAAGTTTTATCTCTCGCGCCTTTGAGCAGAAGCTTGCGCGACCGCGCGATAACTTAAAAGAAGATTTTTCAGTTGAATTGGCTAATGGTGAAACTATTTTAATAAACTCTGTGATCAAGGATTGTACGCTTAACCTTAACGAAAACGATTTTTTGATCGACCTCATCCCTATGCCTCTTGGAAGCTTTGATGTTATCATTGGTATGGACTGGCTCTCGAAGAATCGCGCCAAAGTTATTTGCGCCAAGAAGTTGATTCGCATACCTCGAGAAAATGGTGATCTTCATATCTACGGCGAAAAACCCTCCAGTGGTCTTAAGCTTATGTCTTGCGCCGAAGCCCGAAGACTCATGCGGAAGAAGTGTATTGCATTTTTAGCCCATGTGGTTAAACCTGCTGAAGAAAAGAAGCTTCGCGATATCCCTGTTGTGCGTGATTTCCCTGAAGTTTTTCCTGATGATCTTCCTGGTATCCCTCCCGCTCGTGAAGTCGAGTTCCGTATTGATCTTGTCCCTGGTGCTTCCCCCGTAGCTAAATCTCCTTACCGTCTTGCGCCCGCTGAGATGCAAGAATTGGCAAGCCAACTTCAAGAGTTGACTGCTAAAGGATTCATCCGCCCTAGCTCTTCGCCCTGGGGTGCTCCGGTGTTGTTCGTTAAAAAGAAAGATGGATCGTTTCGCATGTGTATTGATTACCGCGAGTTGAACAAACTCACTATTAAAAACCGGTATCCCTTACCGCGTATTGACGACCTCTTCGATCAACTCCAAGGTGCCTCTTGTTTCTCCAAGATTGATCTCCGCTCTGGTTATCACCAGTTGCGCATCCGCGATGAAGATGTTCCGAAGACTGCTTTTCGAACTCGTTATGGCCATTTTGAATTCTTGGTCATGTCCTTCGGTTTAACCAACGCACCCGCCGTTTTCATGGATCTAATGAATCGGGTGTGTAGACCTTTCTTGGACCGTTTCGTGATTGTGTTTATCGATGATGTTCTGGTGTATTCTAAGACCAAGGCCGAGCATGAGCAACATCTCCGGTTGGTGTTGCAAAAGCTTCGAACCGAGCAGCTCTATGCTAAGCTTTCCAAGTGTGAATTTTGGTCTGATGAAGTACAGTTTCTTGGCCATGTTGTGAACAAGATGGGTATTCATGTCGACCCATCCAAAATTGAAGCAATCAAGAACTGGATTACGCCGTCCACTCCTACCGAAATCCGTTCCTTTCTGGGCTTAGCTGGTTATTACCGGCGCTTCATTTCGAACTTCTCAAAGATCGCATTGCCTTTAACAGCTCTAACGCACAAAGGTAAACCGTATATTTGGGGCTCGAAGCAAGAAGAAGCCTTTCTGACGCTCAAGCGTTTGTTGTGTGAAGCTCCTGTTCTTGCGCTACCTGAGGGTAATGAAGATTTTGTCGTGTATTGCGATGCATCCAACCAAGGTCTCGGTTGTGTTCTTATGCAACGAGGCAAGGTTATCGCTTACGCATCAAGGCAACTTAAGGTTCATGAAAAGAATTATACAACTCACGACCTCGAACTAGGTGCAGTTGTTTTTGCCTTGAAGATCTGGAGACACTACCTTTATGGTACTAAGTGTATCCTCTACACTGACCATAAAAGCCTTCAGCATATCTTTGATCAAAAGGAACTCAACATGAGGCAACGCCGATGGAACGAACTCATCAGCGATTACGATTGTGAGATCCGGTATCATCCTGGTAAGGCTAATGTGGTAGCCGATGCGCTCAGCCGAAAACCCTGCCAGCTTAACTGTATTTTGCCGCGCACGCATCTTCACTTTGCGCCGATTCAAAGCAACCTTGAATCACGTATTCGTGACGCGCAGCGCGCATTCATCGGTAATGGTAACCTTCGCGCCGAGTTAGCGTGTGGCGCGGAAGCGCATTTTGTGCCCAATCTGAGTGGAATTCTCTGCTATCTCAATCGCATCTGGATTCCCTTTGATGAGAATCTTCGCGCTGATATCCTGAGTGAAGCGCACAAATCTCGGTATTCTATTCATCCTGGCGCTGATAAGATGTACAAGGATTTGCGCATTACTTATTGGTGGCCCGGTATGAAAAAGGATATTGCTGTGTTCGTAGCTAAATGCCTGATTTGTTCTAAAGTGAAAGCTGAACACCAACGCCCATCTGGTTTGCTCGAACAACCTGAAATTCCTACGTGGAAATGGGAATGTGTAGCGATGGACTTCATTACCAAGTTACCTTTGACAGCAAGCAAACATGATAGCATTTGGGTAATAGTGGATCGTTTGACTAAGTCTGCTCACTTTCTGCCCATTCGTGAAAACTACCGTGTTGAGCAACTCGCGCAGCTTTATGTCAAGGAAATTGTCTGCCGCCATGGTACTCCTTTGAGCATCATATCCGATCGCGATGGCCGTTTTATATCTCGCTTTTGGAAATCTCTCCAATCTGCGTTAGGAACTCGCTTGGACATGAGTACGGCATATCATCCTCAGACTGACGGTCAGTCTGAGCGAACTATTCAAACTCTTGAGGATATGCTCCGATCGAGTGTTCTTGATTTTGGAGGTAATTGGGATTCACACCTGCCTTTGATTGAGTTCTCTTATAATAACAGCTATCATTCCAGTATCGGTATGGCCCCATTTGAAGCACTTTACGGTCGTAAGTGCCGCTCCCCGATTTGTTGGAGCGAAGTGGGTGAAACTCAAATCACAGGACCCGAACTTGTTCAAGAGACAACCGATAAAATCGCCAAGATCCGTGATCATCTGCTGACTGCCAGAAGCCGACAGAAGAGTTACGCAGATCGTAGGCGGAAGCCTCTCGAATTTCAAGTTGGTGATCTTGTTCTCCTCAAAGTGTCGCCCTGGAAGGGTGTTGTCCGCTTTGGGAAGAAAGGTAAGCTTGCTCCCCGATATGTTGGACCATTTAAGATTCTCGCGCGTGTGGGAAAAGTTGCCTACAGACTTGACCTGCCGCCCGCGCTCAGTAATGTGCATCCAACGTTCCATGTATCCAATCTCAAGAAATGTTTAGCTGACGAGAACCTTCACATACCACTTGATGAAGTTCAAGTTGATGAATCCATGCATTTCGTTGAGAAGCCTGTTGAGATTTTGGATCGCGAGGTAAAGCAAACCAAGCGCAGTCGTATCCCTATTGTTAAAATTCGATGGGAGTCCAAGCGCGGAGCCGAGTTTACATGGGAAAGGGAAGATCAAATGAAGATCAAGTACCCGCACCTGTTCTCTGCGCCACCTACTTCGAGATAAATTTCGGGACGAAATTTCTTAAAGTAGGGGAGACTGTGACATCTGCCCTGATCCGACCCGACCCAGGTACCCGTTTCTCTGACCCGATCTCTTTCTTTTATGATTTGATATTTATTTATACTTATATTTTACTTTTAATAATAATATATAATTTCCTTCCCGCCTCTTTCTCTCTCTTTCTTTCCGCCGTCCCGTCCCTCTCCTTCTCTCTTTCCGCCTTCTTTTCCCTCTTGTCGCCGTCCCGCCCTTAAGCCTTGAACCTCTGTCCTTTGTTCCTTCCCGCCTAAGGTTGTCTGCGCAGCTCCACGCGCCAGACTCTTTACAAGGAAGCCTGCGTGAAGACCACCTGTTACTGCGATACGCGAGACGAACTGTCCCCGCAGCGCGCTAAGGATTTTAGTTCTTCCCGCGGCGCGCTATGGATACTGTTCTTCCCGCGACGCGCTAAGGAATATAGTTCTTCTCGCGACGCGCTTAGAAATATAATTCTTCCCGCGACGCGTTAAGGTTGGTTCTGTCTGCCTTCGCGCTCGCGCACTTTTGCCTTCGCGCTCGATGCCTTCTCACGTTTAACCCTTTGAGTTTTCTTCTGTTTAATCTAGCCGTTTGCTTTTGTGTTGTCTTATCTTTTGTGCTGTTGACCTAATCTGCTTTATGTCTGAAAAGTTACTTTCGGCGCAGCATGCGCACCAACCCCATTGGTTGACAGAAAAAGTGACTGACATTATCTTTTGAGATCTGCTTTTTCCATGCTTGACCAGTACCTTTATCTGAACCGCCCATGCCTTTTTACTGTTCCCTGTCAGCTTTATCTTGCCCCCTGCAGCTGCCATATCTTTTGATATCTTTTGCTTTTGGAATCTTTTACTTTTTGAGATCTTTTCCCCTTTTTCTAGGGATTGTGTTCCCTAGGGTTTCTCTATAAATAATAATATTATTTTTCCTAACCCATCACACACAAACACTTAATTTAACCTCCTCCTTGCTCTCTCTGCCGCCTTCCTCTCTGCCTCCGTCTTCCTTTCTATTCTGCCCTGCTTTCCGGTAATATATATATTATATATAATAATTTACTTATGCAAACTTATAATCAAGACTTAAAACAAATCATTAAAACAATAATCTTATTTATAGGTTAACTTGTGCTTGTTTAAAGTTGGTTCTTGCTTTATCTTACACCGCATCGTTTATCAAGTGAGTAATCTCGTACCTAATCCCTTTTTGCTTTTAATGTTTTGGGATGTTCATGTGTTCATACAAACTTAGAGTCTTAAAACTGTTTATGAACTTTAGTCGCGCAGTATCCCATGTGTTGAGGACGTAGACTTGGCTGTTTATTTGTATGTGTGGATCATTAACCGTCTTGTCGGTCTATTCCGCAGTTCTCATGGTACCATTAGATGAACACGGGAGAACTATCGTTTATGATTTTCTCTTTTGTTTACACATGCACAGTTTGTCTTGTTTGTGAGCTCAATTGTGAGCACTGGCAGTCTATGAATCTTAGAGTTGGTCCCGATCAGATTACACCCTTGTTGAAAACCAGACATACACATGTTGCGCGCAGATTTATTGTTATCTATGTATTGTATTAAACTTGATTTCTCACCAACACGCAAGTGTTTGACGTTTATTTTAACACATGTTCAGGTTTGCAGTAGCTGTTTTGGAGCTTGTGGACACGTAGGACGTTTTTACTTTTGGACCTAGATTAAAATGTATCAAGACAAGTTATTGCTGTTCGGATATTATGATTTATAATATATTGATTTTTAATGATCTATGTTTACCCTGCGCGTGCGCGAATGAATGTATTTATTAAATATTGACACCCAATAGTGTCACGAGTAATGAAACAATATGTGGCGCCCCGATGTATAATCCGCCTTTGGTCGGGGTGTTACAGCTGGGACTAGTGGGACAAAAGAGAATGCTCCGGAGGACAAGGGTGCTGGTGAAGGTGATGGTGACGTGGTTAAGGAGTGAATGTGCAAATGGGCGATGAAGGATATAAAGACAAGGCCGGAGCCCATTTTTTATGAAGTTTAAATGGTTTTTCTTTTTGTTGGTGTTTTTATGTGGACAATAGTAGCTGTAATCCTCATGATCAATGATCCTTAAGACAATTCTGAAAGGTGGTTAAGGTGGAGGGATCCTCTGTTTTGGGGATGAAACCTTAATCGCATTTCTTTTCTTTTGTTTCCGTATGGACATATGTTAAGTTTCATGTAACCTGATCTGGGAGGATGGTCCACATTTTGCTAGTGAAGCCCGGATCACCTTTTTATGTCGCCTATGATAATATAACTCTTTTGATTCCTGCCTTATAACTCGTGTCATTAGGATCAAGAATTTTCAATCCTTGGAACTTTTTTCTTTAAGATATTTTCCTGTCAAAACAAATCATCAAAAGAGGATATAATAGTTAGAAAAGTTGGATCAAATTCCAACTATCTTGGGGACAAGCCCAACAAATCATGGGGATGAGCCCAATAAATCGTGGGGACAAGCCCAATAAATACGTGGGGACAAGCCCAAAATGTGGGGACAAGCCCAATAAATACGAGCGACGAGCCGATCCTTGGTGTTGGCCCAATTGTACGCGGTGACGAGCCTAACCCGGCGTTGACCTTAACTTGTGTATATGATACGTCTACCATTTAATTCGTAGGATCCAAGATATAATTTTTATCCATGAAATTGTCAGCCACGTATAGTGCACTGGTCCCACAGCCTCCAATTATACCCGGATAATCGTGCGCTACAGGCGAGGGTGTAGAAACCCTAATTCGGGAGATAAGGTGAAGACATTATAAACCTGGCGACAAGGCCGATTAAACTTAGGAGAGAGTTGGCCAACCCGTTTTTTCCACTTGAGGGCCCTATTGCTCAGCATCTCTGTAACTTGACATTTTTGACAAAACAAGAGTATAATGTGAAAATATAAACATAAAGAAAAATTTTACCAAGTATCGGACTGAAGCAATCGAATAGGATCTAGGATCCTGTTCAACAAAAATACTTTTTTAGATGGATTGCATTCCAAGCCCTTGGGAGCATGTCACATTCCATATTCATTAAACAATATGCCTCCTTTCCTGCTTCGGCTTCAATTAGATAAGGACCCTCCCATCTGGGTGCCAACTTTCCGTCAATAGGATTAGTTGTGTTTTGGAACGCCTTTCAAAGTACTAAGTCTCTAACTTCAAATCTTCTAATTCTGATATTCTTGTTGTATGCGCCTGCCATCTTTTGTTGGTAGGCTGCCATCCTGAATCTTGCTTGATCTATGAGTTCTTCCACAGTATCTAGATCTTGGACAAGATTCTCGTCATTTGTCTGAGGGTCACGGATGCTTGTTCTGGCTGTTGGGTACACCATTTCAGTGGGGATCACTGCCTCAGCTCCAAAGACTAGAGAACGGCGTCTGCCCTGTGGCATTCTTTGGAGTTGTCCTATCTGCCCAGAGCACATAGGGTAGTTCCTTAGCCCATTTGCCTTTCTTTGCTCCAAGCTTTTTCTTCAGGTTGTTGATGATGACTTTGTTGCTTGATTTTGCTTGGCCATTTGCTTGTGGATGGACTGGTGTTGAAGTGATCATTTTGATTCCCCAGCTGTCACAAAAGTTAGTAGTTCTTTTCCCAATAAATTGGGAACCGTTATCACAAATAATTTCAGAAGGAATTCCAAATCTAGTTATAATGTTACGTTTGATAAAGGATATAACTTCCTTTTCCCTAACTTGAGGGAAGGCCTCAGCTTCAATCCATTTAGAGAAATAGTCTGTCATTGCTAACATGAAGGCTTTTCCTCCTGGAGCTGTGGGGAGTTTACCCACTATGTCCATTCCCCATTTCATGAAAGGCCATGGAGAGACAATAGGATATAAGGGTTCTGCCGGTTGATGCAGAATGTTGTCGTGCCTCTGACAAACATCACACTTCCTAGAATATTCCATAGCATCCTTCTTCATTGTAGGCCAGAAGTATCGGGTTCTTAGAATCCTTGAGAATACTGCTCTGCCCCCCTGTATGGTTGCCACAATCTCCTTCATGGAAATCCTTCAGTACTTCTTAGATCTCGGATCCTTCGATGCACCTCAAATATGGACCTGCAAGGGATTTCTTATATAGCATATTATGTACAATAGTGTATTGTGATACCTTGGCCCTAAAAGCTTTGGGGTTCTCTTCTTTTGGGATTTCTCCATCTTGAATATACTTCATTATCGGAAGGATCGAGGATGAATGATCGAGTGAACGATCCTTAGGATTCGTGTCCTGGCTCCCATCTATTTCCATTGCTTGGCATTCCTCACTTGCAAGGGATAGGACGTGGATGATAGGAATTTTTATGTTTTCTGGGAGCTTCAAAACTGAAGCCAGGTTTGCTAAGGCGTCGGCCCCAGCATTTTCTTCTCTTGGTACCTGCGCAATTGTACAATAATCGAAGGATCCTGCAAGATCCTTTACTATATCTAAATATTTAATTAATCTCTCACCTTTGACTGCATATGATCCATTAAAGTGATTAGCAATTAATAAAGAGTCTACAAAAATTTGAAGATACCTGATTTTCATACCTTTGGCTAGTTGTATACCTGCGATAAGTACCTCATATTCTGCCTTGTTGTCAGTGGCTTGGAATTCACAAGCTATCGAATGGGGTAGTATGTCCCCTTGTGGCGATTTCAGTAGTATTCCCAATCCTGTTCCTTTGACATTTGAGGCTCCATCAGTTTAGAGTGTCCAAGGATCCTTGGTTTCTTCAAACTGTTGAACTTCAAGATTGGCTTGCTCTTCTAAATCGCTACTGAAATCAGCCACAAAGTTCGCTAGTGCCTGTGACTTAATTGCATTCCTAGGCTCATATTTAATATCATATGCACTCAATTTTACAGCCCATTTGGCCATTCTACCCGACATTTCCGGTTTTCTAAGGACATTTTTTATGGGATAATTAGTTTTTACAACGATGGTATGAGTTTTGAAATAATGTCTTAACTTAATTGAAGCCATAATTAGAGCAAGAATAAGTTTTCTAGGTGAGAGTACCTGGATTCGGCATCGAGGAGACTTTTACTTACATGGTAGATTGGATGTTGATTACCTTCGTGATCTTTTACCAAGACCGCGCTCAAGGCAGTGAGGGAGACGGCTAGATAGAGGGTCAATGATTCTCCATTTACAGGTTTCATCAAAGCGGGGGCTGAGGATAAATAATCCTTCAGAGCGGTGAGAGCAGCTTCATGTTTCTCCGTCCACTCGAATTTCTTGTTTTTCCTCAGGATGTCATAAAAATCTTTACATCTTTCCAAGGATTTCGATATGAACCTGTTAAGTGCTACCACCCTTCCTGTTAATCTTTGTACCTCTTTGACGTTTGTTGGAGATTTGAGGTTTAAGATGGCTTTGATTTGCTCTGGACTCACCTCTATCCCCCTTTTGGTTACCAAATATCCTAAGAATTTTCCGACTTTGACACCAAATACACATTTAGCAGGGTTTAGCTTCATGCTGTAATGGTCGAGGATGTCAAATGCTACTTCCAGATCCTTGAGGTGATCCTCTGCCTTCTTTGATTTCACCACCATGTCATTGATGTAGACTTCCATGGTATCTCCCAATTGTTCCTTGAATATCATATTGACTAGTCTTTGATATGTAGCACCTGCATTTCTAAGACCAAATGGCATAGCAATATAACAATATATGCCCGTAGGGGTTATAAACGCTGTATCCTCTTGATCAGATGGTTCCATCTGGATTTGTTGAAATCCTAAGGAAGCATCCATAAAGGTCAACATTTCATGCCCTGCGGTAGCATCCACCATGGAGTCAATGTGGGGAAGAGGGAAAGGATCCTTGGGACATGCCTTATTTAAGTCAGTAAAATCGACACATACCCTCCACTTTCTGTTTTTCTTTTAAACTACAACCACATTGGCTAACCATTTTGGATATTTTACTTCTCTATCATACCTGCCTTTAGTAGTTTTTGTACCTCCTCTTGGATGATCGCATTTCTTTCTGGGGCAAATTTCCTTCTTTTGAAAGAAGGATCAATTCCAAGTTTATGAGTTATAATATCTTTAGAAATACCTGTCATATCTTCGTGCTTCCACGCAAAGGTTGACTTTCTTCGTTGTAAGAAGGATATTAGATCCTTCTCAATGGACTCTTGTATTTCAACACCTATTAAGACTTTGCCGTCAGGATCCTCAGGGTGCAAGACCACTTCCTTAGAGTCTTGTTCCTTAGTCTCCATGACATTCCTCCTTGTTTTCTGTAATTGCTATGCTTCCCTCAACTTTTTTGTAGACTTCATTGAGGAAGTGTAGCAATCCTTAGCGTCTTGCTGATCACTTTCGATCTTCGCTATTCCCTATGGGGTAGGTAGCTTCACGCATTGATGGTAAGTGGAGGGATCGCTTTCATCTCATGTATCCATGGCCTGCCAAGAATAACATTGCAACAAGACAAAGAATCGATAACACAAAATTTTTTAATAGAATTTACTCCCTCTATATATATGGGTAGTTTGATGTCCCCCAATGTATTCTTCGTTTCCCCACTGAATCCTACAAGGACTGAGGATCGTGGGACAATTTCCGCCTCAAGGATATTCATCCTTCGAAGGACTTCTAGTTGGATGATGTTAACTGAACTTCCTCCATCAATAAGTATCCTGCGTACATAATGGTTAGAAATAAACAAAGTAATGACTAAACTGTCATGATGAGGATCCTGGACATTGACACGATCGTCCTTATTGAAGGAGATAACTTTTTGCCCGGCTGTTGTAGAGGTCCTAATTGGCCTTTCACCACTCTCCACTTTGCATTCTTTGGCGTACTTCTTTGCAGCCGAGTAGGAAGTTCCGCATATATAGGATCCTCCAGAGATCATATTGATAACTTGAGCGTCTGGGGGAGGTGGAGCAGCCTTTTCCTGAACTAGTTCAGGATCCTGATTCCTGGGCTTTTTTCTTCCGAATAGTTCCTTAAGGTGACCCTTGCTGAGGAGGTAGCTTATCTCCCTTCTCAAGGCTATGCAATCTTCTGTCATATGGCCGAAGTCTTCGTGAAAGGCACACCATTTCGATTTGTCTTTGGGGAGCGGTGCCTTCTCATTTTTTTCTTGGCCATCTTGCTTTGTCGCCCAAGTTCCTAACAGCAAGCATCACTCCTCCCATATCTACGGAGAAGCAATAATCAGATATTCTTGGACAATCTTCATCGTCCTCTTCCTCTTCTATAGTATTGATCTTCTGTAACATCCTAAAATTTATAATGTTGAATAAAGGAAGTTATGTTTAGTGATTTCGCGTAATTAATTAAGGTCGGGTAAGGAGCGGACCATGAACTTGGATTAATTGAGATGGGTTAAATGAGAATGGGATTTAAGGGATATAAATACCCCCTAAACCCAAAATATCTTCATTTCCATCTTATCCTTTCACACTTCCAAAACACACACACACCACACACTACAACCGCCGGCCGGCCGGAAGAGAGAAAGGCGGCAGATCCGAGGGAGAGAGAGAGAGATTAGTTGTGATAACGAGTAAACAAGACCCAAACAAGCTCAAAAAGGTATGATTCTTGATCTTTGAAGTTTAAAGATCCGAGCTTTTAGTGTATAAACGACCGAAAATGGTCGGGAAGCGTAGTGGGTGATGTTGGACCGTAATAAGGGTGTTAAAATCGCTCGAAATGTTGGACAGAAACCGAAACAGCGGCTATCTGGGCAACTTCGCCCTCATCTGGGCAACTTCGCCTTCAAAGCGATGAACTTCGCCTGCAAGCCAAGTTCTCCTGATGAACTTCGCCTGCAAGCTAAGTTCGCCTGATGGCAACTTCGCTGTAAAGCTAAATTCGCCTAACTGGCAACTTCGCCTGAAGCTAAGTTCGCCTGATGGCAACTTCGCTGTAAAGCTAAGTTCGCCTGATAACTTCGTCTAGAGCTAAGTTCGCCTGAGGTTTAACTTCGCCTAAAGCCAAGTTCGCCTGATAACTTCGCCTAAAGCTAAGTTCGCCTAAGGTTTAACTTCGCTTAAAGTCAAGTTCGATTAGAAAATAAATTAAAAATCTAATGAAAAATGTGTTAAGACAGTTAATGGAAATAAAATTTTTAGCCCCATTTATGTGTTACGTTTTCGGGGCTGTGTGCATACTCAATATGTTTGTTAATACACTTATCCTAAGAGATAAGTGTATGCCTTATGTGGATAATGTGAAATGTATGAATGATTGCTTGATGGTACGTGAACGATATTCGGATATTGCACGTACTGTCAGGTTGTAGCGCTATGTATAAGGTAAGTATGTTATGTATGTTTATGTGTATGAACATGATAGAGATAATAGAAGAAAGAAATGATAATGTATGGTTGTATGGTTACGAAAAGGGTACCGAGCCCTAATAATACTCGAGGTATGATGTATGGTTGTATGGTTATGAAAAGGGTACCGAACCCTACTAATATTCGAGAACTAGGGAACCGAACCCTACTAATATTCGAGGAAAGAGGGTACCGAGCCCTAATAATACTCGAGGAAAGAGGGTACCGAGCCCTAATAATACTCGAGGAAAGAGGGTACCGAGCCCTAATAATACTCGAGGAAAGAGGGTACCGAGCCCTAATAATACTCGAGGAAAGAGGGTACCGAGCCCTAATAATACTCGAGGAATGTAGGGCGTAATGCTCTTTATAACGTAAGATATGAAAGTAAGTTAATACAAAAGAAAGTAAGAAAGTATGAAAGTAAGAAAGTATGAGAGTATGAAAGTATAAAAGTATGAATGAAAGGATATAATTTTATGTGTATGGTATGATTATGTGATTAACTAGAACTCACTCAGCGTAGCTGACTTTTAGTAGACACGCAGGTGAGTAGATTGAGGCAGCTTGCTTGAGGAGACACGTGGCACTGAACAAGAGTCTGGCATCTGAAGACTTATGATGTTTTAATTTTAATGTTTTAATGTGAAAGACAAAGGATGTTTTGAGACAAGTTATGAAATATTGTAATGTTTTATGAAAGTTTTATATTCTGCGTAAATGTTTTAATTAACTCTGATATTTAGAACTGTGTTTATGAGTAAATCCAACACGAAAGTAGGGTTACCGGTAACGGGGCCTTACATCTTCTGGCCATTTGGTCTATTGTATGGCTTAGAGTTGCTGTTCCTAAAGTAGGGTGCTTGCTTCTTGTCTTGAGACTCCTTTTTCACCGGAGTGCTTAGTTGATCTTGTATTCTTTGATCCTCCTCCAACCTGATGAATCTTAAAGCTTTGTTTCACATTTCATCTAAATTCCTGCAAGGGGTCATCACAAGATTTGATAAAATAGAGAGTCATTTTGTAACCCCATTTTGAATGCCTCAACAGTTGTTGGGACATCCAAATTTGGAATTTCCAAAGCTCTCTTCCAAACCTTGTAAGGAACTGCCTAATAGGTTCCTCACGAGGTTGGACAACTCTATATAAATCACTAGTTAATTTTTCGAAAGATCTACTGCATGAAAATTGACTATTAAATAGATTAATTAATGAGAGAACGAAGTAATAGAATAAGGAGGAAGATTTAGCAACCATTTAAGGGCAGATCCAGTGAGGGTCGAGCCAAAGTCTTTACACAAGCAGGCTTCCTTCAATCTATCTAGGATTGGATTAATTTCCATCCTTTCGCTATATAAGGCTACATGTTCCTTAGGATTCGTGGATCCGTCATATAGTTTCATACTGGGAGCAATGAAGCGTTTTGGTATCTCGGCATTGCAAATTGGTGGAGCAAACCTGGATATGTTGTGGCTTCCTGCAGGTACTTTGGGAATAGGTTTGATGACTCCAGGCACACTCGAAATCATATCCTTGAGCTTCTGTAGCTCACGGGCTATGGTTTGGTTGATCCCAGTATCATGTATACTAGCATGGTTAGTGCCAAAAGAAGGATTATCATAAAGGTTACCTTTTACGTGATCAAAAGATCTAGCTCCATAGCTGCGTCCGGGATATATTGTTTCGGCATCAGCAGTTGGTCCAGTAGGAGCAGTAGTTTGCATGGGTATGAAATCGCCTTCATGGACCTCCAATGGCCTGGATCGGGGTTATTTAAGGGGCTCTTTTCCATAAGGATAGTCGGATTCTGGACGCTGATGGATGATGGATTCTGTTTGGAAACCCAAGGATCCTTGTTGAAAGACTGAGGATCCTTGAAGTTGTTGGTTGGAGGATCCTTGACGGAATCCTAAGGGTTCGGGTTGGCATGCTGAGGATCCTTGCAAATGGTGATTGAAGGGTCTTAAAGGTTGACCCAAAGATCCTTGTTGAAGAATGGAGGATCCTTGCGAATATTGATCAGAGAATTTTCTTTGGGAGAGGTCCGAGGATCCTTGCTGAGGATACGTGGATGCTGGGCACCTTTGGTTTGGGAAATCCGGAGTGCTGAAATCAAGCATCCTCGGCATAATGGGGCTTGTGTTTTCAGCGGCCTTCTTTGTCCTCTTGATTTCCTCGATCTCGTAGAGGATCCTCTGATTAGTCTTGTTCTGCTGCTCTATATAGCTCCTCATTTGAGCCGAGACACTTGAAGCAACGGTTATAGGAATAGCTTTTCCTTGAGAGACCATTGAGTGAGTGATAACAAAGGATTGAATAAAGGTAAGGATTTTTTTTTATTAAAGCACCAAGTGCCCCACGGTGGGCGCCAAATTGTTTTGGTTAAAAATCAGATTAAGGATCAATGAACCAAATTCGTATGTGAGGATTGGTGCTTGTATAAACAAAATAATCAAAGTAACAATTGTAAACGATGAACACAGAGATTTATACGAGGAAAAGCCCTTGGTAACTAGTATCCCGCCGGGACAAAAACCTCGGGTAGTGAAAACTATCACTACCAAGTATATTAAACTCAAAAGAATTACAAGTGATGGAATCGAGGCTGATCGTGATTACAGTGAGTTTTTGCTAAGAGTTCTAAGTGTGTTCTATATGATCAGCCAAGGTTCAATATATAAATACAAAAATAATAACGTAAACTAACTAATTCCTACAAATCCGGCCACGTTTATTTACTTTTTCTTCATGACCGTTCACGAACATGGACGAGCTGGATGGACCTGGTAAAATATGCTCTCCGTAAAAGTAGGAATTCCAGTAAGCACGTGTTTTATCTGCAAAAAATAGATTAGAATATAACTTAAATAGACCGTTGAGGATCCTTGAACCACAAAGGATCCTTAGTCCTGCTAATAGTTGCCAATGATACTTGATTTTCGAGGATCAAAGATCCTGGTCCCAACAACCATAATAATCACTTAGACTATAGATTATTGGCTTATTTTTAGGCTCATGCCCGGGCTAACGCTCGTTTAAGCTTCGCTTGATCGTTTTTTATGAGTAGCTCTCGAGTAGCTCATAAGTGGCTCGCCTCGTCTACCCCCTAGTACTAGTGATCACGTTTGATTTTGGCACACCCATACTCATGAGGGACACTGAGACGCCGTGATTTTAAGAAACAACTGATTGAATTTGAAGTTAGAATTCTTTCACTCTGATTTCTTTCTTCTTGTTCGTTCTCTAGTCTCTAAGGTTAGTTATGTTCGAAAACCATGAGAAAATCCTTTTGAAGTCGTTTAAAACTATGCAAAACTGCCAAATGGAAGTATGATATGACATTAGGCATATCATACACTAGGCATCCATCATTCGTACGCTGCAATCTTTTGTCAAGTGGCATATACGTTCAAGTATGGTTTTAAAACGAACATATGCAGATTATAACAAGATCAATTAGGGCTTGCAGTCTCCATAAAAATCGTCAGGAAAAGTAGACATACTAGACAAAAAATCGACAGAAAACGAAACCCGATGTTTGGACATTACTGCGATCCAACGATCCAATGCCGGAAGAATGGAAGTCGTCGATGTTCGTAAGTTACTGAGCGATGGAATGCGGGATGAATGAAAGCCAATGCTGTTGCTTCTGTCAGATGTTTGGTTTTTTCATTAAGGTATTGTGAATTGAAAGGGGTCAAAGGGTAATTGCCTATAAGAAGGGAAAATATGTAAATACATGTTTAGTTTTGAGGATATATGTAATAATGAAAGTGAGAAGGAGATATATGTAAAAATCTCTATTTTAATATGCAATTGTAGTTAAAAACATATTATCACCATGAATGCGTAAATTTAATGAAAAATCAAAAGAAAATATTTAGCCCACGAATGTGTGAAGTAAGCGAATATAAAAAAGGAAAGTATTTAACCCATTTCTTTTGTACGCCCTAGGACTCTACGAGTATATAAAAACTAAATTTTGGCCACTAAAATATTTTTTTCTCCCCATAAAACGAGTAAATAAAATAATACCACTTTCTATAGTCAATTAACTTGGAAGTGGAACGCATATGTAGGGGAATCATCAGTTACAAAGCATGTGGTCGATGACATTTTCCTTTTGGGAATTTGAGCGACTTTATGGGTATGTTTGGCAAAACTAGCTGGTGACTATTAGCTGGAAACTGGTAGTTGTTAGCTGGAAGCTGGTAGCTGTAGCTTTTTAGATATATATTTAGGTGTTTGGTAGAATAGCTGGAGCTTTTTAGATATATTTAGGTATTTGACAATAAAACTAATTGGGTGTCAGCACGGTGCAGCGGAGCGCGCGCGCAACCTGACATCAACCGCAGAATCAGTGTCGGTACGCGATTCACTTGATAATAGTGCACGCATAACTCGAATGCAGACGTGTACTTCATGCAAAGGCAATAAGCGTGTAATCGGTGGTGAAAATCAAGAAACAAAGCTAAAATATATAATAATTTCAAATAGATAATTTTTTAAACAAACCTCTTTTGATCTGAAACCCTTTCCGACCCGACACCGTTTTTATCTGAAACATGTTCTGACCTGGCCCCTTTCGACTCAAAACCGTACCGACATGAACCGAACTAAATTAACCCTTTTTTATCGACTCATTCCGACCCTAATTTGGTCTTACACATGACCCAAGCTCGTCTGACTCGACTTGTTGTCAATAATAACCGGTAAAAAAGTATAGCAATATCATACTCAAATTAAAGAGAATAAAATGCTCTTTTTTATGATGTAATTTGTTTAAAAAAATATTAAGGTGTGAAAAAGTTATGGATTTTTAAAGAGTCATGGGGGTAGTTAGTTTTGAATAAGGGTAAAATATGTAATTATTATATACATTATCAAAAGTTTATGAAAGTTAAATTACCAAACTTATAAATTCAATTGTAAAAGCTTCTAGCTTGTTTTCAAACACTAGTAGTGGTAGTGGCCGTTTAAAAAGGAGCTTTTTCTCCAAACTTAAAGCTTGAAGCTTCTTAACCAAACAAATCTTTTTATTGAACATGAGTTTTTTCTTAAAAGTTTGAAGCTCCTAAAAACTCCTAAAAGCTCTTTACCAAACATACCCATATATAGATATTCATATATGCAAGGGGGGTGTCGGTACATATCGTTTTGATATAGATTGAAGTTTAATATAACAGCTTATACAATTCAGATACCGTTAAATAATCTTACTTTATTGTGTTAAAACAATATAATTAATTGTTTCACCCAATTTAATTATGGGTCTTGTACAGTTGTGTGAACAATTACAAAGATAGGTTGAGGCTTTCTCCTTTGTAAATATTATTGGTGTGATTACGTCAGAGTTAAAATCTTTCTATGAAATATATTATTGGTATAATTTAGAAGTAAGAGTAAATGGCTAATAGGCTACGTGAGTTGCTATTAAAAGATAAAACAAATAAATTCATTTTCAGACATCATGTTTTGGGCTTCAAACGGGGCTTTAAAGTCCTTATACACCGTCCCGGCTTTGTTGGGGGGCTTCATGTGAGAGGCGGTATTCTGTTACCGTGGCATCAAAGGGTGGGGCCACGGTTGCTCTCTTTCTGTCTGTCCCCCCACCCCCCCCCCCCTCTCTCTCTCTCTCTCTCTCTCTCTCTCACTCTCTCTCTCATATACATTATAAAAATGATAAAAGGGACATTAAACCACAACATTTTATGGAGAAGGGTTTTAAAGACTTCATTTTTTACATGGCGATTACGTGGAGGGGTGGTAAATCACACAACCTTTTCAATTCCAAATGACGTGGAGTGGCTTTGACGTGGAGTGGCTTTACCTTCATGAGAGGGAAGGTATGGAGATGGGCTTCAAAATTTTACCTAGGCATTACGTATGGAGTGGTGGGGCCATGATGCGTTTTACTCTCTCTCTCTCTCTCTCTCTCACACACACACACACATATAGAGGTGCACAAACTGGGTTTTTCTAATACCCGATTTCGGGTTTTGAACCGAGTTCTGGTATGACCGGGCATTGGAAAATCGAGTATTGATATTATAAAACCAGGTATTATAAACGATGCCCTATGAACACGGGTTCGGGTCAGGTATATAACCAGGTATTATAAAACCAGGTATTTGAATACTCTATTTTCGGGTATTGAAAAAAACCTTATTTTTGGGCATTTTTCGGGTATAGATTGGGTATTTTAAGGGGCTGCACTTTTTAAGGTATTTTTCGAGTATAGATCGGGTATTTGACAAATCTGGTTTCGGGTATTGGAAAAACCCGGTTCTGAGCATGGAACGGTTCCAGCTTTTGGGTATTACCGGTACAAATCGGGTTCGGTATTGAGTACAGTTTTGTTACTGAAATGCGCACCCTATTAGTACCCTAGGGGTAGGGTCAGGTAAAGGTTCAGGTAGTAAAAACTGGTTCCATTTTTTTTCAACTCCGGTTCCAAGTTCGAGTTATTTTATGCACCTCCACTAGGGGTGTGCATGGGCTGCTTTGGGGCGGATTTGAGCCAAACCCATAAGCATAACCGTTGTGTCGGTTAATGGATAATCATAATCATAACCGACCCGTTATGGCGGTTTCGGTTAATCGGTTTTGAAGGTTATAGTGAGTCGGTTATGAGTTGGTTAACCGTAACCAAAACAATATAAATGTGCTTAAAAGTTTGGTGCCAATTTTTACAAAAAAACGGCATGACATAATACAACAAATTATATAATCCATAATATTAATACCAAGTTTTCAAAAAAAGAATGACATTATATAATCCACGAAATTCAAATTAATTTTAAAGCGCAGAACCAATAGCATCAAAATGGTATAATCCAACAATATGTTGGCGGAAGTTAATCCCAAACATATTTGTTGGTAATAAATGAGGTGGTTCGGTTATGGTGGTTTTTGAATTATCTTTAGCCAAAACCGATCCGTATTTATGGCGGTTTTAAAAATTTATTAAACCAACCCATCAGTTATGACAGTTTTCGGGTAAAATTGGTCCGGTTATGTGAATTATGGTTCAGTTAACGGCTATAACAGGTAAGTTGCTCACCCCTAACCTCCACACACACCTATATAAGGTGGGGGCTTTAAGATGCTTTAAGAGCATTCTCATCCCTTCACATAAGTTCAAATATAAAATTACACTAAATATCATTACTTTTTCTCTATTCTATTCAATTAAATAATACTTTTCTTTACCTTTATTATTACATTTTTTCTTTCCTTCACTCACAACCACTTTCAACAAATATTAAAAAAATACAGGGGGTGAAAAATAGCTTTTCAAATATATAAAAACATAATTGCATTTTTTCTCTCCTATACTTACAACACCTAAACCACTCCCTAAATTATAAAAACTCACTCACAAAAAAATGAGGATAGAATGCCAATGCTCTAAGGCATTATGCCTAAACCCCTAATGCCTACATAGCAATTTAACAAGGGTTCTAAAGCCTCTCCATAGGGATGACAAAATAACCCAAACCCGACGGTATACCCGAAACCCGAAGCATTTGGGACAGGTATACCCAAAGCCCGACGGGTATTGAGTTGGACTTTGGGTTAATTTTGAAAATTTTTCGCAAGTACGGGCCGGGTGTGGGATTTGGTGATACCTAGCCCGATTATTCGAAAACACTTACCCGTTTACTAGAACTATATACCTGAATTATAAACCCAAAAAATTTTAATGTATTTTATTTTTCATTAACCTTTGTCTAATAAACACTTTATTTTTTAAGGTTCATTATACGAGAAAAAAAATATTATTTTATTTTATATGCTATTAAGTTTATACATAAAGTTATATAAAAATAAATTAATATTATTTATTTATGATAACGTTTATATGTATGTAATATGTCACATTTTAATTTATAATGGTTTATATATAAATAAACATATATACGATAATTATAATGGTAAAAAAGTATACTTTGATATCTTAAAGGGACTTTTATTTAACAAACTAACGGGTATACTCGATACCTGACAGATAATTATCCGACATATACCCAACGGGCAATGAACAGGGTATGGACTGAATTTTACAACCAGATTTGGGTATCAGATTATAAATGCACGATCCGAGCCTGACTCATTATCATCCCTATCTTTCTATAACACATAGCCTTAATACTTGCTTTTATAGCTTAACACCTGAAAATGGCTAAAGCCTACACATGAGGGAAACAATCAAAAAAAGATATATCATTTCATGATTTTTCAAAGACAAACAAACACTTTATGTCCTTCTAGTTATAATATAAAAGATACATTTTCATCGGTTATGGTAAAAATAAACATCCCGTCGACATACCATAAGGATAATCCAAATAATTTACTCCAAAACTTAACATTTATATTATGCTTAAGGATTTTGGTAGATTTTCATAAAACTATAAACCGAGTAGAAAATCCAGAATGGAACAAATATTTTTATGGAAATATCCATCACATGAATGGCAATGGTATGGTGGAGTGAAGACAAAACAAGATATACGATTATACGTAATATCTTCGTAATATCTTCTGTTAGAAGAGAGATGAAATTTTGACACACCAAAAAGACTATCCATATAATTTTCTCTAAAACATAAATTAAACATTTATATTATGCTTAAGGTTTTCACTGGATTTTCGCAAAATTAAACGAAGTAGAAAATTAGTATGATAGATATCTATTTCCCTAATTGAAAACATAGGTCACAAATTACAACGCTATTGTCTTGTATCTCTCAACCAGTTTTAAGTATAAAGCGAGATTGTGTACACTTGTAGCCTTTTTTTTAAACTATTCAAGGCTAGAATTGCATACACTTGTATATTTTCTTTAACTATTATTTGTAAGATGGTTACGCAATTGTTTTCTTCTCTCTTTTAACTCTTATCATATATGTTAAACAATGTATATAGTATCTGCAATTGTAACGACTTTCGATTCTACCATAGGTGGCAACTACGGCCCATTCTTTAGAAAATGAGTTGATTTAGGAAAAGGTAAATTGTATATGAGTTCATTTGGACCATAAACGATTACTATAAAATCTCTTAAATAAAATGGTCTAAGTTGGTTTAACACCACCCATTACCATTGTTTGTCTCCACTCTCCACCACCTACTTATTTTCGCCTACAACGTTGTCGCCATTCCCGCCATTGACACCAATGCCACTGCCTTCGCTGCTTTGTCCACCACTGTCACCACCGCCACTAGCTACATGATAAATATAGCTAGTGAACCTATTTAGATTCTCGTTTTCTAATACGATTTAATAAAAAGTAAAACCATCTAATTCTATCTGGTTGACATCACTAATTACTTTAAGAGCACATATCCGAACTCACACTTAACTACTTATCCAATATTCGATCATAAATATAATATTATCTTAAATTATATTCTTCAGCCACATTTAAACTAACTATTAATTCTTAGGTATGGTTGATTATGTATTAAATGTTAGTACTAGTTTCAAAAGACTTCTAGTCCAATGGTATCTTGGTGGTAGGATAAGAGTTAGTGACCATAAGGTCCTGGGTTCGAATCTCACAAGAAGGGGTTTTCTCAAATATTGAGTTTCCTCCTGAATTGGTGGCTTGGTAGTGGATATGATCGCGTGCCACCACTGGTGACACGATAATACTCCAGTGGTCTGTGAATGATCCAAATTAGTCGTTCAAAAAAATAAGTTCCATACTAACAAAAAAAGGAAACAAGTTATTTTAGTTATATTTATATAAACTAGGTTAGATCCCGTGTTTCACACGGGTGGAAATTATAATAAAAGTTAAAATTATTATATTTAATACGTAAATTCAGTTATTTCATATAATAATTTTTATTTATGACTTTTATTTTATATTCATTTATATCGAATTATAACTTAAAGTAAAGTATAAAAATTGAATTACATGTATATAAAAACAATAAAAGATTTATCCTAATTTTCACCATTTAATAATTTTTCAAGATTTTAGCCATTGTATTGATTTATATAGTCAAACTTTTGTTATTGGTTTAAATGAATACAAAATAAAATTAATGAAGAATCCGATACTTATTTATATTGACTTGTTGACCATAACTAAACTAATACCCTTTTAAAATGACCCATTTTGACCCGAGCCAAAGCAAATCAAAGAATTTCTAAAATGACCCTATTTCATAAATGAAAATTGAAATAACACACTTCAAGAATAAGAAGAAAAATGAAAGGTAACACATACAACTTTTTTAGCTTTTGAAATCCTTTCTACCAAATGCGAATTCATTAATATTGGTTATAAAGATCCAAATATATATATATATATATAAAGCTTCAATGACTTCAACCCACTTGAAAATTGAAACTTATGTGAACCTTTTATTTAATTTGTGAACCATCTATATTTTTTCATTTTTCAATAGACACTAAAACCAAACACCAAACAAACTAAATCTAAATTGAAACAAAACTAAATTTAAAAAAAAACTAAAACAAAACCAAAACCGAAAACCTAAATAAAACCAAATACCAATAAAATTAAAATAAAAACCGAAATGAAACTGAAAAACTAAAACCGATAATTCTGAAAATGAACCAAAAACAAAACTGTATAAACTGAAATGAAAACTGAATAAAGTCAAACCCATCTAAAACAAAACTAAAAAAAACTTCAAAACGAAACTGACACGAAACAAATTTATAAAAACTAAAATCAAACAAAAAAACCAAAATAAAACCAAAATAATAAATAACTGTCATGAAACTTTGAAAAGAAAACTCGAGCTTATTAAGGAACACATAATTAATATATACTAAATATTATAATAGATTATAATATGTTGAATGTATAAGTTGAATGTAATTTAATTTAATTAAGAATTATTTTATTAGTAAAATATTAGTCTTCTAAATCTATATGAATAGCTTAATATAATTTTAGAATGGTAATTAAATGAAAAATAATGGACAGAGGATTTTATGCATTTAATGAATTGTTATACATTTTAAAGAATGTTAATTAACTGTGAATTAGGTGGAATATGTATTTAAGGGAATTGCTTATGTGGAATCCAATGTGGACATTATATAATGGTGACATGTGGAAAAATCATCTTAGATTAAATTAGATTAGATCAGATCAGATGTACAGAATCAAAATTAATCTTGAAAAATGTCATATATCATGTCTGTCATTAGGGAAGTGGGGGTGGTCCGTTATACACGGCCATCACGCGTGATGGCCTCACGAACACCGCCGCCGGTCCCCCCATCACGCGTGATGGGGGTCCGGCCGTGATGGCCATCACGTGGTGAATACCAATAAATTTGAACGTTGGGGAGGGGGGTGACCGTTGGGGTTGGGTAACTAAAATAAAAAATTTAACAATATAAATTAACAACCATTTCAATCCAACTCAAAATCAAATCCAACTCAAAACACTCTCAATCTTCTACCACAAAAACCTATTTCTTCACCACTTCAATTCAAAACAAAAAAATACGGATTTTCCGAGCAACTCGTTTCCGCTAGACACCGATAGCTCTTCGTCTTCGGACAATGACATTGTTGAATGGTTCCCGTTGTTATATAACGAACTTGAAGGCCCGAGCCGTCCAAAGAAAAAAATGGTGGATCGTGATCGTATACATGCCCACGAAGTGCTAATGAACGATTATTTTGTGGAGGAGCCGAAATACAATGACGAGACGTTCAGGGATCGGTTTCGTTTGCCGAAATCTTTATTTTTAAAAATTGTAGCGGACGTCGAAGCAAGCGAAGAATGGTTTCAAGAATCTTACGATGCGAAGGGCAAACAAAGTTTTACGGCGCTTCAAAAATGCACATCCGCTATTAGTCAATTAGCGACAGGTAATCCACCCGATCAATTCGATGAATACTTACAAATATCTTAGAGAACTTCACGTGAATGTCTGCAATTCTTTTGTAACGCGATTATTAAATTGTATGGCAAAGAGTTTCTACGAAAACCAACAAGACACGACATTACACGTCTTTACGCCGCGCATGAGGCTAGATGGCATTTTCCAGGGATGCTCGGTAGCATCGACTGTACACATATCGAATGGAGGAATTGTCCACAGGAGTTTCGAGGGGCGTATGTTAGGGGTGATATCAAACAACCGACTATCGTACTTGAAGCGGTTGCGTCAAATGATTTATGGATTTGGCATTCTTATTTTGGTGTTCCTGGCTCAAACAACAACATCAGTGTTCTATACACATCACCGTTGTTTCAAAGCGTGACAGATGGTACCGCACCCTTCTGTCTGTCTTTTGTCAACGGGAGATATTACAGACGTGGCTACTTTCTTGTCGATGGTATCTACCCAGCATGGTCTGTTTTTGTGAAAGCCTTTTCGTTTCCTGTCGAGGTCAAGGAAAAGGCGTTCAAGAAGTTGCAAGAATCGGCAAGAAAAGATGTCGAGAGAGCTTTCGGTGTCTTAAAGGGTAGATGGTGCATACTTAGTCGACCGGTTCGTGCAATGAAAAAACCCATGATCTCTAGCATATTATATGCATGCATCATATTGCACAATATGCTAATAAAAGAAGACGGACGTGCAATTTCTCCAGATTGGGTGCCGGATCCTCCTACTCAAGTTCCCGTTCCTGAGAACGTGCAATTAGACTTGCGGAACGAAGATATTCACCATCGGTTGAGATATGATCTAGTTGAACTTGTAGGTTCTTTAGGTTTGGAATTTCCGAATTCGGACGAGGAGTAGATTGTTTAATGTAACTTTTTTTTTTAATTTACTATTGTTTTTAATTTTTAAGTTGTAAAAAAATTCTATCACACCACACCACCACCCCCACCAAAATTCCATCACTAGTGATGGAAAGTGGTGGGGTGAGGTGGCACACTTGTATTGGTGGGAGCAAGTGATGGTTTTTAAACCACCCGCTTAACTATTAATTTAACCGTGATATATAACCTCTTTCCTTCTCCCACTACGTCTTACATGAGTTATATACAGCTATACAAGTGCCAATAAAGTTCTTACTTAATAGTCCTAAGCATGTCAAGTGACACATGATCTTGGTATTATTATGCATGATTAATAACAAAACGGTTAAACTTATAGTTAATGACATGGTATTCTGTATGCAATTATATGTGCATGAAAGAATCACAATGTCATTTAACAAGTTTTAACAGTTTTGCCATCTCAATATCAACAAGATAACCACATTTTCGCTGGATATGCTCAACTATAGAATGAAATAAGATACCTTTACGTTCCATTTTGAACAAGATAATATGATTGAACTATTGCATCCAAAATCCTGCAAAAACTTTCATGGTTTATAAAACTACCTAAAAGTTCAAAGCCAAAAATTCTGAGCAGTAACGAACGCTGCATAAACTACAGTTGTACACGAGCCAGTAAAGTTTTAAGCTTTCCATAAATGTAATATCGCCACCCTTGAAAACTATTGTTCATTTCTTCCTTGCGATTCATCACCAACATTTTTTATCTGATAAAGATATAAGCTGCATAAAAAAGTTCAAAAGTATTATTTCCTTTTAATGCAAGATCCATCAATCAAATAAATATAAGGCTTTGGGCCAATTAATAAAACGTGGATCATTAACCTTCTGACCGAATAACGTAATCCTATGTGTTCTTTATTTTGATATATTTTTTTTACTTTTTTGTTGCCTTGTTCTTGTGTGTTTGTGTGATCATGTATCCATAAGTGACTACTGTTACGATCATTAATTCTTAACCTAACCTGTACACAGTACACACAAACTCCAGTCTTGTGTTCTTCAGTAGCAATCTCTAGGTCTTCTTCAATAATACAAGATCTGAAACACACATTCCATATGCCTAAGTGATAGGAAGTTCATAAATCATCTGTCAACTATTTCGGCTGCAAATGCAATATTTAATCTTGTGAGCTAGATATATTAATTTTCCTACTGGCTACTATTTTGTGTTATCCTCCTTTGCTAGAAAATTTCCATCCATTTGGACTATTCTTGGTTGGAATGTCAAGTGTAACACCCAAAATCGAACTTATTATGACGCTTTATCTTATCTGAATTAAGTATGTATTAGGTATTTAGGTCATAGGTTGTATAAATAGTAACAAATGGAGGTTATCTAAATTAAGGAATGGAAGGAGTGTAATAATTTAATAATATCAAGGGTAAAAAGGGGAAATAAATGTATTTTAGGTCTACAAGGCAAACTCCAAATATGTTCTCTATATAAATAAAGCAAAAATAGAAATTTCTAAGAAAATGAGGGTGTTGTTGGCTATAAACAAGAGCAGAAAATATTTCTGCTTGATCTCCTTTTCTATTGTATGTGAACCAAAGTGGTAGCAATGTGAAAGAAGCAGGCGACACAAGATGTGATGTCAGTCCTAAAGTTATCTGATAGAAATTGGTGATGACAAACCGTCTGCAGAGATAGAGATAATGAGATATGTATATAACAATTTATGCACTAATGTGCGCTCATCAGTACACCAGAATTAGATTCCAGCTGAGTTAGCAATTACACCAAGTAATTTGTTTCCACATTCAAGTACTTAGGATCGTTTGTACATAGCGATGGGGACATAACCAGTGACCAACCTGTCTAGGAGGCTGATGTAGGTGGAAAGCAGCCACAAGAGTATTGTGCAACAGAATATTCCCTAGTAAGTTAAAGGAGAAAGAGTTTATAAGGGTTGCGGTTGGACCGGATCCGGATAAGAAATGAGGTTTTTCGGGGAGAAGAAGGGGTGGCTAGTATATTAGATAAGATAAAAGATAGAAGATTGAGATAGTTTGGACATGTAAAGAGGAGACAGACAACAGCGTCGGTTAGATCAGTGGAAACACTCACTATAGAAGAGGGGGGGGGGGGGGGGGGAACTGACTTGAGATGAACTTATTAGGCAACATTTGTTAGCCTTGCACCTCTTTGAGGAAGTAGTCAAGGATAGGACTTCATAGAGCCGTAAGATTAAGGTTAAGGACTTTTAGGGGTAGCTTTGTCTTAGGGACCTTGCTTACCGGTGGTCTTTGCATGTTACCTTCATCTTGTCTACGTGTCTCTATGATGTTTCATCTATACTTTCATACTTTTCACCATTTTCTGTCATTGGTAAGTAGCTTACCAATACTACACTTTCAGTTCTTTTTTTTTCTCTCGATGTTTAGTTCCATGTGAAGAACTCTATGTTTCTAATATTCCTTTCATATCCAAATACGGTTTTCGAGTTGGGGTCTCCCAGGAAGTAGTCTATCTATCCTTTGTGAATAGTGTTAAAGTTAGGGTTCGCCTACATCCCACCCTCCACTACCCTACCAAAAGCTTTGCTATTGTTGAACTAAGAGCAGAGTAGTCTGCCTAGTCACTAATCTGGCTTTGAATCGACTTACACTTCTATCAACACTGTACATGGCAAAAATAGTCCATCAGCAACCCACTATTTTCTGGCAGGTATTATTTGCTAGGCCTGGTGTCATTACAGCTAGAGCCCATTCTTTTGAATGACTGCCTTCTGCACATTTCTTGGGACTCGTATTTCTGATTAATGAAGTAACAAATGATATATACCTATACCTCTAGAAGACGATTTGCTATAATATACAAAATTCTTTATCATGTACCTTGTCATAGTACAACCAGTATTTCCGAGTTGAGGGGGAAGGTTTCAGATTACCTATAGACAACTACATTGGTCTAAGTGTACGCCTTTTGATCTTATTTATGATATCAAAAAAAAAAAAAAAAAAAACATTTATTCATGCATCTTCAGTTAAATACACATATGAACCTGAAGAGACCCATGCTATCAAACTATCAACTAGAAGATAACAATGCATGCAGAACTTAGTCATAACTTAGAAGGCATTATCACTGATTTATTATATAAAACAATGCTAGTATTTAACCAATGAGTAGGGCCCACTACCGCTCCTAACCAAACTCTTAAAAGACAAATTCTGTTTTTGTTACGTTGTTTATAAAAAAAAAATACTTGACAAGTTTGAATTTACAATCATGTTCTAGGAAGAATATAACTTAAGGTTGTTCATATAAAATGCCAAGGATAAAAATAAATCAAATATACATTCTTAGAATAAACAACCAACCTGGTGAGCAACTTGTTCAAGGTGTATCTTTTCTGGAGTTGATTCTCCAATCAAGTTCCCCTTCGCGGACCCTGCATGGGCCGTTTGGATCTCATGGCTCCTTTCATTTGAATCACTTCCACTAATCAGAACCCCTCGTTTTCTTTTTCTTGTGTACTTGATCACTCCATCAGTCAAAGATTGACTTTGAGCCTCATCGGTCACACAAACCTTTGACTCTGCACTCGTTAATGGCAGGTCAACCTTGTCCTTTTCTTGTCTCACAGGCATAATTTCCTCTCCACTTGTGCTTTGACTCTTGCATAATCTTACCAAGTTTTCATCAACGGGTATATCTTTTGTATGTTTGACCAAATCCGGAGAAGTCAAACATGAATCATCAGCTGCTACATCTATCTCCTTCACTTCATCTTTTTCAATCAACTTCAGGTTGACGTTTTTGTTTTTGTCATTTGTTTCAACAGAAAATGGTGATTTGTTATCGCGTGTGGTTCGTTCACACGCACAGATTCTTTGAGTACATCCGTTTTTATACAGCTCGGTTTCTTTGCTTCTTGATATTATAGAAGGTAAATCCCCGTTATCGAATAAAGATTTCTTTAAGGGTAATAAAGAGTTAAAGAAACTCTGGCTTTTGTTTCTCTGATTTATATATGAATTCGGTTGTACTTTTGCGGGAGGGAATGTGATGGGTTCATGGGCCGGTGCATTGTCTACTTGTACATTATGCTTTACTTCTTTGATTTGAGAAAACTTCTGAAGTTCTGCTTGAACTCCTCCTAATTCCTCCCTGAGGTCTTTCACTATGTCTTCAGCTTCTTGAAGTTGTGCTTCGAGCTCTGCAATTTTCTTTTCTTGGGTGCAGGATGCCGCTGCTGCTTCACTGATCTGCAAATTGTCAAACGAATAAATGTCATTTTTAACTGTGAAATCAACAAATAGTAACGCATACCTTAATATTCCTGAATCGCATATGAGTGGTATGTGCTTGTTTTAGTAAGTTTCTTTCTACTTTAGAGCAAATCATTAGAAATCATATATAGAAATGGACATGCAAATACGAAAACCATATCCCAGTCATTATGTATGGAATCAAAATTAATAGTAATATAAGATTTTTAAACATTTCGTCACGTATTAACTTCCATAAGTAAGTTTTAAGAAGCAATGTGCGTGAAGCAGCTCAAAAATAATCATCCCGCAGGGTGCACACTCAAACATGATAAATCCACTCATCATATCTCTACAGATGGTTATTTGGTCATACCACTATAAGATAATTTCAGTCACAACTAAAAGGAGATGTTTAAT
The DNA here is from genome assembly GCF_021521415.1 of Bidens hawaiensis. NCBI lineage: Eukaryota > Viridiplantae > Streptophyta > Magnoliopsida > Asterales > Asteraceae > Bidens > Bidens hawaiensis. The sequence continues at coordinate 1,378,417 of NW_027491136.1, forward strand.
TCATATGCGTCACAGAACAAAGAGCATATAAACCTAATAACCTATCGAAACATATAAACTTCATCTCTAGCATGAATTGCAGACCCAAACCATTAAAGTACATCTTATAAGCTACAACCTGGTATACTCATAACAACAATGTCAAAGACCACATACACAAACATCACTGGAGTAACCGATTAATCAGTCATTCACTTCCGTATAATAATCATTGGTCTCCAAAATGCATCACATTAATCAACTAACCAAGTGAAGAGGTAGGTCCCAGCAGAGCCCAGTTGGACCCGCAAGACTCACCTTGAAGAGGGACGTCTGCGCAAGGACCAACTGGTTCCGCAGGACCCACCATGCTCAGAGATGAAGACCTTACGCGCAGTACGCCAGCTGTTCCCGCAGGAAAAGCCTCCCAATGGTGAAGTACCCCGCCTGTCCCCGCAGTTGCGGATACAAGCCATCAGGGAAGGCTACCCGCACCAATAGCAAGGCTACACGCACAAGGCACTCAATAATTCAGTGTCACCTGAAGGAATGAGCAAGGCGGGAATACTCCCGCCCAAATGAGCCAGTCCGTATGCTTCTGGAAGATCTTTTGTACTATACCTGCCAAGGTATGGACAAAATAGACAAGATCTGACCAAAGCAGCCCATGAACCAATCACAGGGTGACAGCTCACCGACAAACAGTACGAGGAGCATGCCCTAGTACTGTTTGTCACTATTAGCCGCTGCCTACTCACCAACCCTTGTCGTGGCACGCACATAGCCTGCATTTGGTGGAAAAGGAATAGTACACAGCCGGCCTGGTCACTATCAGCCGCTGCCTACCCACCAACCAGCATGGCACGTGCGTAGCCTGTAGTTGGTAGAACAGGAATATTATACAGCTGGCTGTACCTGCTTGGAAACCTACCTTCGGCTATAAATACTCCAACACCTTGGAACGGTAGGATTATCTGGTATTTTACCTTCACTAGCTATTTCTCTCAATATACACTTGTATTCAGAGCAATCTAGTCTGATTCTCACGCCGGAGGGTGGTCACAAGGAGGAACCCCCCCCCCCCTTCTCAGTGACGAGCTCACGGTGTCTGTTTTGCAGGTCATCTGAAGAACATCTTTCTTTGCCGGACCTAACCCTCGTGGGAAACATTACTTAACCCCCAGATTATCCGTAATCTGCCCGGGGTCGATCAGTGTTTCTTCATTGGCGCCATCCGTGCATAAAAGCTAGAACTAATTCAGTTTTTTCAAAACTTCTGAAAAAAATGGTTAACGTTACTCCGGTCCCAAGGCCAGTAAGTGACCAAGAAACCCCGGTAACCACAACCCCAGCTACTGGGGGGAACACCGGCGGTTACACAAATTTTACGAACACTACCCCGGTTACCCAAGCCGGGGCAAGTGCAGTAAACAATATTTCACTGGGGTTCATTGATGCCCAATTGGAGAAACAGACGAGGCTCCCTCGCCAAACACTCGATCAGGTTAAGGCGTGGGCCGAAGCACGTCAGAAGGAATTCCAAGCTGAGTTGGATGAACGCTTGCGTTCACTCCAACAGGCTGATGAGTTCGGGAGCACTCGACAACAGCTCAACATGAACAGTGAGTGCGAGTATTCGGACGATGATCGGGAGGAATCCGACGCTGACGCGAACCCTCGCCATAGGGCGAAAGGGAAGCGTAAAGAAACGGACTTCCAACTAAGAAGGAATTTCGGAGAAACCTTCAAACCAAGGAACGCGGGGGGAAACCCACGCGACTTCTCCAGAACCTTTAGACCAACTGCTGCAAATGCGGGAATATCCAAGTTTGCAAGGGACATTGCGGAAGCAATCGCCCCGAGAAGTGCCAAACAGATGTCCAACATCGGCACTTATGATGGTCTATCCGACCCAGACGATCACTTGAACAGATTCATAGCGGGGGCAACCGTCAGTAACTGGACGGAACCCACGTGGTGTTATATGTTCCAGATGACGTTGGTTGGAGCGGCCAGGGCGTGGTTTGATCGTTTACCGGTCAACCACATCTATGATTGGGCGGACTTTCAACACAAGTTCAGCCAACACTTCAGTCAACAGAGGAAATATACTGAAGAGCAGTGGACGATCCTCAACTGCGTGAGAGAGGAAGATGAATCTTTACTAGATTTCATCACTCGCTTCAACTCCAAAAAGCTGAGTCTGGGCAACATAAGCGAAGATCTTGTTCGCGCCGCTTTCATCCAGGGCGCCGAATACCCAGAGCTTATCCGCACGTTGACGGGTAAGGACGGCATGCCATCCACATGGGATGCCATCATGACGGCGGCCAAGCGCTTTGCCGAGACGGAGAAGCAACTGGGTAGGGACCTTCCCCAGAGTACACATCTCTACACGCAGAGGACCAGAGAAAACAATGTTCGGATCGCCCGGCAGAACAAAAAGAGGAAGCTAGGTATTTGGCAGTCAAGGGTAAACTTTGACACCTCATCCAGCTCTCGCCCTCTTGTTGGCGGAAAGGATAACACGCACCCTTCAAGCCGAAAACACCGGTGGACACCACTCACCAAAAGCGTCACGGAGATATTTGCCACCGAAAAACTCCCATGGCCAAAAGCTCCAATGATCCGGCAACGACCTAATGCGGATCAGAGCAAATCCTGTGACTTCCACGGGACAAAGGGTCACAGTACCGAGGAGTGTACATCCTTGAAGGATATTGTTGAAACATTCGTCAAGGATGGAAGACTTGCACACCTTGTGGCATCAATCAAGAATGGAGGAAGGAATGATGACCGGTACAAAGGCAACGGACGAAAGCCCGTTGACATCAGCATCCACATGGTTCATGGCAACATCAGAGGAAGAAAAAGACGAACGGCAGAACCATGCGAATGGAAGGAAGCTGAGGTGCGCTTCCCGCGAGTGCCAGGAGGACCCAGCAAGGAAGGCCCTATCGTCATCAAAAGCCAGCTGGGGCATTACATAACTTCCCGCACTCTTGCTGACAACGGCGCCTCGTCAACGGTTATGTACAGGCAGTTCTTCGACAAGCTAGACGACGAAGACAAAGAACGCCTGGAAACGGTTTACGCCTCAATGGAAGGGTTCGACGGCAGCACAAACACACCCCTGGGTATCCTATCTTTCCCCGTCATTCTCACAGACGGAAAATACTCCCGCACAGAAGACGTGGACTTCGTCGTAATGAGGAAGCCACATCACACATACGACATTCTCTTCGGGAGAGACGGGATGGCAAGATTCAACGCCGTGGTATCTTCAGTCCATGGCATGATGGGATGGCCAACTGCTGAGGGTGTAGCGATGATCACCGGCATCCCCCAGGTATGCATCGCATCCGTCTCATCTAAACCCAAACCAAAGATGGCTAAACCAACCATCACCGAACCAGAAAAATGGGCCCTTAATGGCAAATACCCTGACCAGGCTGTTACAATTGGCCCAACAATCGCTGATCCTACGCGCACCTTACTCAAACGCTTACTACAGCGAAACGCTGACATCTTCGCGTGGACACCAGCTGACATGACCGGTGTACCTCGGAGTAAAGCAGAGCATAAGCTCAAGTGTGACCCGGCTTTTACGCCAGTCATACAAAAGCGCAGAGTAATGGGGGCGGAACAGGCTAACGCGTGTAGAACCCAAGTCAAGGAACTCCTTGACACGGGCATCATACGCGTTAGTAAATATCAAACATGGGTTGCAAATCCCGTTATGGTACCGAAGGCTAACAGACAATGGCGCATGTGTATAGATTTCAAAGATTTAAACAAAGCATGCCCCAAAGATTGTTACCCGTTACCCGAAATTGACCTCAAAGTGGATTCATTAGCACCGTTTCGCCTTAAATGCTTCCTTGACGCATATAAGGGGTATCATCAAATCCACATGGCGCTAGATGATCAGGACAAAACCGCATTTCGGACGCCCGGTGGCACATTTTGTTATCAAATGATGCCATTCGGACTTAAGAATGCAGGGTCCACATATCAACGCCTGATGGACAAAGAGTTTCATGCCCAAATTGGGAGAAACTTGGAAGTCTACATGGATGATTTGGTCATCAAAAGCCCTGAGCCAGAAGCGATGTTGAAAGACATCGAAGAAACTTTCAACACGCTCAGAAAGATAAACATGAAGCTCAACCCGAGCAAGTGTTCCTTTGGGATGGAAGAAGGGAAGTTCTTGGGAGTCATTGTTACTAAAGATGGCTTCAGAGCGAACCCTGAAAAGGTCGAAGCCATTTTCAAAATGGAATCACCTACTACCATCAAGCAAGCCCAGACACTGAATGGACGCCTAGTCGCACTTAACCGCTTTTTGTCAAACCATGCGGATAGGTCGTTCCCATTCGTGTCAACATTAAGAAACTGTTTAAAGAAAATGCACTTCCGCTGGACACCAGAAGCGGAAGCAGCTTTTCAGGAAATTCGGTCACGCTTGATCGAACTCCCAACGCTCACAGCACCAGAAGCGGGGGATGAATTAATCATATATCTTTCTGCCACAGAGAGAGCAACCGGGGCAGTCCTGCTAGTAGAACGGAAAGGTATCCAGATGCCTATTTACTATGTTAGCCGTGTCCTAACAGACGTAGAAACCCGGTACTCCACCCTGGAAAAATTAGTCTTAGCACTTGTACAAGCTTCACGCAGACTAAGACGATATTTCCAGGGTCACCTAATCACCATTCTCACCAACTTCAAACTCGCAAACGTTCTAGGCAAACCCGAACTATCGGGACGTCTAGCCAAATGGGCAATCGAGTTTGGGGAATATGCGATAAAGTACAAGCCAAGACCAGCTATGAAAGGCCAGGTCCTGGCCGACTTTATTGCAGAAGTCCCCGCTTCGCGGGAGAAAGAGTGCCAGGAGGAGGCTCAACCCTCCCCAGCACAGGACATCAATGATGTCTGGCGACTCTACACTGATGGAGCAGCCAGCAACGAGGGTTCAGGCGCAGGGTTGAAATTAACCAACCCAGCAGGCCAAGAATACACTTACGCTATTCGGCTGGATTTTCCAAGTACGAATAACGAAGCCGAGTATGAAGCATTCTTGGCAGGGCTGAGAATTGCGCGTAAAATGGGAGTGAAAAACTTGGAAGCCCACGTGGATTCCATGTTAGTAGCCAACCAGATAAACGGAACGTACACGGCCGTGAAGGATATAATGGCCCTGTACCTCGCACAGGCAAAAACCCTTATGCGCGATTTTAATGATTGTAAAGTCATACACGTCAAGCGTAGCGAAAACAAATCTGCGGATGCGTTAAGCAAGCTTGCATCATTAGCCTTCACCCATTTGGGAAAGGACATCCGCATTGAACTCCTTGAAGCACCATCAGTCCCGCACAAGAAAATTTGTGTCATCCAAACCGGTACAGAAACGTGGATGACACCAATAATAAATTACCTTGCAGCGGGTATACTACCAGAGTCAAAAACACAGGCAAGAAAAATACGTTGTAAAGCATTAAACTATCAACTCATCGATGACATCCTTTACAGACGTAACTTTCTTGGCCCACTCTTAAGATGCGTGGACAACCAAGATGCTGATTACCTCCTAAGGGAAGTACACGAAGGCATCTGTGGAGTACACGCAGGTCCACGCGCTGTTGTAGCTAAGCTAAACAACGCGGGATACTTTTGGCCGGGGATGCATACGGATGCGCTGGCATACATCAGAAAGTGTAGGTCTTGCCAGCTCTACGCACCCAACACGCATCGCCCGAAGAATGAACTTGTTCCAGTCACCCCTTCATGGCCATTTCAAAAGTGGGCCATCGATGTGACAGGCCCATTTCCTACAGCAGCAGGAAACGTTCAGTTCCTAGTGGTAGCCATCAACTACTTCACCAAGTGGATAGAAGCAAAACCCTTAGCCCAAACAACCGCAAAACATATTAAAAAGTTTATTTGGGAATTTATTATTTGTCGTTTTGGACTTCCACAGACTTTGGTGAGTGATAACGGCACCAACTTTGCTGACAAGAAGCTACAAAAGTGGCTAGAAGAACTTCAAATCACCCACACCTTTACCTCAGTGGCACACCCGCAAGGTAACGGTGAGGTGGAAAGAGCAAATAAAAGCATCGTCGAAGGCATAAAGAAAAGACTCCTGGAACACAGATCCGGTTGGGTAGACGAAGTTCCACACGTCCTTTGGGCAAACAGAACGCTGAAAAAGGCCAGTACGGGAGAAACCCCGTTCAGCCTCACTTATGGCACTGAAGCCATTGTCCCAGTCGAAATTGGTTTGCCCTCACCAAGGGTATTGATTCAGCCAGAAGACAATGATGCGGAAAGACGGTTCGACCTTATGCTAACCGAGGAACGCAGAGACTTAGCCGCAGCGCGTGAAGAAAACTACAAGCGACAAATGCAAAAGTACTACAACACGCGGGTAAAACTCTGCAACTTCAATGTAGGAGACTACTTATTGCGTAACAACGAGGCTTCAAACCAAGAGCGCCCAGGAAAACTGGCACCGGTCTGGGAAGGACCGTACATTATCAAAGAAGTTTTGGGAAAGGGCGCATACCGGCTTGAAAGGCTCGATGGCACACCCATCCCAAGAACATGGAATGGAGCTCAATTACGCAAATGTTACATGTAGATCAATTCCAAACTTGTAAAGAAAAGGCCTAGAGCCACTTCTAATGGAAATGATTCTCCTTTATCACATTGTGTTGATAGCCTTACCTTTATACTTATGAACTTCCCACGCTGATATGTCGGTATTCACCGCATAAATGTGGGAAGAAGTGAGTCGTTGCGTGTGGAAGGCGGCAAAACCCGCATAAACACATAAAACGGTAAAAATTTCTAAGGAAAACCTTCACGCAGGTCAGCTATAGGTAAAGTTTGGTCATCCCAATAAATGAAAGTGACGGTCCTACCCGCACAATCATGATATAGGAAACTGAACATTGACCTATTGGCAACCGCGCGTCGAAAGGTTAACTTATTCAAAACACTTAGAAAATTTCAAAGGAAAAGATGAGGAAAACTTCCACGCAGGTCAGATATAGGCAAAGTTTAGCCATCCTACTAAGTGAAAGTGACGGTCTTGTCCGCACAATCACGAAAGAGGAAGCAAAACTTTTAACTTATTATCAGCCACGTTGAAAAGTTAACTTATCTAAGTACTAAAGAAATTGCTAAGTTAAATCAAAATATGCGTGAAATAAACAAGGCAAGGCATTAGCAAATAATCTTTATTCCATCGAAATTCAAATATTACAAAGATTGTTGGGTACATACCCGCATACAAAAGAAGCTATACAAAAATAAAATCTACTCTAATGGTGGAAAGGGATCTAAAGGATCAAGCTTCAGGACCACTTCCACTTGGACCCGCACCATCAGTAGAATGTGGCGGTTCAAGGAAAGCTTTAAGGATAGCTAGCCCATCATCAGCAGCAGCAATCTCGTTCACCTTCTCCACCACCGGATGCGGGAAGGCAGCATACTGATTCACTGCTTGGTCATACGCAGCTTCAGTATCCACATTGTAAAGAGGGAAGTTGGAAGGCGGGATGCCTTGTTCAACAAACCCTAGACCAAGCAGGAAGCCAGCCTTTTCCCCATCCTCATGAGAAGCGTTGAGGGCTGCGCTCATCGCATCGTCATATGATGTATTCGTGAACACCCGATGCACAACCTACAAAACAGAAGTTAAACTCAGAGTAAGGAAAAGCGTAAGGAAGTTAGACGTTAGGAAGCTGCGCATACCTGCGACAACGCTTCTCGAAGAAGCCATTCCTTGGCAACCAGAGCCTCCTGGAGGGCAGCTTGAGCTTCATTACGGGCGCGTTCGGCTTCGTTCTTTGTGAGGTTGGCAAGCAACACATCTTTGGCTGCAGCCTCTTCGACGCCCTTTAGCTTACGCTCAGTGTGGTCAAGCACCCCCCTCTGGTCCAAGATCTCCTGGAGCTTCTTGGCATCTTCCATGGCCAAGGCATCATGAGCCTGCTGGAGCCTTTCTAATTTGGCTTTAAGTTCCTCATTTTCGATGCGTAGAGGCTCAGCAACAGCTTCAGCCTTGGTGACCCTCTCGGTTGCGTTCCATGCAGTTTCCTTGGCCAGCCGAAGCTGTTCGTTAACAGCTTGGGCAGCCTTTGAACGGGCCTCAAGCCGGGCCTGAACTTCAACCTCGAGGGCCTTGATGGCCTTCTCCTTTTCCGCAGCAACGGCGGCAAGCTTCGCATTCTCCTCCCGGATAGCCCGCGCCTGAGCCACTTCCAGGTTACGAGCTGCCTTTAACTTGTCGTTTTCACGACAAAGCAGCTCGACGCGCGGCTGCATCCGGGCAACGAGAATCCGAAGCTCGTTGGACAGCCTACCCTCCTGGTAGCTGGCCATGGCTTCCCCCAGCGCACCAGCAGGGGCGGCATGACGTGTCCACTCGACACAATCCTCAGCCGTCCGGAGGGTCGTTCCCCGGCGGATACTCCACCGAGGAGCGTACACCTCGTTGGAGTCACGAACTGCAATAAAGCAAAAAAGAGTTAGCAAAGAAATGATATAAGGAATATAGGCCAAATTAACCCTACGCACCTGTAGGGTCGACAACAGGCCGATAGCCACCAAACCCATCACCTGAACCTAAGGGATATCCATCCAAAAGGTCGGGGAGATGGGAAGGAGGCAAGGATTGGCTAGACGCCCCAACCCCGTGCATACCTGAAGGACCGGCCGTAGTCGCCGGCGCCGGAGGAGGCGTGGTGGAGGCTGCTGCGGCGGAAACCAACGGAGGTGAACTCACCGGAGGTGAACTCACAACTGTGGCCGCGGCTGCGGAAGGATCCACAGAAACATTCACCGCCGGCCCAGTGAAGGAATCAGTGAATATGGCACTGACAGCCGGCGGAGATGTCGTCACAGTTGGAACAGTTGGCTCAACTGAGTGAGCAACTGAACCAACTGAAGCAGGCGCAGTCGCCTGGGTCATCGCCTCAGGTAGGTTGACCAAGCCTACCGTCATGGGTCCGGAGGTGCTCCTCCCCGCTCCACCCTGGAATGCGGTAGCATCCACGCCTGCACAAAGAAGATATATAACTATAATGGCGGAAAGATATGAAATTAAAAGTAAAGGAAGTTTGTACTTACGGGTCCTTTTGAGCTTAAAGGTGCGAACGGGCGGGGACGAACCCGATGGAGCCGGCCTCTTCACACCGGTCACCGTCGTCGTCCTGGGCTGCTCGGAGGTGACAGTCGTCTCAGCCTCCGGAGCAGTGGTCTCAACACCACCTGGGTTCCCCGCCGCCTCTTCGCTTTCGGTCTCCGAGTCAGACTGATTCACCGGATCGGCAGTAGAGGCAACCTTCGCCTTCCCTTTCCCGCCGCTGCCTTCTTCTTCCTCGCCAATAAAGGACCATCTGCGGATTCCTCTACAGAAGATGACAAAATTAGAGGAATTCCCGCAGAGGTTTGAGCATTGAGAGGGCGAGGGTCAAAAAGTTCTTTACCTGGCCGCCTGGCGCTCAGGATCTCGTGGCGTGGCGGGTAGACCTCTACGAACCGATCCGCCGTTTGCTCAAGGATGGGCAACTCGTTCTCATCTAGAGCACGAGTACCCATCCGAGCGGGACCATCACTCTCTCGCGGCTGCAGGAGAGACTTAAATTAAAGGATGGGCAAGTCGTTTCCCTCTGTAATTAAAAAGAAAAAACGGTTAGAACAAAAATCTTAAATTAACGGATAATATGAAGCATACCGTAAGGGACAGAGTTCAAACCGTATTCAAAGACGATGGGAATCTGTGACGCCTCCTTCCACACCCGGCTCATCCCGAGCATCACCATCCCGGACTCCGCAAAGCGGTAAACCGGAGACTGGATCCGGGAAACCTTGGAGAACCATTCCGCCTCCTGGTAGTTGGAGGCGTGAAGGGCGGGGAGTGCTCTCCCATTCTTAAACGTCATCGCAAGGGGGACGACGCGAGCGGAGATATAGAAAAACTCCCGCTTCCACGACCGAAGACTGCGCTCGGTAGCGCAGATCTTCAAACCCTTGATCCGATTGACCAAGGTGTACCACCCCTGGATGCACCTCCAGGAGTAGAAGGTCATCAACCGATCAACGTGGGGCTCCACACCCAGAATGAGGCACACCCACTCAAAGTGGCGGATCTTGGCGATCGCCATCGGGTGTACCTCCGTCAGATGCACACCGTGCCTCTCCAAGACACGGTATACAAACTTCGTCAATGGAAACCTAAGATTCCCATAAACGAAGAATGCAGCATACACCCCTATTTTGCCCTTGGGGGCATCGTACACCGTCTGGTGTGGCTCCGGAAACTCAGGCTCGAACGGCTCGAGCATGAACTTCCGGACGATGTACCGATAGAGCTCGATGGGAAGAGCACATTGGCATTCGCCAGCAGTGCTCTTATCGTCCTTATCGGAAGTGGACGACGGATTCTCGACGAACACGTCAGACTCCTCGGCAGTAGCCTCAACATCATGGGAAGAAGACATTCTGGAAGGATGAAAGGCAACGATTTCAGAAAGAATATTCACCGGAAATCGCTTAAGGAGAAGATAGAAGTGAAAGTGTGGATTGCAAAGGACCCTCTCCCCCTATATATACTCATCGCAATGAATGCGATGAATTTAATGCGGAGGAGAGAGAAAAGAGCTGGTGCAATGAAACTATGACACGTGGAAAAAGCAAGCTGGCAACAGCTGTTGACGGAACGCGCGCCGTAAAATCCGCACCCACGCGCCCAAAAAATCGCGCCCACGCGCCTGAGAAAGCGTCTGGAATGACCATGTACTGTCACGTCGCCATAACTTCCTGCACGTCCTGACACTGTCAGAAGAAACCGTCGGACGACGTTTCAACAGTTTGGACTGTTCTTATCCTTTCACCAACTCTTCGAATTTCAAAAAGATTCAAAAAGATTCAAAAGTAAGCGGGACTACACCCATTACCTTGGCAACCAAGTAACTATAAGACAGGTGCGAGTACAGTGTCAAGACAAAACCCTTCACATACTTAGCACCGGCAGGGAATAGACGCCAAGAATACCTTGGAAGTAAGATTAACTATAAGACGAGTGCGGGTAAAGTGTCAAGGCGAAACCCTTCACATACTTGGCACTCGCAGGGAATTGAAACCAAGAAGGATCTTCTGGGCCATACTTGCGGAAAGGGAAATAACATCCCCGCATAGCGGGAACGTGAGAACTAGATTGTTTGAAGCTCCAGGATGGAATTGGTTCCTTTAACATAATTGATCACTATGTTTAAAACTACCAAAACCTCGTGGAGAATCTACAAGCGAAACTCAACGCTCCTGACTTGCGAGGAGGTTACACACCTACCCGCATCAGACCCAAAGATCAAGCAGAAAAGTCGGGAATTTCTGCGTGACATTAGGAAAACCGCGGGAAGAATCCCCACGGAAAACCTTAAAACTTCAAAAACCCTTTTCAAAACCTCTTGCTCAAGTCCAAAAGTTCACCTCACTTATTAACAATTCATGAGAAGAACATTGGACTGGGGGGACTTGAAGAGGTAGGTCCCAGCAGAGCCCAGTTGGACCCGCAAGACTCACCTTGAAGAGGGACGTCTGCGCAAGGACCAACTGGTTCCGCAGGACCCACCATGCTCAGAGATGAAGACCTTACGCGCAGTACGCCAGCTGTTCCCGCAGGAAAAGCCTCCCAATGGTGAAGTACCCCGCCTGTCCCCGCAGTTGCGGATACAAGCCATCAGGGAAGGCTACCCGCACCAATAGCAAGGCTACACGCACAAGGCACTCAATAATTCAGTGTCACCTGAAGGAATGAGCAAGGCGGGAATACTCCCGCCCAAATGAGCCAGTCCGTATGCTTCTGGAAGATCTTTTGTACTATACCTGCCAAGGTATGGACAAAATAGACAAGATCTGACCAAAGCAGCCCATGAACCAATCACAGGGTGACAGCTCACCGACAAACAGTACGAGGAGCATGCCCTAGTACTGTTTGTCACTATTAGCCGCTGCCTACTCACCAACCCTTGTCGTGGCACGCACATAGCCTGCAGTTGGTGGAAAAGGAATAGTACACAGCCGCCCTGGTCACTATCAGCCGCTGCCTACCCACCAACCAGCATGGCACGTGCGTAGCCCGTAGTTGGTAGAACAGGAATATTATACAGCTGGCTGTACCTGCTTGGAAACCTACATTCGGCTATAAATACTCCAACACCTTGGAACGGTAGGATTATCTGGTATTTTACCTTCACTAGCTATTTCTCTCAATATACACTTGTATTCAGAGCAATCTAGTCTGATTCTCACGCCGGAGGGTGGTCACAAGGAGGAACCCCCCCCCCCCTTCTCAGTGACGAGCTCACGGTGTCTGTTTTGCAGGTCATCTGAAGAACATCTTTCTTTGCCGGACCTAACCCTCGTGGGAAACATTACTTAACCCCCAGATTATCCGTAATCTGCCCGGGGTCGATCAGTGTTTCTTCACCAAGACTTAAAAACAAGAATCCAGGCCAAATATCAAAATTAAAACGCTAAACACAACAACCGAGCCTTTCTTAAATCATTAATACCCTACTACATATTTCTGAATCTCATATGAACTGTTTGTGCTTGTTTTAGTAGGTTTCTTCCTACTTTGGAGCAAATCATATATAAATTTGGATATCCGAATACGAAAACCATATCCCGGACATTGTAAATGGAATCAGAACTAATATTGAATTACAACTTGAAACGTTTCGTCACTTATCAACTTCCATAACTAAGTTTTAAGAAGCAACGCATACGAAGCAACTCAAACACAATCACGTGTCACTCCACATGGTTACAAAATCAAACATGCTCAATCCCGTCATCATGTCTCTACCAATGGTCATCACTATAAGACAGTCTCATCAATCACAACTAAAAAAACACACTTAATCACATATGGATCAAAACACATTGAGCATAGACCTATGAAACTAAATAATCCGTAGTCTCTAACATGATTCGCAAGCCCAAACCAATAAAACCACCTCTTATAAGCTGCATAACAACAATGTCAAACACCACATTCACCAGCATCATTTAAGTAACCGTATATTCGTTAATCATTAGTCTCCAAAAAGCCCCTCATTACCCTCAAATAACATCAGATCTTCAAGTAATAAAAGCAAGAATCCAGACCAAATACCAAAATCAAAACCCTAAACAACACAAAACCCGAACCTCTATTGAACCATTAATTGTCAAAATGCGAACGAAAGCATACATCTATAATTCCATACCTTGGAATCCATGGTGTGTTTGAGTCTCGTAAGCATCTGAATGGCGTCTTCTTTGGCGTGCTTAAGCTCGTACTCCAACCGAACAGCTTTCCGTTCGGACACCATAATCCTGGCCGCTGCTTCTTTCTCGGTGTTGAGTATAATATCCGCATACACCTTCTTCAAAGCCGTTAATTTCTAAAGAGGATGAAAATCGGTGAATAAAAACGAACAAAAAACGGTTAAATTAGTTGTAACAGTGGAATTGCCAAGTGGGTGTCGGATATTACCTCATCATCGGCGTCCATGGTTGAACAATCGGAGGAAATTGATTGGTTTAAGGTTTCGGTTGTTGCGTAAGCAGCAGCTGTCTGTTCTGTTCTGTTCTGTTCTGTTATTGTTATTGTTATGATGATTCCTTTATGAAACGATTACGAACTGAAACCTCTGTTGCCCTTGTTACGGTTTTGCCCCTGCTTTTTATTTTTTTTTCTGCACAATTTCGTTAAACCGATGATGACATCGTTGGACCGGTTTCAAACTTTCTGCATCATTCTGATGTTTGTCTTTTTTTCCAATGGGCGCGAGACACAGAGTGGTTTCTGATGACGTGGCATATAAGATGAAGGTCTGCTACTCCACGTGGTAAAAGAGTGTGTTTTTTTTTCTTTTCTTTTTTTTTTATTGACAATATGATCAAAACGATAATACCCAACTCATGAAGTAAAAGGAAGGTAATTAGGTAAATGAAGGGTAAATATGGTCTAATCCCACCCAACCCTTATGGACATGAGGTTTGTCTCACTATTTCTAGTTAAGGATGTGAAACTTGCTTAAGGTGTCGTCTCAAACACTTTAAAGAACTCATCATTATTGATAAGGTTTGTGCCACAATTCCTAACGGTACACAAGTGGCTTTGATACTATTTTATAACATCCTATTCCTCGTACTAACAATTATTAACCGCTTTGAATATAAGGAGCTCACGGATTTGATTTTTGTTGCATGATTGAAGAATTCTCAAGAGATTATATATCTTGGTACTACTCTCATTTGATGCACGCTTAAATGTGAAGTTTCTCCCACGTTGGTGATATTTAAAATTCAATATTCTTTATGTAACAACCATCTCTTATGTTCACAACCGATGTGAAATTTGCCTAGCGTGTTACACAAATTTTGTGAGTTTTGTTGGTAACAACACATTTAGGTAATGTAACAAATGTAAGTTTTGTGATTTTAAACGAACAATCAGATTTTAAACTAAAATTGTAGAAAATGAAATGCTAAAACTTGAAGGTGAGTTGTTAAAGATGAGCTACTAGATGAACGATAAACAAGAAGTTTTATAGATAATTAAATTTGTTAAGAAAATCAAGAATGTTGAATTAATACGAGAGATGGGTAAAACAACCTAATACTCATGTGCAAGACCCATGATGACCTTAACACTGTGTTCCCGAGTCTCATTAAAGAAAAAAAAGGAAAGGAAATGAAGAGAAAAGGGTAGAGTGTTGTGTTCCCAAGTTTCATTAAAGGAAGGAAAGGAAAAGAAACAAGTAAATGTGTGTTCCCGAGTTTCATTTAAGGAAAGAAAAGAAAGGAAAAAAAAAAGAAAAATAAGGTAAATAAAGGGTAAAATGGGTGGGTTTGTTTTCTTTCCAAATTTGAAAGAACTGAAAGGAAAGAAAGGAAAAGAGTTATGGACGTGAAAATGAAAAGAAAGGAAAGGAGATGAATTCCTTTCCTTTATCTCCATTATCGAAATAGTGAAAAGCCTTAACTTGAAGTTTATGGACAAAAAAGAGTTTTTGCAAACCCTGATGTAACACTAGGAAATTCATTAACTTTAAATTAAACCCTGGGTAAGAGAAATAATGAATTGGTGGAGTTTAGACATAAATGAAAGACAAGCATCATTTGGTGAATGGTACATTAAAGTGGTCAAACATTTATAAAACTATAAATATATGATGAGTTTAAAAAACTAAAAAGAAAATGAGTTACGAGGTAAAATAGGAACCAAAAGTTAGAACTAGACAACTAGATAGATAGGGTAGAACGATGGGTTATAGAGCGCATCAAAGGACATCAAAATAATGTGTTTTGAGTCAAATTCTGATAGTTAATGCTCATTTAAGTGAGGACTATTTTGGTATTTAATCGTGAGTGTAGGTTTTGAAAGGGAAGAGGCTTGGAAAAGCTGGGCATGACAAATTAACTCAAAACGTAATAAAATGAAAAGGCTGAGTATGACAAATTAACTCAAAACGTAATAAAAAAAAACCTAAATATTTTGGGCATGATAGTTTGATATGTTGGTTCCGATAGTTTACCAATATTTGTATTAGGGGTGAGCTTGAAAACAATTGAGAATAGTAATAAAAGATATACAATAATCATTTAGTAATTTCATATTTGGCAATGATCGAGGCATAACTATGGCAGGTTTTTAATTAACATCTCTTAAATATGCTAGTTGTTAGACTATCTCCAAAAGGCCAAAAAAACGTTTACAACCGCTCTTAGTGAACTGTTATATTAGACTTTCACTGATATATCAAAAACATCTTTATTTTCTCTTTAACTATGCATATATTTTTAAAAATCCTTACATTTTCATATTATCATCACGTTTTATATTTTCTTTGAAAAATCAATTTTTATTTATAACAAATCCTTTATATCTATAATATATATAAATGAAAACCCTAAAATCCTACTTGTCGTGATTTGGTCGCTCCCCCCCTTTTATGGAAGCCACCAGATTGCTTGATTTATAAATGTAGGCATCTCATTGAGTTAACCCAAATTCATGGGTATGTGTCTTACCAAAACCAGATAGCTCTTAAACGGGTTATAACATCTCATTAAATTAAAAATTAATCTTACCAATTATTTGATAGAAAAATCATATAAAATAGGGATATACTAAAATTAAATTTCCAATTTAAAAAGAAAAAGATATTTTTATAATTAATAAACAATTTTATAGTAAAAAACATAAGCGAGTCATGGGTCAACAAATCCAGATAGCTTTTAAATGGGTTATAACATATCATTTTTTATGAAACTTTTTCATCATCAAATCCTAACTATATTATTAACTTTCTTATAATAAAGAAAATTAAAATCCAAAAAGTAAATATTAAAAAACAAAAAATGTGAAACAACTATTCTCTCAAGCCATCGATTGCTTTATTTGTAAATTAAGACTTCTCACGTATTTGACTCGAATTCACGGGTAAAGGTCTTACCAAACCCATATAGCTCTTAAACGGGTTATAACATCTCATTATATTAAAAATTAATCTCATCAAATATTTGATATGAAAATCCTATAAAATAGAGATATACTAAAAATTAATATCCTATTTTATTTAAAAAAGATATTATTTATAATTAAGAAACAATTTTATAATAAAGAAAATAAATGGGAAATGAGTATCACCAAAACCAGATAGCTTTTAAACCGGATTATAACATATAATTTATTTGTGAAATAATTTCATTATCAAATCTCAAGTATATTAATTATTAACTTTTTTAAAATAAATAAAATTAAAATCCAAATATACATGTATAAATATTGAAAACGAATAATGTAAAACAACCCCCGTGATACGGGGGATAAAATCTAGTTTTCTATAATTCAAATAATACAACATTTAAGCATAAAGTATGAAGTTAAGAGAATGGTGTGGTAAATAAATGAAGTCATAGATAGCGGATAGATGATGGATGTGGATAATCTAGTCTAGAGAAACAAGTATGAAGTTAACGTACGGTGTAGTAAAAACAAGTCGTGGGTGTATTTATAGATTTATGAAAAATAAATAGACATTGTTAGCATAAAACTATTAGGCAGACTTAAAAATAATAATTTTTTACCGTTAAGCTTTTAACCACTAAAGTATTAAATACTTATAATTTTTAATTTCAGTTATCCCCTCTCATCTCATCAAATATCACCTTTAGATACTAGTCGACGTTTGTTGTAAATTATCTCCGTCATCGTGTTTTTAAGATTGATGTCACAACTCACATGAGTCAAAGACAACCCTATATACAGGAATGAAGTTATCACTTACAATAATAATAATAATAATAATAATAATAATAATAATAATAATAATAATGTGGCTAACTTGTAGGGCCACTTTAACTAAAGTTAGTTATTATCCCATGAGTTTGCACATAAAAGGACTTAACTTGTAATCTTCAAACTACAAGGTCCATTGTCACACTTGACTCAATTATTTTAAGCGGCAAATAAAACCTGTTATCCACAACACAGTCACTGTTTCTTCTTCTTCTTCAACCTTACTTGAGCTCAAACTCCATTATTCACCTCTTACTCTCTCAATTCCAATTCCATACCTCAACCACATGCAATCCAAATTCACCACGATGACAATAGTATACCACTCAATCTCACCCGTTCTCATACGTCACGATCACAATTCCCCCAAATTCACCACCAAAACCTTCCAATTTCACCCTCACCGCTCACTCGTACTCTGCGAAAGCTCCGTCGCTAAACCCCCAACCTCCAGATCCAGAACCCGATCCAAACCCAAACCCAAAGAACTCGTCTTCGGGTACCCGACTAACACCGTCGAGAAAGGCAAATACAGTTACGAAGTCGAAAGCCTCCTCAACAAACTCTCCGGCCTCCCGCCACGTGGCAGCATCGCACGCTGCCTCGAACCGTTTAAAAACAAACTCAGCCTCAATGACTTTGCACTGGTTTTCAAAGAACTTGCTCACCGCGGAGACTGGCAACGCTCGTTACGCCTGTTTAAACAGATGCAACGCCAGGTTTGGTCGAAACCGAATGATCATATTTATACAATAGTTATAGGGATATTAGGGCGTGAAGGTCTTTTAGATAAATGCCACGAGGTGTTCGATGAAATGCCCAAGGAAGGCGTGCCTCGGACGGTGTTTTCGTACACCTCGATTATTAACGCGTATGGCAGGAACGGGCAGTACGAGATGTCGTTGCAGCTTCTTGATAGAATGAAGAAGGAGAGGATTCAACCGAATATTTTGACTTATAATACTGTTATTAATTCGTGTGCGAGAGGCGGGTACGATTGGGAAGGGTTGTTGAGTTTGTTTGCGGAAATGCGACACGAAGGGTTGCAGCCGGATTTGGTGACTTACAATACTTTGCTTGCTGCGTGTGCGAATCGAGGGTTGGGTGATGAAGCTGTGATGATTTTCAGGACGATGAATGATGGCGGGACGATACCGGATACTACTAGTTACGATTACTTGGTTCAGACGTTTGGGAAATTGGGTAATCTTGGTAAGGTTTCGGAGCTGTTAAGAGAGATGGAGTCTAGAGGAAATTTACCTGAAGCGTCGTGTTATAATGTTTTGTTGGAAGCGTATTCGGATTTGGAACAAACGAAGGAAGCCATGGATGTGTTTAGGCAGATGCAAGCAGCTGGTTGTGTACCGAATCCGATGACTTATACTATATTATTGAATCTTTTTGGGAGACAAGGTAGGTATGACGAGGTTCGTGAGCTGTTTCTTGAAATGAAAGTTAGTAGTATGGGGCTAGATGCGAGTACTTATAATATACTTATAGATGTTTTTGGAGAAGGTGGATATTATAAGGAAGTGATAACTTTGTTT
Organism: Bidens hawaiensis; assembly: GCF_021521415.1. Classification (NCBI taxonomy): domain Eukaryota; kingdom Viridiplantae; phylum Streptophyta; class Magnoliopsida; order Asterales; family Asteraceae; genus Bidens; species Bidens hawaiensis. The sequence goes on from NW_027491136.1 coordinate 1,397,311, forward strand.
AATGATATGGTGGATGAAAACATTGAACCGAATATGGAAACGTACGAAGGTTTGATAGTTTCATGTGGGAAAGGCGGGCTTCATGAGGATGCTAAAAGGATATTATTACATATGAGAAAAAGTGGATTGGTACCGAGTTCAAAGGCGTATACGGGGATTATTGAAGCATACGGTCAGGCTGCTTTGTATGAAGAGGCACTTGTTACGTTTAATACAATGAATGAACTTGGAAGCAAACCGACTGTTGAAACATTTAATTCGTTAATTGATGTTTTTGCTAGAGGCGGGTTGTATAAGGAATGTGAATCTATAATTTTGAGGATGAGTGAGCGTGGTGTTTCGGGGAATAATGATACTTATAATGGTATGATTGAAGCGTTTAGACAAGCGGGACAGTTTGAAGATGCTATTAAAGCTTATGTTGATATGGAAAAAGTTAAATGTAATCCGGATGAAAGGACTTTAGAGGCGGTTTTGAGTGTTTACTGCTTTGCTGGTCTTGTGGATGAAAGTGAAGAACAGTTTCAAGAGATTGAGAAAATGGTTGAGTTGCCTAGTGTCATGAGTTACTGCATGATGATGGCAATTTATGCTAAAAGTGAAAGGTTAGTTATTGGGAAAATGAGAAAAAAAAAAACAAAAAACCCAACACTTAAAAAAAATAAAAAAATTCATTCAAACTTGTAAATGAACCAACAAACATGAACATGCTCCATTCGTGTTCTTCTTTAACTTTAACCAAACAAACAATCAAACACGAACAATTAAACGAACGGGTTTCCTTGTTCATGTTCGTTTGTTAAGAAAATGAACATTTTTATGTTCGTTCATTAACAATAGAAACGAATGAACATAGCTGAATATTGATGAATGAATATACTGAACTGAAACTAGTTAAAAGTGTTGTGAGAAACAATGTGTTAGGCCTCCTTTCATTTATAGTTTGGTGAAATTATTATTGTTACTTTTTTCAGGTGGGATGATGCGCATAAGTTGCTGGAAGAGATGATAAGATGCGATTCATCAAATATACATCGAGTGATTGGGCAGATGATTAGGGGAGATTATGATGATGATTCTAATTGGCAAATGGTGGAGTATGTTTTTGATAAACTCAACACCGAAGGCCGGGGTTTAGGGTTAAGATTCTACAACACGCTTCTAGAAGCTCTTTGGTGTTTAGGACAAAAGGAAAGAGCTGCAAGAGTGCTTAAAGAAGCAACAGAAAGAGGACTTTTTCCTGAAATGTTCCGGAACAGCAAACGTGTTTGGTCTGTTGATGTACACAGGTATACTAGTAACATACATTAATTTTTTTTTTCGGTTCAAGAGTTTGAGGAAATATAGTAAGGGTAGCAACTTTGACTCATTTACTTATAAATGGACCGATTGATGGTAGGATGGTATGTAGTATCTTTAATGGATCAAATGAGTAAAAAAAGGATATGTATAAAGAGGCTACCAAACTATTAAAATTTCTCTATAGGCCACCTAAATATACATCCAGGTTCATTTATACCAAATCTAGCAAGAACATGCTGAACCTTTCTTTTCTTTTCTCTATTTATATTATTTTACAGAATATAAAAGGTAACTAAAAGTAGTTTTGGTTCCCGTAGGTTTCCTAAATTTGTATTCATCATCTTTCTTCTAGCCTTTTTCTGCCCGGTTTGGTATAAATGAAATCTGGTACATGGTTTATAAGTTAGCTTGAATATATGCGTTATCCTTAAAATGATATCAGATTAAAAGAAAACATGTTGGTTGAACTAACATATATTATTTGAAAAGTTAGATATTCATTGTAATTATTAATCTTGGCAGACTAGGTGGGTTGGCGATGGGTCAGAACGGGTTGGGTTAGCATGGGTTTTGAGCAGAATGAGTCCCGGTCAAAATGGGTCTTTTTAAAAATGTAACAGTTTGGTTCATGTCAAAACTAGTTTTGACGAAAACGAACTTCAGTTAAAATGAGTCGTTTTAGAAAAAAAAAAGGATTAAAAATAGGTCCACCTGCTATAAGATTCTTATTGTGGCTAACCCCTTTGGAACCATTTATATTAACAAGTTTCATAACAGTGGGCAGTGGTCAGTTTTGACCCGTAGTCTAATTTGAGTTGACCCAAGTGAACTCATATACAAATTTCTTTTTGCCCAAATCAATCCATTATTTGAAGAACCGGTCATGAATGCTACCTATAGTAATCATGTAATACTTTTAAATTTTAATCATATTTGGCACACTTAACTTAATAAAGTTCAAAAGTTTTGGAAAAAGAAGTGTTTCAGGCCAACCCAACCTCACATGTACCAAAATTACCTACTTTCATCCGTTACCTGACTTGCCATTTTCCCACCTCTAAAAATGCAGTTATATAATCATTCTTATAAATGTCATTTGATCATCTTTAGGTTGTGGTCTGGGGGCGCATGTACAGCTATATCAGTTTGGTTCAAGAACATGCATCAGATGCTAGCAGATGGTGAAGATCTTCCTCATCTAGCTTCTGTTGTTGTAGTGTAAGTTTCTTAATTTTGTTCCCACAAATTTTTATTAGATATCATTATAAATTATTAAAGGATATGCATTTTTATCAAGCAGAAGGGGCCAGATGGAAAAGAGCTCCATAACACGTGATTTTCCCGTTGCAAAAACCGTTTATTCACTTTTGAAAGATAATGTTTCGTCGTCTTTCTGTTTGCCTGGATGGAACAAGGGTAGAATTGTGTGTCAACGAGCTCAGCTCAAGAAGATTCTAGCAGATATGGGTTCTCAAAAAGGCGGGATTGTTGATTTGAGTAATGTCCCGATTGCCGTTAAGGATTCTAAAAACTACAAGCCTCGGGTGAAACGGGGTGGTGTGAGTAATGGTGAATCAACTATAGGTGTAAATGACGAGACCAACATCGATACAAGAACAGAGCTCGTTACAGGGCCCATTTAGAAAACAGAATAAGAACACGAAAACAAATGGTGTGCTTCAGTCTATCAAGTCATTAGGATCATATATTCAGAGGGGAATAGTATTAGTAATAATAAAATATATGTTATGATGGTGGTTTAAAAATGGTAGAATTTGAACCTAAATTTTGCTCTGTTGACTAGACTAGGCTAGCAATTATTATTATTGAATGAAATTTGCACTTGTTTATACATGTTTTGTATACCCTAATGTGTTACTTTTGGTATGAGGTGAAGATGTGGTGGCTGTATTAGGGGTGATAATTTTAATTCATGGTAAGAAAATAGTAAGTTTTGATATCATGCTAATAGATCATGAATGTGGATAGTATCATGGTATATTTGTGTGCTTATGTGATAATTTGATTTGTGAACTGAAACTCACATAGGATGTGATATGGTAATACTAGTAATAATACATGAGTATGGTGAGTGGACTACCATACTTGGCCGGTGTGGTAGTACGCATACAGTACTAAGGTGTTCTTAGGGTTAGCACAACCCGGTATGGTAGTATGCATACAGTACTAAGGTGTTCTTAGGGTTAGCACAACCATGTCCAACGCAATGAGGAATAAGTGAACATGGTAGAAGCTTTATATGCTAAAGCTAAATAGATTTTAAGAGTTGTGAGGATAATGTCTATTCTAACTCCTTTTATGCGGCGATGGACGACAATGGTGGTGGTTGGTGGCGGCGGTGGTGATGGTGGTGGTGGGTGTTGATGGTGGTGGGTGGTGGAGGTGATGTAGGGTGAAAGAGATAATGGTATGAAAAAAAACATGGGGTATGGAATATGGATGGAATGAAATTAGGTAGTGTTTGTTACGGAGGAATGGAAGGTGGAATGTAATAAGTCATTCCAAAAAATTGAAAAAAAAAACATGTTTGGTTACCATGCATGAATGGAATGGATCATTCCACATGGAAAGAAACTCCTTCCATTTTTAGGATTTTCATTTCTTTGGGTATAGGTATTTTTTTTTCATTCCTTCAAGTAATGAAAAAGTCAAAAGAGTCAACAACCATTATTATTATTATAAAGTTATAATTATATTATAATTATTATTATTATTTTCCAATTATAGTTATTATATTATTATTATTATATAATCATCCTTATTGTTTTGTATATTATAATATAACTATTTATATTAATACTATTACTACATTATCAATATATATTTTTTTTTAAATTTGATGAGTTAACATTCACAACGCATATACGGTTTAACGATCTAATTGCAGCACGAGGGTCCTAAAAATAGTTATTATGAATATTCATTTATTATTAATATTATTTATTATTATTTTTATTTATTTTTTAATATTATTAATAATAAAAATATTAATAATGATAAAGTGTTCAATTATTCCATTCTTACATAGTAACCAAACATGACAATGGAATGTAATGATCCATTTAATTCCTTTATCCATTCTATTCCCACTCCTATTCCATTTCCTCATCTATTCCATTACCCTGTACCAAACATACCCTTAGGGTATTTTAGAGGGAATGGAATGGACTAGGTAATGGGTCATTCCATTCCTTAGATCAACCAAGATCACTTTTCTCCATTCCCTAACAATGAGGCATTCATTCCGCCCTCCATTCTTGTATACGAAACGCTACCTAAAGCTAGAATCCTATCTTGTTAACACCACAAAACAACTTTAATTAAACAACAATCAAAGACTTTTTACATCATTTAAATAAACTATCCTATCCGTATCAACTTCGTAATATCCAACCAACATTTATTCAACTTCATTGTGTAAATCGAGTCAATATATATTTATCGGGTTGGATGAGCTTGGCATCACTTCATGAAACCAAAAAATATAATGCTAAGAACTGAAACCTTGTGAAATTGAGATGCCTGTGATGTTAAATAGTTTTATGTAAAATCATAAAATGATAAATAAAGAAGAGTATTTTTATAACGCCCAAAACTGAACCTTATTGCAGCCAAAAATGGTTAGCACTTGCCCTACTTTATTAGGTGGAATCCTTCATCACCGAATCACTACATCTACACACCAACCTTTTCATTGGATTATTCTGTGATCACTTAAAAAAGGTTAAACAAAAGACCCTCTTTTCTTAGCCCTCAACTACTTCAAAAATTGTCCATGTGTGACTACAATAGCATATATACAATTGTTTTCTATAGAAAATCATTAAAATTTAACAACCATTTTATTCAAAGACAAATACTAGTTACCGAGTCCCCTTACTAAGATGGCGTTTGGGATTCCTTATTTTAGCTCCTTATAACTTTTGGGATAAGTTAATAAGTTACAAGAACCGTTGACAAATCCATGTTTAAATTACCAACTGAAACATAATAACTGAATGATTCTAACACACTATTTCAGCACCTACAAAGACACAACAAAAAACAGTAGAAAACCTAACAATGTAAGTCAAACAACATGTCGGATCCAAGTCACAAGGAGGGCAAAATTGACGAATTACATTCGTGTTCACATCTTCAACCGCGTTATTGAGGAGACGAAAGCCAATGGTTAGGTGCCACATAAGTATAACCATGAAAATGCTCACCGGATGTCGGTGTAGGAGCTGGTGAGTCATCTAAAGGCATTGCAGTCCAACATTTATCAAAATTTTCAGTACAAACTTCACCACTCACATCTGGTTTAAACTTTGTTTGCAATTCTCTAGACTCTAATTTCTTCCAGTTTATTGTTTTAAACCACTTATGATTTTTTATATCATCACCACCACCGGGCCCACTTCCAAGCCTTAATGACGGGTCTTTTTGCAACAACTGAAGATAAATGAATACATACAAAGTTGAATTAGTTCTAGTGATTAACAATTTAACATGTACAGTCAAAGCTTACCCATGGTTAGGTGAACTTACCCCTTTAAGCAAAGAGTGAGCTTCACCACTTAACCGCGGTAACAGCTTCACTTTTTCGTTAATTATCTTCTCCTGAAGTTTCTTTCTGTTGGAATGAGTGAACGGTGGCTGAAAAAAAGTCATTAAAGGTACATGAAATTTGAATTTAGCTGGTAAAATGGACGAGTCGGGCTGGATAACCGGTCAACACAGGCAGTTTTTGCACCAATCAAAACGGGTCCAGGATGGGTTGACCCAAAACCCTTAAATAATCAGTCCTACAAGTAGCGGTGTAAACGAGCTGAGCCCAGGCTCGAGCTCGGCTCATTTAACTTACAAAGAGCCTGAGCTCGGCTTGTTTCAGGCATTTTATTGAAAGTATATACATACCATAACATATATTATTTAGTTATTTTTATAATAACTTTATTTGTAATAATAACTATTAAAGAAAAAATATATATATAAATAATAGGCTAGCCTAGGCATAGTGAATCTTGGGCTCGTTTATAAACACGCTTATTTTTAGAATCAATATCGTTTAAGCTCGGCTCAACTGCCTCAACTCAAGCTGTTAAAGAGCTGATTTCGAGTAGCGCAAAGGTAGCTTGGCTTGTTTACACACTCTACTTACAAGATATATATTATTTGGTCGACTTTTGACCCGTTTCTTTTCATCTACTGTTTTTAATTGTTTGACCCGTTAGACAAAAAAAAAATAGCCCAAATCAACCCGCGGGTGTGAAATAGCCAATTCTAGACGTAACCACAGAAAAAAATGTAGATTTATACCTTCCCGGTTAGCATTTCATACAAGAGTATTCCAACACTCCACCAATCTGCATTTTTATTATGACCTTTAGCTAATAAAATCTCGGGAGCCATGTATTCCGTGGTCCCACACATCGAATTTGATCGGCTCGATTCATCAATTTCCTTTGCTAGACCAAAATCAGTTAGCATAACCTGCTGATTAATCAGTTAAATACCTACTTTAACAAACATAACAAAATCAACAGTTATTTCAACAATAATTAATTTTGTAGGTCTGCTAATTACATGTCCATCAGCATCCATGAGTATGTTTTCAGGTTTAAGATCCCGATGCACGATCCCTCTCTCATGAAGATGTGAAACCGCAGATACAATCTCAGCAGTATAAACCCTTGCTTGATCCTCACTATACAACACACCCAAAAACATAAATTATTAAATCTAATCATCATTACTTAGCAGACGACTTATATAAATGACAAGGTATTGCAAGTGGCAGAGTAGCCCTGCAACAACTGTTGTAGAACTCACTAAACGCTAGTCGTGTTGTGGGGTAGGGACTAGCAATTATCGGGATTAATCGAATTGAAATTTATAAGTATCTTTTCAAATATCCATATATATACCAAATTCTGTTGTAGAACTCACTAAACGCTAGTCGTGTTGTGGGGTAGGGACTAGCAATTATCGGGATTAATCGAATTGAAATTTATAAGTATCTTTTCAAATATCCATATATATACCAAATTTTATACACAAAATTTTCAATTTTGACCGATTTTAATAAATAAACTAATCTCCATAAATCATATGCATGTTAATGAAAATGTACCTGAATATCCCTTGTCTGTATAAGTGAAAGAAAAGATGACCTCCATTGATAAAATCCAAAATCAAATAAAGCTTGGTTTTTGTCTGTACCAATATCAAAGATCAACACTTTTTAACTAAATTCATCATAATAATAAGTTAATACCAACAGAAATGAAAATTAAACCTGAAAGGAATACCGAAGCTGGACGATAAAAGGGTGAACAACTTTAGTAAGTATATCCCGTTCGGCCTTCATATAATCGACATGATTATTCTTAATAATAGTATCCTTCCTCATGACTTTCATAGCAAATATCCCATCCCCAATCACACCCTCACATTCACCACTAATTACACCTTTACCCTTCCTTCTCCTCACCTGAAACACCTTCCCAAAAGACCCTTTGCCAATCACCCTCATAATCTCAAAATCCCCAGGCCCAATTTTATATTTCTTCCCATTTTGCCCTTCATCAACCCTTTTAATTACATCTTCATCTTCATCGGAGTCGTCGAAATCATGGTGGAATGGACGAGATGTGTAACGAGGAGATGGGCCGATGAAAGAGTGGGAGCGGTTGTGGATAATTTGGGGGTCGCCGATGATGAATAGATTATTAGGGTTAGGGTTTGTAGAGGAATTGGGGCCGAATACGTCGTTGAAATCGAAGTCTTGGTCGGTGGTGGTGGTGGTGGATGGGATGGTGAGGTTGCTGAGCATTGAGTGTAAGGTCTTTTTGTGGTGGATTGTGGATGACATTTTGTTTTGTGGGTCCTGCCGGGCGTTGAAGATTTAAAAAGGTTACATTTTTATGGAGGATGAGATGAGATGAGATGAGATGAGATGAGATGTGGTGCAGAGAGATCTGAAGGTTTACGGGGAAGATGATTGATGTTGGGTTGGGTTGGTTGGGTTGGGTTGGGTTGGGTTGGGTTCGAGTATTTAATAATAATAATAATAATAATAATAATAATAATTTGTGTGATAGTTATGGAATGGCGTGGATGAATTTGTGACTATTGAGTGTTTGTTTTTGCTTAAAAGGTTTGTAAAGGCTTACATTTGTAGGCGCGTAGATATAAGCTTCTGAAAATTGTTGTTTTTTAGAAGAAAAAGATCTGAAAAATGCTTTCATAATCTTAAAAAATAAACTATTGTTCAACTTCTTCACATCCTATCAACACCCAATGTCCAATACCACCACCACCATCACCTTTCATTACCACCAACCACCGTCCGCCACCACCACCACCCACCTCTGTCCATCACTACCACCACCCACCGTCGGCTATAACCACTGTCCACTACCACTACCAACCGTCCGCCACCACCATCGTTCACCACCCACCACCACCACCGTCCACTACCACCACCACCAATCACCACCCACCACAACCGTTCATCACCACCACCACCACCACCAACCACAACTGTCCATCACCCATCATCCACCACCACCTTTCACCGCCTACCACAATCGTCTGCCACCACCCACTTCCACAGTTTGTACACCACCACCAATTATTTTAGCAGTCTATAGACGTTAAATAAATTCTATCTACTGTGATATGTATGATACGTAACTAATTTTCAGCTCATGCAGACGATATCCAGTTTATAAAACAAACAGTATTATATTTTCAGATTACAGACCTTCAGACCTTATCTTCAGTTGAAGACATGAAATCAGATTGTAGACAGTTTTTGTCTTAAAAAACAAACAACACCTTAGTGAAGATCTGATAGTCATAGGTTAACAAAAAGTCAAAATCATTTTGATCGGAGACCAAGGGTGTCTCATGGGACAGCGAAAACAAGTTAGGGCTAAGGCCTCCAAGTCCATAAAAACATTATATATAGATATATTATAATAGGTAAAGTAAACTCAAAGTAATGTATTAGTGTGGTGATAGGCTTGGTTGTTACTAAAGTATAGGTTATGAGTTCAAAACTTGTAATAAGCAACTCTTTTTTTCTTAATAATTGTCATGAAAAGGCCCCAAACTCTTGTTTTGATTTAGGCCTTCACATTCGTTGAGCCGGCCGTGTCGGAGACCGGAATGGATGATTTCTATATCAATGTTCATAAATTGAAGATCTATTCATATTCGATTTACATTCAATTGTTGACGCTAATCAGATTCAAGATGAGAGATTCAATTTGTAACACCCGTAAATTTCGTTAATCGGCTCGATCGTTTATAAATGTTGGTCAAAAAGCCGGGGTTTCATCTTTCTAATTTAGAGCCTTGTAATACGTTTTAAAATTCCGTTTATCCACCCTTTTTCCAAAAACATCGCCTTTTATAACTTAAAGTGTTAGATTAGTATATAGCACCCGACATTTTCGTTCATCGGCATGAGACATTTGTAGAGTTTGTATAAACTTTCGGAATTGATCCGGCATTCTTCGAGGACCTCGTTGTCATTCTCGTAAGTCTATCCAATTAACCTTTCATCCATGTTAATAAAATTTACAAAGTGAAGGGGGCTAGCATGTAAATATGATTATAATAACTTAAAAACCCTAATTCTCCTATTGAGTAGTCCGATCGCAGACCAGCAGCCCCCCCCCCCCATCACGTTTTTCTTCATGTTCCAACCATTACCAAGCCATCTCCACCTAATTCCAGGTTAGTACCATGTCAAGGAACCTCTTTTTCACCATAAAATCGTTTATTAAACCTTAGACATATCATAATCATATTAGGGTTTGAGTTTTGATCAAAACAGTTTCTGACATATTCGTAAACGTTTATTGCTCGGCCTGAAACTCGATGAAAATATATTGTTTTGATCGATTCTTATTTCTATGATATTCTACTTTGAGTCTAGTTTCCAGAAAGGTATAATACGTAATTTTTGGACGAGATTTGAATACTTTTTATGATTTTATAAAATCGAGTGTCAAACCTGATGCGGGACGACGGATTCTGGTCCGTCTCCCGACATCATAACCTTTTTTCGACAAGTCTAAATTGGTTGGTTCCACTTCTGGAAGTTAATATTTTGAGTTAGGAACCAAACCCAATTGGAATCGTTTAATTTAGCTGGGTAATGAATTTTTTAAAAATAAAACCATTTTGTTGCGCAGCTGAAATAGCTGAACATACCTTTCTGTGTTGGAAGAATTTTTATGATTTTTGTGTCCACTATAAAAATATAATAAAAATATTTTTATAAACTTAAGATATTTATGCAACACTGGTAAAAATTTAATAATTTAATTCCATGGTTTTCCTATGTAATAAAATACATCTTTGCATGCTAAAATCTGGATGTTATATTCGTATTGATCGATAAGTTCGTTTTAGGCTTAACCGGTGGCTGCCCTTTCTCGCGTCTTTCGGGGCTGTTATAATTGAAGTTCGTACTCCGTCATATTCTTAGATATGTCACTTACAACATACTAAAATTTCATGGCCAATGGAGGTGTTTAGGTCGGTCAATCGATTTTAGTTCGAAAACTATGGTTTATCGGGTGTAGGATTGGCAATTGTTGAGTTTGATGCGTTAAACGATCGGATGACCGACCGAATCAGTTTGTACAGCCCTAGGGGGGTTTAAGGGCTGTGGGAAAATTATATTTTTGATGCACGGGGCTGTTGTGGTTAGTGCTTCGTCAATCGAGTCGGCGGTGCGCGAATTTTCGTTTAAACGTTAAAGTAAGAGTTGTAAAAAGGAACCGTCAACCCTATCAACTCGGGTGACATAATCTTGATGAATGAAAAGATTTATAATGTAATTTGGTCCATTCGGGGCTGATTCGTTTAACAAATGGTTTTTAGGTTTATTTCGCGCGCATTCGACCCGATTTGATTATCGTTGGGCCTTAGGCCAAAGTGTTGGGCCTTGGGCCAAGTGGTTGGTCCTTGGGCCAAGTGTTGGGCCTTGGGCCAAAGTGTTGGGCCTTGGGCCAAGTGTTGGGCCTTGGGCCAAAGTGTTGGGCCTTGGGCCAAGTTGTTGGGCGTTGGGCCAAAGTGTTGGGCCTTGGGCCAAGTTGTTGGGCTTGAACGGCCCATTAGGCTAGAGTGTTCTTACAGTCTAGTTTAGTAACGCGTTATGTATAATTTACAGGCCCTTGCTTGTGATTGTGCACTTAGGGATTTCCTAGCTCATTGCAGGTGTTCGGTTGATTCAGGTGAGTTCATGATGCCCTTTTTACTCATTTTACTTTTGGGCTAGCATGCGCACCTAAATGTTTTCTTACTTGATGAAATGTTTTTAAAGAGATTTTATATAGGCTTGCTAGTATATGGTAAGCCTTGGGATGTTAAATATATATATGTGTATATACATTATTTCTTGGCCTCTATTTGGCGATGTTGTAGTCGTTTCGACTACTGATGTTGTGTATGCCTACTTTGTGTTTGCATACACTGATGTTACGTGTTTGGGTTGTACGTTTGCTCGACCCTGATGTTATTACTTGGATGAGATGTTACGTGTTGGGTTGTACGTGTGCTCGACCCTGATGTTATTACTTGGATGAGATGTTACGTGTTTGGGTTGTACGTGTGCTCGACCCTGATGTTATTATTTGGATGGTATTTATAGGGATATAAATATATGGATGTATATAGATGTCTAGGTACGAATACTTAGTGTTGATGATGGCCTAACTGTTCGTATCCCGTATTATATTTTAAACTCTTGGAATGTTTTATAATTCAGTTTTTATATTTAAACTCTTGGAATGTTTTAAAATCTCGTTTTTATATTTAAACTCTTGGAATGTTTTATAATCCAGTTTTTATATATAAACTCTTGGAATGTTTTATACTCTCGTCTTTATATTTAAACTCTTGGAATGTTTTATACTCTCGTCTTTATATTTAAACTCTTGGAATGTTTTATAATCCAGTTTTTATATTTAAACTCTTGGAATGTTTTATAATCCAGTTTTTATATTTAAACTCTTGGAATGTTTTATAATCTCGTTTTTATATTTAAACTCTTGGAATGTTTTATAATCCAGTCTTTATATTTAAACTCTTGGAATGTTTTATAATCTTGTCTTTATATTTAAACTCTTGGAATGTTTTATAATCTCGTTTTTATATTTAGACTCTTGGAATGTTTTATAATCTCGTTTTTATATTTAAACTCTTGGAATGTTTTATAATCCCGTTTTGATATTTAAACTCTTGGAATGTTTTATAATCCAGTTTTTATATTTAGACTCTTGGAATGTTTTATAATCTCGTTTTGATATTTAAACTCTTGAAATGTTTTATAATCCCGTTTTGATATTTAAACTCTTGAAATGTTTTTAAACGAATATATATAGGCTTGCTTACAATATGGTAGACCTTGGGATGTTAAATATATATATATATGTATATACATTATTTCTTGGCCTATATCTGGCGATGTTGTAGTCGTTTCGACTACTGATGTTGTGTATGCCTACTTTGTGTTTGCATGCACTGATGTTACGTGTTTGGGTTGTACGTTTGCTCGACCCTGATGTTATACGTGGATGTTATATATATAATGTGATATATATAGAGATGTAATTGAAAGGATGTTTACATATACATTTTGTATATGTATGTATGAGGATGTTTAGTTCGGTAATGATGATTTGATGAATGTATCCTTGTACGCTTTAAAATTTTTGGTATGACTATCGTAACTATTACTACTGATATTATTTACTTAAAACTTGAACTCACTCAGCTCAAGCTGACTTTGTGTGCATGTTAGATTGACTTTCAGGTTAAGAAGTGGATGCTACCGCTTGGACGTGTTGGATGCTACTCGGGAGGTTGAAGGCATATCTAGTCGAAGAATTAATAATGCAAACTGTTTCTTTTAATTTATCACTATAAGCATTTAAAATTTGGTTTTGGGTCACTTTCCCGGGTTTTGGGAATTTTGATGTTATCTATTCCGCTGTTTACTACTCTGAAACGATTTTAATGAGATGAAGATTTCAAATAAAACGAATATTTTATTTACAATTGATTTTGGACACCTGTACCCGTGTTTTGGGATTTTTAATACTTAAACTTTTCCGTTGTTATTTACTTTGAACTTGTTTTAAATACAAAGAATCGTTTGGTTTTAAATTTTTGTGAATTTGTGGATGTGATTACCAAGTGTAGGATTCCCGGGATTCGGGGTCTTACACAATTCAATCAAAAGCGAACATTCGGTGCAAATTAACGAAGCACAGATGGATTCAGTACATTCAACAGGAGAAAGATGCGACTCGCATAGTGGTTTATGAATAATTACGAATTTGTCACCGCCTTTTTCTACAGTTCGAACGTTTAGCACAAATTTTTAGTTTGTTAACTTTTCCCTCAATTTGTGATGACATGTTTTTCAACACGTGATTCATCTTGGATTTAGATAATTCTTATACGTTAAAACATGTAACCTAATAGCAAACATCAAAGCACTATCCATTATATTAAAATCAAATCTTACACATGTTGAAAGCTTTTGTAAACATATAGAGTTCAACCGTTAAACAAATGTCGTAAACTTTCTTCTAAACTGTCTGCCAATACCCTTAATGCTTCAATTTCTTGTCATTGCGACCTGAGATTATATACTCTCCTGAAACATATACAAGCTGACATGGATAGCTTACACATATTTAGACTAAAGTATAAGCATTTCACAATCATTCATCAGTTTTACAAACATGACATAATGAATCTTGTTTAAGGTACTATACTTTATGCTAGAAGGCTTTCTCAACTTGCAAGCCTATGCTAAGTTGCCTAAGTTTGACAACTAGATTACTTTACACTTATTTAATCATATATTAAGCATTATAATACAGGTAACAATTAAGATTGCATTTATTTTAATCCAAAATCAATAAAAACGGACTGAATTCGGTAAAACTCTCGAACTCGCCTTAACTTGTTCATTTGTTAACAAACAATCAAAACTATAGCATTTCATAGACATCAACCCAAATCATATAATCACATAAACTGCAACCGAAGGTGCCGCATAATCTTAACAACCATCTTAAGCATATTTTATACGAAACCAACCCAAAACATTTTACACAAATCTTCTAGACACTCAAAAGACAACATGTATGTGTTCACTATCATAGAATATGAAGAAAAACGGATGGAAATAAGAAATGCATAAGAAAATCGCAAATGATAAAGTGTCAACCAAAATTTTCAAGGAAAACTCCAAACACAATGTATCCTGTGAATCTCAATCACAGATTACAACACTAGTACACCACCCCCATCCCTATAATCCCATAAAAAAAATTGGAGTCATTAAATAAAATGACCTGTTTCTATCATATAACTATGATACAAAAACCATATTCAACTCAAGTGGCCTCAATGCTTCTAAAACAATCTCTTGAACCGTACGATTGCGTCTACAAACCTCAGAAAGCTCTTCAATCGGACTTGTCAAACCTTTGATGTCTACACCCGATGCTGCATCCGACAACGCTAGCAAAAATCTTGATTTTTCCGTCTCTGTGACTGCAGAAGCCGGAAGCAAAGACGCACTCTGTTTAGCCCACTCGAGAGCTTTAACCCCATATGCCTGTGATAACGCCAGAAGGGCATACGCCACCTGTCAATAACGTATTTTATTAAAAATGAATAATATATGAAGCAAAGAACCGTGTAAACAAACTTTTACCGTTTCTAATCTTGAACTTGGTAGAGCCCCGGTTGCAGCAGCAATTAATATCCTAGTAATGGTGGCACCTCGAGGCACAATAGCATCGTCCCTTATGGAAATAAATTGTTGGCCTTGACTAGATTTTCCCAGGTCAAATATGTCAGATAAGAAGCTTAGTATAGAATTTGATGCCTCCCTGCATATGTCAAATATTTTTTTAAGTAATTTTATTTTGATAAACCTAGGCTTGTAAACGAACCAAACGAGCAGAAATGGGGCATGTTCATGTTCGCTTGTTTAACTTTAAATGAACAATCGATCAAACACGAACAATTAAATAAACAGGGTTTTCTTGTTCGTGTTCGTTCATTAAGAAATTAAGTGTGTTCCTTTATGCTCATTTGTTAATAGTATCAACAAAATGGTTCATGAACATAAGCAAACGGACGATACTGAACATAGATGAACAAACATAACTAAGTGAATACAAATTAAAATTAAAATTAAACGTGAACATCATGATGTCGGGCCTATAAAACTAATAAAACAAGACTAAAGT
This sequence comes from Bidens hawaiensis, assembly GCF_021521415.1. NCBI lineage: Eukaryota > Viridiplantae > Streptophyta > Magnoliopsida > Asterales > Asteraceae > Bidens > Bidens hawaiensis. The sequence goes on from NW_027491136.1 coordinate 1,412,913, forward strand.
GTAGTGGGTCTAAAGTATTTAACTGAATATATAAATGCGAACTTAAACACATGTAAGCTGGCATGCATAAATGAATGTAAATGAACGAACATGAACGAATGTTCACAAGCATAAGAACGAGGCACGTTTGCATGTTCGTTCATTTAACTAAATGAACAAAAAAATTTTTTGTTAATGCTCATTAAATAAACGAACTTCCTGCCGAACGGTTCACTAAATGTTTAGTTCGTTTACAGGCCTAGATAGACACTATATTTAAATTAATTAAATTTAAAAGAAACAAAATAACCTGTGCTGCACTGTGATTCCAATCATAGAGCATTCGACCAATGATGGAAATACTGGAGACGGGAATAACAAATGTGGGCAATATCGAATGCACCTTGATGCCAGCAAAAAACAATCATCTGCTATATCGGGCCGTGCAGTGAAATCCTGAATATAACAATATATATTATTCAAGATCTATTTGTTCATTTTCTTAAAATTATTATTACTTTTTTGGGAATGAAAACAGACCTGAATTTTTGTAAGCAAGCATGCAGTATTGCTAAATAGAGACTCGATCAACACTTTCAAATAGTCAGCACAGGAAGGGTCGGATCCAAATATCTGCAGGAATAGTATCCAATAAATACATGTTTATTATTATTGTTTAAAATGAAAAACTTAAAAGGGTGAATAATAATTGATTACCTTTATAACTTCACTAGCTAGATACAAGAAACACGATTGATGGTGTTGTTTATACAACCCTTGTATCTCTTCAAGCATTGCTCCAATTGTAAATCCCATAAACCGGTTAGATGTTCTCACCTTCATAACACCATTTATTTAATTGCAAAAATTCATTAATAAAAAATACGTATAATTAAATAAAGCATAAAGCTTGAACTCACAGCATGTTTACAGGCACGACAGAGTGATTCCATTGTCCTCATATCCCAAGCTCGACTGCATTTTCATCAATCATAAGTTCATATTGTATATTAATAAAAAGAAAACTAAATATACAGAATGAAAATACTGACATGTCAAAAATGGCTTTGAAAAGGGGCCAAAGTCTTTGAATTGCATCAGCAACAGCTTCTGGATTGTTTACATATCTGCAAATGATTTTTTACTTTAAATTATTATAGCCATTGTATAAACTTAACTAGTGACTTGAGTAAATAAATTGTTACAGTACCTAAACATATTCGCAAGCTGATCAATATGAACGGTGATTTCACGTGCAGGTTTTTGACCCAATACCAGAGGACCCTGATTGATCATTTCCTGCTCATATACATATAATTCAGTACAATATAAGCATGATTAGTAGTAGAAACATCAGGTTCTGTGAAATCTGCAACAGGTCAAATGGGCAGTGTACCTCCTAAATCATTTTATCCAAAAAATTATATTGTTATTGAAATAACATTGCATAAAACCAAAAAGAACCGATTACCTATCCATAACAAAAATAACCAAACGCAAACAAAAGACGACGATTTGGTTTTATATTTTCGTAAAAACCGAATTTTGGGATTGGTTTGGGTTTTGCGTGAAATTAAAACCGATATAACCGAATCCAGACATGAACAACGGTTTGGTTTTGTGTTTACGTAAAAAATAACTTCGGCCCAAAATTTCAAACCCAAATGGCAAAACCGAAAAAACTGAAACCAAACGATTTTCAAAAACCAAAATTTAGGTTTTTGGTTCGGTTTATTGAAACAAAATTTTGGAATAGAAAACATGTCAAAGCCAACCAAACTGAAGCCATTTTAGACCCGTTGACCAAGCCATTAGTCAAACCTGTAAAGGTGTAACAGCAGGTATGCAGAGTGCTTCAAGGGCTTTCTTAGCCTGGTCTGGAGGAAGGTCGGTGATAACTATACTGCAACAAAACATTTATGAGAATTTATAATTGATATTAATTAAAATTTATAGCTTGTAGTGGTACCTTAAAGCTTCAACAAGATGCAAAGAATCTTGAGCCTCCACTTTAAAAGAACTTTCCACGGTTATTGCCCTTTGATATATTTGAAAAAGCGTGTCTATAGATCCAAGGAGCTTTTTCCCACAATCTAGAGTAGTACCATTAATAAGTTATCATTAACTAATACTTATTTATAAATACTAATAAGAATCAGAATACTCCAATTAAATATAAATTATACCAACACAGATATGTCTGAAAGCCAAGGCGGCAGCTGCAGCAGAATCTTCAGACACACTCATGCCACTAACAAGAACATCAATAACTGAGGGCAAAAATGACATTCCACCCGATGCAGCATCAAGCCATTTAGAATAAGCTCCGACAGTCAAACATACTGAAAGAAGAAAAAAAATCATAAAAAATGATATTATGTTAAGTAAAAAAAGAACAGAAAATAGTACAAATAGTCCCTGTGGTTTGACCATTTGGCAAGTTTGGTTCCCTATTTTAAAATATTGCAAGCTTAGTCTAAGAGGGGGTTGAACATTTAGTCCCCACTGTTAATCACTTTTCCGTTATAAACTATATGTAACTAGCAGTGGGGATTAAACTTGCAACCCTCTCACAAATGTTTGGACTAAGTTTGCAACTTTTTTTAAACTTGAGGACCAAACTTGAAGATGGTCAAACAACAGGGACTATTGTGCGATTTTCTCTATAAAAATGATATTCTGTTAGATATTTTAGAAAAACGTATATAACCTGTCTGAAGTAGTTGCGATTGATGAGGAAGTTTTGGAAGCAATGGCATAATCTGCCCAAATCAAACAAACAAGTAAAAACAAATTATTAAAATTTAGAGCATGTTTGGGATTGAGTTTGAAAAATGCTTATTGGCTTACTGGTGTTTTTAAAAAGCCAATAAGTTAAAATGTGTTTGGAAATCATAATAAAATACTTTTTGTTTCAGCTTTTGGAAAGGGTTAAAAAACAGTTTTCCAAAAGCCCCAAATCCTGGCTTTTCAAAATGGCTTTTTAAAAAGCCAATAAGCATTTTTCAAACTCAATCCCAAACATGCTCTTAATGAAACTGAAAAGGTCAAAGTTAACATCAGGTTAAATAGCCATTACCTGAGGCATAACTTCTGATTCAGTGATAGGAACAAGATCTGATATGGCCCTAATGCAATATAGTTGAGCTTCTGAAGGTCGCCAATCCATAATATCACCATTTTGAGGACCACTTAGAGCCTGAAAATCATTAATTGAACAACTTAAAACTTAACCTTATTTAATAAAACAATTTTGACTCTTACTGATTGTACCTCAAGAAGCTTCATATATAGAATTTTAAGTGTGGCTTCACCTCCTAAAACTAATGCTGCATCAGTTAAAATATCCGCAACAGCTGCACATCATATATTATAATATTTTAAGGATGTTGATCAGTAAATAATAGATAGCCTGCAAACGAACCGATGTTCAATGAACCGTTTGTTTATTTATTAAACGAGCGAACCTTTAAAAACCTTTTTTGTTCATTTAGTTAAACAAACGAACATGAAAACATTTCTCGTCCGTTTATTTATGCCCGTTTATGTTAGTTTGTATACGTTCAATTATGCTTGTTTATATATTCGTTTAACATATTTAGGCCTGCTATAATTTAGTCTTGTTTATTAAATTTGTAGGCCCAATATAATGATGTTTACGCCTACTTTTCATTGGTGTTTACTCCATTATGTTTGCTCATCTACGTTCAACTATGTTTGTTCGTTTACTTCGTGAACTCTTCGTTTATACCGTTAACAAACGAACATAAACGAACATGCTCATTTTCCCAACGAACGAACACCGTCCATTTGATTGTCCGTGTTCGAGTGTTTGTTCGCTTAATGTTAAATGAACAAACATCATCGTTCAGTTCGTTTACAAGCCTAAAAATAATGAAGATGAATACCATATCTTGTTTGTTTGAAATCCTTTTGATCCTCTTTCGAAAGCTCTGAGTAATCCTGTGGATACTGAACTCTGCAACTAACCTATAAGAAATAAAAATAGAATCTAGTCATACTTTATAAAATAAATAAAACTAATTAAATACATATTTCCTTTCCAGGATTAAATAACTCACCAGGGATACAAGAGTTTCATATGATGAACGGAAAATTTGCACACGTCTATTTCTCTCGGCTTCGATTAATGATTCATTACCAAATGATAAATATGATTCTCTGCAAAATAATTGAACTATTGTCAAACATTTGGTTTAATAAAAAAATTAAAGAAAATGAGTCACCTTTCTATCAAGCAAATCTGAAGATTGTGCCAGAAATTATATGTCATGGAAGCAATATCATATTCTGTATGTGCAGCTACTTCTAGAAGCGCGTGTACAATCAAGATTGATTCATTTGAACCTACACATAATATTAATATTAACTAAAATATTAATATCAATATTTTCGGTAACCAGTGATCAAGTATCATACCAGTTGCAATCAATTCAACATAGGAATCACCCATATCGGCAAACAAACGAGCAATCGCCTTAACATCTTCCTCATCCTAAACCAAAATTTAATAAAATAAAGCAAAAATGAAAATCAATCCAATGTCAGTTTAATGAAAATACCTTTGAGGAATCTCTAAGTTGTGGCTTCAGATTCATAACTTGTGGCACGATTACTTGAATTAAAGGCATCTGAACAGAAAACCCATCCAGGTTTCTTGAAGATGTGTAATGTATCAATTCAGAAATGACTGCAAACAAATAGCACATGGTTAATAACAATTAGTTTCAATAAATAATATTATAAGTTTTTCTTTTATATTACCATTCACGGCTGCCTCTGAAAGAACATCAGAAGTTAAGCTAGAGAGAGCTGTTAGCACCAATGGGTGCGTAGCCAGAACAGATGCAGGGATCCTAAAAACATCAAAATAAATAAAATAATTAGCAAACTCAGAACAAAAGGCGAAGATCGTTGTTTAAGTGTTAATTAACGCATTTAATCCGCAGTACGAAAAATATACCTATGTCTTAACCGAAGCCAAGATGAAAATGCCTCCAGAGCCTGAATGTAACTTTATGGCTTAAATAGATTAAGAATTGAATAATTTAAATTTCTAAATATCTAGTTTCTAATATGGTGCTAACATATATGAATACATGTGTGTGTGTAATTTACAAGCTAGATGCTTCAACTGGGTTGATATATATTTACATTATACACACGGAAATAAATAACGTGTAATGTAAAGTATTGATTAGCATGGTTTAAGCACCTCGTACTGAATATAGACTTAAGAGTCTCTCACAAAAACATTATTTTTTTTGTTTTTCATGATTTATAAAGTAATTTTTTAAGCATATAATTTGCATTAAATCTATGAATGTGTGCACTAGGCCTAGCAAACTGGGAGGGATCAGGTCACAAGTCAAAACGGGTTCTGACAAATTGAGCCCGGGTGAAAACCGATCGTTTGAAAAAAAAAGGGATCAATTTGGTTCGGGTCAATATGGGTTCTGTGCAAAATGAGTTCGAGTCAAAACGGGTCATTTTAAAAAAGCATCAATTGGTTTTGGGTCAAAACAGGTTCCAGCCAAAACAGAGTGGGTTGAAATTAGCGTATGCATGTATGAATATACGTGTATGTATAATTACAAAATAGAAAAAAGATGAATTCGTGTTTTTAGTAATGCGAGTACAAATTAACACGAGATCTCACCTGTTCTTTTAATTCTGGAATATTTAAGCAAGCGGTCAAAATACCGAGTGCAACATCCATTGTAGAGACAAGTTCATCTTCAAATTTCCGGCGTCTATCAGGACGAGCGGCTATCTTGTAATTAAATACTTCCTAATATTAAATTCATAGAAGTTTAATAGCATGCATTAGTATGACATCAGCTAAAAGTAAAGACAGTATGTATATAAAAGTGTGAACCTCAGGTAAGACTCTAAGAAGCTCCAAGAAACTTGGAACAATATCCGGGTGCGCACTCATTTCAGCTCTGAGCCAATTCATTATGCCACCATTACCCCAATCTTCAGCCGAGACTTGGACAGCCAATGCAGCAACCGCGAGACTAATCTATATAACAATGCACCGTACAGTTTAATCCTGTCGGGTTGACGAGCTGAATTGTTCAACCCGAACACGGCCCGTAGTTTTATTTGTGTCAAAAAGATCAGCCATAACCCTCATACACTTAAAATCGTGTAACCCAAACACGTTGCACGGCCCATTTAACCCACTTTTCAAAGCAAGTTAAATGGGTTGGTGGATGATAACTAAGTTGTAAAAGTGTTAATCGAGTTGTCCGGTTGAAAGAACATGGGTTAAACGGGTCAGAAACGGATCAGGGTCGAACTGTTTAACGAAACGGGTTTAACAGGTCGACCCAAACATGATCGTATATTTATTCCTGTCAAAAACATCAACCATAACCCCCAAACACTTAAAATCATGTAACCCGAACACGATCCGCTTAACCCACTTTTCTAAGCGTATCAAACAGGTGATAGCCAAGTTGTACACGTGTTAATCAAGTTAGTCGGTCGTTAAAAAATAGACCAAAAGGATTAGTGGGCTGACTTGTTTACCTAAACAGGTCGACCCAAACACAACCCGTTTTGTAAACATGTAACATATGCCAACCCAAAACCTGATTACTTTGTGTCGTTTATGTGTTGTGTCAGAAATTTCTACCCCTAGTCAGCACACATGGCATGTGCACACATTTATGTAAAAAGCTGTAGACAGTAGTACCTGTGTTCTAACTTTAGGTGGGCCCTTGTGAAATGTTTTCAATAAGTTCTGCAATTAAAAGTCAAAACGCCAGCCATCAAACAAACTCCTAACATAATTAGAGAAACTGCAAAATTCTTTACTCACGTTTAGCGAGTCACGTAGGGGACGGAATGCTTCAGAAGGCAATTCTTCAAAATCTCTCTGCACCTGTTAACAGAAACAAATATTTCCTATGAAAATTAGAAGTAAAAAATCAAATTTTAAAGCACAAACTTTGAAGAACAACTTCCTTGACTAAAAAATCAAAGACGAATAAAATTACCTTACTTCTCAAAGTCTGTGAGCAAAAAATTAGCGTCTCCACGTTACTACTTGAATCATGAAGCAAATTATCCGAAACCTACACAAATTGAACAAACGTCAATTAATATAATTTAACTTTAACCGACACGTTAAGAGTCAAACAAGAACAGCTCTAGAATTATTATCAGGCCCACGGAACACATGTCAACTTATCTGGTCCATCTTTAATTGAACACATAAAACTAACAGTCACAGTCACTCGCGAAATCGAACTACAATTAACCGAAATCACATAACATCATGCATAAGAAATAGAATAAATATTAATACATAAGGAAGTGATCAATTTTGTGATAATATAACTGATTAAAGCATCTTATCAATATGTAATTAGTAATAATATAAGTAAAATTAGAGCTTCTGGCTTCTGGTATGATAGTGCAACCCTAATTGTAATACTCCAGAGTAATTAACCCCAATTAATCACACGTAACTAACAACTGGATAGAAAACACTAGTGATTGAAGACCTACGCATCGAATTGATTAATTGAATCGAATGAGTAGGAAAATGGAACCTGCCAAGCGTCGAGTGTGCGTTGAAAGTTTTGGAGCCAGCGATCGGCTTGAGAGCGAACGGCGTCGTCTGGATGATGATAGAGTGCGTTCAATGCGTCTTTCACAATGTTCTCGTGCGCCATGAATCCAACAAACTCAACTACTGAAATATATATATATATATATATATATATATATATATATATATATATATATATTAGTCTGGTTAATACAGGGGTTTTGATTTAAAAATAGTAATGATTAGAGGATGGGTTGTATGCGTGTATAAAATGTATGATTTATATTTTCGCGCTTTCAAGGGTTCTGGTACTTGCAATTTGGGGTTCCGTGTATATGTATATGTAGTCATCAGCCGTCGTCGTATGTATGTTTGATGTTTCTTTGATTACAATCGGTCAGTCGACGAGTTCAAATTTGCTTCCGGGTCGGGCTCATTTCGCCGTTAATGTACAAAACAAATTATTTGGGTTAATGATTAATGAAAGCATAAGAATCGTCATATTATTATTGGTGTAAAATCGCTTGGTTATAAAAAGATAATCCAATAACCATATGAATAATTATATGCTTACACCTTTAGGATTTACATAAATTTTATATAGGTTTTACACGTTTTGAGAGGTCTCCAACCTATACTAGTCACTTTCTGATTGATCGGGAGTTTAGTTGGATAATTCAAAGAAAACACATGAACGATCATGCAAGTTGGTTATGAAAACTCGTATCAGTTATACCAATATAGACGAAAGACGGGTGTATTATCACAATGTTTCAGTTAACAAATGTCGTTATCATCGACAGTTAGACAGTTGTATTAACGGAAAGTCCTCATCGGAAGACTCCATAAATGGATACTACAACAGAAAGACGGGGTAACATTAACCATTGACCATTTGCCATTAGATTTACAATTGATCATTAGTTGTTAACTATTGATAATTATTACAACTAATGATCAATTTACATGCAAATATGAAGCAACTTTCAACAGCAATTCAATATGATAGCATAAAATTTTATAACATTCAACGAGACCCGCACTAGAGTAGTGTCTCTAGTCATTGCCCCCATGAACCTTGGATCCGTTAATTCACTAAACAAGAGTATGCATAATGAGTGAGTACTCCATACATTCTTACTCATGTCAATCTATTTCTTATTTACCTTATGTCTTTAAGGGGGTATTTGAGTGAGCTTCTAAAACTTGCTTATTTGTTGTTGAAAGCAAAATGTGTTTGGTAAAGCTCCTCCAAAAGCTTCAAAATGGAGCTTTATAAAAGTGGTTTTTACTTTTCAATAAGCAAATAAACAAATCTAAAGGCTCACTCATACACCACTAAGTAAATTTCGATAAACTAAAATGAGTTGATGACACTAAAATCATAAATGTAAATTGTGATAAACGTAATGTAGTCAAGTAGTTGCTTAACTAGTTTTATTTATCGACGCCACTATGCATTTAAAACACTAGTGTGTGTATTTATACGCCATTCACGTTCTTTTTTCTAAGTTTTTATAACGGAATTATTTGAAAGAAAAAGAAATGACTTTTGACTATCAGGTTACTTGTGTTTCAAAATGGATATTGTAAATGATTATGATTTAGAACATGATTAATAATTTGTGTTTAGTAACACCTATTTTCTAGTATGATTATGTTCTTATAAAGTTTTTATCATTACACAAACCATAGGATATACGAGATATAAAGTTGTGTTTGTACAAACTTAAGAAAAATTTAAAAAGAAATGATACGAGTATGATTCTTTGTCTCTATATATAGAAATATATGTTCTTTTATATGTTCTCTCTTTAGATGGTGGTTCCTTAAAATGAAATGTGGATTTGGGCTGTTCCTTTAACTGAAAGCAATGGCAACAAACAAGAGATGGTGGTCTGGTTTTCCTTTCAAAGGTTCAATTAATGTGATCTTTACATTACTTTTGGAGTTTTGGTTTATTGATTTTAAACTTAAAATTGAACAAAATGTATAACACCTGTTTAAAATTTTTTAAAGCTTTTTAAATGAATTTCTTTGGTTGAGTAGCTTTTACTTTCTTTCACATTTTGGTGAAATAATTATTTATCGTATCTTTCATCACACATAAAGTCAAGTGTTATATTTATTCAATACTAATAGTAATATAGTATGTGTTTTTAAGTTTTTTAACCTTTTGACAATTTTATATATTTTCGTTCTTTATATGTATGAGTATGATGCATACCACTTGGTGAGTTGGTGTAGTATAGGACAGCTTAACCCTGAAATTAATACACATAATAACTAGCTTTTATATTTGATTTAACCTTGCAAATTTATTTGTTTTGATATAATTACATAAAACAACATTAATCCATGATCCCATTCTTAGATGTCAAACTCCAGTAATCAGTTTATCTATCACTACAATAGTTATTACTATTAACAGTTTCTGCCATTTAGTGTCAACCAAGTTCTAGCTTGAACACGATTCGTAATCAATACTTTGGAGCTCAAGTTTACCCCCAAACACTTATTATAGAAACACAACTTTTTGAAAGAAAAAAAAAACACATTTTGATACAGTATTTTGAAAAGTAGTGTTATATGTTTATAATCTAAAAATGGGTTCTTTGTTATCTCAAAGTGAATTCAAAATGACTGAAAATAATGTATGTTTTCGGTTTCATAGCATCAAGAACATGGCCAAAAATCCTATTGATTGGAAGGTATTTCTTTTGGTGTATACTCAGATTTAATGAATATGGTAATTTACGCAATTAACTTACTTAATAGAATCAACCTATATGTCGTGCCACCTATAACACACAATCTTTTTTTTTTTAATTCTTAAAGCATTCACATCATATCCATCATATTTAATGAGTTTTGTTTTTATAATATAGAGGATAGTTTAGGATGTTGTGAGCAAAGTGGATAATATACAATGATTTTTTTGTAAATCTGAAAAATTAATGTTCACCCCATATAATTTTTTAATATTTGTTGAAAGTGGTTGTAAATGAATGAGAGGATAAATGTAATGATAAAGTATGAAAAAATATTATTTAATTGAAAAAAAATAAAGAGAAAATGTATGTTTTTTAGTGTAATTTTGGATTTGAAGATATGAGAAATGATGGGAATGCTATGGGAATACTCTTAAGGTCTAAGAGCATTCGCATTTCATCCATCATTTTTTTACCATATAATTTAAAGTTTTAACTAAAATTCATACTTTTTAAAATTTAATACTCATTTTTTAAAATCTCTCACAACCCATCCACCATTTTTATATTTATTTTACCCACAAATAATTATTTTATTATATTTTTTATTTTTATACACTCGCAATAATTTAAAGAAGGATGAATAGTAACTTTTTATATATAAAAGGTTGGTATAACAACTTTTAATAATTTAGAGCTGAGGTAAACAAATGATAGATGGGATGAAGATAGTTTTTAATATATATATATATATATACATACATACATACTAGCTTTAGAGCCCGTGTCACACACGATATGATTCAAATTATAAAATTATAAGTAAAGCAAATAATAATTATATAATATATATGAAAAAATGTATTATACCTATGCATGTATCTATACTATGTATACATAAATTAATTTTATTTATATCACAAAATGATTTATTTTAAATGAGCTTAATAAAAAAAATGCATATGCAGAAACGTACACGAGAACTCTCTTTATATTGAAAATTTTATTCTCAGTGTTGTATACGTATAATTGAAAGAATTTTGGTTATTAACCAATTTCGGGAATAAGACTTCTTATACAATCGTAGTTTTAGTCACTCGGCCTAAATACAGATTTTATGTTACCTTTATTGATATATTTATCAGTTTATCACTCATCGAAGGAAAGGGGAACATTAAATTGTAACGACGGATGTTCTTCAAAAACTATGTTTTGCTGAGCTACACCATAAAAAAGATTTTGATAAGTTTCAGGGAGCTTCTCGACTTTGTCATAATGACAACATAAAAATAACATGTTAACTCATTCTATTTTGGGAATATTTTGCTTCATTTGAGCATAGTTTTGCATGACATTCTTCCAATACAACGTTCTGATCACCATTGAAGGAAAAGTTAATACTTACACTAATACTTCAAATTTGATAAAAGTTAGAAGAATTGATAGGTCTGAGGATGGCATGTTGAAAGTGTTTGCAATCTTTTCTTAAATTTTAATAGTCGAAGGAAAAATAGTCAATTTGCCAACTCCCGAACCTTTTGATTATTTCCAAAAATGCCGTTGAAAATAATTTTGAAACCCAAACCATGTTTAAAATTCTAACTTTCATCTGTTTGACATTTTCAAGTCAACACCTTGAACCCGTAACAAATTTGATAATAAATCTATTTACATTCTAAAACTTTTAAAAATACTCAGATCTCCCATTTTTAACCCGTAACAAATTTTGATCTAAATATAGTTGACTTGTACCACATAATCTATTTATCAAATTTTGACCCATAAAATCAAATTTAAATTCCACAAAAAAACCCGAAACAACTCTTGATAAAAAAAACTAAGAAATTAAATATGATAAACTTTGTTATGTCTATAAATGATTGGTATATACTATTCTTACATTTTAACATATATATAGTTTACTAAATTAACCGAAAAGTAAATGGATAAATTTAAAGCATAGATATATAATTTGTAACAATTTACAACATCAATAATAATAATAATAATAATAATAATAATAATAATAGATAAACTGATTGATTTAAAAAAATGGATCGACTTTTAAGCATATATTTATAATTTAATGATTAAAAATTACTTTATAAAATGAAAACATATTCAAGTTTTGTTTTTCTTTACAATACATAGTACAATATGTTAATGATAACATCTGAAATTGTATTCTTTTTAATCTTTGACAAACATGGTTTGTTGTAAATTTTTGGATTTCATCAAGTATCTTGGAATATATAGTAAAATAATATGTTAATATTTATTTTTATAAAAATGTATAGATATAATATAAATAGAGTATAAAAGAAAAGTGAATAATTATTGATACATTACATATATTATAGTCACTTAAGATATTAGTTTTGGAGAGAAAAGAATTAACCAAAAGATGACAAGTGTCTACAATTATTTTATTTTATTAGAATAGGTAGATATTTAAAAATTTAAAGATGATAGATGTGATGAGAATGCTTTAATAGTCAACTTTTTCAGATCTATCGTTTTTTTAGTAACAAATATTCACATTCATTTATCATAAAAACATTAAAAATTTTAAAACGGTGCCTCGCGACTATTAAATATAAACAAATTGAGTGTGACACCAATATCACAAGCGTGTTTTTTGGCATAATGACAAAGCAATGATGTCTTGAGAAGTTTTCATTCAGACAACTAAAAACAAATTTGTGAATTCTTCGTGAGAAAAATATATGCTATCAGTTAGTTGTGAATTCTTCATGGCAAAACATATGCTATCAGTTTGTACGATAATTTGGATGTTATGTGAGGCTTTCCTATTTTAATTTTCTGAAATGTGTTTTTTTATATAGCTAAATGACCATGATCATTTTCTATTAATATAAAATGAACATCAGTTTATAACACATTGATGGTACGCTATGTTATTTTTAATGCAGTAAGTTTTATTGGCTGAAAATTACCTTGAGTAATTAAATATTATGAATACTTACAGTCTTGTAAAAATAAATTATAATATTGTATATGCATTCAGAATGTCAACAATATTATTTATTAAAAAAAAGTCCGGAAACATCTAAGCAAATTGAAATGCTCAACTGCTGAACCCGACAACTCTGATCCACTAAATAAGGGCACATATAAGTAGCCCATTACCACAAGCAAATCAGTCACATTACTGGGCCTCTGTCCAAAAAATAGCCTCACGCGTCACGCTTCCCACCTGATTTTTCTGACGATTGATGTGTGCACTTTGATTAGAGGTGCACAGAAAAACCTATAGAAACAACCCGAAACCGGGTATTGACTAACCCGTTCTATACTTGATCATACCCCCACCGGTTATATATTGGTTTCATAACCTGTGATACGAAACCGGTCTAACACGGGTATACTAGACCGAATAGGTCAAAACCTAATAAAGAAAACCCAGTTTTGTGGCAACTAACTTCGATCATATTCAACTAAGCTTGGAAAAGCGACGGGTTGTGCGGGTTATATGACGAGTCAAAACATGCTAACGAGTATTGTGCTGTTAAAGAAAAAGGTTGTAAATTGTTTGTCTACTTGCCCAAGTGTACGTGAGAGTTTAGGTTGACTTTTTTTTCTTGTTTAACAAATGTCATTTAACGAAAAATTTGGCCTTAATTGAGAAGAACACAAAAGGTGAGACTAAAGCTAATGATCTAAGAAGGTTACTTTTATCAACTACATGGACTAAGACTGTAACTTATTATTATACTAGAATGGAAACAGTCGAAGTACAACAATTTGTATTTGACTACCATGCTAAAGAGTGATCATGTTTGTTGTCATGTAACAATATGGTATCAATTTCCACATAGGCCTCATAAGAGAATATGTTGTCCCTTGGCCAACATGTTTACCTACTATTATATGGAGGATAAGAATATGTTGTCCCAAAAGCTTAATTGTGTAGTTCTTCTCACATTCACAACTAATGTGTGTGAAATGCATTACAAGTATCCAAGCCTAAACATTCCTAGCTTATGTTATAGTATCTTTATTGTTAACGTCAATGTGAGATTTGTATAAGGTGTCACAACCCATTTCATATATGAGTAGTGAGGAATTGAATGATTTTGTTTTGTTGGTTGTTGACCAACGGAAAGAAAGGCCCTAAACTCATCATCATCTACAAGGTTCACTGCATCATCGTAAACATGAAATGAGTGGCTATGTATCAACAACAACAACAAACGTACCCAATAAATCCCACAAATAGCAAAAGCTATTGGTAGGGCCTGGGAAGGATGTGACGTAAACAGACCTTACCTCTATCCATGAGGATAAAGAGGCTGCTTCCAAAGAGACCTTCGAAGCAAATGTCCCCTAATACCACCCCAATAGTTTATGAGTGGCTCTGTATCCTTTTAAACAAATGTCACCTAATATACCACCCCAATAGTTTGTTTTGCCTACAAAGAGTCACAAATTTGTTATTGTTACCCAAGTAGAAACTTCCCAAGAGATTAACAATCCTAAATGTTCTCATCCAAGTACGTTTAATTGTGGAGTTTCATATCATCCAATACCAATGCTTCCAAAGCACACTTATGATATTGGAGGTGAACATCCATTATGTACCAATCTATCACTTGTTGACAGACGACTTGCATGTGTATAAGATGTCACAATAGCCAGTAGTAGTGCACGACAACTTTTCAAAGCAAATGACACATACCACTATCACGTATGATATAAGTCTTACAAGTATAACAAGATATTTACCTTAAATTAGTTTTGCACACAATAACAAACCTTCTATGCTTAATACTTCGCCATAGGTGAATAACATGGAATTTACTCGACTAGCTTCTAAGCTTTCTTAGAAGACCAACATGAATAATGCTCAACAAACCAAAATTAGCCCCACAACCAAGGACGCTACACTGGAAAAAAGCCCCTAAAGCGCTATTGCATTAATGGACAGATGGGCTCAAGAGACAGGACCACAACCAATTTCAACCAATCAAAATGCCACACTAATACTTTTTATATAAAAAAAGAATTAAACAATAATTGTGTTTTCAGTTAAGCCATGGTATGTTTTTTAATGAAAAGTTAGTGAATGTCCACATGCTTACGTGGCAGTGACATGACAGGGTGTTATTGATGGTTGAGTAAAAGTTAGTTAATTTTATATATTAATTAGTTAATTTTAGTTAAATAAATGAATGAACATTGGTACTTCAAGCATTGTTATGTGTTTTCATGACATTGGAAGTTAAGGAGCTTAAACGAGCTAATTCAGAACCATCCAGATGAAGATTAAGCAAGCCTTGAGAAGATGCAAGCATGGGGAAACATGTATTGAGGGGCAAGAAGGATTCGGGAGAGGATTGGATAAGAAACCTGAAGCCGAATCGAAAACTGAACAAGACGGGTTACTAGGAAAGTGTCTTTTAGTAAAACGGGCATATCTCGACCTAGAAAATGAGTTACGGAATCCATAATATATGAATTTTATGTTTCTTAACGAGACGAATCTGAATATGAAGTCAGTTGCATCTTTGCGTATCGCAAAGATGCAGGAGGGGCAACTTCGCGATACACAAAGATGCTTAAGTCGGCCAAAATTTAGGTTTTTCCCTATATAAACTCATTAGCCTCACCATTCGGCATATTACGAATTCCAGAGGCAGAAGAGGTGTTCTAGGGCGACTTTCAGCCATCCCGAAGCTTCCGGTTCCATCATCGATCGTATGTTCATCAAGATAAGTGCTTTAACGATTATGTCGATGTCCGGCTAGTCGTGTGTGTTCGTTCTAGGCTAAGGTTTTGTGTGAAATACTGTTATGATCAGATTCTTATGCTTAATGATTATAGCTTGATTGATTTTATATGAATTTGTCTTGCTTAATTAGTTATTTGGTTGATTAAAGTTTGTGTTTGCGATTATTGATTTGTGTAACGTTTGTTTGGTTGTTCATCAACATTTAGGGTTTAAGCTCTTGTATCATTGAACTAAAATCATCAAACCTTATCATTGAGTTAGTTGTCCTAGACATAGATTTGACAATTGTGGAGTCCGGGTTCATTTGTGTCAACAATTCGGTTAGGGTATCGTTTGTCATCATAAATCAAACCATAGGACTAGCAATTATTATAACTCCAAAGACGAGAGAATCTGTGATTAACGTATGGAACACATAACCCGAACCTAGAATGAATACTTTTAATTAATATTGTTTACAAATCTTTTTAAGTAATCATTAGTTTTAATTAATCTTTTTTCTAAAAACCGCTTGACATCGTCTGTCCGCTTAGATTAAATAATTAGTTATAAATTAAATAAACTTGCACTTTCATTGAGTCCCTGTGGAGACGACCTTACTTATCCGTACTGGTATTTAAGTCTTTAATTAATTGTTTTTGAGTAGACCGCGACAGCCTACGTCAAAATGGCGCCGTTGCTGGGGACTTAACGCGCAAAGTGATAGTTTAGTTTAG
The DNA here is from genome assembly GCF_021521415.1 of Bidens hawaiensis. Classification (NCBI taxonomy): domain Eukaryota; kingdom Viridiplantae; phylum Streptophyta; class Magnoliopsida; order Asterales; family Asteraceae; genus Bidens; species Bidens hawaiensis. The sequence goes on from NW_027491136.1 coordinate 1,429,656, forward strand.
TAATTTAGTTTCAGGTTTTTTTATATTTATTCGTTTGATTTTACGCAAGGTATTTGTGTTTCTCATGTGTGTAGGTAACTCAAGATGACGTGGAGTTGGGTTTATGACCCACATGAAGGATATAAGGTTGTGGATGGTGATTATTTGGAATATCCATATTCATATGATGAACCATCTTCAGCAAACCCTCAAAGCTACTACAAGTCAAGTGAATATGATAGTGATGGACCTAAGACGCCAACTTTTCTAAGTTACCGAGAGGAGGAAGACTACTATTATGATGAGTACGGCCAACCGGTATACAAAGAAGTCCCTTAATATTATAATCATGGTGGTACTTATCAAAGGAATTACTGCAAGATCAAGAAGACTCCTCCAGTAACAATGAAGAGTCTATGAAAGACGTTATGGATTTTCTGAAAGAGATGAAGAGAGATCAAGAAGCTCAAAATAAGGCTATAAATCAAAGGTTAGAGCTTCAGGAAACGTTTAATGCTGCCCAAGATGAACTGATGAGTCAGCTATTAGAAGAGGTAGCCAAAATTAAACGAGAACGAGAGCAGTTGGCTAGTGGTGTTGTGGCTGATAATGAAGTGATAGATGAGGTTCAAGCGATTTTAGAGCACGAAGTGGAGGAAGAGGTTGTGGAGATTAATACCACAACATCTCTGTCAATCATTGAAGAGTCAAATAGTGCAGTGGTGTGGTTGAAGATGATGATATAGAGGGAGAGATTTCAGATTTCTTGGGGCATGAAGTTGAAAGTTTAGACCAAGTTGAAGACATAGAATCTATTGAAGAACTGGTTATGGAAGTAACCCAGGTCGTGTTTGATGATTATGATGTAGTAGGAGAGGAGCCCGAGCTGTTGGAGCATAGAGTTCAATGCTTAGACCCAGTCGAAGAGGTATCACCCGCTAAAGAATCAAAGACTAAGATAGTTTCAGATTATCCCAATCATCCTCCATTACACATTATTCATATTGATAAAGTTTGGTATGATTATTTGAAATCGAATAAAAGGAAGGTGAAGATGAAGAATAATGGGCAACATGGTAAGAAGTGGTCTCACGTGGGTACTATAGATGTGTCCAACCATGAGGAAGCAAGTCTGGACACGACAAGTCAAATACCGAGCTTACATGGTAAACTCAATGGGAAAATGTTCGGTTCGACCCCGATCAACATTTGATTTTTTGAAGATAAGAAAGAGCGTGTGGGCTCAATGTGTTAACCATCGAGTACATGCTGGAAATTCTAGAGGGAAATTTGCATTAACACCAGCCCGTATTGGTTTATTGGACATGCTGAACATGAAGGAGGAAGTAGAGCCGAGACGTGTTCGCTACCAAGATTTCGTAGGAAACTCAGCAGGTAAATGTTCCATGCGACCACCATAACCGCCAAATCAGGTAACGGTCCGGCTGAAGACCTTAACAAAAACTTAGCGCTAACCGGGAGGCAACCCGGCCTTGTATTCAGGTACGTGTATATTTTTGTTGTAGTTGAACTTTGTGGGTGTAGTTCACTATAAACCCTCATGAGACCATACTCGTCCACCCGGGCTACCGGAGGGTTTAAAGGGTTTGTTGCATACGCTAAATGCAATCGTGATTCCTACGAAAGTGAGTTAGGTCTTTTAACATTTTTACTCGTTTAACAAATTTGGTTATGAAATTAATTAATATTGATTGGTAATTTAAAATCAATGGTTTTGCAATTTTAACATTTGTGAGAAGCTTGCTTCTACATGTTTGAGAGTTTGCAGATTTTATTTTGAGAGTTGAAGAGGTAAACTCACCGAGAGATCACCGAGGGCACGCGAGTTGCACATGAGAGTTTTATTTTCTATCAGGTGATTTCGCTTTCATAATCTTCTTTATTTTATTAGTTTTTGTGTTACAAGTGTAATTGTATTTGTGTTATTTAGTAATAACCACCATCACATTAGGCCCGGTTTTAAAATTGTCAAAATGAATTTTAACCTCGTCCCTATTTTTATTTGATAAAATTTTAAACATTGAGGACAATGTTTGCCTCAAGTGTGGGGATGGGGGAGAAATTGGAAATTTAAAAGTTTTAATGTTCCTTGAATTAAGGTTTTTTGCAAAATAATGGAAAATGATAGAAAAAATCGGGGGTTATTTTTCAAAATTATTATATAATATGAGATAAATAAAAACGGGAACACACTTAATTTAGGATGTGTCGGTAGGCTCAGCCTTGAGAATGAACGGATAATTTGGTTGTAGACTTAATTGAACTTTAAATGCTTGATTTTTAGTGGGAAACGCTTTCAGGGTTTTGTTTGTTTAGCTAGGCCTGTGTAAGAACTGGAATGAAAGATTAGGTCATACTCAAGCCTTTCTATTAGATTTGATCACCAAAAATATATTTTAATATGAATAGTTTATAGTACAATAGTTGGATAGGCTTAACGTTATAGTATGCTAGATGGCTTGTGATATAAATATAAATGAAAATACTACTAGTTTAAGTGGCTAACACTTCATAGGCGTATGGTTTTATGGCCTAAAATCCTGTATTGATGGGATGCTCCGGGGTTCGGAGACCATGGGTCGGTATGCGGTTTATCATCTGGGTATGCGTAAATCCTAAGTGGATTTATGTATATTAAATAAGCTTAAAAAGAGCAAACCCGCAATTTATCTGCCAATTCATAAGTCATTAAACATGATCACAAAAAGTGTTTTAATAGTACACATTCACTACTGACTTGATCATACACACTGTTAGTCATATGGGGTCCCCGTGCTCGCGTCTCATTACCAGTAAGAAACAGACCACACGGGACACGTCATATGTAAGCTCTACAGATGAATTCGTGCCTACTCACGTATGGTGATGGACTTCGGGGTATTGCTTGATAATGGGGGTATGTCATGTAGTGGGGGCTATTTACTAGTTGGTTACCTAATTATACTTTAATCGTATCTAATGGTCATTTTAGTAGACTTTAATACTTAAGTTTAGGTTTTGGTTCGATAAAATATCCAAGATTGTCTTAGCTATTACATATGGGCTTGAAAAATTGTTCAAATGTGCAAAAATTTTGATCATCTAATTTTAAGGTTTAAGTCAAGTTGGGGTGGTCTGGTTCGGTAAAACTATAATGAAGCATGGTAAGGCGGCTTCAGGGCCTTGAAGTGTGGGTTCTATTTTAATCATATGAACTAATAAAACGGTCGCACCTTATTTTTCCCGGTAAGTATTGAGGCATGGGTTTAAGGGGACAACAATATCGGCAATCGCGGATTTTGTGTTCTTTTGTGCTTAATTAAGATAATCTATGAAGTATTTTGAGAATGATCTCTGATTCTGATTCCATTGCAAAGTTTTTTTCGGGACGAAAAAAAGATAAGTGTGGGGATGTGATGGTTGGGTAAAAGTTAGTTAATTTTATATATTAATTAGTTAATTTTAGTTAAATAAATGAATGAACATTGGTACTTCAAGCATTGTTATGTGTTTTCATGACATTGGAAGTTAAGGAGCTTAAACGAGCTAATTCAGAACCATCCAGATGAAGATTAAGCAAGCCTAGAGAATATGGAAGCATGGGGAAACATGTATTGAGGTTTAAGAAGGATTTGGGAGAGGATTGGATGAGAAACCTGAAGCCGAATCGAAAACTGAACAAGACGGGTTACCAGGAAAGTGTCTTTTAGTAAAACGGGCATATCTCGGCCTAGAAAATGAGTTACGGAATCCATAATATATGAATTTCATGTTTCTCGACTAGACGAATCTGAATATGAAGTCAGTTGCATCTTTGCGTATCGCAAAGATGCAAGAGGGACAACTTCGCGATACGCGAAGATGCTTAAGTCGGCCAAAATTTAGGTTTTTCCCTATATAAACTCATTAGCCTCACCATTCGGCATATTACGAATTCCAGAGGCAGAAGAGGTGTTCTAGGGCGACTTTCAGCCATCCCGAAGCTTCCGGTTCCATCATCGATCGTATGTTCATCAAGATAAGTGCTTTAACGATTATGTCGATGTCCGGCTAGTCGTGTGTGTTCGTTCTAGGCTAAGGTTTTGTGTGAAATACTGTTATGATCAGATTCTTATGCTTAATGTTTATAGCTTGATTGATTTTATATGAATTTGTCTTGCTTAATTAGTTATTTGGTTGATTAAAGTTTGTGTTTGCGATTATTGATTTGTGTAACGTTTGTTTGGTTGTTCATCAACATTTAGGGTTTAAGCTCTTGTATCATTGAACTAAAATCATCAAACCTTATCATTGAGTTAGTTGTCCTAGACATAGATTTGACAATTGTGGAGTCCGGGTTCATTTGTGTCAACAATTCGGTTAGGGTATCGTTTGTCATCATAAATCAAACCATAGGACTAGCAATTATTATAACTCCAAAGACGAGAGAATCTGTGATTAACGTATGGAACACATAACCCGAACCTAGAATGAATACTTTTAATTAATATTGTTTACAAATCTTTTTAAGTAATCATTAGTTTTAATTAATTCTTTTTTCTAAAAACCGCTTGACATCGCCTGTCCGCTTAGATTAAATAATTAGTTATAAATTAAATAAACTTGCACTTTCATTGAGTCTCTGTGGAGACGACCTTACTTACCCGTACTATTTATAGGTATTTAAGTCTTTAATTAATTGTTTTTGAGTAGATCGCGACAGCCTGCGTCAGTTGTTCACTTTTTAGTTAGGAAAATTGGTTTTGAATACTCCCAACTATGCCCTGTTGGCAAATAACAGACCCAACTTTGCACTTGGCTGATGGTGGTCCCAACTAAATGGGTATTTGTTTTTAAAGGTCTGCGACTAATGAATGACTAACTCCGTTAGTCTGTTGTTGAGTTGGCACGCCTAATTGTCAAAATATTGCTTATGTGGTAGCTTACGTGGCAATCAAAGTAATAATATAATATGTAGTCTGTTTCTAGAGTTCTGATGAAAAACCCCACCATTGGACAAGAACTAAAATTGACCTAAACTTCATCGTGAAGACATGGTGATGACGGATTAGCGGCAACAGTGGTGGTGGCGAATGGTGGTGGCTGGTGTCTATGAACACGTTAGTCCGAGAGTGAGATAAAGAGATATATATAGAGAGAGAAGAGACTGTGCCACGTAAGCTGCCACATAAGCAATATTTTGACAACTAGGCGTGCCAGCTCACCAAGAAACTAACGGAGTTAGTCATCTGTTAGTCGTGGACCATTAAAAACAAATACCCCTTGAGTTAGGACCGCCACCAGCCAAGTGTAAAGTTGGGCCCGCTATTTGGCAATAAGGCATAGTGGGGAGTATTTTAAACCAATTTTCCTTTTAGTTAAATAACTACACATCTTAATCTTAAATATATATATAAACAGAATATTTAAAAGCTCTCTGGTTGCTTCCTACTTTCTCTCAAGTAATCAGATTGCTTTATTGTAAATGGAGGTTTCTTATTCATTTGACCCGAATTCACGGGTTTGGGTCTCACCAAACCCAGATAACCCCTTAAACGGGTTATAACATCTCATAATATCAAAAATTAATTTCACCAAATATTTGATTTGAAAATTCTATAAAATAGGGATGTACTAAAAATTAATATCCATCTTTTAAAAAAAATATTATTTATATTAAGAAACAATTTTATAGTGAAAAAATATAAGCGGGTCATGGGTCTTACTAAACATAGATAGCTTTTAAGCGGGTTATAACATCTCATTTATTTGTGAAACACTTTCATTATCAAACCCTATGTATATTATTACTTCCTTACAATAAACAAAATTAAAATAAAAAAAATATATAAATATAAAAAATAGAAAACGAAAACAACCTTCGTAATACAGAAGATAAAACCTAGGGATCTTATAAAGTTAGATCATAGATGTTAGGTTTAAATTTGCTATTGTTAAAAGAAAATAAGTGAAGAGGTAGGTCCCAGCAGAGCCCAGTTGGACCCGCAAGACTCACCTTAAACAGGGACGTCTGCGCAGAGACCAACTGGATCCGCAGGACCAACCATGCTCAGAGAAGTGACGTCCTTACGCGCAGTATGCAAGCTGGTCCCGCAGGAAATGCCTCCCATGGTGAAGGACTCCGCCTGTTCCCGCAGCCTCGGATACAAGCCATGAGGGAAGGCCACCCGCGCAGCATGGCTACACGCACTAGGCACTTAACTCTCCCCAGTGTCACCTGAAGGAATGAGCAAAGGCGGGAGGGGGAAAACTCCCGCCTAAATGAGCCAGTCCGTATGATGGAGGATCTTTTGTGTGATACCTGACGAGGTACAGACAAAAGATCTGACCAAGAATGCGACAGCTCACTGACAGCAGCATGGCAGACAGCACGCCACAGCACTGTGACCAATAGCCGCCGCCTACCCACCAACTCCTGCCATACCACGTGCCTAGCCTGTAGTTGGCAGAAGAGGAAGAGTGCACGACACGCCTGCTCTGTGTCAGCCGCTACCTATCCACCACTCACAGGCAGGGCACGTGCATAGGTTACAGTTGGTAGCGTGTTGGGCCGGCTAAACCCCTTGGAAACCTACCTTCGGCTATAAATACCCCAAATGGTATGACCATCTCATCTTATCATATCTTACTACATTATCATCATATTATACCTGATATCTGCTCTAGCAATCTCTTAATATACTTTTATATTTAAAGAGCAATCTAGTCTGATTCTCACGCCGGAGGGTGGTCACAAGGAGGAACCCCCCCCTTCTCAGTGACGAGCTCACGGTGTCTGTTTTGCAGGTTATCAGAAGAACCATCTTCCAAGGGTCTAACCCCTCGTGGGAAACATCTCTCCAACCCCCAGGTTGCCAGTAACTTGCCCGGGGTTCGGTTAGTGTTTCTTCATTGGCGCCATCCGTGCATAAAGCTAGAACTACAATTTTCTCCAGTTTTTTCAAAACTTTATACAAAAGATGGTTAGAGAAATTCCGGTAACCACAACCCCAGCTATTGGGGGGAATACCGGCAACACAGTTTTTACAAACACTACTCCGGCTACCGAAGCCAGAGCAAGTGAAGTAAATTTTACGAACACTACCCCACTTACTAAAGCAGGGGCAAGTGCAGTAAATGACCGCCTACTGGGATCCACCGATACCCAGTTTGAAAAACGAAGACTCCCCCGCCAGACTCTCGACGAAGTCAAGGCATGGGCGAAGGCACGACAAAAGGAATTCCAGGCTGAGTTGAACGAACGCTTGCGTTCCGTGCAACAGGCCGACGAATTCGAATACTGGGAGGATGACTCGGAGGAATCCGACTCCGACGCGAACCCTCGTCATAAGGCAAAAGGGAAGCGTAAAGAAACGGAAATCCAACCGAAAAGGCATTTTGGACAAGCCTTCAAACCAAGAAGCATAGATGGAGGTCCACGAGACTTCTCTAAAACGTTCAGACCAAACGTTACAAATGCAGGAACGTCCAAATTTGCAAGGGACATTGCTGAAGCAATCGCCCCGAAAAGTGCTAAACAAATGCCTAACATAGGCACATATGATGGCATATCTGATCCAGACGATCATTTGAACAGGTTCATAGCGGGGGCAACCGTTAGCAATTGGACGGAACCCACGTGGTGTTACATGTTCCAAATGACGCTGGTGGGGGCTGCTAGGGCTTGGTTCGATCGTTTACCGGTTAACCACATTTACGACTGGGCAGACTTCCAGCAGAAGTTTAGCCAACACTTCAGCCAGCAGCGAAAGTATACCGAGGAGCAATGGACAATCCTCAAATGCACACGGGAAGAAGATGAATCTCTGCTAAACTTCATCACTCGCTTCAACTCAAAGAAGTTAAGTTTGGGCAATATCAGCGAGGATCTTGTTCGCGCAGCCTTCATCCAGGGCGCGCAAGACCCAGAGCTTATCCGCACCCTAACGGGTAAAGATGGAATGCCATCCACATGGGATGGCATCATGACAGCAGCCAAACGCTATGCGGAAACGGAGAAGCAACTGGGTAGAGACCTTCCGCAGAACACAAACCTTTACACCCAGAGGACGAGAGAGGACAACGTCCTCACCGCCCGATTGAACAAAAAACGGAAGCAAGGCATTTGGCAGTCAAGGGTAAACTTTGACACCTCATCCGGCTTACAGCACCGATTGGGTGAAAGGGATAATGTAAAGCCGCACCGGAACTCCAGGTGGACGCCACTTACCAAAAGCGTCACTGACATATTTGCTACTGAGGAGCTCCCATGGCCAAAGCCTCCAGTAATCCGGCATCGTCACGATGCTGATCGGAGCAAGTACTGTGACTATCACAGAACAAAAGGCCACAACACCGAAGAATGCATAGACGTAAAAGACATGGTCGAAACATTCGTCAGAGATGGGACGCTCGCGCACCTCGTGGCGAAATAAAAGCTAGGCAGGCGAGTGCGTATAGAACCCCAGCTGGGGAAAACACGAACAAATTTCAGCTTCAAAATCGAGACTACATGCTGCGTAAAGAACGAGATCCCGAACCAGGTGCGTATCGGCTCGATGGCACTCCCATCCCAACATGGAAGGGAGTTCAATTACACAGTTTGCATGTAATCAATTCCAATTTGTAAAGAGAAGGCCAAGAGCCACTTCTAATGGAAATGATTCTCTTTAAGAATATCGAAGCTGATGATTTTACATTTATACTTTTCTGAACACTAATATGCCGGTTTCCACCGCATAATTACGTGAAGTCATTGCATGGGAAGGCGGTCCTACCCGCACGAACCCAATAACGTGACAAACCTTCACGCAGCTCAGTTGAAGGGGAAAAAGTTCAGCACCCAAAAATGAAAGTGCCGGTCTATCCGCATGAATCATTAAGGAAACTGAATAATAACCTGTCAACAACCGCGCGTCGAACGGTTAAAACTATCCAACACTGGTGACGACATTCACATTACGTGAAGTCGTCGCGTGGGAAGGCGGTCTTACCCGCACGAACCCAATAACGTGGCAAACCTTCACGCAGGTCAGTTGAAAGAGTTCATCCCATTAAATGAAAGTGCCGGTCTATCCGCATGAATCATGAAAGGAAAATGAACACTAACCTATCGACAACCGCGCGTCGAACGGTTCAAAACAAAATTCTTAAAAAGATGAGAAAAACCTACACGCAGGTCAGATAAGGGTAAAGTTCTGCCATCCTACTAAGTGCAAGTGACGGTTCTACCCGCACAATCACGAAAGAGGAAGCAAAACTTCACCTATTATCAACCACGTTCAAAGGTTAACTTATCCTCAAAAGATGAGAAAAACCTACACGCAGGTCAGATAAGGGTAAAGTTCTGCCATCCAAGTGCAAGTGACGGTTCTACCCGCACAATCACGAAAGAGGAAGCAAAACTTCACCTATTATCAACCACGTTCAAAGGTTAACTTATCCTCAAAAGATGAGAAAAACCTACACGCAGGTCAGATAAGGGTAAAGTTCTGCCATCCTACTAAGTGCAAGTGACGGTTCTACCCGCACAATCACGAAAGAGGAAGCGAAACTTTAACCCACTATCAACCACGTTCAAAGGTTCTTATTCTGAACACTTGGAAAATTGCTAATTTAAACTAAGTATGCAAGTCATAAAGTTTATAAAGCAAGGAACCCAAAGAAGGAAATAACAGTCTTATACGCAAAAAGATTAATATTTCAATGATGTATTACAACAGTAGCCGGGTAACTACCCGCCTAAAAGAAATCTATACAAAGCTGTCTATCCTAACGGTGGGAAGAGATCTTCAGGATCAGGCTTCAGGGCCACCTCCGCTTGGACCAGCACCGTCTGAGCGTGGCTGCCCAAGGAAAGCCTTAAGGATGTTTAGCCCATCATCAGCAGCAGCAGCTTCATTCACCTTCTCCACCACTGGATGCGGGAAGGCAGCATACTGGTTCACAGCTTGGTCATAAGCAACTTCAGTATTAACATGGAATAAAGGGAAGTTGGAGGGCGGAAAGCCTCTCTCAGCAAACCCTAGACCAAGCAGGAAACCAGTCTTCTCCCCATCCTCATGAGAAGCGTTGAGGGCTGCGCTCATTGCATCGTCGTAAGAGGTCTCTGAAAGGACCCGACGCACAACCTACAAAAGAAAATTACAAGTTAGAACATTTTCTAATTACAAGTAGAAAAGAGAGAAAAAAAAGAGGATACCTGAGGCAACGCTTCTCGAAGTAGCCATTGGAGGGTAGCTTGCACTTCGTCACGGGCGCGTTCGGCTTCGCTTTGGTTCAGATTGGCAAGTAATACTTCCTTTGCGGCAGCCTCTTCGACGCCCTTAAGCTTCCGCTCGGTTTGGTCAAGCACCCCCCTCTGGTCAAGAATCTCTTGCAGCTTCTTGGCGTCTTCCATTGCCAAGGCATCATGAGCATGCTGAAGAGCCTTTAATTTGCATTTAAGCTGCTCATTCTCTTCGCGAAGCGGCTCAGCAACAGCCTCAGCCTTGGCAGCCCTCTCAGTTGAGTTTCGCGCAGTCTCCTTAGCCAGCCGAAGCTGTTCATTCACAGCTTGGGCAGCCTTGGAGCGGGCCTCGAGTCGCGCCTGGACTTCAACCTCGAGGGCCTTGAATGCCTTCTCCTTCTCGGCTGCGGCAGCGGCCAACTGCCGGTTCTCCTCCCGAAGAGCCCGCGCTTCAGATACATCTTTGGCGCGAGCTGCTTTTAACTTGTCGTTTTCACGACAAAGCAGCTCGACGCGGGGCTGCGTTCGGGCCTGGAGAACCCGAAGCTCATTGGTTAGCCTACCCTCTTGGTAGCTAGCCATGGCTTCCCCCAACGCGCCATGAGGAGCAGCGTGGCGAGCCCAGTCCACGCACTCCACAGGGGTGCGAAGGGTTGTCCCTCGGCGTATGTTCCATCTTGGAACATACACTTCATTGGAATCCGACACTGCAAAAGAAACAAAGGCAGTTAGGAAAAGATGACAAAAATATACAAAGAAAAAAGAACCCTACGTACCTGTAGGGTCAATAACAGGCCGATAGCCGCCAAACCCATCACCTGAACCTAAAGGAAATCCATCCAACAGGTCAAGCAGACGGGAAGGTGGCATAGATCGGCGGGAAGCCTGGCGCATACCTGATGGTCCGGCCGTCGGTGGCGGTGGCGCAGGTATAGTGGCAGCCGCTGTGGTAGCCATGTTTGGCGCCACCTTCTCAGCAACAGTAACCGCCGGCTCCGTGAAAGATGCTGTAAAAATTGCACTCACGGCCGGCGGAGACACCTCAGCTGGAACAGCCTTGGGAAGGCTGGAACCAGCGGAAGCAGGCGTAGACGCCTGGGTCGACGCCTCGGGAAGGCTGACCGAGCCTACCGTCATTGGCGGGGGAATACTTGCTCCAACTCCACCCTGGAATGCGTCAACATCCACACCTGCACAAGCAAAAGTGTTAGAAAAATTTATTTGAAACAACAAATCTAGACAAGAATTATGGAGGTACTCACGGGGTTTCTTGAGCTTGAACGCACGGACGAGCGGGGGCGAACCCGATGGAGCCGGCCTCTTGACACCGGTAACCGTCGTCGTCGCTGCCTCCCCGGAGGTAACACCTGCAGCCTCCGGAGCGGTGGTCTCCTCACCACCGGGCTTCCCCGCCACCTCTGCATTATCTGACTCCGAGTCAGATAGGATTACCGGGTCGGCCGTAGAGGCCACCTTCTCCTTGCCCTTCCCGACGGCAGCCTTTTTCTTCCGCACCAGTGGAGGACCTTCTGCGGATTCCTCAGAAGAAGAAATGTCATGAACTCCAGCAGCAGGCACAGCATTGAGAGGTTCAGGGTAGAAGATAGGCTTACCTGGCCGTCGGTGGCTCAGGATCTCTTGGCCTGGCGGGTAAACCTCCACGAACCGACCCGCGGTCTGCTCTAAGATGGGCAACTCGTTCTCGTCCAGAGCACGAGTACCCATCCGCGCGGGACCATCTTCCTCCCGCGGATTCAGGAGCGATTGAAGATCGTTACCCTCTGAAATCAACAAGAAAGTTAGAAAAAATCGTAGTCAGCAAAAAGAAACAAGACATACCATAAGGGGTAGAGTTCGAACCATATTCAAGGACGATCGGAACCTTATCCGCATTCGCCGCCTTCCACACCCGGCTCATCCCCAGCATCACCATCGCCGACTCTGGAAAACGGAAAACCGGGGACTGGACCCGGGATATCTTCGCGAACCATTCCGCCTCCTCGTAGTTGATGGCGGGAAGGTTCGGAAGCGGCTGGCCATTCTTGAACTTCATGGCAATGGGGATGGCTCGAGCGGATATGAAGAAGAACTCTCTCCTCCATGAGCGAAGACTCCGCTCGGTGGCACAAATCTTTAAACCCTTGATACGGGTTGTAAGAGTGTACCACCCTTGGATGCACCTCCAAGTATAGAAGGTCATCAGGCGGTCAACGAGGGGCTCAAGGCCCAGTATCCGGCACACCCACTCAAAGTGCCGGACCTTGGCAATAGCCATGGGGTGCACCTCTGTCAAGTGCACACCGTGCCTCTCTAGGACACGGTACACAAACTTTGTCAACGGAAACCTAAGGTTCCCATAGACAAAGAATGCAGCATAAACCCCGATCTTGCCACTTGGGGCATCGTACACAGTATGGTGGGGCTCAGGAAACTCAGGCTCGAGAGACTCGAGCATGAACTTCCTGACGATATACTGGTACAGCTCGGCAGGAAGAGAACACTGGCATTCACCAGCAGTCTTCTGGTCATCAGCATCGTGAGAAGACATGGTGGAAGAAGAGATTTCGGAATAACGCTTTACTGAAAAAGAAATTCGCCGGAAATTACTTGAGAAGAAGAGATGAAAGTGGAAAGTGTGAATTGCAAATAACCTTCTCCCCCTTTATATAGTAATCGCAATTAATGCGATGCATTTAATACGGAAGAAAGAGAAAGCAAAGGTGCAATGACACTATGACGCGTGGCAAAAACAAACTGGCAACAGCTGTCAAAAGGACGTGTGCCAGAGATTTCGCGGCCACGCGCCCGAAATCCCGTGCCCACGCGCCTGAAAAAGCAACTGGAATGACCACATAATGTCATGTCGCCATAACTTCTGGCACGTCCTGACACAGTCAGAAGAAACCGTCGCACGACGTTTCAGAGGTTTATCTTTTCACCAACTCTTCGAATTTCAAAATTCAAACTTCGGAAGTATTAAAAAGTGAGCGGGAAAATACCCCTTGCCTTGGCCAACAAGTAACCGTAAGACGGATGCGGGTACAGTGTTAAGGCAAAACCCTTCACATACCTAGCACCCGCAGGGAATTGAAGCCAAGAAAACCTTGGCCAACAAGTAACCGTAAGACGAATGCGGGTACAGTGTTAAGGCAAAACCCTTCACATACCTAGCACCCGCAGGGAATTGAAGCCAAGTATACCTCGGCAACCAAGTAACTATAAGACGGGTGCGGGTACAGTGTAAAGGCAAAACCCTTCACATACCTAGCACCCGCAGGGAATTGACGCCAGGAATACCTTGGAAGTAAAGTAACCGTAAGACGAGCGCAGGTACAGTGTTAAGGCAAAACCCTTCACATACCTAGCGCTCCGCTGGGAATTGAAACCAAGAAGGATATTCTGGGCAATGCTTGCGGAAAAGGAAATAACATCCCCGCATAGCGGGAACGTCGAGAACTACGTTGTTTGAAGCTCCAGGATGGAATTGGTGGTTTTAACATAATTGATCACTATGTTCAAAACTACCAAAACCTCATGGAGAATCCACACAACTGGGACTCAATGCTCCTGACCTGCGAGGAGGTTACAGACCTACCCGCATCATACCCAAAGACCAAGCAGGAAACTCGGGCATTTCTGCAAGTGACAAGGACTTCCCATGGAAAACCTTACAAAACCCCTTTTCAAAACCCTTTTAAGTCCAAAAGTTCACCTCACTTTATTAAACACGCATGAGAAGAACATTGGACTGGGGGGACTTGAAGAGGTAGGTCCCAGCAGAGCCCAGTTGGACCCGCAAGACTCACCTTAAACAGGGACGTCTGCGCAGAGACCAACTGGATCCGCAGGACCAACCATGCTCAGAGAAGTGACGTCCTTACGCGCAGTATGCAAGCTGGTCCCGCAGGAAATGCCTCCCATGGTGAAGGACTCCGCCTGTTCCCGCAGCCTCGGATACAAGCCATGAGGGAAGGCCACCCGCGCAGCATGGCTACACGCACTAGGCACTTAACTCTCCCCAGTGTCACCTGAAGGAATGAGCAAAGGCGGGAGGGGGAAAACTCCCGCCTAAATGAGCCAGTCCGTATGATGGAGGATCTTTTGTGTGATACCTGACGAGGTACAGACAAAAGATCTGACCAAGAATGCGACAGCTCACTGACAGCAGCATGGCAGACAGCACGCCACAGCACTGTGACCAATAGCCGCCGCCTACCCACCAACTCCTGCCATACCACGTGCCTAGCCTGTAGTTGGCAGAAGAGGAAGAGTGCACGACACGCCTGCTCTGTGTCAGCCGCTACCTATCCACCACTCACAGGCAGGGCACGTGCATAGGTTACAGTTGGTAGCGTGTTGGGCCGGCTAAACCCCTTGGAAACCTACCTTCGGCTATAAATACCCCAAATGGTATGACCATCTCATCTTATCATATCTTACTACATTATCATCATATTATACCTGATATCTGCTCTAGCAATCTCTTAATATACTTTTATATTTAAAGAGCAATCTAGTCTGATTCTCACGCCGGAGGGTGGTCACAAGGAGGAACCCCCCCCTTCTCAGTGACGAGCTCACGGTGTCTGTTTTGCAGGTTATCAGAAGAACCATCTTCCAAGGGTCTAACCCCTCGTGGGAAACATCTCTCCAACCCCCAGGTTGCCAGTAACTTGCCCGGGGTTCGGTTAGTGTTTCTTCAATAAGGCTTGTAGTTTCTTTGGACGGGGAATTAGAATATGTGGTGTTGGTGTGATGCTTTATAGCATTTGGAGAATCTTACATGTGATTCCCAGCTTGGACCGCTCACTAATGTTTAGTTACTTTAGAGCACTTTTAGTTAAAATGAGTCGAAGCTTAACCTAAATTTCAAAATGACTCCTCAAGTTTTAGATTCCGATTTTAATTTTTTTTAAACGTGCCCTTATTGCATTCCAATACGGTTTAGCATTTTTTAAAAACCAATGTTAACATTTAATAGAAATATCGTTTGTAAAATTAGTATATAAAAAATACGGTAGATTATAGTACCTATTCAATTCAAAACAAACAGGAAGAATGCCAGCTTTGAAGAATGCCAGGATGGTCGACGACCACCGGCTCGATCACTAGGTAAGCCCGATTTTTTTTTGTTTTAAGAAATTAATATATATTTTTATGCAAAAATAAATATGTATTTTAATGTTTAAACCCAATTACTCAAATCATTTAAGCCTATTTTCATATTTTTTTTGCACAACCCAAATCACAACCAGCCTATTTAAAAATTTAATTGTTTAAAGTCAACAAAAAAAAAAATCCTTTTACTTGAAGCCCAAAAAATTTTTCGGCTTCGGCCCAAAAATTTTAACAATTTTCGAATACGGCCCTGTACAAGATATAGGAATAAGACAAATAACATGAAAATAGTGGCTAAGGACTCGTGTTCAATGGAGTTTTAAATAGATTGCAAGTCTCTCAAAAAACATGCCTATTTCCCACGGTATAATAACCGAATCAGAATGTAGTGCAGGGAAAAAATCGAACACATGAAAATATACCTTGAATCAATAGTAGAAGGATCAAGAACATAATTGTTGTAAAACCTTTTGTGTGCTTTTCAAGCTCTATCGGTATTGAGGATATGAGGTGTCTCTCAAAACAAAGTTTCACTTTGGTAAATAGAAGATCAAAACAAACCAAACATTTAATCTGAATTTAACGAAAAATAAACTGTATTAAACCAATCATTTAAAAGTTTAATATGAAGGGAATGAGTTCAATATTCAATTGTGTGACTCATAATTCATCGAGGGCAACCGCTTAGTGGTGACTAAATTCAATACTCATTGGCAACTAAGTACTGATCGAGTTTAGTAGTAACTTGAACCTTAGCTGTCAGTACTAATTAGGTTTAGTGTAATAAAACCATTGTATATACAAATTCTTTATATGAAACAATACTGAGCAGGCAACCGTAGTTGATACCAAGCGAACAACATTGGCACCAATATCGCTATCATTGGAACTAGTGTCAACATTAGTTTTTATGGTTTCTGATCGATGTAACACATTTTCTCATTTCAAATATAATGTTTTTAGAAAAACATGAGTGTACAGTTATGATACACTTTTTTTTGTCATTGTTTTGATATATATTTTATTCAAAATCAGCCCATCACAACGCATGAGGTTTAATATAAATGCATTAACAACATCTGCAATATAATTTTCTAAATAGAAGAATGACAAAATATGAAAATAGTGTAACATCATTCTTATAGGTAGTTCATATGTAGAAAAAGATCATTCTTAGGCAGAGTGTAAGGAGCGACAAGTCCTCTAGTTTGGGGCGATATGAGGCGGCAGCACTGTCCCCTGGCGATAAGTGGGGAGATTGGGGGGGGCATTGATTTGTCGCCTATGTGTGTTTTGTGTATGTTGAAAATAATAATTAAATAATAAAAAGAGGGCTACAAAGGGTTACATTTCTAAAATGAAAATGTGCCACGTGTCGAAAATCGTCTTATTTTTTAGCCCTCCACTATACATAGCATTCTCATCATTTCACATGCGGTTATATAATACAACTAATTTCTAATGTAACTAGTAAATAATCAAATTTATATGTTAAGTTTCGGACAATTTTAGTCGACTACACCTTGACCATGTAGTCTTCCTCACATGCATCAAACAATTCTCTCCTTAAAACTCTCACACGAAATAACATATTAACATTCATATCATTTTTTGCATTAATATTTAATTAGTATAACTTCTCTATACATCCATTTTAAGTAAAACCAAGAAAATAGAAGTTTATCCAAAGAGTTACTTAAATAGCCATTAGCTTTTAACTTATCAATTTAACTATTAAACATAAATTAATAACAAGAAAAACCAATTACATCGGGGGCATATATATCACAAGGTTTGCACTAGAAGGTGCAAAACTGATATGCACTACTACTAATGTACCTGCTAGATTGTGGGTTTGGCTTGCGGTCTTGAACGTGGGCTTATGCTTAATGTTTGTTGTTTTCCTTAATCTGTTAGTGCTATAATAAATGGGTAGTGGGATGCCACCCTGACACCCACGCATATTAGCTTTTGTGAATTGCTTTTGCTTGTAATAATACAAGGGTTCATTTCCTTCATGAATGTTACGTAGAATTAAGTTAACTTTTATATCTAAAAGGGGGTGTTCCATTGTTATGCTGGCCATTTGGTGTTTACGGAATGTTAGAAACGAGTACACTTTCGAAAACAAGCCGTTTATTAAAATGCTTGAAGACATAAATGTTTTGAGTTTCTTGTGGATTAAAAATAGGACGAGATGTATTAATCTAGATTGGAATAGATGAAAATCTTTTGTTATGTAACTCATTTTCGGTTTTGTTCTTGGTGCCAGCCTTTGCTACCGTCTCGGTAGGAATGGTTTTGGCTTTGTTTTATTGAAAGTTGTTTAGAAAAAAAAAGATTTAAAAGGGGGCATTCAGTTCACGGATTTTTTTAAAGGCATTGGATTTTGAATTGGAAACTGAACTGATTCTTTGAAAAAATTATAATATGTTTGCTTGGTAAACTAGTTGATTGAATTGAAATTTTCATCATCCTATCTCCTTACCCTTAAGACTAACAAACGAGTTGAGGTGGGCGGGTTCGGGTTGGAACGGGTTGATTAATAAAAGAGTTACTTTGTTCAGGTTGGAGCATGTTTCGAGTCGACACGGGTTTCGGGCTAAAGCCCGTTCCAATCCGAAACCCAATGCGACTCGAAATCCGTTTCGACCCAACCCCTTTATCCCAAACTAAATATGCATTTCAACGTTTTTTTAACTTTCCTTTTGAAAGGGAGGGATTCTTGAATTCGAATAAACATGAATTTTGTTTGGAATTGGTTTCAAATTCCAATTCTTTCCGTATCTTAGCGAACACGCTATGTCGAGGGATTTAAATATCAGTTCCTCCAATTTCTATGAATTTCATGAAACAAACAAACCCAAATGCTCTATAGCCTCTCCTCTTTAATCTTTGGCCATCGATCAAGCTCGATCCACAAAAAAAACCTGAGAAGATTTACGTCAAGTAACGAAAAAATGGTTACGTTTTGTGTACAACGCGCATCATTGTCTTATTGGTTTTTAGTCCAATCTACAAGACTGTGCGTTATTGTTTAACTAGCAAGAGCTAGTTATCGCGTCACGTCACTGTCACGTAGGGAGTGAGACTTTAACTTGTCACTCATTTAATTTAAGCGTTACGAGTTTACTAGATTTACCTTGATATAATTTATAATTGGTTGTTAGTAGGGTGGACCCACTAACAATTTTTGATTCGGGGCATTGTGCACATGACACTTGATCTTTATGATGCGTAGTTTGTTTTAAGGCGACGTAGTGTTCTCTAATCTAATAGTAGTTTACACCAATATTTAATCAACATGAAGTTTTTGCCACTGCAACATAGGTAAATGTGTGATTGTTGTTACTTTAACAAGCACGAAAGTACTTTTGCATCAATGTCCAGTCAATATAACATTAACTAAGTTTCATGCAATTCGATTAAGTTTTTTCCTTAAAAATGACCCAAATATATAAAACTTATTTTTTTGAACGGCCAATGAATCCTTCAAATGGACCATTGGTTAAATTCACCGTATCGGGATACACTCGTTTTTCGATCCGGGAAAAACCCTTACCTAAGGCCAAAGCCCGTGAACTCTCGCCCGAATGCACGACCGTGCGGTAAGATAAAACCCGTTCAGTTCAAGGATCCAACTAGTGAAAGCTATCTAATCGCCTAGACCCTCATCATCATCCCGATGCTTCTGAAATTAAATGTTGTGGGCAAGAAACGAACCTAGGTTACATGAAACACAAAATCTATTCCTTACCACCCCACTACTAGCTCATTAACATAACAAAATACTTTAATCACTTTATATCGCCTTAAATTTAATTACTTTTCAAAAAAGTAACATTAATAACTATTCAACAATACATGTAGATTTAATAACTAATATCTTGTCATTCTCACTTAGATGGGTGATAAGATGGTAAAAATGTAAAATAAGAGCATTCTCAATTTGTTTCCTAAAATTATGTGAGAGAATTTGTAAATTATATGGTATGGTTATAAATGGTTGTGAGTAGAGAAGATAGAAAATTTATATGGGAAAGTTAAATTTGGGGTTTTACTGTAGATACTGTATAACTTTTTAATATTTTCATAAAGTATTTGGGAGTGAAAGAGAGATAAAATATGATGATAAAAGTATAAAAAATATTATTTAATTGAACATGAGAGAGAAAATATAATATTTTTTTATTATACTTATATGATATATATGGATATAGGGTAGGAAACAAGCTGGGAATGCTCTAAGAGATCAAGTGGTCAAACCTTGTAGAATACATCATATTTAGCTGTTAAAAAAAAGTTACATATCTTATCATTATCCCTCAAATAAATACTAAAAATCTAACAAAAAAACGTAAAAAAGGAATCTTAATAATTACTTCAGTATAAAATTACCTTTAGCCATTGAATTACCCCGAGCAGCTGAGCTTTTAAGTTTATCCATTTCTCTTTATATATATAAAAAAAAGTAATCAACGAAGAAAATAAGTTAAAAGTTAAATAACTAACAAATATATAAAGCTAGTCATTACTAAAAACGGTATCTTTTGATATTGAAGTTGATTTGAATTGATTTTGATATAAATTGATATTTTTTCTTTGTTTGTTTCAGACGACCGACTTGGCCTTTAAAGCTTTCCACACTTTCTCTCTCACCTACAAACCCACTCTTTCATTCTCTCTCAAGAAACCCAACTCACCCTGGTGTTAACGCCGACCCAATTCCGAATCTGGGTTCATGATTGCAACCCAACAACAACATGAACATGAAACGATCGATTCAGTTTCTGGTCGGTTTAGGATGCTTGTACCTCGTCACCGTGGTTCTAGAAGCTCCGTTTGTTTCCAAGATAGTTACCCAAGAAGAAGACGAAGAGTCTAGTATCTTCTTCACCGACAAATTAAAACCCTATGTTCTTGACAGCGAAGAAGAATTGCAAAACAAAAAAGCCCCAATTCGTCCTCACTTTCAGCAATTCGTGAAACCCAGTTCGATTCCATCTCAATTTAATAGAATTAGAGAGTTTAAAGCTGTGTCCACTTTGAATTTTGATGTTAACAGTTTAAACGGTGAACCCAAGGATGGATTTGGGGGTATTCAGAAGTCGGCTAAGGAGGCTTTTGCTGTAGGGAAGAAGTTTTGGGCGGAGATCGAATCGGGTCGGATTAAGTTACCGAGTGAGAAGAATCAGAGTAGGGAGAGTTGTCCGAATTCGATTGCGTTAACGGGTTCGGTTTTTAGGGAGAAAGGGAGTATTATTGTGCTGCCTTGTGGGATGACATTGGGGTCGCATATTACGTTGGTGGGGAGGCCGAGAGAGGCGCACCCCGAGCAGGACCCGAAGATTTCGTTGTTGAAGTCGGGTCAGTATTTGATGGTGTCGCAGTTTATGATGGAGTTGCAGGGTTTGAAGACGGTGGATGGCGAGGATCCGCCGAGGATTTTGCATTTTAACCCGAGGTTGAAGGGCGATTGGAGTGGGAAGCCGGTGATTGAGCAGAACACATGTTATCGGATGCAATGGGGAGCTGCTCATCGGTGTGAGGGGTGGAAGTCTCGGCCGGATGAAGAGACTGGTAAATTTGATTGATTGGTTATTGGTTATATGTTAGTATGTTGCTAAGTTGAAGTTTGTTGGCTAATGTTTTTGAGTTTTTGTAGTTGATGATCAGGTGAAGTGTGAAAAGTGGATTCGTGATGATGATGACCGATCGGAGGAGTCGAAGTCGAGCTGGTGGTTGAACCGGCTTATCGGGCGGACCAAGAAGGTGGCGTTTGACTGGCCGTACCCTTTTGCAGAAGGGAAGCTGTTTGTGTTGACTCTTAATGCAGGGTTAGAGGGTTATCATGTTAATGTTGATGGAAGACATATTACTTCATTCCCGTATCGAACCGTGAGTGAACGTTATTATAAACTTAAGTTAATTGTAGTTGTAGAAATTTATTAAGTTTGTTATAGAGTTTTGCATTGGAGGATGCGACCGGGTTGGCTTTGAATGGGGACATTGATGTGAATGCTGTATTTGCTGCTTCGTTACCCTCGACACATCCTAGTTTTGCTCCCCAACGACATTTGGAGATGTCAGATAAGTGGCGGGCTCCGCCTCTACCAGATGGGCTGGTTGATATGTTTGTTGGTGTTCTTTCGGCTGGAAATCATTTTGCTGAAAGGATGGCGGTTAGGAAGTCTTGGATGCAGCATGATCTTATTAAATCTTCACGTGTTGTTGCTCGTTTCTTTGTTGCATTGGTTAGTAATGAAACACATAACATGTTTTTTAAATAGTTATGATAATAATTCTTGTTATTAGTATGGATTTTGAACTTTTATAGCATGCGAGAAAGGAAGTGAACCTCGAGCTAAAGAAAGAATCAGACTTCTTCGGAGACATTGTGGTTGTGCCTTACATGGATAATTATGATCTTGTTGTATTGAAAACTGTTGCAATATGTGAATACGGGGTGAGTTATATGTTCTTGTTATTTTTGTTTTTGTTATTAATGTTTTATATAAGTTTAGTGGCCCTCTTAAGATGACTTATCTTTTGATTTTATTCTTATACAACTCAGGTTCGTACAGCAGCTGCTAAATACATCATGAAGTGTGACGATGACACGTTTGTGAGAGTTGATGCGGTTCTTAACGAAGCAAATAAAATAGGGGAAGGCAAGAGCTTGTATGTTGGCAATATAAATTATTATCATAAACCATTACGATCTGGTAAATGGTCTGTAACATATGAGGTACTAGCCTATTCATAATCTGCTTTATAAGACATGATAATCTTTCAAGACCACATACTAAATCTTTTAGTTTTGTTAGGAATGGCCTGAAGAAGATTATCCACCGTATGCAAACGGTCCTGGGTACATATTATCATCAGATGTTGCAGACTTCATTGCAACCGAATTTGAGAAGCATCGGTTGAAGCTGTTCAAGATGGAAGATGTGAGTATGGGAATGTGGGTGGAACAGTTTAATGACACAAAGCCGGTAGAATATGTTCACAGTCTGAAGTTTTGTCAGTTTGGTTGCATTGAGGATTATTATACTGCACATTATCAGTCACCGAGACAAATGTTATGCATGTGGAATAAGTTGCAAATTCACGGGCGCCCTCAGTGCTGTAATATGAGATGACAGTTGACACCCACTCGTGTTTTCATGATGATGATGAAAGTGTGGGCCTGTCAAGAAAGGTTGGCTTGGGATTCTTTGATTATTTTGTTTCTGATGTTCCCTTGGGTGTTAGTGTTGTATATGTGCACGGGGAAGTTTTGGTATAGTAGAATCTCGGGTCGGTGTAATTTATTGTAGAACTTTGACAGGCTGGAAAGGTTTTGTTGGATTTTAATTTAAAGGTAACATCTTTCTTTACATTGATCCTCTTATTTATGTGCTATATATATAGGTGAGTTGATGTCCATATTGATGTTATTTTGTGTTTGTTACCTAAGGTTTGCCCTAAAGTAGGTCAAATTTCAGAAAGAATGAAAATGCACTTGTCCTTTTAACAGTTAAAAGGATTTTGCCGTTTTGGTCATTCTTTTCAAATATTAAGGGCCTTTAACATTATATATGACTCAAATTGGTCATGGCACATTGTGCTTTCACATATCATGTGGCTCAAATTGATTGATGACTTTGCAAATTCTATTGCTTTAAATTGACAACCTGACCTGTTATAATATTCTATGCTTCTATCAGTTACCTTAATGACTTTAAATTTCATTTTGTTTTTTCTATTACGTTTATAACTTTTACTTTCATTTTGTTTTCTTGCATGGCTAGGTAAATACCATTTGCTTTCGCTTTCATTTTGCCAGTTTTGTTTTGACCTGTCTCCGTCACTGTCGTTAGCTATAACCAGTTAAATAGACCGAAATTTTCATTCCAATTCACTGCAGAACAAAAAAAAAATAGCATGATAATCTTGACAAAAATCTGTTGTCGAGCTTCAGATAATCAGATCCGTAGTCCAAAACTCCAAATGAATGGGGCTTTGGACACAAATCAATGGATCTTGGCACAAAATCATTGAAATTATAGAACAAATTAAGGAAGCCATTTTTGGAGCCTTCTTATTTTTAAGGTTTGAGAGGTGGGATCATAAATGATGCCAAAGATTGGCTTATGATGACCTTTATAACTTTGTTATATTTCTTAATAAAACGAGTTTGATAACGCACGAGTTTAACTCTGTAAGAATTATAACAAAATAAACCCAAAATCCACACACCAATAATATACTCCATTGCTTGTTTTGGTACGAATATGAAACCTTTCCTCAAAAATGAACGTGACTCTACCAGGTGGCAGGTGGGCTAACCCCACATTGGCTTTCATTGTCTCGTAACTAATGACATAAAGTTAAACAAGCAAATGGGGGGTAAAAATAATTTTAACTATCAGTCAAAAAGAAAATCCAAGAGGGAAGAATGATACTACAGTACAAGTCAACAAAACTCAAAAACCTAAAATATTTGTCAATTTCAACATATGAAAAAAAACCAACTCAAAACACCAGCTACCTCAAGCTTCGGTAATGGGGTACTCGAATACAACATCTTTACCAGAAAGCTTCCTGTACACTCCACTGAATGTCTCTAGTTTGTACTCGGTGTCATTGCGTGCCTTTGGGTCCAAGAAAACCTGCACAAAGTTCCAGGTCTCAACAAAAATACACCTAACCATGCATACATTTTTTATTAACTAGAATAACATTCACCTTCATGATTTTGGAACCATCGAGTCTGTATCGAACACGTTTCCCCACAGTCTCAGCAGGGTGCACCACATCTTCCAGCATGGCTTCATGCACAGATGTAAGGGTGCGGGACCGAGGTCTCTGGACTGCAGACCCTTTCTTTGGGGGCCTAACAATCCGTCTGGTGGCAATGAAAACCACATCCTGTAACAAACATCAGTCGCAAATTATTACCATTCCAAAAGCATACAAAAATAATAACAAAAATAATGCATAGAAAAAGTACCTTCCCGCTGAACTTCTTCTCAAGCTCTCTAACAAGCTTAGTATGAATCTTGCGAAATGATTTCCTTAACCTATAAGGCACATTAATCACAACAGCTTTTCGGTTCCCAGAGACATCAATTTGACTGCAAAAAATCACTAACATTATTTGATGGAAGTAAAAAGTGGTTAAAATTCAAAAACTCACATGAAACTACAAGAGTAGAAACTTACTTTGCAGAGTTGATATATAAGTCCTTCAAGTCACTTTTGAGCTCTTGATGAGTGTTCTCCAAGTCAAACAACGCCTGTACAAAACTAAACAATATAAATAAACTTATATGAAAGCAAACATATAAAACTAATAAATTATTACCTGAGCAACACTTTGCTCAAACTCGGTGGGTTCAACATCCTTGTCCTTTTGGATCTTCTTCATCGAGGTATACATCTTGAAAAACTGGTTTTAGCCATTATTTAATCAAACTTATGTTAATATAAATTCAAATGAAGGTATTATTAAATAACTACCAAGAAATTTGGTTATGCTTATGTGAATAAAGCAATGACAGATTATATCAACAAATTGCAAACCCTAAGTTAAAACATTAGTGTAATAAAAGCATACATGCCTTGAAACATTTCAATGAAAAGAGAATTAGACACACAGTTTTCATATTGAACAAGTGGTACATGTCCAAGGCACTAATTAGGCACTAATTACTAAATACAACAACTACAGTAAACAGCACCACAAAAATAACCAATGACAAGCGGAAGCACAACCTTATTACCATCCAGCATCAAAACATTCAACTTAATGAACAAATGACAACCATGATAGCAAATCAAAATTAATTATCATACAGACTCAATACACCTGTGAGAAGCTTTATATTTTTTTTATAAAAATATTATATATTATAAATAAAAATTAAACACACAAACACATATGTACGTATAAATGTAGGGGAAGAGATCTTTAGACATTGGCAGCTCAAAACGTTAGTTAGGAATTTGAAAATAAAAAAAATAAGGTGCAAGTAAGATACCAAATTATCTTTTTGAAAGAGAGATCGGATTAAGACCAAAATTGCAATGGAAAACAAAGCTGAATTGTATAACTGAAGGTACATGATTTAAGTAAGAACTAAAACTTTAAAAAAAATTAATTCGAAAGAACATGCGCAGTTTTGCAAATTTAAATCTAAATTTACAAACAAAAGTTCTATATAAAATAGAAACAGAATTAAATACACGGTTTTCATATCAAACAGGCGGTCCATATTTGGAGCACTATGAACCGGGTACGTGTTTCGCAAGAGGAGATGAATTCGGTAGGGAGGGGGTAGGTTCATTTCGGTACTGACTGGTACAGACTGGTATGTTGTACCATAGAGTCCGGTTCAATGCACCTTATTCAAAACATGAATGACCAGTTTCCAAAATCCAAATTACTAATAATAAAATTCAAATTACAAAATCCAAATAACTAAAACAGAAAATCCAAAATAATACAGAAACATTTAGGAATGTTTAGTTAAAAAAACGAAAATGGATATGAAATTTGACTGTAAACTGAAAGAGAGTAGAGGAATTTATGTAGGTGATTTAATTGATGGTTGTATGTTGATTGGAAATGTGGAGACGCCATGCCAAGAGACGCTGAAATGCTGAATTGCGGCTCCAATTGAATTCCAATACCTCGTTCAATAATTCGATTCAGCACACCAAAAAACTGATGCAGAATTCATACTACATACTAGGGGTGTTCAAAAAAATCCAAATCCGAAACCGAATCTGAAATATCTGAAAATCTGAATCCGAAATTTCGGATTCGGATAGCGATTTTGGAAATTTTTAGATACTTCGCATATCCGAAATTTTATTTTATTTTTTTTAATTATTTAAGATTGATTGGTGTTTCAATTGGAACCGTTGTACCAGTAAATTGGAATCGCAATTTAAGGGCTACTTGGCTTGTCGTACCAGTCAACTGGAGTCATGATTTAAGAGCGATTTGGTTCATCTGCGACGTCAGTTCAATACAATTCGTAGCTCTAAGCCTCTAATTACTAAATGCAACGATGATTACAGTAAAGAACACCACATAATAAATCAATCACAGGCCGAAGCACAACCTTATTAAGATCCAACAACACTAGCAAACTAACTAGGATTAGCTAACTGAAGCTATTGTTGCAATGCAATTGAAAAACTAGGTTGTATAAAACTTACGCTGAATCGAAACCCTAACCAGCTTGGAGTTCAGTTCGGGAGGAGAAAGCTGCTGCTGCTGCTGCTGCTATAGTCACCAAACGCATCCCGCAGAGCTGATGGTTTTGTAATGCCCTAAATATTTTTTGGATTGGGCTCAGAATCTCAGATTCTAATCTTTTTACTAGCCCAAATCAAATAAATATTTTCAATAGAGTAGAGGTGCACAAATCGGGTTTTTCAAATACCCGGGTTTGGTATGGAACCGGGTATTGGAAAATCGGGTATTTTTCATACCCAGGTCGGGCTCGGGTCCGGGTATTGTCTCTAAAAACCATACCCTATGCATTGGGTTCGGGTCGGGTATTCTAAAACCGGGTATTTGAATACCCTATTTTCGGGTATTGAATAAACCCTATTTTCAGGTTTTTTTTGAGTTGTTTTGGGTTTTTTTGGCTTTTTCCCAGGCATTTTTTTTAAGTTGCTGTCTCTCTCCCTTCCTCATACTCACCCTTGCTAGTTGCTATTCTTCTTAGACTCCTTCCACTGTAAAGGTAAGTTTAGATTCATTTTTTAGATATTTAATTGTTCTTGATGTTCTTAACTGTTAAATTATTAGTTAAATTTTAATTTTAATTTGTTAGTGTGTTAGTTTTTGTTATTTTAATTTGTTAGTTTCTTGGTTTTTAATTTGTTAGTTTGTAATGAACTTTGGCCGAACCATCGAATCGACCCGAACCTCGAACCGACCCGGAATTTTTTATACCCGATTCTATGAAATCAAAACATGTAAAGTAATGCACCACCTGAAAAAATTCCTGGATCCGCCACTACCGGAAATTACCCCAAAAATACCTCAAGAAAGTGCAGCCCCTTAAATACCTAGTCTATATCCGACAAATACCTGAAAATAGGGTTTTTTCATTACCCGAAATGAGGTATTCAAATACCCAGCTTTAGAATACTCGATTTTATACCCAACCCAAACCCGGTTCAATACCCGAAATCAGTATTAGAAAAACCCGATTTATGCACCTTTACCGTTCAAAACAAATTTAACGATCAGCTATGTTTTGGTTTATGTTTTTTTACTCTTGTCTGCATTTTTAAATGGATGTGTTTGTATCATTTGATTTATAAATTGTTGTCCGGTATATTTTATAGCTTGAAATGTCATGCATCTTTTTCTTAACTTATAAATAGCATAATTATTTAAAATAGAGGTTTTCACTACATATTTCCTCACGATACAAGTTTTAATGTAAATATGATTTGAGTAATAAAATATTTTGAAAGTTTAATAATAAAGTATATAATGCTTAACCATGGTGTCAAAAGTTTGTTAGATACAATTTGAAAATCAAGGGACCAGTTAAAGCTAGGGGTGCAAACGAGCGGAGCCGAGCCCGAGCTCAACTAGGCTCGAGCTCGGCTCGTTTAACTTACACAGAGCTCGAGCTCGAGCTCGGCTCGTTTCGAGCTCTATTTTCAAAGCTCGAGCTCGAGCTCGTGAGTTGATTCTCAAGCTCGAGCTCGGCTCGCTTATTATTTATCAATTATTTTTTATACAATTTTATAATTATTTTTATATATTTTTTTCTATTATAATTTTATGTATAAAAATATATATTATTTAGTTATTTTTATTTATTTTTTATAACATTATATATATATTAATTAATTATTATTGAATATATTTTTTTAAAAATTATATAAATGACAGGCTCGTTTAGGCTCGCGAGCCGGCTCGAGCTCGATAAGCGAAGCTCGGGCTCGGGCTCGATTATTAAACGAGCTTACTTTTAGGCTCGAGCTTGGGCTCAGGCTCGATTAAGCTCGGCTCGATCGAGCTTTTTAACGAGCCGATCTCAAGTAGCTCGCGAGCAGCTCGGCTCGTTTGCACCCCTAGTTAAAGCCATAGCATAGACTACAATACTACATGAAAGAAAAGTGGGATTAAAGAGGTGGCACAATCTATATCTCTAAAAAATTGAGTTCTTGGACACTTATCCTCTTATGATTAGTCCATGGCTATTAATTCTATATATATCTATCATTCTAATAATTTCTTCACAATTAAATAAATCAAAAAAGAACTAAAATACAAATATTTATGATCATTGGTCAATGATTTATTAATTTACATTGAATTCTATGTTTTGTAGGAAATTAATGCTTGAATTTGTAATATATTTTGACTCCCTTATAAGGATCATAAAAATGTTTACATTCTTATTTGATTATTCTCAAAGAAAGTTTAGCGAGTAGTTCAGTAAATGAAATAGTTTCGTAATATTATAATTATTAGGCATAACTTTCTACGCATTTCATTTTTGGATACATTTCAAAAACATTACATTTATATAGAATTATCCGTTCATATAAATACAAGATTTACAATATATATTTCAATATACTAACATGTATTTATAATTGACATCTTTTTATATAATTTTCTCCTGTGTAGCATACGAGTCACTAACCTGTAACCTATTAAAGCATATATTTTTGAACATTTTTCTTAATGTTACAAAGTTTTGGGCATGTAACATATGAATTAAATAGATTTTGCATGTTTTTCTTAATGCATTTTTTTGTTCATGGTTTAAGTTATAAAGATGATTGAACTTATAATTTTACTCTTATAAATACCTTATACTTCATATAGAATTATATTTTTTTTAGAAATACAACTTTTTACAATTCATTATAGTGTATAACATATACATATACATATATGACATATTATATATTTTCCGCCTGTGTGGTAAATGGTTTTTTGATTTACTAACC
The DNA here is from genome assembly GCF_021521415.1 of Bidens hawaiensis. NCBI lineage: Eukaryota > Viridiplantae > Streptophyta > Magnoliopsida > Asterales > Asteraceae > Bidens > Bidens hawaiensis. The sequence goes on from NW_027491136.1 coordinate 1,458,946, forward strand.
CGTGTTGAACATTTATCTTTTTATTTTAAGATGATTTATTTTTTTTTACAACCAAATCTTAGTCTTTGTAAATTTATATTTTAAGTCCGTGACAACATTTTTTTTCTAAATATTATTTTTATACACACACAATTTAATATAATAATATAAGTATGAATGTTTTATTTTTAAAATAAATCACACCAAAGTTTTTGGTTTGCCATTTAGAATTAATAGTGTATAAATATATCAAAAACTTATTAAAAAGTCATATATAAAGGTTATTATATGAAATAACTGAATTTACGTATTATATATATATATATATATATATATATATATATAATTGTCACTACTCAAGGTGGATCTTTAAAACATCATTTATTATTTTTAATATGTTTTATGAACAATCTAAATTATAAATAATTTAATTAAATTATTTCTAACACATAACCATTTTCTTACACAATAACTCATAATCAAGTTCAAAAATATTAGATAAAGAAATAATGAATTACTTGAAGACAATGTTGGATTCTCAAAATCCTTTGGTTCAAGGATGCCGGATGGTAAGTGACTATTTTTAAAACTATCCCGGTATGTATTTAAAGTTATACATTATTGGAACAAGGCAAAAAGATGCAATGACTTACAACCTGCTAAAAATTTTTAAAGTTGTAGGTTAATCGTTGGTGATATTGGTGGCACAATAGATAAACATGATATAATTGTAACAACATCTCTAGCAAGAGTTGGAATATATATGAGACTTGTTTTTACTTATGGCCAACTATATGTTGCTTTATCAAGAGTGAAGAGTAGAGATTGTATTAAAATGCTTATTTTGGATAAGCAAGGTCAAGTTACAAATAAGACAACAAATATGGTTTATAAGGACATATTTAACAGTTTATAAATTTGTAATTTTTAAAGTTTTAAATTATGTTTCCAAATAATGTAATATGAATCTTATTTTTAGTAAGTTTATTATGTTTTTAAGTACTTTGTTTACATGCGAATATGAATTGCAATTATATCAAATAATTCTCCCAATAAACATATAAACAAATTGTTGTCATCTTAAATATGTCTTTATGTCTTTAGTTGACGATTTCTATATTTCCACTCGTGTCGTACACGGGTCAATAACCTAGTTAAATAATAAATTATCTTTAAGCATTTCTCTTGTTACTAATTAAAAAAAGTATACATGTACCGTGACATAGATAGTTTAATAAACTTGGAGATTAATATCATGACACTTTGATTAAACATGACCAGCCTTTACAAAAATAAAATATTGGTAAAGCTATCACATAAATTAACAACAGGCCATCGATCTCTTCCTCACCACCCTTGCAATTGCTTCAACCGTCTTTGCAAAATCGAAGCGTAAAACCCCCTCGTGCGAAGAAACAAAACGAAGGAAAAAAGAACCCCGAAAGCAGTAACCGCAGCAAATATTAAATACAAAAGCATAAAACAATGAAGCCCGTGACACAATACCTCATTAGCCTGTACTTCCTTATCATATATTCTGCCAATCACTTGCACTGAAAATATATACGAACCGATTGGGTTAGCCGCAGCTATAGTATTGAATATAGTCCCCATATGTTTCACTCCAAATATCTCCGAAGTTATTGTAGGCATTAAAGACCATTGTGACCCGTAACAAATACCCACAATCACCGAACCAATGTACAAATTCCCGCTTAAACCAATGATCAAATGACCCACAACCATCGCTAATTGCGTAAAGCAAATAAACAATGGCCTCCCTCCACCGTATCTAAGTAGGAACAAATCCGACACGTATCCATCACCAAACCGGCCAAGAAAGTTCCATATACTCCATAACGAAACCATTGCATTGATCTCAACCGTTGAGTAGTCAAGCGACTCGCCTATTTGAGTTATGTTATTAATTGTGGCTAACCCTGACCCCAATACGCAAACCATGGCTAGAAACAACAACCAGAAGTTGAGTGTGCCCGTCACTTGTAGCAAATTCATTTCAATTTCTTGAGCCTCGGAAGTTATGATCAATGGATCCGTGCTAGGGGGTGGTGGTTTTTGTTTGTTTTTTTGAGCTGTGTGGGCTACTTGAAGAGGGGATAATACCATGATTAAAAGAATAGTTGTTGTTACAATGTGAGCCCATAATGGGAATGGGAATCTGTTTTGTATGATGATTATGATCATTAAATATGTGGCGATGATGATTGCAATCAATGAGAAGCGGTTCAAGTGAGGTTTGTCATTGCTCGTGTTTGAAGGGTCCGCGTGAACGAGTGACATCAATGTGAGAGACACGAGTGTTGGAAAGACAGCAAGCATGAGTAAATAGGAGGCTGGTTTGTCGTCAATTAGCGTGTGGTATATTTGAATTAGTATTGCTCCGCTAAGCCCCCAAAAAACCCTATAATTTTAAGAACAAAATTCACAATAGTAAGAATAATGCATATGTTTAGAAACCTTATGATGCATATCACAATATCCATCGTAAAAAAATGATTGAATAGTCGACTACTTGAGTTTATGTTTATGATCCTCTTTCATCATACATGGACCAAGTATATTTATGGGCCCAAATATTTAGTTATGACAAAAAAAAGTTAATAGCTTTGTTATTGATGGGATATACTAAGTACGATGATGATGAAAAGAAAAGTTAATAGAATTTTAGTATTTAGTTATATAATGTTTGTTTTTAGCTTAACAATTTAAAAATAAAATAAGCTTCTTTTTTTAATAAATTTGTCATGCCTCTACATTTTAAGCCTAATTTGTTGTATTTAAATTTAATCTCTTGTATTTATTTAGTATATGTATATACAAATTGTTATTGACCAAAAATTTATATGTTAGTAATACTGTTTTATTAATAATCTAATATATTCAACTTAATATGTTAGAAGATAATTTTTAATTTGTTATATTTGCTGTAATAATACAGTAAAATATATGTATACTTTACAAAACTAAGTAATTTTGTTCATATACTAATGAAAAATAAAAGTATGTTTTTTTTAACAGCTAATATTATTGAATAAAAAATGTTTTTAGTTTAGCAAGAGACTAGACTAGACACCAATTAATAAAAGTCAAATAATAAATACAAAATAATGGTATGAATAAATTAATTTATTGTTGTTTGGACTTTGGATCTATTCTTATCATCTTATGTACAAATTAAGAGAATAAATCGATCATCAAAGGACGACTTAAATTTTTACACAAAAGTTTTCATATACATAGATATATATGATAAGTTGAGAACACAAGTTTCAGGTTTACCTTTATGATGCCAACACTAGTTCCACTATAATCCGGGAAGTTACGAACAGCAACAACCACATTTCCAGTGTTAACGAAAGTCTGAGCGTGTAAAGAAGCACATCACCCTAACCTGTGGCCTATCAATGACTCCCGCAACAGACAACCACATTAGAAAGTAACCAGCAAAGAACTGAACCGCACCCGCGATATACACCAACGAAAGCCCAGACCCAAAAAGACTAGAAGAATCACCCTTGTTTCCAGTAACGGCATCATAGAGTAGACCGGATAAAACTCCAATATTAGCACCGATGTCCTTGAAGACGGATACGGTATCTAGAGTGGACTGATCGTAGCCTTGACTGGATTTGAGGGCCGCGGAGTATATTCCGAAAGTGTAGGAGGCGCCGGAGCTGCACTGGATCCATATGCTGGCCACCGTAGATAACCACTTGCTGCGTTCCATTATTAAATGGAATGCTTTGTTTTGTTTTAGAAGCTAATCTTTTATCAAGGCGTGTTTCATGTGATGGCCAGTAGGCCAAGGGAGTTGGGGCTATTTATTTCGTGATTTCGTGTAGTATAATATGCTAAAGAATTAACAATGGATGCTGACATAGTAATTCAGTTTATTTTAAGACTATATACATGTAGACAATTTAATATGATCATGATGATATGTGACTTTGTCTACCGATTAAATCCATCAGCTGAATGATCCTCTCAAAATCCTATCTTTAACCCACCAACACCACATCCATTAGTCATGGCACCACCATCCTTATCTAAGATTAATTATACGTATGGATATATATATAGAGCATGCATGAGTCGTTTCTCGGCTCTAATCAAACCATAACCGAGTACTTTGGTTATATCATTATATGCGGTTCGGTTATTCAGTTTTGAGACTCTGGTCGGTTTGTTTTTTAACAATAAACTGATAGCATTTGGTAGCCTCTTAATGTTCATTAAGAGGCTACATCTTAAAAGTTCATAGCCTCTTAATGGTTAAGGGTATGTTTGGTTGAAGATAATGAAATAAAGAGGGAATGGAATGGACAATTGAATGAAATAGATCATTCCCATTCATTTGTCTTGTTTGGTTAACCTACAAAAATAAAATGAATTATTACCTTTTGTTGTTTGGAATCCTAAAAATTGTATGAATGAAATAGAAATAATAAAAATACTCCTATCTCGAAAAACTTTTTAACCCAAAAAAAAAAAAAAAAAAAAAAACCCTGCAATGGTGACGGTGGTAGCTCCGGCGACGAAAATGGTGGTGGAACCGATGGTGGTGGTGTCGGTCAGGCGGTAAGGGTGGCGGTGGTATCGTTGGTAGTGATGGCGATGGTAGGGTGGCGCCAACGGTGGTGGCGGTCTGGCAGCGACAGTGGTGGTGGCGGTGTGGTCAAGCGGCGGCAGTGACCCCCCATTAAATGGTTGCGGTGGTTACGGCGACGTTGGTGGCAGCGGTGGTAGCGTTGGTGGTGGCGACGGAGGTGGTGATGGCAACGATGATCATGTGATGGTGGTGGCGATAGTAGTGGTGGTTGTTGTTGAGAAAATATGGTAAAGGAGGAATGGAATGAAAAGAAAGAAGAGGGGTTAGAATGAATGGTTTTGATGGCACGGGATTCCATGTGTAATGGATGATTCCATTCCATAGAGAAACCAAACATCAATTTTTTCATTCCCTCGCAATAAATCATTAAATTCCTCCTGTCATTCGTGTATACCAAACGCTACATAAGAGACAGTATTAAGTTTGAATGGTTAAGAGAAAACCATTAAGAGGTAGTCTCTTAACCATTCAGACTTAAGATTACCTCTATGAGCTATTAAAAAGTAACTTCTTAATGATCATTAAAAGGCTACCAAACAGTAGCTAAAAAGAACTCACCCGGCTATAATAAAACACTCCAACTATTATGCTTCATATCATCCATCAAATAAAATAAAAGCGTGTATCACCTTAAAGAAACGGGATGCGATATTCGTACACTCTTTGGTTGTCCACACACCCTACATACGATCATATAAAGGCTATACGATCGTATGGAACCCCATATTAAAGGGTGTGTGAATAGCTCAAGGGTGTATAAATAACTGTGACATTCGTCAATTTCGGGTCTTGTTTGTATTCGTTTTTGTATTTGTTTATTATGTAAACTGACCCGATTTGTAAACCGAAGCTTATGTTATAATCAAAATGATGGATTTATGTTACAGTATTGTTTCACACTTGTTGGGTCTTGAAAACATCCTATTTTTATTTTTATTTATTATTTATTTATTTATTTATTTTTTTGTGTTTTTGTCTTGATCCATTTTGCATGAAAACTCTTGTGTCTCACACCCATATTTGACCACCAACATTACCCTATATATACACCACCTTTCCTCTTCATTTTCCCTTGCTACAACTCAAAAAAAAACTCTCTCAAACATCAAAGATTCAAGGTTATCTTCTTAAGTGTTCTTGAAGGATTTTGGTCTTTCATCTTAATTAGTTTATGTAGCCTTATTAATACTTGTTTATGGTTGTGCAACATATATATAATATACACCCCTTGTTTACCTTTGGTAGTTACTTCTCCGATTCCGGTCGGTGAGGTTTCGGACCCCATAAGGCAAGGCTTCATGGAGGACTTCGTGTCCTTGATATTTATACATCTATATAACTTGTTCATACATATTAATCTTGCTTATTTTAGTTTGTTGGTCATGTTTACAAGTTCCATGGTTATGGGTTTTTAAGAGTCTATGCTTCGGTTTAACCGTAAATAGCTCTAAACCGTAAACCGAACTTTGTTACTAGTTTTGTTTGTTTAAACATACTTAGTGTTAGATCTAAGTTTCTAAAATCATTTTTACAAATTCTATGGTTATGGGTTTGTAGAATCTTACATCGGTCTTAACCCGAAACACGATCCGAATCGAAAACCGAACTTTTGTTTAAAGACTTTATTGTTAACTATTGGTATTTTTTTTATTTGTACATTATTGTACAAGTTCTTTAGTGTTTGGACATGTGGAAACCATCTATGAACTTGTTGTGAAATGGAAACCGAACCAAACCGATTCTTGCTCGCTTAAGACACACAAGAGTGTTTTTTTTAGCCATCAAGACTTGTATATTTCTTTAAAAATAGTTACAAATTGATTTTTAAATATTTTCTTAAGTACTTGGAAATGTTGGATTCAACTTGATCTCATAACAAAGTTTGGACCGACAAAACCGAACACTCACTTAACGTGCGTTGTTAGTTCTAAAACAATGGAACTACATACTTGGTTAAGTCTTATTAAATTTTATTGAGTTATCTCATAACATTCAATATTTTGGAAAGTTGACTTTGGGTTTGACCAATTATCAAGACCCGAACCGACCACCCGAACACTCGACAAAAAAAAACCCATTTTAGTATCTTTATTCCAAAGGGATTTGTATTCTTGCATTTTACCCACCTTATTACTTAACATAGGTTGAGTAAATATTAAGGTTAGATACTTTAACCCGGTTTCGAGCAAACTTACATTTTTAAAGGGTTATTATTATAAATTCTTAAATAGTCACATTTTAAACCTTGAACTTTAATTATTTACATTTCTCAACATTTATTTTGTTTAAAGCCTTCAAGACAACCTTTCTAAATTCAAGACTTCTTTTATTTTTAGGCATTGTGCGTTAAACTCGTCGTTCCGACAAATCTTCAAATTATCATCTTTCAAGTTTACTACTTGAAGGTGAGTACTTCATACCCCATTTTTCATGTTTTATTTTGGGGGTGACATTTCATACTTATTCAACAAAATGCTTTATATTTGAATTTTAAACCACAAACGTAGTTGTATACTTTACCTAAATAATTGCTCGATTTGGTGTTCTATGCTTATATGCCTATGTGTTTATCGCTTTTGGTTGGTGGAACTATAAAATCCTAGACTATTTGGCATCCCTTTATAGCAAGGTGTCGTTAACGTAATGCAATTAACGATAACTATAAAATCCTAGACTATTTGGCATCCCCTTATAGCTAGGTGTCGCTAATGTGTTTAGCGATATCTATTTATCCAAATTACCAATTTTATTTATCGTTTCGTATGCAAGTTTTGTGGCTATCTTTATTATATACTAATATGATTAAACTTATGAATTGCTCACCGACCTTTGTGTTGACAAACTTTATTTTATGAAATGTTGCAGGTTTGCATCTTGGTTGATTTATGATTGTGAAGAAAACGACATCAAAGACCTTAGGATATTAGTAAAAATGAACAATATCAACTTGCCATATTTTGTGATATCTTGTTTATGGTTATTTTATGGATAATTGTTATGTGACATTTTCGATGTTGTGAAATGAAATGAGTTCATTAAATACTGTCTCTTTAATTAGCGTCATGTGCTTATGGACAATCGTTACACCTCGGCATGTTCCGCCGCCTTTGGTCGGGATGTGACAATAACCATAGCCTAAAGAAAATATAAAAAAAAGTTTGTAACTTAATCATTTAATTTACTTCAAACTTTAAATCTTATTAAGACAGTATATTTATTTTGATTAACAAAAACCCTCCTAACAAGTAGCAACTATTGGTTTGAAGTAATCCAAAAGACCAAAACTATAATTAAGTCACTGGTCACATGAAGATGCAGATTAGATTATTTCCTATTAGCTAAATAATGATTTTGCGGACATATTTTCATGGCAGTTCGCATTCTTAATGCTTGTCATTATGTTATTGTTGATATAAAAGAGTTTTTTCTTTTTTGCGTAAAGAGTTCGGCTCGGCTCTCTTATAACACCTAGAGGTGGGCAAATAAACCGGTTAACCAACCCGACCCAAAAATCGAAATCAAAACCGAACCAGTTTGAAACTGATTATGTAGAAACCGGTTTGAAACCGATTGAAACCGTAGGTTTAGAACCGGTTTGTAATTTCTCCACCAAAACCGGTTCTAAACCAGCTAACCGAACCAAAACTAGCCAAAACCGGTCAAAACCCGAACCGAAACCGATCATAACATGGTAAGAAACCGATTTCAACCCGAACCGAAACCGATCGTAAACCGTTTTTGACTTTTGTTGACCAAACCAAACCAAACCGGTTTTGAGTTTTAAACCGGTTTGTGCATCTCTATAACATCGACTGTGGTATTTGTCCAGTTAGCCTAGAAATTAATAAGATAGTTAAACTTCTATAAAAGTTTATTATAAATTATTTTTAGAATAAAAATGATAATAAGACAAAATAGTTAGTAGTTAAGATTATAATGAAAGACGGAGAAGAGAATAATAATAATAAAGAAAAAAGAATATAAAGATAGAAATAAAGAATGAGTCGAGGAGGTTTTTAGAAATTAATAGATAAATTTAAGAACTTATAGTTTTTATTTAAATCTTTATTTTAAAGATGGAGATGAAAGGTCACTCGTTTTGTTTTTGTCCTAATTAGCTAGATCACCTAAGTTTCAATGGATGCTCTAATATTAGTTTGTTTTTTCCCCTATATAATATTATAACATGTAAAAATTATGATATGTCATCTTTTTTTTTCTTTCTATTTTTTTTCAAAATGTTGATGTGTAAAATAGAATACATAAAAATCTTCAAATTTTAGAGATATATCGAACATCTTTACAGTTTGTGACTCCTAACAATAGTTACATTAGAGCATTCCTAGCTCATTTCCTACCCTATATCAATATATATCGTATAATTACACTATAAATTACTGTTTTTTTTTCTCCAGTTTAATTAAATAATATTTTTTATACCTTTATCATTATCTTTTTTTTTCTTCACTCACATCCACTTTTCAAAAATATTAAAAAATTATAGGGTATGAATAGTAAATCCTCAAATTTAACTTTATCCTATAACATTTTATCTCACCTCTACTCACAACCACTCATAACCATATCATATAATTTACAAATTCTCCTCACATATTTTAAGGGAATGAACTAAGAATGCTCTTACAAAACACGCCTAAACCTACCTACCCAATGGAATATTGGAATCTAGTTAATCACTGTTAATGTATACCTGGATCTCATTAAATGTATAAGACCAACCTAGTGCTATGCATTTGAGGTGCATATATTTTTGACATGGAGAAGATAGTAAAGAAAGAAAATGTAAAGTAATCTTGGCCAAGTACGTGCAAGCATTTATGAAGGTGGGAGAGGAAACGAGAGAAAAAAAAGGAAGAGAGAGAATGATTGAGAGGAAAGATAATAGGTAAAGAAGGTGATGTGAGACATTTATTTTTTTGCATTGACGATGGTTTAATAGGATCCAAGAACCGATACCCAAGTCCAGTTGATGAAATGCATTTCAAAACAAACTGATAAGTTAAAATTGATAAAAAAGTGAGACGCATATTGTAAAAAATATGAATCAAGATTCAAGACGACGAGAAGTTGATTAGAAATTCTGAGAATGTGAAATGTGAATGGGTTAAAAGTTTAAGTTTGAACAAGATCCAAAAACCTTAACTGGTTTGAATTAAAATGGTACAAAAGCATTAAAGAAATATGTAAAGTTGGTAGGTACGAGGGACGACCAAATGCGAAAATTAAACCGAATATCCTGGAGGTAAACATCGTGGAGACAGGTCATGTGAAGGAGATACTTATTATATTTAATTCGGATTAATGGATTATCAAATGACATGTTGTGCCTAGCTTATAAAGTTAATAAAAAATAAACAGCATTAGTCACATGATAATTTTAAAATACGAAATGGAAAACATGTAATTTAATAAAACTCATTGTTTATCTAAATAATGATGACAAAAATATGACAACTAAACAAATGAGAATAATTTATAAACTGCGATTAAGGTTGAACGAACTAAACAAATATAAGTGAATATAATCAATCACTATAGAGAGCGTGTACAAACATAACTGAACAAACATCCCTTTAATACTGCTCATTCTTGAAATTTATCAAATACAATTCCTTGTTCGTATTCATTTATTACTTATTAAACGAACGTAAACAAAGTTTCAGTTAAATAATTGACGACAAACTAGTCAATTGCTCAATTCGTTTACAACTGTATACAAGTGATCGTTAAAATATTACTAAAACTAATTACTATTTAGTGATTTTTTAACATATTTCATACTTCATATTTTAAATTAAGAATCGAAAAAAAAAAAATTTATGAATACACATTTTGTAATCAGTATTATTAACTAACAAAAAACGATTCCAGGCATGAAAATAGATTTTTTTAACAGCTTTCATTAAAACTAAACCAAAACCATTTCTACCGAAACGGTAGCAATGGCCAGCACCAAGAACAAAACCGAAAACGAGTTACATAACCAAAGATTTCCACATACCCCAATATAGATTCAACTATCTCATCCTATATTTAATCAACAAGAAACTCAAAACCTTTATATTTCCAAGCACGTTAACAATTTTCATCGACTTGATTTTGAAAATGAACTCATTTTGAACCTTCCATAAGCACCAAATGGCCACCAAAACAACTGTATAGACAATTTCTCTTTTACGCCCCACTCCCAAAATCTATGTTACAACCTCAATTAAGTCTTGAACTCCTTTAACATGAAAAGGTTGAATACTGCACCACTTTCTAATTCTTTGCCACACCATAGTCACGACATAGCAAGATGTAAAAATATGGTCCACTGAGTCCTCTGTCATAAAACAATTAATACACATATCCGGACCAAAAAATGTCTTTCTTTTTATCAGATTATTGCTTGTTGGAAGACGGTTTTAAAGGTCCCGCCAAACAATCGCTCTCACTTTCATTGGAACCCAGTTATTCCATTTTAAGATGCTCTTCGAGTATGGAGGATCAACTCTATATAGTAACTTCTTTGAAGGAAAAAAAGAAAAACCTCAAAGCATTACCACCCCACACCCAATTGTCTTCCCCACCCTTAAAATTGAAATAATAAAACAAATCTAGTAATGTCATTACTTCGGTTACCGCTTCCCCAAACACGAGTTGAAAATAGATACATGGATTACATCAAAAAAGAAGAAGAAAAATAACTAATTAAGTTAAAAATCAAACATTTATAAGATTGATCACTATGGATTTTAAATTATATTGTAGATAGAATATAATTTTCTTTTCATTTTGTAAGCTCATTGGTCTTCAGTTATGCCAGTAAACTTATTCCGTAGCGTGACAACTCAGAATGAATCAAAAGAGATCAGGGATTTGATTTGAGTACAGTTTTTAAATAAGTATAGACCAACTTTACTTCATTTTTAATGTTCCAAATAACCACATGCGTATTTGCTTTACTGTATGTAACTTAGGTGTGTTAATGAATGAAATTTAAATGATTTTAAAAGAGAGATGTAATATGTATTTAGTAATAAACTGATATAATATACATGATATCAAAACTCAAAAGGATGACACGAAACTATAACGTAATAGTTTTGATGGTACTAAAGGGTTTGTAGCTCAATGGTATTAAGATGTTTGTTAATGTAGAAGCTTTTTAAAATTGTGAGAGTTAAAATTCTGTAATAAGAAAAAATATTTAGTGTAATAATTTGGTGTTAACAAGGAAAAAGAAAAATTTTAATGGTGTATGCCAACACTAGACACCAACATCAAGAAACAACTAAAAATATATTGCTATTTTTATACATGTATCTCTATCATCTTGCTTCCTATAACACATAATAGACCTCAAAAAGAAGAGTAAAGTGTCATTTTCGTCCTTATGGTTTAGTAAATAATGTGAATTTAGTCCAAAAAAGTTTATTTTTTACATATGGACCCTTCACGTTTCCCAATTCTTGCCAATTACATCCAAATCACAAACCTCGTTAAATTTAATCGTTAAGTCAGGGGTAGACATGTCTTTTCACTATTTCTTTATAATATGAGTAAAATGACAAAATCGTCCCTGAGGTCTGGTCATATTTGCAAATTTCGTCCAAAAATGTTTTTTTTCGCAAGTAGACCCTCGATTTTCCCCAACCGTTGCCAATTTCGTCCAAATTGTTAACTCAGTCTAAATTCAATGTTAACCTATGGGTGTTACTGTCATTTTACATATTTATTTACATTATTGTTATTATGTGTTTGTTTGATGACATATATAACATTTCACGATTCTTATGTTTGAATAAAATATATTATCCGTTTGTTTATTCATCTTTATTTTTAGTCATTTAAGGGGTTTAGCTCAGTGTAATAATAATAACAATGTAAACAAATATGTAAAAGGACAGTAACACCCCCGAGTTAATGTTAAATTTAGACCGAGTTAACAAATTGGACGAAATTGGCAACAGTTAGGAAACATCGAGGGCCTAATTGCGAAAAAAAATATTTTTGGACGAAATTAGCAAATGTGACCAAACTTTAGGGACGATTTTGACAATGTACTCATGTAATGAATAAAGAGTGAAAAGAAATGTCTACCCCTGAGTTAACGATTCAATTTAACGGAGTTAGTGATTTTGATGTAATAGGCAAGAATTGGGAACGTTGAGGGTCCATATACAAAAAATAAACTTTTTGGACTTAATTCGTATTATTTACCAAACCACAATGACGAAAATGGCGTTTTACTCCACAAAGAAAGACAAAACCTTGTGATTCATGTTACCAATTTGTCTTCGATTTTCATATCATTTTCATTATCTACTTTTATTATTTTTTTTCCAATAAAAGGAGTTTAATACGAAAAATAAAAATGAGAAAAACACCTTTACATACATATCCAAAAAATACGCTTAAAAATTCTAGACGGCTTCATGTTGTCTACAAGACATCATGATTTTAGATGAGTGCATGATAAAATCTTCAAAAGAAATATAATTGGAAGAGTAAAGTGTTATTTTCGTCCTTATGATTTGACAAATAATGCGAATTTAGTTCAAAAAGTTTATTTTTTGTATATGGACCCTCCACGTTTCCTAATTCTTGCCAATTACATCCAAATTACTAACTCCGTTAAATTGAATCGTTAACTCAAAGGTAGACATGTCTTTTCACTCTTTCTTTATTACATGAGTACAGTGCCAAAATCGTCCCTGAAGTTTGGTCACATTTACTAATTTCGTCCAAAAATATTTTTTTTGCAATTATACCCTCAGTGTTTCCCAACTGTTGCCAATTTCGTCCAATTTGTTAACTCGGTCTAAATTTAACGCTAACTTAGGGATGTTACTGTCATTTTACATATTTGTTTACATTGTTATTATTATTACGCTGAGCTAAACCCCTTATATGACTACAAATAAAGAAGAATAAATAAACGGATAATATATTGGATTCAAACATAGGAATCGTGAAATGTTATATATGTCATCAAGCAAACACATAATAACAATAATGTAAACAAACATGTAAAGGGACAGTAATACCCATAAGTTAACGTTGAATTTAGACCGAGTTAACAATTTGGACGAATTGGCAACAATTGGGAAAAATCGAGAGTCTACTTGCGAAAAAAATATATTTTTGGACGAAATTCGCAAATATGACCAATCCTTAGGGACGATTTTGGCATTTTACTCATATAATAAAGAAATAGTAAAAAGACATGTCTAACCCTAACCTAACGATTAAATTTAACGAGATTAGTGATTTGGATGTTATTGGCAAGAATTGAGAAACGTGGAGGGTCCATATGCAAAAAATAAACTTTTTGGACTAAATTCGCATTATTTGCCAAACCACAAGGAGAAAAATTTTACTTTAATTAGAAATATGGATGGCTTCATATTGCCATTTTTTTTTCTTGTTCTTTTTTTTATATAAAATTTGGCATTTCAAAAAAAAAAAAAAAGAAGCAGAAGAAATTAGAATAATAGCTTCCAAGTCTCTAAAGTCCGAACTAACTAAAGTCTAAACCCTTTTACTACTTTGGGCTTAATGGGTAGAAAGCCCATTGTCATCGTAAAATAGCTCCTATTATTTTTTGTTTTAGCCAAGCCCAACTAGAGGTGCACAAATCGGGTTTTTGAAAAACATGGGTTTGAGTATGAAACCAAGTATTGGAAAATTGGGTATTGGTAATACCCGGTTCGGGTCCGGGTATTGTCTCTAAAAACCATACCCTATGTATCAGGTTCGGGTCAGGTATAGAACCGTGTATTCTAAAACCGGGTATTTGAATACCCTATTTCCGGGTATTGAAAAAACCCTATTTTTGGGATTTTTTTGGGGCTTTTTCAGGGTTTTGTCGGGTATAGATTGAATTTTTTTAAGGGGTTACAATTTTTAGGGGTACTTTTGGATATTTGTCAGGTATTTTTCGGGTATAGATCGGGTATTTGAAAAACCTGGTTTCGGGTATTACCGGGTATAAATAGGCCCAGTTTCAGGTACGAGTTTTGGTACCAAAATGCATACCCTATCCGTACCTTACGGGTAGGGTCAGGTACAGGTTCGGGTAATAAAAACCCGGGTATTAGAAAAACCGGTTCCGGGTATTTTTTTCAGGTCCGGTTCCGGGTTCGGGTTTTTTGTGCACCTCTAAGCCCAGCCTACAAGAACTGCTATAGCCTATAGCATATTAGGATATGACTACTAGGAGAGGTGGGTAAATAAACTGATTAACCAAAGCGACCCAAAAACTGAATCGAAACCTAACCGGTTTGAAACCGATTATGTAGAAACCGGTTTGGAACCGATTGAAATCGTAGGTTCGGATCCGGTTTGTAATTTTCTCCACCAAAACCGGTTCCAAACCGGTTAACTGAACTGAAACCGGCTAAACTCGGGCAAAACCCGAACCGAAACCGATCGTACCATGGTAAGAAACCGGTTTCAATCCGAACTGTCACACCCCGTTAAACGATTTGCGGAAGCGTAAAACGGAAATGTAACAGACACCTCGGGTATCAACCACATTGTTTATAAAGAACAATACAAACTAGTTTACAATATTTTACATCGATCTAACTTTGTTTACAACTAGGTGATACAAACTAAATCAAGTCCGTTAAGCGACTTTAATTCTTACTAGCACAGTTGCATCAATTCACCCATGATTGATCGCAAGTCAAACACGTAGCACATTGACTTTCTTGTCCAGGTCTGGTATACCTGAAAAACATGTTAAAACGGGTCAACTACAAATAGTTGGTGAGTTTCAAGAAATTAGTTGCGCGTACAACAATCATAGTTTGTAAATACGCAAGTATGTATATATGTACGTTCACAAGTACGTTTGTTTGTATGTTTATGATGTAATTATGCTAAGCTATAGTGAAGCCTTGACTGTCTGTTCGTGTTGCATGCATCCATTTCCCACGCTCAATCAACCACTGTGGCAGTGTGGCCATCTTTCCGCCCACAGCATGCCCAGAGTAGCTATGTCTAACACCACATAGCGTGTTTGTATAATTATGGTCATGTGCAAACGGTGTATGTCTCGGCAAACCGTGCCGGCTCCGTTTGGGTTTCTCAAACCAATAGTACTGTTCACATGCCACTGACTCGAAGTTAATCACTGTGTTCGTGGGTGCTTTTGTGTGTTAGAACTTGGATAATTCCCATCATCAAACAATTCATAGTGTACAGATATGTATCAACATGTTTTTCACCCCGATATTTCGTAAAAACAGTTTAAAAATGGGGTCATGAAACTCACTGTTTAATCAGGATTCGGTACAGCGTCGGCTCGTAGTTCATTTGACTCGTATCACTAGTTCCTATAATAAATATTATAATATTAATATTTTAATATTATTACAATCATTATACTAAACTGGGCTGTATATCTAATCTGGGCATAGCTGTTACGCCCAGAAAGTGTCAATAGGCTTAGATTGTGATGTTGTTTAATGTCTAATACTTAAAATCGAACTTGGCTCAGTTTCCCCGTTTTCCCAGCTAGGCCAAGTTGTTTGTTTATACGTTCAGAAAACAGTTATGGGGATATAAGTTTGGGTAAATGTGTTGGTCGATAAAATGATTAAGTTATAAAAAAAGATCACATATTAGGGTTTTGGATTCGTTACGGGGCTTGTTTCCGTTTATTCAGTTTGATTTGAGAAAAAAAAATGCGCACAATCTATCCAAATTATCAAGATTTCTCATAAAAAAATTTGTTTTTACTTAACTAATCTAAAAATATAATTTCTTATCACTTTTGAGGTTCTGATATTCCAACTGGTTCGTTAATCACGAACTCGTCGGTTTTTACCAAAATTGAATTTGTTTAATCTTTAAATTAGCATAATTAATTATATTTTAATCAAATTATGAAAATTTAACCACTTATCAATTAAAATATGTAGATTTTTATAAAAATATTTATAGAATTATTTAATAATTTATTAATTTATAAAAAATCATTTTATCTGCTTTATTTAGCCCGAAAATCATCCGTTTATACCAAATGATTTTCAAAAAATCCATTAAAATTTCTGAGTGACCAAAATATGTCCCAAAACAACCTGGAAAAATCCCAAACTCTAACAATCTTGCCAATTATTATTTACGATCCAAAAACGACTATGAAAATTCAAATAAACATGAATGAACAAAACCTACTTAGGCTTTTCCAAATGCTCCCAAATTTCATATGTGATCATAATATACTAAATCCGAGTTCCCCGAAAAATTTCATAATTGTTGAAGCATTTTAATTATTTTTCCCAAATAAACGTCCCAATTCGGTAATAAATTCGCCAAATATTCTCGAATGGTCGAAAAATTACCAAATTTGAACAGGGACTTAATGATATGGTCCCTGATGTCCCTGAAAAATTTAATGACCTAAAAATATGCACGTCATAACCTTAACCTAAACAGCCCGTAATCGAGTGATTCGGTATTACCTTAGCGGTTTTGGTTCGTTTTCGCCCTTCTAATCAAGTTTTCAGGTTCTTGTGCTTCCATGAAAGCTAGATACAGGTCCTATATCACAAAACAAGCAAGTTTCATCAACATGACAGCCTCTTAACTTAGGGTTTCGGCTAGGGTATTAAACCGAACTTTTGAACCGTAAAAACGCCGTTTAAACCCTATAATCCGTTTTATGGCCAAAAAACTATAAAACAAGGTTCCTAACCATGTGTATGATCAAAACATGTTTATGGGCCATTGTTTTGATTTTTTTCATGGTTAGGAATGATTTTTGGTAATCAAACTATGTTTATATGATATTAAACATGTTAAAAATTGATTAAGATGAGATTAATACTTTAAGTTTTTGTTGAAAGTATGAAAGAACAGCTGAGGTAGCTAGTTATCTTCTAGAAATTATTGTTAAAAATATCTAATGTTGCTTAAATATAAAGAAACATGAACAAAAATATTCTAAGGGGGTGCAAGCCGGAATTTATTGGGCCTCCCCCTTGGCCCAATTTTGTCACATTTTCTAGATTTGCGTGCCCGGGCGTGAAATGGTGAGTCCAAATTTATTTCGGGTTCGGTTTTTGGCGCGAAAAATATATCGGGTACGGTAAGAAGTACGAAAACAATCGTTTTTTGGCTATTTTTGTATAAATTTATAAAAATATACTATTTGTTATCGAAAATATTTTCACGAATCGCTTAAAACATTCACACTAACTGTTTTGTAAATCTTTTTCGGCTTAACGGATGATACAATGCTTGGTTTATAACTATCTTTCGCGTTTAAATCTATAGCGGGTAGTTAAAAGAGCATGTTTTCGTTTAACTGGTTTGCTATCGAACTAAGACCATAATATTAATGTGCTAGCTTATATTAATCGTATATCACTTATAGATGCGCCCCCCCCCCCTTGAGATATCCGGGTCATAACCAGACCCGTTTGGTTAAAACATTCACACTAACTGTTTTGTAAATCTTTTTCGGCTTAACGGATGATACAATGCTTGGTTTATAACTATCTTTCGCGTTTAAATCTATAGCGGGTAGTTAAAAGAGCATGTTTTCGTTTAACTGGTTTGCTATCGAACTAAGACCATAATATTAATATGCTAGCTTATATTAATCGTATATCACTTATAGATGCGCCCCCCCCCCCCCCTTGAGATATCTGGGTCATAACCAGACCCGTTCGGTTAATCGTTCGTTCGTTACGTAATAAGCGTTTAATTGCTTAACCGGTAAATACGTACTGAGGTGTACCTGGTTTTGTCTCAAATGTCACACGAACCGAAACCGATCATAAACCAGTTTTGACTTTTGTTGAACAAACCAAACCGGTTTTAACCCAAACCGGCTTTGAGTTTTAAACCGGCTGTGCACCTCTACTAGCATAATTGAAAAGGAAATACTATTTTTTATTTAAATTTATAATAAATTAACTATTTTTATCACGTTTTCTTTCTATTTTTATAAAAGTGAAACATGGAATTATTGTATTGAGGTCACTTTTGATGGGCACCGAGTTTGTTAAGAGTCGCTTTCAAGAGATTCGGAGACAAATTAGGTTAAAACATTTTGATTGTTGTTACAAAATAACATAAGCCCAAATATTTCATAAAACAAACTAAATCTTGTATATAGTTCAAATGCCTTATTCCCTAGAAAACAAAAATAATCATTTTCCGTACCGTGACATCAAACTTTAACATCATGCACATTTTGATTGAGCATGACTCCATTATAAAACATTGGTTATCAACCTATCATATAGATCAACAACATGCAATTGAATCTTATGCAAGATCTCATTCTAAGTTCTAACTTCTAACGACCCTGCAACGGCTTCAACCGTCTTTGAAGAACCAAATTATAAAACCCCCTCGTTTGAAGAAACAACACCAACGAAACAACCACACCGAACCCACAAACCGCCGAAAATATAAAATACGAAACCATGAAACACCGAAGCCCATGACACAACCCACCTCCAGCCTGTGCTTCCTTATCATATATTTTACCAATCACTTGCACCGAAAGAATATACGAACCAATCGGGTTAGCCGCAGCAATGGTATTAAAAATAGTCCCCATATGTTTCACCCCGAATATCTCCGAACTAATTGTAGGCATCAAAGACCATTGTGACCCATAACAAATACCCACAATAACCGAACCAATGTACAAATTCCCACTTAAACCAATGATCAAATGACCCACAACCATACCAAACTGTGTTAAGGATATAAACAATGGGCGCCCGGCCCCAAATCGATGTAGAAATATATCCGACACGAACCCACCACCAAACCGGCCAAGAAAGTTCCATATACTCCATAACGAAACCATTGCATTGATCTCAACCGTCGAGTAGTCAAGCGACTCGCCAATTTGAGTTATATTATTAATTGTAGCTAACCCTGACCCCAATGCACAAACCATGGCTAGAAACAACAACCAAAAGTCAATTGTGCCCATTGCTTGTATTAGATTCATTTCAACGTCCTGAGTCTCGGAAATTATGATCAATGGATCCGTGGCAGGGGATGGTGGTCGCATTAGTTTGTTTTCTTGAGCTATGTGGGCTACTTGAAGAGGTGATAATGCCATGATCAAAAGAATTGTTGTTGTCACAATGTGAGCCCATAACGGGAAAGTGAATATGTTTTGTAATATTATTATTATCATCAAGTATCCTGCGATGGTGACCGCGATCAATGAGAAGCGATTCAAATGCGGTTTATCATTGCTCGTGTTCGAAGGGTTTGATTGTACTAGTGACATGAGTGCCAATGACACGAGTGTTGGAAACACAGCAAGCATTAATATGAAGGTGGTTGGTTTACCGTCAAATAGCGTGTGATAAATTTGAATAAGTATTGCTCCGCTTAGCCCCAAAAATCCCTAAAATTAATTTTACGTGTTATCGCTGTCATTATATTTAATTAAAAAGTTGTGTTTACATCGAAAGGCAACAAGTTGCGTGGCCAGCCGTTTTTAAAATCAATGTTACTATTCATGACACCTTAATAACAAAATTTTATCATATTATAGTAATAAACAATGAATTGGCTTAAAAGAATTAATTACCTTCATAATGCCAACGCTGGTCCCACTATAATCCGGAAAATTACGAACCGCAACGACGACGTTTGCAGTATTAAAGAACGTCTGAGCGTGTGCGGCCATGAACATGAAGAGGCACATGAGCAGCATGTGAGGCCGGTTTATGAATCCGGTGACGGACAACCACATCAGAAAATAACCGGCGAAGCATTGACCCGCTCCGGCCACGTAGACCGACTAAAGGCCTGATCCGAGAGGAGATGAACGGTTATCGATAACGGCGGCGTAGAGAAGACCGGATAAAACTCCGATGTTGGCGCCGATGTCCTTGAAGACGGAGACGGTGTCGAGAGTGGATTGATCGTAGCGTTGACTGGATTTGAGAGCGGCGGAGTATATTCCGAAGGTGTAGGAGGCGCCGGAGCTGCACTGGATCCATATGCTGGCCACCGTAGATAACCACTTGCTGCGTTCCATCAATGATGACCGAGAATATTGTGGTTGGGACCTTTATTCGATAATTGATATAATAATATTTTAGTAAAATAATTTACGTAAACTGGACTGCTGGAGTATTATATAAGTGAAAATTTTTACTATTTAACTATAGTATTAAAGGATATCTATTGCCTCCGTCGCACTCAACTAATCCTTTTTATAGGATGTTGAATGCATAAATTTCGTTATTGATGAAAATCAATTTTACTGTCTTGTTTGTAAAATGTTGTGGCTTATCAGTTAAAATAAGATGATTTGATATTAATATTCTCTTTAATAAATTTAGATTTATAACCTTCCATTCTAATTTCTTTTTCTAAAATTCAAATACATATTATTCTTAATAATTTATGTATTTCAGGAAATATATAATTACTCTTTCACTAATATTTATTATGTAATATTTTATAATTTATAATAAATTATAATGTACATTATATAATTCATATTTGTATATTTGATGTTTTTATATTTTTTACTCCTACATATATAAAGTAACAACCATGGATTGAAGATAGTTTAACCAACTAATAACTAATTTCATTTTAGGCCTTACATAAAGATAATATATAATAGTGAGCTATTTCAATATTAAATAAATTACTTTCATTTCTATATAGGATATTGTATACCAGTTTTAGAAGTAAAAAGAATATAATTGCATAATCTGTTCCTTAAGTTTTTTGTTACAAACAGGCGTTATGTAAGGATGTATATTTATATATTTAAGTTATGTATCACTGTCATGGAACGAAGGAAAAGATCAAGGGTTGGGATAAGCGAAAGGAGATACGTATTAAATTGTTGTTGATCACTAAAAAGGCATTTATTTAAGTTAATATAAAAATATTTATTTTGTTGGTGTCGACTTAGAATGGATTGATGAAGGTGGCGTTGATCTTATCTGTCCACCGGACATGCTTGTATTACACTTGAGTTAGAATATATGATCTAACAATTTACGTCTTATCCTTTTCAACTTACGTGCGTTCGTTAGTAGTATATGAAATTTCATTATTATATTTTTATGTATATTTATAGTATGATACATTTGTATTAGGAAAATGTATAAAAACATGTAATAAAATTTCACTTGTGTGGACCTTACAGGAGTGTCTTCTCTTGTCGGGCTCAGGGACCGCGGATTTGTTGTGGGTCAGGTTGCGTTGAAGGCCGAATCGGGCAAAGTTGTCAAACACAATAAGGCCTGTTTAGAAAATCAACATGTGTTTCTCCC
Organism: Bidens hawaiensis; assembly: GCF_021521415.1. NCBI lineage: Eukaryota > Viridiplantae > Streptophyta > Magnoliopsida > Asterales > Asteraceae > Bidens > Bidens hawaiensis. Next base: position 1,480,852 of record NW_027491136.1, read on the forward strand.
TTTTGCTTTTGATACATTTGGGTTTCTGGCCTCGGAGGCTGTGAATTTTCTAAACAGAGTTCAGCGTGTTGTACATAGTACTTTTTTGTCTCATACGACTCAACGCTTTGTTTTTAGTAGAATTGGTTTTGCTATTCAGAAGGAGGTTGCGACGCAGCTTGTTGCCCGTTTGCCTGCCACTTTATTGTAATCGTTTCGATTTTAATAAGAATGATATTATTATTATTATTTCTAAAAAAAATAACGTTAGTAAATTAGCATAATTAAGATTGAAATGACTACTAATTTTTACCAAAAAATGTTTAGGAAATTAACCAACACAATTTTCTTTGGTGACCTTGTCCTACTTTCTAGCTTGAAATCAATTTTATTGTATCATGCGTGTACATATAATAAAAACATATATTATTATTATTATTATTATTATTATTATTACTAGTATTATTTAATTGACTTAACTTTAATATTATGAAACTGGTGACATTTTCTGGTGTTACGTAGCGGGTATTTGTATGTGCTAGTTCTGTTTGTTTTGTTACATGTACGATACAAGCACTCGGTATAGCAATTGAAAGAGAAAAACGCAAAGTTAAACTCGTGATATACCCAATAAGATATCGACACGTGTTTTACATGGATCGAAAACCGTAAAACGAATATTGGAACCTGTTTCAATGATACTTGTACCAGTACCGGTACGTGCATCATTCGGTTATTGGTTCGGTTTGTCATCACATCAGTCCGGTAATGACACCCAATATAATTTCAATATTAAAAAAATGTTATTTCAAATATCACTCTGTTTTAATGAAAGTTGTAACAAAACTTCAAGAAAAAAGAATAACTCATAATAGTGTATTTACTTTTTTAAAAAGGTTACAAGCATAGGTTATTAAAGAAAATGTCAAATTAATACATACAAAAAGATAAAAGTGAAAAGGTAAAATCCACATGATTCAAAGAAAATGTGAAATTGTAAAATATATGGGAAACAAAAGCACCTCCTGGGTAATGAAGCTCAACATACATAAGCTTACAAATTACAAACTATGCTACAAGCATTTGTTTGCTTATCTTCAAAGTTCAAACAATAAAAAGCATTGGAAAATAAAATTAAAAATATCAATATTGTTGAAACCGATATAGAATTTTAATATGTGTTGTAAACTTATAAGTTATAATGTATATCTTAAATCTTAAATATATATAAATTACACTCTTAAAATCTCTCTGGTTGCTTCATAACTTTTCTCAAGCCATCAGATTGTTATCAGATTGTTTTATTTGTAAATGAAGATTTATCATACATTTGACCCGAATTTATGGGCATGATCTCACCAAATCCAGATAGCCCTTAAACGGGTTGTAACATCTCATTAAATTAAATATTAATCTCACCAAACCAAATATATGATATGAAAATCCTATAAAATAGGAATATACTAAATATTAATATCTGTTTTTTTTTAATTTTAAAGATAGTGTTTATAATTAAAAAACAATTTTATAGTAAAAAATAAGCGGCTCATAGATCTCATCAAACCCAGATAGTTTTTAAGCAAAGATATAACATCTTATTTATTTGTGAAACACTTTCATCATCAATCCCTAATATATTATTAACTTTCTTACAATAAATAAAATTAATTAAAATGCATAAAATATATGAATATCATAAGAAATAACCTAAAACAATCCCGCAATACAGGGAATAAAAACCGGTAGTATATACTTTGGTTCTTAACACACTTAATTACCAGTCATACACAACCTTCTGAATTTTGATTAGTTTTTCATTTTCATGATCATTATTTTCATTACCTAATTTTTTATTGATTATTTTCATTGCCTAATTTTTTATTGGTTACGACAAACAAAGTTTAATACGAAAAACAAAGCTACAAGAATAAGCAAAAGCTAATGCTGGAGGTCACCGCTACCAGCTATTATTATCCAAATACAATTTGCATCAAACAATCTTTTGAACTTAAAATAAAGGATTATTTTAATTAAGTTTTGAAATTGTTTCAATTAGGCTACTTATAAAATATTTTGATTCAATCAAGTAACTAAAGTTTTTTTTTTTTCAATTGTATATATTTTACCTGGATAACAAGTTGTCTAGGTTTTTCTTTAATTTTTAAATAGTTTGTCATTACAAAATATTTTTTTTTAATTAAAAAAATTAGTACAAATTGAGAAAAATAATTTTTAAATTGCAAAAAAAAAATCTGAAAAATTACAAAAAAAAGGGGAGGGGGTAGTAAGAAATCACCCTTTTTAAGTTATGATTTTTTAATAAGAAACCATCATTTTTTTTAGAAAAAATTCAAAAATACAGTTAGGTGATATTAAAATATTTAATAGTAGAATTATTAATTGCTTCCATACAAAAAAAAGAAACATGTTAATTATATTGTAATTTTTCACAATTTTTTAGATTTTTTTTTTGCAGTTTTCTAGATTTTTTTTTGTTTTTTTGCTATTTTTAGCAATTTAAATTATTTTTCTCAATTATTACTAATTTTTTTAATTTTTAAAAAATATTGTGCATTGCCAAACTATTTTAAAAAACAACCTAGGCAGCCTCCTATATATGTGAAATATCTAGGATTAAAAAACAAAGTACACTTTAATGACCTGATTAATTTAAAATATTTTATAAGTGAGATGATTGGAACAATTTTAAAACTTGGTTACTATTCTACAGAGTAATCCCTAAAATAAACGCATATATTCTCTAAACATACTTTTAAATCAATATACTTTCGTCTATCACGGGTTTTAACCAGCCACTTAATTGAACGACATTTTTTCAACACTTTGATATCACTTGGCCAAAAATTCTTTAACGTCACCACTTTAAACTAAAATGACTTTAAGATGAACTAATCTGTAAGTCGATAACCAATTTAATTATTCAAATTTGATAATGAAGCCAAGAGTTAGCGCATATAAATATTAAGTACTGAATGCTATTTAGTTATTGTATGATTGTATGAATATCGTTCATAAATTTATAATATAAACACTTTAAATTAAAATTACAATACATAAATGAAAGAAATCAGTAAATTATAGTTGATTACAAACTAAACAAAATAAATAAATGAGTTGAAGATGGGATGGTAGCCGAAATTCATGTTTAACACGTGTCCTTTAAAATAGATTACAAATCTCACAAGAGAATATTTTTGTTTCCTATAATACAACCGAAGTAGTGTGCACTATCGGTGATATTAGCACCCAAATTATACTTGAAAACTATTTGCATCAGGAAGATCAAGAAAAGATTGCAAAAAGGTGTAAGGATGCTTATAATTCTCCGGTGTGTTTTTCAACTAAGGCTCACCTTAGCATTTATAATGAAATAAAATCAAAAAAATAAATTTAGGCATTAAACGAAAAACAACTTACCTTAAAAGTCTTTAGTGCAATCTATTTGGTTTAAAGTTTAAACTATCGATCATATGTTTCAACTCAGCGCTAGTAAACTAGGAACTCGCTAATGATGCAGGCGCACTTGAGCGATAGCCATTGAGGAGCTTAGCAATGATCCACTCTCAATGGGGCGTTCAATATCCAACCATAGAACCAGGTCGGTAGTGACTTTGGTAGCCCACCACCGAACCAAGTTGGTAGTGACTTTGGTAGACCACCTATGAACCAGATCGATAGTGTCGTGCGATAAGAGGCCCAGGCTGGTAGTGGCTTTGCATTAGGCATTAAAATAGTACCGACTCTCAAAGTATCACATTAAGTCGATCGCTAAGTGCTAGTGTAACATCCAACACTTCTCATCATCAATATTGTTCACTTTACCCACGAAGGACTTATGGATTTGTTTTTGGTTGACTAGGCGAATACTTTCCAAGAGGTCACTTATCATGACGCCAGTCCCAACTGAGCATGCTTAAATGTGGAGCTATTCTCTTGTCTACTAGCATTAAGCTCAAAGCGCGTTAGTGATTTAAAAGACGGGGCATCTTACTACTCTAATAAAAGAGTACCATATTTTGCCACTTGTCATGCTCTCATGACTCCCTCTTTTTCTAACCCATATCCTAGATAAATCAATTTAATTTAATTGTGTATTTAATATATTAGCAATTATATTGTATTAACTTTTAAGATTGTAACTTGTATGTATCGAATTTGACTTAATAACTGTGCAAAAGTCAAAGCAATACTGACGACTAAAAATGTTGATCTTTTAAAATAAAGTTTATCTGTTTTAATTATTATCTAGATTCGTTCTGCTTGGAATTTTTTCTATGGGGATTTAACTTTTTGGAACTTTTTCTATTCAATTATTTTTCACTAATGCTTGGATTTCAACTTTCATTTTCAAAAGGAATGATCTTTTATTTTCGTCAATAGCTTATTATTATTATCCTATCCTTGGTTTGCTAATCGCCTAAAAGAATGGTGAACCAACACTTTTTCAATTGATATTTTAAACTTTCCATAGCCAATCAACATTTTTTAATGAAGAATTATTTCCAATTTCAAATCAATTGATATTTTGATTTGTTTAATCTTACTTAAATTTGTTTGTTTAATTCATTCAACAGCATCAAGAATTTGACTCCAGTACTGTTGGTGCGTACATTGATACATTTAGTGTAAATGTATGCCACTTTTCATTTTAAGTTATTTTCCTTTATTATACAACAATAAATTATTAAACAACATTTGCTATTTACCGCTTCTTTTTTAAAATAGTAGCTGACACATTTGTTACTAGAGGTGCGCAAACCGGTTTTCGGTTTAAACCCGAGCAATAAAGAAGTTTTGACAGATTGTATATATCATCATCTTTTTTTATAACCTTGAGAAACTGTCAACCAAAGCATTACCAAGAATCTTTTACTTACCAAATGCTACCAATAGATTTGGGTCCTCATGTACGTCAACTAACACTTACGTCAACTGATATTATCCGATCAGTGTTGGTATCTATGTATTGATACTGCCATTACGGCTATAACTAATTACCATATATTGATTTCCAATTGATATTTCCTATTTTCCTTTACAATAAATTGATTTCCAAATTTCAATCGGGTATTACATGGAATGGTTAATGAGCTATAAATGGATATAATATGTGAGCTATAAATTAGTTTTTAAGATGACGTACATAAACAGACGGGTTTTAAACCGGGTTAAACCTGTTTTTGACTAACCGGTTCCAAAATATCTTTCTTATTGTAACATAAGCAATTGTTAATATCATTATTATAATTACAATCATATTTTCCTTTACAATAAATTGATTTTTCAGTGGGGCATTACATGGAATGGTTAATGAGCTATAAATGGATATGATATGTGAGCTATAAATTAGTTTTGAGCTACAAATGGGTTTTAAACCGGATGAAACCTGTTTTTGTCTAACCGGTTCCAAAATATCGGGTTCAAACCGGTTTTAGCTAAAAAAAACTCCAAACCGGTCCTAACCCGATGGTTTATAACTACAAACCGGTTTTTGTAATATCGGGTTCAAACCAGTGTTCCTGTTATGCTCCTTAGAAATCTTAACCAGAAAGAAGCTTATGTAACGGTTCTTGACTACAAATTATATATTTAGGTACTCGTATAGTTGAAGCAAAAATTATTTCAGGATCTAACATTGGACATAGAGTTTTGATCCATAGATCACCACTGAATCCAACAGACAACAAAATAGCATATAAGTTTTAAAGACTACAGTTTCCCCTTGCAGTATGTTTTGCGATGACCATAAACAAAAGCTAAGGTCAATTATTATCTAGGGTTGGTTTGTACTTGAAATAACCCGTGTTCTCACATAGATAGCTATATGTCGCATTGTCAAGAGTTACAAGCAGGTGTGGGCTAAAGATTCTGATTCTTGATAAACAAGGTAATCCGACCAATACAACCACAAATGTAGTGTACAAGGAAATTTTTTCTTATTTATAAAATAGTTGCGTAATGTTTGTTTTGTAATTCCTCTAATTTTAATGCAATTTGTAATTGTATTAATAATATATGATAATTGTGTTATGTGTTATTGATTGTATTTTGCTTAATGTTTAAATATTATAATTTTTATTAATCCCCGTATAATACACGGTCTCAAACTAATTCCATATGAATTAAGAATATCTTCTGTTTAGGTTCGATGTAAGATTTCCCTAGAATGTTATAATTGTATTTGCCTTAAATGAAACTTAAAACAAGAAAACCTCCCACTTATATACCACTCTAAAGTTAGTCTCCCCTTCAATATGGGATAAGTTCTCACCATTTTCACCCTTTCTTTGTTAATTTTTGCAGTTTTTATAGTTTCAAACAACCAACTTCGAGTACTGATATAGTGATATCTTATTCAGTTTAGCTTTACTTTGAACTCGGTTTGATTGTTGCTAAACTCTCACGTAGTAAAACACAAGACGATGAGTAATTAGTACTTATCCTGACAAAAAATTACATATACATGTTAATGTTCAAAGTAAAAAATACACATGTCTCAAGGAAAAAGGCAAAGTATTTCCATGTGGTTTGTTTGTCTCGGTGTGGTGTTTATGGAACGCCCGTAATGACATAGTGTTCAACGGTTCGGCGGCGACTGCATGTGGTGTTGTGAGTGATATTAAAGGTCTAAGTTACCTTTGGGTTAAAAATATATCCGGAAGACCTCTTTTGTCATGGGAGGATTGGTGTAGGTTTAAAGTGTAATTGTTGTTGGGGGTTGTATTGACTAGTGTCTTGCTAGTCTATTTGGTTTGTACTTGTCGTTTTTCATTTTATAAATTTGCTTTTGTTGGCAGTTCAAAAAAAAAAATACACATGTCGGAAAGACTCTTTTAAACATCTTTTCCATTATGTACTGAAATAATATTACAGGTCATTTAATTATGTTTTCTGTGGCTTATAAAAATTATTGTTATTATATTAAATTATTATTATTATTATTATTATTATTATTATTATTATTATTAAAAAAAGAAAGTTTGGGTTTTGAAATATGCTAGTAATCTCAAAATATGATTATGATTCATTGTGTTTTAACCAAATACGTTTGCCGATTCGGGCTTAATGGATCAAAAGCCCATTATCATTCTCAAGCCAGACCTTACTAGGCTAAAAGCCTAAAAGTGCTGTAAGCCTGTAAATCACGTTTATAATTATAAAATAAAATGACTGACGTTTTAAGACTATAACAAAAATATTTAATAACTAGGTTTTATCCTCCGTATTACGGGAGTTGTTTTACATATTTCGTTTTTTAATATTTATTTTTTGGATTTTATTTTTTTCTATTTTAAGAAAGTTAATAATATACTTAGGGCCATGTTTGGGATTCCTTATTTGCACCTCCTTTTGACTTATTAAGTTGTTTTTGATAAGTTACTCCCTCCAAACTTATCAAAACCTCATTTTTCTTCTTTAAAAGCTATTTGGATTTGGTGACCTATGACCCGTTTATTTGTTTTTACTATTAAATTGTTTCTTAATTATAAATAATATTTTTTTTAAATCGGATATTAATTTTTAGTATATCCCTATTTTATAGGATTTTCACATTAAATATTTGGTAAGATTAATTTTTAATTAAATGAGATGTTATAACCCGTTTAAGAGCTATATGGGTTTGGTGAGACCCATACCCGTGAATTCGGGTCAAATACATGAGAAGCCTCCATTTACAAATAAAACAATCTGGTGGCTTAAGAAAATTTAGGGAGTAACCAGAGAGCTTTTAAAGGATTTCGTTTATATATATTGCTAGATTTTATCCCCCGTATTACGAGAGTTGTTTTACATTATTTGTTTTTAATATTTATATATGTATATTTGGATTTTAATTTCATTTATTGTAAGAAAGTTAATAATTAATATACTTGAGGTTTGATGATAAAATGGTTTAACAAATAAATGATATGTTATAATCCGGTTTAAAACTATCTGGGTTTGGTGATACCCATTACCTGCTTATTTTCTTTATTATAAAATTGTTTCTTAATTATAAATAATATCTTTTTTTTTAAATAAAATAGGATATTAATTTTTAGTATATCCCTATTTTATAGGATTTTCATATCAAATATTTTATGAGATTAATTTTTAATATAATGAGATGTTACAACCCGTTTAAGAGCTATCTAGGTATGGTGAGACCTTTACCAGTGAATTCGGGTCAAATGCGTGAGAAACCTTCATTTACAAATACAACAATCTGATGGCTTGAGAGAATGGTTGTTTTTGTTATGAATCATTATTATTAGTGTGACTCTCCACATGCATAACCTCCATATATTCAATTTCCTTGTATTAATGTAAAAGTCCTTATAAATAAATGCATCTTGTATTTGATTATACACATCAATAAGAATCAATCTTCTTTCTCTTTATCATCTCTATATGTGTATGGATGAGTATGGATCTTGCTAATAGGTCGTTGTTTCACAACACGTTATCAGCACGAGTTGCTTTTTGAATGACATTGTATGTTCGTAACTTGTAAGGGACTTGTTTGAGATATTTGTTTCATGAGGTTAGCAAAGCTACTTTGATCTATTTTGCTTGTCAACAAGGTACATATCAAACTATGATAGTTATTTATCTAATATATGTTTACATGTTATGCCCTATCATTACTATACTTTTGGCCAATATTAAAACATAGTATGAACCTGACATTAAAAATATTTTGATCAAAAATCTAAATCTAAATTGGGTATGGTTATGAGCGACAAACCTTGCAACTTGATTTTGGATTAGTCGGTCTCTTGAAAATATAATCAAAAACGAGTTAGTGGCCCTTAATAGTCGGTAATAGTTACAATAAGGATAGAACAGAAAAGCTAGCAATTCAAAATTTCTAAATTGAAAGATTCATCGTTCGATGAGATGAAATCAAATTGAATATATATTATTTATTTATTTTTGTCTATTAAAAAAATCAATTTAATGATTTAAAAAGGCAATAGAAAAGTGTTTATTAAATTTATGTTGTAGTAGATAAATAACAACTGATTTTACTTATAAGTAATTATTGATTACATGTTTATTATGTTTTGAGAGCTACTATAATTGAATCTAATCATTATGTTTCTAAATAATTGGATAAGTATTTAATACTCATATCGTAACTCATGTTTCCTCAATTTCTAAGTACTTGATGAGACATATGCATATTAGTAATAAATTTGCAAGAATCAAGGATAAAGAAATATAATTTATTTTTGAGTGTTATCTAATTTTATGAGATAGTTTGATGTTATATTTTGCGAGTGATAAAATCAAGAGTTATAGAATATTATGTTTTCAATTTATAATAATTGTAATAATTATGTCAAGTTTTTAATTGTTATCAAGAGTTATATTTGACGGTATGCTCATCTTCTCCCATGAGTTAAAAAATAAATAAATAAAAAGAGAGATGATGCTTTGTATTTAAGAAGAATAGATGTCTTGTATTGTTTAACTTCCATCAAAGAGTCTTTTATAGTTTCATAGTAAATTTAGTCTTACATGGATAGTTTCTTTTATGAAAAGTTTTTCAATTATCATGCATTTAATTTTTGGTTATTATAAAATTATAAATGGTACATTCATTTTTGTTATCAATTGGCATTGATGATGGTTGCATTAGTGATATAGAGAAAAAGTATTAAGAATTCATCAAAGTATATTTTTTCAAATATATATTTATATTTTATTTTGTTGATATTACCGTTAGTATATGTTGGATCAAATATTTTTATTTTATATTATACAAGTAGAATACTTTATTCCCTCGATGGAATGATAAAATAAATGGTAATTGTAAAGTTTCAGCCCATACTAAAGTTTTCTATGAAAGCTGCATATATTTTGAAGCTAAAAATGATTTATTTAATAAGTTCAATTGCTTTTTAATTGTCCTACACTTATAAGTTTTGATGAATAAGAAAGCATATGAAAATTATATTTATTGGTTATTATTGTAATATTTTATTCTTTTAATTTTATTAAAGGGATTATGAAATTTGCTTTATATGATTACATGCTATAACCTTTGTATTTTATATGCAAACTTTTGTATTCTGCATGCTACTTTTTGTTTGTGTCATTTGTATTAAATGGAATAACTAAACCAGAGTTGGTCTATTATCTCTATCTAGAAAGAGATATCTTAGATAAGACACCACATGTGCCATACTCCCTAATCTCATTATTATAGTTATAAAAGGTCGCACCTAAGACGTTAGACCTACAAGTACGATATGATTCGAGCATGTAACTTCTTCTCAATTGATATTTATGTGATGATAATATTATTTATAAGAAAATGTTGAATAAAATAGTTATTCATTTGTCACGCTTCATATATGCTCATGAAGTAGCAATGTTATTACAAGTGTATAAAAGGTTTAAAATAACCACAATATGAAACTTGTGTGGTGCATATCCATTCCTTGAGGTGAATGTGATGGTAAAATGATCATTTTAAAGATCATGATCGTGTAAATAACTGACGAAATTGTAATGACGTTAATTCATTCATGGAAATGAATATGATGATATAGTAAGCATTTTAAAGGCCGTGATCATGTAAATTGTAAGGACTATAATCCATTGAAGTGAAAGTGATGATGAGATCAACCGGGTAATGGTGATCATGATTATAATGAGATCAATCGGGTAGTGGTGATCATGAGAATAATTATATCAACCGAGATTATAACGACACTTCTAATTATGAGATCAACCAAATTATTAATAAAAGTGACCACAAGTTGCGGTACACTAAGGGAGTGATCACGAGAATACAGTAATACTCATGGATATTATGTCATGAGTTAAACAAACACTGGTGAAAGTAAGCATATATGATCAAAAAACTAGAAATTATGGATCATGATTGTTTAATATATTGGCTTGACCGGTTGGACCATTCCGAGTCATTGATGATGTGAAAATATTGAAGAACCAGAAGATTTTTCATGGTAATTAAACATACAATGTTTGCTCTCAACAAAAAAATTAGTCATTAACCAACTATGTTGGGTGTAAATCTCTAATATACTATGGAAATGTAAAATGATATGTGTATCCCGACATGATACCATTTAGTGTTTTGAAATCGATGCATCGTCTAAATGGCTATCAAGTTTGCAACCTGAAGTTTGCGTGACTTGTAACTTAGCTGATAACAAACACATTATTCTAGACTATTTTGATAAATGTGATGATCTTAATTCCCATTTTAGTGATGATTATTGGAGTAAATGTTAAAGTTGTTAACAAAAATCTTTTTGCTTTTGTCGAAGACGATGAACAAACGTACGATTGATTGCAAATCCAATAATCATAAGAGCAAAATTTCATATGTATGTCGGAACATGTGTTTTTACATGATGCACTATTAACACATCAGGCCAATAAGTGATAATATGTCCTCCCCATTGCAATTGGTTTTCGGTTAGGAACCAAATACTTCCCATATGTAGTTTTAAAAGTGCAATATGCATTGCAATTACTCCACCACAATGCATAAGTATGGGACCTCAAGTAAGGTTGAGAATATATGTTGGATATGAAAAAGTATTGATAGTTATGTATTTAGAGTCATCAACGTGGGATTCGTTTACGACTCAATATTGATTTTTACTTAAACAAAATAATATTTCCAACATGAGGAGGAAATAAGAAGAAGTTGGAAAATTAAAAAGTTGTAATGAATTATCATTATGTTGATCCTCAAGTTAAAAAGTGTAAACCAAAAGTTCAAAGATAATTCACTTACAGGAATTATTGAATTAACTACCAGATGCATTCACTGATCTAAATAGAGTGACTAGCTAAGTCACATATAACAACTGCTAGTGCTCCAACAAATGTTATTAAAATGATAACCAAACATTGGTGATGAGTCTATGACACGCCTAAAGCGTGATAGACTATTCGGTTTAGAAAATAAAAATCTTCAAAAATGAAGCAAGTAATGAAAATGGTTAAGTCGAGATATAATGAAAGATTCTCTTTAAGAGACTATTGACATGATGGTTCTAGAAAAAGAACCTCAGGTAACTGAAAATAATAGAGATCTCAATAAACTATATCATGTCTAGATATATATGGAATCAAAACAAAATCGACGTCGATGATAAATATTTATTTAATACAGCGCTTGAAATAATGAAAATAATGAGGATCAAGAACTAAGTTCTGCAGAAATTGAGAAATTAAATGATTGGCCAAAATGAAATGATGCAAATAATGCATAACTGAATTTTCTCATGAATCTGTTAGATTTGGACAAGTGGTCCATACAACTAAATATTGTAAAACATATTAAATATAAAAGAGGTTTTTTTTTGTGCGAAAGCGTAATAAGAAAAAAAATTTATGCAAGTTAAGGCATAATTGGTGGCATAAAGATGAGGAGATATATTCTCTAGTGGTGGGTGCAATATATTTTAATATGGTAATACAAGAGAGAATTTATATGCATCATAAATATTATGATAATGAAAATATACTAAAAGAATTTAAATTGCCAAAATCATATGAAATAAGTTCTCGAGAACGATATGATTGCAATATACAAATTCGAGGTTTAGTGCATGAAATAAACATTTAAAGGTGTTATTCATATGCATCAATAAGCATATGATGATATTCAATAAAATATGTACAAGAATGGTACAATATGAAATGATAATTATATAATTATAGATGACATATTTGAATATGATATAGAAAATGATGTGGTACATAGATGCCAAATAATTGAAGAGTAAATTTGAATACATGATTGGTCAACATGGAGGAAGTCCATGATGGATTATAAAATCTCTTGAATAGTATATTGTATGATTAGTCAACATGGAAAGAGATTCATGACAGTTATACGCGCATAAAGCATTTTCAAGAAATTTGTTATGTGAAATTAACAAGTTCTATACATGGACTACAAAAGCCGAGTTAGAAATGGTATAATCAACTCGATGATTATCTCGGGGAAAAGAGATACGAATATGAGGTACTCGATCCATGTGTTAAATACTTTAATATTAATCAACAATATCATGTTGATGATTGCATTGTATCTCATAAAGAAATGGTATGGGGTCGAGCATTTGTATAATGATATTTTTGTACATCAGTTAAACTACATCAAGAAGATGCTGGAACATTCTAATATGGAGAAGGTTCATCTCTATAAAGATTATAATTTTAAATCATTTGGTATAGAACAAGTCACCATTATCATCTTCTATCAAGAAAGGGAAGTTACTCGGCCAGAAGTATCATTGTTAATTGTAATTGATGCAATATTTTTTGCTAGTTATACACAACTAGATATATAGTATGTTTCTAGTGAGGAGATATCGAAGTGAACTAAAATAAATATTTGATACTTTCAAGGTATGATATATATGAATTTATAGTTTACTAACTCATACAAAAGTTTGGTTAGTCCTATTGATACAGGGAATACAATACAACAAAATCACAAATTTTATGATACTTTTTTAGAAGACAAGGCACTACAAGTCACACATAAAGATAGTACATTATTATTTGACACAAGAAACTATGCGCTTCAAGATCAAGTGGTGAATTATTAACAACAAAAGTCTCGGTTAAACTTTCTTAGAAGATCGGAACTCGTCACTTAAAGGAAGCATAAATGAGGGGGAGTATTATATGTGTTGCACTCCTTTTCCCTTAGCTATGGTTTTGTCCCAATGGGTTTTCCTAGCAAGGTTTTTAATGAGGCAACATTATCAAGCGTATAATACACTATCTTATTTCAACATGTGGATAGTCAAGGGGAAGTGTTATGAATCATTATTATTAGTGTAAGTCTCCACATGCATAACCTCCATATATTCAATTTTCTTGTATTAATGTAAAAGTCCTTATAAATAAAGACATCTTGTATTTGATTATACACATCAATAAGAATCAATCTTCTTTCTCTTTATCATCTCTATATGTGTACGGATTGAGTATGGATCTTGCTAATAGGTCGTTGTTTCACAACAGTTTTACATTTTTCGTTTTTTAATATTTATTTTTTGGATTTTAATTTTCTTTATTGTAAGAAAGTTAATAATATACTTAGGGTTTGATGATGAAAGAGTTTCATAAATAAATGATATGTTATAACCCATTTAAAGGATATCTGGATTTGGTGACCCATGACCCGCTTATGTTTTTTACTATAAAATTGTTTATTAATTATAAACAATATCTTTTTCTTTTTAAATTGGATATTAAATTTTAGTATATTCCTTTTTTATAGGATTTTCATATCAAATAAAAATAAATGGTAAGATTAATTTTTAATTTAATGAGATGTTATAACCCGTTTAAGAGCTATCTGGTTTTGGTAAGACCCATACCCATGAATTTGGGTTAAATCAATGAGAGACCTCCATTTATAAATCAAGCAATCTGGTGGCTTTCATAAAAGGGGAGAGCGACCACATCGTGACACGTAGGATTTTCGGGGTTTCGTTTATATATGTTATAGATATAGATAAATGTATAATTTTAATTTCTTAAACATGATCAGATGAGATTAGGACTTGAAATATTAAATACTCAACTTACAACCTCATGTGTTCACCATGTACACATTAATTATTGAAATAAAAAAGTCATATCAACAAGAGGATCGTATCCATCGTAGTGTAGTATAGGTATTAGGAAACATGATATATCAATGTTTGAAGAAAAAACCCAATTATTCAACCTCATGTCCTTCGCCATTCATATAAGTCTTAAGGTGTATATGTCATTAATAAATTTCCCAAATGAAGTTCTACAAAGAAATAAATGTATCCAACGAAAAAAAAGGACTTTTGACAAATCACCAAAGATTAATGAATTGAATTTGAATATTGTGCCATGGCTAACACGACTACCAAGAACATTTTGTGGTGTTTGTTTTTTGTATTAAGATCTTATTGGCCTCTTATGTCTGCGTTGTGCAGATCATGCGTAAACCTTTAGGCTTGTAGACTATTTGTTTTTCTGAAGACATTTCATTAAAAAACGTCTTCGCGCCCTCTTATCCTATAAGAGATGGACCTTCCTTGTAACGTCCTCGTTTCGATAAATAAATAAATAAATAAAGTATTTCGGTTTATTTTATTTATCGTGTCGAGAGACGGCATTTAAATTAATTAAATAATAGGTAGAGTATAGATAACATTAATAGAGGTTATTGGACTTAAACACAATTATGGGCCTAAAGCCTTTGGGCTTTGCCTATTTAAACCCCTAAACCCTAATTCCAACCTTATTCTTATCATTTCATCATCATTCTCCTAATCATCACCATCACACACCCTTACACACACAAAACTCCTGTACCAAACATTCCAATATTATCCAAGATCTAGTCTATCCATATTCAAGGTATGTTTTAAATTCAAGATTCATCTTCTTTCTCATTTCCGTTCCTACTCTAGATCCATTAATAAATGAACAAATGAGCTCGAAAGCTAAACACGAAAAACGAACCGACCCAAACCGACTCCCATAAACCTTAAACGAACCAATGTCAACATAAACAAGCACCGATTGAATCGGATGAGAAATTGGTCTTGGTGAAATAGGTGGACTTGATAATAGATCTATATATATGTATATAAATATATATAGATAGATATCTATATATACATAGATACAAATACAAGTATACACATACTTAGAGCATTCTCATCCAACCCCTCATTTTTTGTGAGGGGTGTTTTTATAATTTAGAGAATGATTCAGGATGTTGTGAGAGAAGAGTTTTTATATTTTAGATAAAGTAGTGATTTTTCTGTATATTTGAAAAGTTACTGTTCATCCCATATAATTTTTTAATATATTTTAGAAGTGGTTGTGAGTGAAGGAAAGAGAAAAGGTAATGATAAAAGGTATAAAAAGTATTACTTAATTGAAATAAAGAGAGAAAATAAAATGAGTTTTAGTGTAATTTTTGATTTGGAGATAAGGGGTGGGATGAGAATGCTCTTATATATACATAAAGATATATATATATATATATATATATATATATATATATATATATATATATATTTATATGAATCTTCTGCCACCAAAATCAAGTGGAAACGGAGGTCTCGAGGTATAACCCGAGTTTGCTATCGAGCTCCGGAAAAGCTAGACTCGGCTCCGGCAATCTGAAGGCAAACACGGAACCCGAGGCGCGACTAAGCAGAACCAGATCCCAAAACTCGTCGAATAATTTGAGCGAAACCCTGTGCGAACTTGAATGCGAAACCCGTGGATTTCGCATCCCGTGCGAAATCCGTCCATGCGAAATTTCCGGCGTGCGAAGCGAAACCCGGCCATGCGAAGCGAAACCCGGTTATGCGAAATACCCCTTATGCGAAATTCCCGTGCAAAATTCTTGTGTGACTCAATAAATCCAAACTCAAGACCAAACCAACCCTTAACCCCATAAGGTTACTGGAATGGAAAGGAGGAGCGTCGACGCTGTGGGTGTGGCGGTAAGTGAGTGAGAAAGGAGAAGGAGTAGACGAGGCGGAGGTAGGAAGGCGATGGTGGCCGGAGTTCGCATGTGGCAGCGACGGCGGGAAGAAAGAAAGAATAAAGAGGAGGAGGGGGGTGGGGGTAGGGTTAGGTTAAAGAGAGAGATGGGTGGGGTTGGTGAATGTTATATATTATAGTAATAAAACTTAAATAATAAATCTAATAATAATAATAATAATAAAACTAATATTAATAATAATGTTTAATAATTATAAAAGAATAACTTAAGTGAGACACGAACCGCTTCAAACGAAGGAATGAGAGTTGGAAAGGAACCCACCCGTTAAAGAAATGAAATTATTAATGGAGCTAAGTATAGACCCGTTACGACCCGAACTCGCTTAAGAAAACGTTAACTTGTAAATGCGCGAGAACGTGAATTAAAAATATCGAAGTGAATATAATATATATATATATATATACATATAATAATAATAATAATAATAATAATAATAATAATAATAAATAAGGGTTGTATTACAATAATATTAATACTTAAATAATAAATCTATAATGATAATAATAGTAAGTTGTTAATAATAATGATAATAATAATAATGTTAGACATGAAAGGTTAAAGTAAAGGATACAAGGTAAATGAAATTCGAACTCGTAACTCGCCTTATGCCAAACCAATGGTTTATGAGACCTGTTCAGAAACACTTAGATGTAAGAGCCCGTTGTACACGGAGAAATTGAAAGGAATGTGCGAAGGAAAATGTATGAAGATATATAATTATATAATAATAAATATGAATAGTAATGAAATAATATAATAATAAACATAAATACGAGAACAATAAATATCGTTAAGAATGCAAACTAAGAAAGACGGTTCGTTAATAAGATAAGACCAAGTATATTAAATAAATAAGATCGGTTTAAGAAGGTTATATGTCGGCTTAGTTAATTTAAAAGTTAACCCCGTTAACTTTAGAAATGGATGATAAGAAATTATAGAGGATTAATACGTGTAGATTATTAACAGTTAGTCGAGCTCAGTTGAAGAAAGGAATTACTATTAACGGTGAACGCAACAGGATCCAGGTGAGTTCTAGCCCCTTTCTCTGTGACGTTTTTCGGGGTTGTGTGCATACTTCTATGTGATAGTTAATACACTTATCCTAAGTGATAAGTGTATGATATGTGTATGATTATTTATTTAATGTTATTATTAATCGTTGTATGAATGTGCGTATATAAATATAATTATTATGTATGAAATTGAAAGATGTGTAAAGTATGCACGTATGATAGGAAACATAGGAAGTAACGTATGGACGATTGATGACGGGTGGATCATGAAATCACCCTTAAAAGTAGTAATTTCAGTTAAATCGTGTGCGTTTATGTTTAATTTTAAGGATTTGGATTACTACATTATATCATGTGATTGTGGGTTTAAAGAGGAAAATGATGAAAAAACAAGATCATAGGCGAAGACGGTGAAGGAAACGGAGCTAGAACGAGGAAATTATGAAGAAAACAAGAAACTTGAACTAGCTCCATCGTGGTCCACGGTGCACAGTGGACCACGGTCCACCTGAAGAAATTATGGCAGATTACACCGTACCGTGGAAGAAATCCAGGACCGTGGCCCATGGTTGGGACCGTGGCCCACGGTCCGCTCGTAACGGCTGATTGATTTGGCTTTAATTGGCCGTTTTGGTTGACCTTTTTCATTATCTTTTGATCAAGAAACTTGAGAAGACGATTGTGGGGAGTGAAGAACAATATTTGGTAATTGGTAATCATTGTTTTTGTGCATTTTACTTCGTTGGATGTTGCATACAATTGATATGATGATGATTTCTCAAACCATGAGTGGCTAATCCCTCTTGGTGATCATCTTGGATGTAGGGTTTAATTGATACACTATGTTATGCTTTGATTTCTAGAATAATGACTTTGCAATGTTTGTGAGTTGTTATGGTGTTTGATTAATTGTTTGTAAATTGTTGCTTGTGTTTGATCATGATTTAAACCATACTTTCTTGGTGTCATTGGCAATTGAGATATCATGGGAAGAATTAGGGTTAAACATTAGTCAATTGATTATCGGGTAACAACCTTGCATTTTGTTAATCCAAGTACTTAGTTCCCTTTTATCACAAACAAGTAAACAAACATGAACTATGTCTAGGTGGTTCTTTCTAGTAAGCATGAACATTAGTGTTGATTTAAACCTGAAATCTAAGATGATCGCTTTCGTTTAATTTGTTTACAAATCTCAATAGTTGTTTTGCAAGTGTTTTATTTATTTTAGTTAATTTAAAAATCAAACAATCAAATCTGAATTTACTTTTATATAATTTTAGTTTAATTCTATTTTCTGTTAAAGCTACTTGTTAACACATTTTCCATAAACTCCTCGTGTTCGATACCCATTTACCGCTATCTATTTAGTTGTAATTGGTTTATTTTTGCGCACGTCTTCGACCTCGTGTCAAATTTTGGCGCCGTTGCCGGGGAGTAGTGCGCAACATGTGTTATTTTTGTAGTTTTTGTTTAAATTGTTTATTGTCAGTTTTACGCGGGTTGTGCTAGTGTGCAGGTACTTACATGTATATGCATACAAGACGCTCTTGGTCTTCATCACCGTTAGCGTTTGATCCTGAAATCGAGAGAACCTTTTGTCAGAACCGGATTTTGCAAAGGGAAAACAAGGTTATTGGGTCGCTTAGCACAAAAAGTCGAACAACTGACACCACAATCATGGCTTCGAAACAAACTGTACCGCCGATGCCACCACCCATTAATTCACCAAAACCACCATCTACTGTACCCATTACCACCACCAATTCTACAAATGTACCAACTTCAACCGTGTTTAGTTTTCAATCACCACCTAACCTTCCACCATTGACAAAGTTCATGCCTATTCAAGGACAATCATCAAACTCACCACAACAAACATCCTTCCAATCTCAACGAAATCCACCTTATCAACAACCATACACGTTTACCCAAGACCCACCCATAATCCATACTTCACCGGGTCAAAAATCGGGCCCGCAATTGTTTGGTGGGCCACGGTATGGTGATGGCAATGAGGGGTATGAAGAGTTCGAAGAAGGATATTCAAGCGGGGTTGATGGGAGTCAGTTGAGGATTCCAGGGCAATTTGGGTATGGATCCGACTTTCAACCGCAACAACAAGTGCAACAACGGGGTGGACCACATGTCAATCAAATACAACAACCACAACCATTGCAACAAGTTCCACAACAACCGCAATTTCAACAACCTCAATTTCAACAACCAAATCCTCAACTGCAAGTTCAACAAAATATGCAACAAAGGCCCGTTTACCGACAAATGGGTCAACCAAGAGTACCCTTGGGGGTACCAATAAGACATTCAAGGGAAATGGTTAAGGGAATAGAGGCTCATTTTCGACCGATCATCACCAATAACCCATCTCTGGTGGTTATTCCTCAAAACCAAAATGGAAGAACGTTTGAGGTGAGAATTAATGCACTCCAAAGTTTACCAAAGTACAAGGGTCTTACAACAGAAGAACCCTATTTTCATTTGGAAGCATATGACTCTATTTGCCACACGATAGGGGGTCAAGGTTTTACACCGGATAAGGTTATATTGGTTTTATTTCAATTCTCGTTGGAGGACAAGGCAAAAAGATGGTTTTACACATTGCCATCCGCATCAATTTACACTTGGGCCGAGATGCAGCAAAGGTTTTTGGAAGAGTTTTATACTGCCCAAAAGACTAATGATGCGAGACGAAGTTTGAGGTCTTTCCAACAACAATCGGGCGAAATGCTTCATGAAGCATTCGAGAGATTTAACATGATGATCAAGAATTGTCCTCATCATGGTATAGCTCTTTGGGAGTTGTTGAATGCTTTTCATGAAGGGTTGAATGCGGAAGATGAACGAGATTTGATGTCAATCACTAATGGTACTTTTGGTACCAATTATGAACAAGATGATTAGGAATTTTTGGAGTACATGTCGGTCACATCAAAGAGAAAGGCTCAAACTGCTATAAGAGCAAGACCGGCAATTGGAAGACCGCAAGTTCATGTCGTGGAAGATGTGGGGGTACAAACCACTAATCAAAGAATTGATGTTTGTACTAATTGTAATGAGTTGGGTCATGGGGATGATGTATGTGCGGTAGGTCAAGCACAAGTTGAAGAGGTGAATGCACTTCAAGGTCAAGGGGGTGGTAATCGGAATTTCAACATGAACTCAAACACTTACCACCCCGGGTTGAGAAATCATCCAAATTTCCGTTATGGAAATCAAGCAACTCAACTCAATCCGAATTTTCAAGGGACTTCTTAACCCACCTTTATCCGTTGTCAACAGTACTTTAACCAAGGCAATCAAAATCAATTTCAAGGAATGGGTGGTAATCAAGGTGGGTCTTCGGGCCAAAGTTCATCAAGTAGGAATGAAGTGATGGACATGCTTAAGATTATGCAACAAGTGATGCAAAAGAGGAATCAGTTGGATGAAGCTCGTATACAAAAAGATGAAATTCGTGACAAGGCCATCCAATCATTGACAACTCAAATGGGCCAACTTGCAACCGAGGTATCTAACTTGAAGAAAAACAAAGGTCAACTCCCGAGTGATACCAAGGTGAACCCTACTCACTCTACTTCTCACAATGTGCCGATTAATCAGGTAAGTGTTTTAAGAAGTGGTAAGGAATTTAAAATCAATACCACACCGGAATTAGTTGAAGGTGTGGTAGAGGATGTGAAGGGGGTAGAAAGTGAAGATGAACAAGCTTCACCCATTCAACCTCCTAAACCATCCACGTTTTCAAACAAAGATCAGATCAAAATAAGTGTTTAAACGATAAAAGCAAAGAAGTGGGAGAGATTCCAATTCCATTTCCTTCAGCCTTGATCGATCCAGGTAAGAAAAACGTGATTTTAAAACGGGGTCCTCAAAAGGAGGAGATGTGGGAGGTATTCAAACAGGTTAAAGTGAATTTACCTTTACTTGAAGCAATAAAAAAAGTACCCGCTTATGCAAAATTTTTAAAAGAATTATGCACTCAAAAGAGGCAACAAAAAGTGCCTAAACGGGTAGACTTAACCGAGCGGGTAAGTGCGGTTTAAAAGGAGACCTCCCTCCTAAGCTTCAAGATCCGGGAACACCCTTAATTAACATTCAAGTGGGTGATTTTCAAATGTCTAGGGCGTTATTGGATCTTGGGGCCGGAGTGAGTATTCTCCCGGGGGGTTTATATGACGAATACGACTTGGGTCCTTTGAAACGTGTGGACACCACGGTTGTATTGGCCAATTTATCTCATAAACTTCCCCGTGGAATCATACGGGATGTAATTGTGAAGGTAGAGGATTTTTATTATCCTGTGGATTTTTTGGTGTTGAATTATTCAACGGGTGACTCAAGTTAACAACAAAATGTTATCTTGGGTCGACCATTTTTGAACACGGCCCATGCAATCATTGATTGTAGATATGGTACCGTTGACATGGCTTTTGGCAATCGGAAAATGCGTTTAAATGTTTTTACTAATGTTGCTAATTTTTTGAGTGGTGAAGAATGTTTTTTGGCAGATGTGGTGGATCATTGCAATCCTCATGAATATGATGAGGATTGTGTAGAGGCTTGTCTTTGTGATGATTCTGAACAGGTATACATTTATGCTTTGCGGATGGAAGAACAAAAACAGAATGTGCTAGCTCTACAAGAAGGAAGACCACCATGGACACAACAATGAGAGAGTTTGCCAAAGGGAATCAATTCGGATACAAAACCATCTTTGGAGTGTCCACCAAAGGTGGATTTGAAGGATCTCCCAAGTCACTTGAAGTATGTGTTTTTTGGGGAGAATGAAACCCTTCCGGCTATCATTGCTTCGAATTTGGAGCAAGAGCAAGAGCGGGCATTAGTGAAGGTGTTGGAAGCACATAAAGAAGCTATTGGATGGACGCTTGCAGATTTAAAAGGTATTAGTCCTTCTATTGTTATGCATAAAATAATTACAGATGAGGAGGTTAAACCAACAAGGGAGACTCAAAGGAGATTGAACCCGAATTTGCGGGAAGTGGTGAAAAAAGAGGTAATCAAGTGGTTGGATGCAGGAATTATTTATCCTATTTCAGACAGCTCATGGGTGAGCCCAACACAGGTAGTTCCCAAGAAAGCCGGCATCCAGGTAATAAAAGATGATAATGGTGAACAAATCGCCACCCGACCGGTAACCGGGTGACGAGTGTGCATTGATTATAGAAAATTAAATACCGCCACCTCAAAAGAACATTTTCCATTACCATTCATTGATCAAATAATTGAAAAACTTTCGGGTAAAAAATATTATTGTTTTTTGGATGGGTATTCGGGTTATAATAAAATTGCAATTCATCCCGATGACCAACACAAAACCACTTTTACTTGTCCATATGGCACCTTTGCTTTTAGACGGATGCCATTTGGATTGTGTAATGCCCCGGCTACTTTTCAAAGATGCATGATGAGCATATTTTCAGACATGGTCGGGGATTCACTTGAGGTTTTTATGGATGACTTTTCTATTTTTGGTTCAACTTTTGAGTCTTGTCTCAATGATTTAGAAAAAGTTTTAAAACGTTGTGTTGAGACAAACTTGGTGTTAAGTTGGGAGAAAAGTCATTTCATGGTACAAGAAGGTATTGTGTTGGGTCATGTGGTTTCAAGTAGGGGGATGGAAGTTGATCAAGCAAAAATTAGAGTAATATCATCTTTGCCACCCCCGAAAAATGTCAAAGGGGTGAGATCATTTTTGGGACATGCTGGGTTCTATAGGAGATTTATTAAAGGTTTTAGTGCAATTTCAAAACCTTTATGTAATCTTCTATTGAAGGATGTCCCTTTTGAGTTTACTAATAAGTGTTTGCAAGCGTTTGATAGTTTGAAGGAGAAGTTAGTGCAAGCACCAATCCAACAATCACTGGATTGGTCAAAACTGTTTGAGATTATGTGTGATGCTAGTGATAGCACGGTGGGAGCGGTGTTGGGTCAAAGAGTGGACAAAAATCCGGTGGTGATCTATTATGCAAGCAAAACTTTATCCGAGGCACAATTGAATTACACCACCTCCGAAAAGGAGTTGCTTGCGGTGGTGTATGCCTTAGATAAGTTTCGCTCGTATATTTTGGGAAGTAAAGTTGTGGTGTACTCGGATCATAGTGCAGTGCGTTATTTGATGGAAAAGAAAGATGCGAAGCCACGTTTGATTCGTTGGGTATTGTTGTTACAAGAATTTGATCTCGAAATTCGTGACAAGAAGGGTTGTGAGAATGTAGTTGCGGATCGTTTGTCGCGAATTACCCTTGAGGGTGTTGATGATCTGAAAGAGATAAACGAGAAATTTCCGGATGAACAGTTGCTTGTTGTTTCAACCGCCCCGTGGTATGCTCATTATGTCAACTATTTGGTCACGGGGGCGATTCCGGAATTTTGGTCAAAGAAAAGAAGGCAACAATTTGCAACTCAAGTTAAACAATACATTTGGGATGAACCAGACCTCTTCAAGATTGGAGCAGACCAAGTAGTGAGAAGATGTGTACCCGAGAATGAAGTACAAGAGATTTTGAAACATGCCCATTCATCGGCGTGTGGTGGCCATTTTAGTGGTTCTAAAACCGGGTACAAGGTCCTTATGTGTGGATTCTATTGGCCAACAATTTTTAAAGATTCCAATGAATATGCTAGGCATTGTTTAAATTGTCAAAGAATGGGGGGTATATCGAAGAGATACGAAATGCCTCTACAACCTATTTTGGTTGTTGACATTTTTGATGTATGGGGCATAGACTTCATGGGCCCGTTTCCAAACTCATGTGGGTATCTCTATATTCTTGTTGCGGTTGATTATGTGTCAAAGTGGGTAGAAGCGGTTGCAACAAGAACTAACGATCATTCCATGGTGTGCAAGTTTGTTCAATCCAACATCTTCTTAAGATTCGGGATTCCCCGAGTTATCATAAGTGATGGTGGGTCGCATTTTAAGAATTTTGCATTTGGCAAATTGTTGAAACATTATGGTGTGAATCACCGAATTGCAACGCCTTACCATCCTCAAACAAGTGGCCAAGTTGAAGTGTCGAATCGACAAATCAAAGAAATTTTAATGAAGACGGTGCGGGTTGATAGAAAAGATTGGTCTATTAAGTTGGAGGATGCGTTGTGGGCCTATCGCACGGCTTACAAGACACCGATCAGTACCACCCCTTATTGGTTGGTGTATGGGAAGGGTTGTCATTTGCCGATGGAGTTGGCTCACCGAGCATTATGGGCAATTAAAAATGTGAATTTGGATTACAAGGAAGCTGGCGAGTTAAGAAAGTTGAAATTGAACGAATTGGAAGAAATCCAGGATGAGGCATATGAATGTGCATCGAAATATAAGGAGAAATTGAAGAGGGTGCATGATGCCAAGATAAGGAAACGGACATTTGAGGTTGGGCAAAAAGTGTGGCTTTATAATTCAAGACTCAAACTGTTTCCCGGGAAACTCAAAAGCAAATGGATGGGCCTGTATGTGATCACAAGAGTCGGGATGTTTGGTGATGCGGAGATTGAAGACATGCAGAGTCAAGTTAAACAAGTTGTGAATGGACATCGCCTCAAACCTTATTTGGAAGGAAAGGATTTGAACATGATTGACAAAAATAAGGTGAGTTTTCTTCTAAGCTCACCGGATGGCTCCATTTCGTAAAGGAAAGGCTCAGATATGTTGTATAAGGTAAATACTTTTTGTTAAACATTTATTTTTAAAATTATCTTTCTCATGCGAGTGTGTTCGAACCAAGTGAGGGGAAGTTCTTAGGATTTTCTTCACCGTGTTGAGGACAACTCGGGTTTTTCATTGGGGGTAGGGTAATTCTTAGGGTAATTCTTAGTTTTTAGTGATTTGTAAATAATTTTAGTTAGTTTTTAATGATTATTGATTTCTTAAAAGAAAAAAAAAAGTATACCGTGGACCACGGTGTAGACCGTGGCCCACAGTCAAACTAACGTAGCCCACGGTTCAGGTTTTGGCTATGGTACGGTGACTTCTGTTCGTTTTGGTTCAACATCACCGTGGACCACGGTTCACACCGTGCCCCACGTTCCAAGCTGAAAAAAACCGTTGAGCTGGTCAACCGTGGACCACGGTTCACACCGTGGCCCACGGTGCGGCTCGCCCTGCTACGGTTTGACGGATTTTAAAGGTGAAAAACGAATTTTAAAACTGATTTACATCCATTCTCAGCCATAAAATTCACCAACCACTTCTCCTTTTTAAACACTCATCTCCAAAACCCTAATTTCACCATCTCTTTCTCCCAATTAACAACCAAAATCTAAGTTTTCTAACCACTTTGTGAGTGAATTTGTGAGAGGATTAACAATACAAACCTTATTCCCTTTCATTCTTAAGTTTTAACCCGATTGTGAGGGTTAGGGTTCCAAAAATTTCAAAGATTTTTTGGGGTTTTCTTGTTTGTCTGTGACAAGTGCTTGTTTATCACCATAACTATCAAATCAAGGTATGTTCATTATCAATTCTTTGGAATACATTGCAACAATTGTTAAGGTAGTGTTGATTTGTGTAAACCCACTTGCTTGTTGGTTATAATGGTTACAAATTATAGTTGTGGATAAAAGATAAATGCTTGAAATTGGTTATTTTTCATTGAAAAAAAAAATTGAAAATCTGAATGTTTATTGAGGTTTTATGATATTGATTAAGTATATAATGAGTTGATTATTCACAACTATGGTAACAAGCAAGTGTGGGGAGAAACATATTGAATTGATTTGGTTGTTTTGGTGGTTTTTGTGTATAGATGGGACGAAATTCGGATAAAGGTAAAGGAAAGGCGGCATCTACAAGTGGTCGGGCCGCCCAAGCCAAAAGACAACGGTTGCAAGAAGAGTAAGAGCATGTGCAAGTAGAAATTCCAAAACCCAACTGGAGGGGTGGGGTACTATTGAGTTTTGCTGTAGAATGGTAGCCAGAGTTATTTAAGGAAAAGATGAGCGGTATAAGAGAAAGGTTGGAAGGGTTCATGTGTGAAAAGGATGTGACCGACTCAGGGTTTGAAGTGTTTGGCTTGTTCGACAAATTCGAAGCATTAGGTTGGGAAACTGCTCTCCAGTGTTACGATGGAGAGACAAGGTGTTATATGACAGGGAGATTGAGGAGTGGGTATCTACTTTGAGGTGCCCACCGTTTAGGAAGGGTTCGAAGATGAAGTTGATCGGTACTGTGGGTGGAACGACGGTGGAGATGTCTTTCGAGATACTCAATTAAATTGCCCAGTTTGATAGCAAGCCAGCCAACTCGTACGTCTACCCATTGGTCAGGGATTTGTTTGACCATCCCGACAAAAGCCCGCAATGGTATAATATATTATCGACGGTATTGGCGGGGGGTAGAGGTACGGGTTCGAACTTTAAAAGAAGAGAATTAAGGATTGAAGCTCAACTGTTGATGACCATATGTCTCTCCAATGTGGTACCCCATCGGAGTGACATTTCGGTGGTAAGAAACAGTGAAATGCCCTTTTGGCCGTTTTAATGAGTAGCAAGCCGAGAATTTCCTTTCGCTAATTAGCCATGCTCAATATATGGACGAGTAGAGAAAGCAACAAGAGAAAGTTTATCCCTCACTGCCGGTTGATCACGGCGATACTGAAGTTGCATGGCGCCATTCCAGCAGGTGCAATTGGGTTGAAGAAGGTTTTTTCGGAACATAAGTTGCATTCGTTAGGCCCGGGTTGGATTTATACAAAAAATGAACGGTACCATCAATTGAAAAACGGTAATATGAAGTGGCGAGTGTTAAGGGAGGATGTTGAACGAGAGGTGCATGAAGCAGTGGAGGAAATAGTTGAGGGAGAATGTGACAATGAAGCCATGGAGGTGGTTGGTGGTGATGAGAATGCGGGTGGTAGTGGATCCCAATAAAGGGGTTGGGACTATTCTTCGGGATATGCGTCATACGGAGACAATTGGGCCCACATGGGTTCAATAAATGCGGTGGTGGAGAGGCATCGGCCCTCCAATTTTGATAATTGGTCGGAGGAGACCCGAGCACTTTTCGACCGCCAAACTTTCATGGGGGCTTACCACGAACGAGCCGAGAAACAGAGACACGACCATAACGAGATGTGGAACCGTGCTCATGCCTATGCGCACGAGCACAAATCAAACATGCGGTATATGGACGACAGGATCAGAAGAATGCATGAATAGTGGCACGCTGGTGAGGAGGTCATCCTAGATCCACCAAGTGTGGATTACACATCTTTGCCTCCATACAACGGATCTGTGCGATACCCCGAGCCTCCATTGCATCACTCCATGTGGGTGGACCCGATGCAGTCGATGGCACCACCACCACCATCATTGGGAGAGGGCAGCAGCGGTGGAAGTGGAGCTTTTAACTTTGGTGAATTTTCGGACTTTATGACCTCCATTTTCGGGCCGCCACAACCGCCCTACTTCTGATTGTACTTCATCATACCAGGTGCACTTTGTTTTGTATATTTTGCGTATATTGGTGTTTTATTTTTATGCTATGTTTTGTGTATTTGGGGGGTCGGGAGGAGAATGTTATGGTAATGACAATTGGTGGTGTTCTGTGTGTTTTATTTCCTAAAATCCATACATTGGGGACAATGTATCCCAAGTGTGGGGATGGGAAATTTTTCGTTAAAAAAAATCGTTAAATTTAAAAATATATATATATATATATATATATATATATATATATATATATAGAGAGAGAGAGAGAGAGAGAGAGAGAACAATTGAAAGAAAAACACCGGAAAAGTGGTAAGATTGTCGGGGCAAAGTTTTGGTCCCCTTTCATGGTCATAATTCCCCAAAAATCAAGTTTTCTTAGCTATGTTAAAAGTGTGGTCGAGTAGTATTCTAGGCAAGGTTACCATGCTTTCGGTTTATCCAATCACATAACATGCCACAGTTGCTTGGGTATTGGGAAAACAAAGAGCGGTGACGAATTGGTAATTTTCCGTTAGAACTTGTGTCAATGCACTTCGAGACCTTAGCTTAGCATAAATGCAAAAGTGATTGAGGAACTTAGGTTAAAACCTCGTCTCGGATGAGTGTGAGTGCGGGTTTTGGTGGTTGGGCCTCATAAATTACATACATGAGCGTGGATAATGAGATGGGCGGGGGGTTGGTTCCTTTAGTAAACATATTTGGGCTTATTATTCTTATTTAATTAACCTCGATGTATTTGTGAGACGATCCGGCTTGATAGGTTCTTTGTAACTGTAGTTGTTTTGATTCTAATCAATAGAGAGTAGTACTTAAGTATTTATGCAAGTTATTATTCAATGCAAAAAAAAAAGAGTTGAAGCAATGTTTAAAGTCATGTGTATCGAGTTGATGATACAAGTCGTGTATATAGTAGTGTGTTCTTTTGTTCATTTTAGTTTTGATGTAACAAGCCGGGTCGGATCACGTGAGCCACTTTCAATATTCCCTATTCCATACCCTTACACCTAGCCCCATTACAACCCATTTAAGACCTCTTGATTTGCGTTTGTGTTAAAGCACGAGTAGGTGAAGATTTGACGGTGGTACAAGCGTATGCGAGGAGAATCGAGTATGATTGTTATATTTGGAATGGTCACCGATAAATGAGTTGATGAGTGACGGTGTGTTATGTATGAGTAAAGATCGAAAGTATGTTAAGGTTGACTAGAATTCTGTGTTTTAAAATATAATATCAAGTAAGCTAGTGCAAACCTTTAATTATGTGGGAATAGGGTATGACTTGGGACCTTAACTGAGCCAGTCTTGCGGGTTGTTTGGTGGTGTGTTTTGAAAGCAATTGTGGTTCAAGTGTTGCTTAAGGGCAAGTAAGTGTATTTGTAGGGAGTGAAGAACAATATTTGGTAATTGGTAATCATTGTTTTTGTGCATTTTACTTCATTGGATGTCGCATACAATTGATATGATGATGATTTCTCAAACCATGAGTGGCTAATCCCTCTTGGTGATCATCTTGGATGTAGGGTTTAATTGATACACTATGTTATGCTTTGATTTCTAGAATAATGACTTTGCAATGTTTGTGAGTTGTTATGGTGTTTGATTAATTGTTTGTAAATTGTTGCTTGTGTTTGATCATGATTTAAACCATACGTTCTTGGTGTCATTGGCAATTGAGATATCATGGGAAGAATTAGGGTTAAACATTAGTCAATTGATTATCGGGTAACAACCTTGCATTTTGTTAATCCAAGTACTTAGTTCCCTTTTATCACAAACAAGTAAACAAACATGAACTATGTCGGGTTCTTTCTAGTAAGCATGAGCATTAGTGTTGATTTAAACCTGAAATCTAAGATGATCGCTTTCGTTTAATTTGTTTACAAATCTCAATAGTTGTTTTGCAAGTGTTTTATTTTATTTTAGTTAATTTAAAAATCAAACAATCAAATCTGAATTTACTTTTATACAATTTTAGTTTAATTCTATTTTCTGTTAAAGCTACTTGTTAACACATTTTCGACAAACTCCTCGTGTTCGATACCCATTTACCGCTATCTATTTAGTTGTAATTGGTTTATTTTTGCGCGAGTCTTCGACCTCGTGTCAATTGATGGGACCTGTATGGTTGTATGGTTAAACGAGGCAAGGGACCAGACCCTATTAATATCTGTTATAGAAGGGACCAGACCCTAATAATATATGAGATTGTGATAGAGGGATCAGACCCTAATAATATCTGAGATAGTAGGGATCAGACCCTAATAATATCTGAGATTAGAGGGACCAAACCCTAATAATATCTGAGATTGTGATAGAGGGATCAGACCCTAACAATATCTGAGATAGTAGGGATCAGACCCTAATAATATCTGAGATTAGAGGGACCGGACCCTATTAATATCTGGGATAGAAGGGACCAGACCCTTGAAAATATTAGAGATTGAGGGACCAGACTCTGATAATATCTGAGATAATAGAAGTAGGATAGTCACGATATCCCATAGGAAATTAGGAAAGAAAGTGTGTAAATACGTATGCATCTATGTAAAGTATATATTAATGAGTAATAGCAGGTAAAGTACGAAATACGTATCCCCGGACGCGTATAAGTATGGACGTGAATGTGTTGTATGTTAATTGAGAGAGCATTCATGGATCTAGATCTATGATGACATCGATGTTATTGTTGATTATCTATACGATTAGGCGAGGATTACGTTAGTGTGTGTTGTGTGTGTTGAGAGAACAATTGGGCAGAGTAACGAGAGGAATTAGCAAAATGATAAGAACTGTTACATTAGAATAACTTACAGGGGGTATATATAGGAGATGACCTCATTCGTTACACTTACTTAACGAATAAACAACCTTATTCTTTAATACATTAATGATAGCGAATAGCCCACATTCGTTATGTTCCATTCGTTAAACTTGATTAACGAATGGGACTTACATTAAGACGAATGTGACACATTCGTTACGGATCCGTAACGAATGTGCCTTACATTTAGGCAAATTTGCATTAATAACCCCTATAACATTAAACTATTACATTATCAGCTAATAAAGACCGGGACGGACAAAACATGTATCAACAAACTCCCCCTCGTGTCGAGCTCTTTATCTTTCATTTCTGGAACATCTTGGTCTTCTAGTCTACACAACTGTGAATCTTGTATGCGTAACAGACTCGAACAACCTTCTGAAACTACATAGCAAGCTCGTAGTCGCATACGTTAGCAAACCTGATCTGACTTGTAAATAACGCATCGTTGTCAGATTCAGATAAGTTAACCAGCCACATCGGATCAATCACACGTATCGTCTTCGTGTTTGAGCCATGGCCGAATACAATAACCGCTTCACCTGTATGATTGTCGTAGTACAAATAATTAAACAATGTGAATAGACTCTGAGGAAAGATCTTCATTGGAGCCCTCTTTATCGTCTTTGGCGGCTTCACTTGTAATATCATCTTCCTCCAGCCTGTGCGTGTATCAATCTCGTCAATATACTTGTGAGTCGGCACCTGCGGCTTGAAGAACTTGAAACCGAAATGGGTTTCATGTAATAACTGCTTATAGAACCACCCAACCCACTGATAGGCATAGATAAGATATCGTGTGGGCGTTTGAAATAATAAATACCATGTTCCCACTTAACGATATATACATTAACTTCCAAATAAAATTGCCAAGCCACCAAATCACCTTTCAAATCTTTTACAGGCTTGTACTTCTTCATCTGGTATGCTGATGTTCTAGCCTTGGCCAATTTTACTTCCTCTTTCTCATGATATCTAAAGGCTTCGATCATCTTGTTCGTTCTTTGCGTATCATGCTCGAACATACCTTCCAAAGCACGCTTCTGTTTTCTTTCTTTCGCTGTGAGGTGACTTGTTTCAGCAGCTTTGTTCCACTTCTCAATCTCTTCACGCAATCGACATTCTGCTGAATCAAAGTGCTCAGTAGTGAAAAACGGAATACCTGAGTCATTGTTGTTGTTGTTGTTGTCGGTGTAGAACTCAGGGTACTCCTCAGCAGTGACGTCTTTGACCTCTACCTCATCAAAATCAGACATATTCCCATGTGGAATGCCTGTATTAGTACTTTCCTCTATTTCAATATCCATGTCCACACTCTTACCCAACACATCCACCTAATCTTCATTTAGATCGAGAAGCAAGGCAATTTGTTCTTTTGTTAATGAATGATCAACAAATTCACCTTCTTCGATCTCGTCCGCGTTCACCATACTATACACTACTCCGTTCATCCCCACAAATAAAATCATATTTGCTGGAATGATATCAATCGGTTTAGCTCTCGTGTACTCCTTGTTTGGCACAATCTGCAACTGACTATCTCCAAACCCACCACCAGAACTCGAATCAGTCTTATTACTTGCCGACGGTGCAGAACTACCGCCCGGTTGCTGATCTACCCCACCACCTGTTCCATCTTGATCATCTTCATCGTTCTTTCATTTCTTTAACTCATCGTCTTTACAAGTCAACTGAAGAATGATCTCATCCTATTTGTCCAATCTCCCCCCCTGAGCAGCAACAAGGGCTCTAAGTTCCCTGTTTTCACGTTGAGTGAACTGAATATGTCGCAACAAATTCCTTTGCGCTAGCTCATGGGCAGCTCTGTTAGCTTGCATTTGAGTCTGCTGAAGGTGCAACAGATTCATCATATGAAACCATTGAGTTTGAAGATTCAAACTGAAGAAATTAGGATGAACAGGTTGCAACGGACCCTGAGGACGAGTAAAGGTCATAAATGAATGCTCAGGTCTCGGCAACTGTGTAGGTGTAACAGGAGTCACTGGAGTAGTAGGCTCCAGTGTAGGCATACGAGCCAAAACAGTCTGAAGAATATCACCAAAAACAGGATCTGGTCGTGCAGTAGTAATCAACGTCATAGATGGAGGTACCGGAGAAACTGGCATATGAACCGGAGTCGGTGATCTTGGAATCTGTTGAGGCATAGGAGATGTGGAAATAGGATCTGAAACAGAAACAGGAGGTGTCAAACGAACAAACGGTTGACTAGGAATCTCAATCCCTAAACCACATCTAACCCGTTGCTTCTTTACTTTATCACTCTTCTCCACCATCGGTTCTTTCCCTTTACGTTTACGTTTCTGATCATAAATTAACTCAGCTTGTGGTCCTGGACCACCATTACCACCATCATCTCCACCAATTCCATCACCACCACCTTCACGTTCAGAGTCGGAGTCATCATGAATCCAACGATCATTACGCGGTGCTACATAATCAATATTCACCAAATGACCAATCAAACGTTTGAACTTTGGTCGATCTGCAAGACTTTGACCTCTGTACGATCTCAAACGTCTCATTGTCTCGTCATCCATGTGCTTCAGCTTCATAACATCATCTTGATCTTTAATCAAGTCAGGCTGTAGATCATTGATTATCATCTGTAGAAATCTTGGATACATTAGAAACTTATGGCGGCTCGTAAAATTTTCCTTCAAGTGATAATAAACCATCTCAGAGAAATTGAATGGTTTATTTAACACTAAGGCTACGAAAGCAGATTGAAGCATCGATCGGCATTCATCAAATCCACCTTTACGACCTCCGAGACAGTGTATCAACACATGCAGCAAGTACTTGTATTGTTCACACAAGTTTGCTTTGTTGTACATAGATCTACCCAAATAGCCATTATATTTTACCCGGTTGAATAACCCTCTAATCAAATCCTTTTCGAACTCACACCGATCGTCAATAGTATCAATAAAGCCCAAGGACTCTGACCTCTGTACGATCTCAAACATCTCATTGTCTCGTCATCCATGTGCTTCAGCTTCATAACATCATCTTGATCTTTAATCAAGTCAGGCTATAGATCATTGATTATCATTTGTAGAAATCTTGGATACATTAGAAACTTATGGCGGCTCGTCAAATTTTCTGTCACACCCCGGTACAGGGCCTAGGAGTGTGACCATTAGTTAGTACCTGTTTTGAAAATATATCAGAGTAGCGGGTTCATTTTAGAGGAAGTCTTTAAATATTAAAATATTAATTTACATTATCAAAATTACTCGGGAATTAAACACCCGAGTTTCAGTTTTACAAAACAGTGATATTAATAATACAAGGATTTATAATATTCAAAAACGAGCCATCTTGAGCGATCTTCTATGACTCCAATCCTTGTATACCATCTATTTTCATCTAATTACCTGCAAGGGTGGGAAAAACACGTCAGCTATATGCTGGTGAAACATTGACTCGATAAAACATTTATAACAGTCGTTAAATACAAACATAGTTTTCTGTTTCACAAACTCAGCAGGAATGCCTGTCCATTCCCGGGATTTGTACCACTACCCTACACACACAATTCAAAGGTTCCCCGAGTACATAGCCCCTTTTCGGATACAACCTTCCCCTAGGCTATGTAACCCTGTTGGAGAACCGGTTATGACTAACTTGGTTTGGTATGCCAATTATCAGTTATGTTTGGATCCAGACACATGTGTATTCGGTCTGAGTTGCTTTTTATTATCTATTTTGTATTATAACTATTTTAGAGATTTTATCTCATGCAAACATTTATCAAACTCTTTGTAACAAACAACTAGTCTATTACAAGAGTAAAATCAGTTCAGACAGTAAAAGGTTAACGTGTTCACCTTATATTATCAGTTGGAAATATCAACCTCCTTGGCTTCGCTATGCTATTAACCTATATTCATAATAGGTATGCATAAGTACCTAGTTGGTATTATTCAGCAGACTTTAAGTCTGTTACAGTTTCAGCAGACTTGAGGTCTGATCAGCAGACTTGAAGTCTGATTCAGTTCAGCAGACTCTCGTCTTATCAACAGACTCTTAGGTCTGACCTAACCTTAGTATAGTTATAGTCGTTTTATGAAAATACTTTGGATTTATATATGACGTTTGGAATAGCACGCTTTGGCCAAATAAAGGATATCACGTTGGCAAACTTCTCTAGGTAAGCAAAAGGGTCCCGCGGTTGATTGGGATTTGTACGAATTGCTTTCCTTAGGCAAGAAGAGTCTACTAATGATACCCTCCTTCCAGTTACTACATGCTCGTCAAAATAATAGTTTTGATAACATTACTTCACGTGGAAGCAACGTCTTTGCTTTATAAAACATTACTTGGAAAATAATTACAGTTTAACGACTATAACCTTAACTAAGCTATATCTTATGTATTTAAAGTAACTAGTAAAGTAACTTAACCTTAATCGGCTCGACGGGACTTAAGAACTTAAGAAATCAGCAGCACTTCGATTTGCACTTCGTTTTCAAGATTAACAGCTCGTTCGGCAGCGTAACAACACCCGATTCTTTGCTAGAACAGCCTCGGAACCACCAGAACTCTCTTGGCACGACTCCCTAGGTTATGTGTGTGAGAAAAGTGTGAAAATGGGATGAAAACGACTGAGCTCGTGGCTGCCCTATTTATACCCGTTTTTGTGCATTTTTGCGATACGTGCAGATGTTTGCCTGAGCATCTTCGCAATACGCGAAGTTGCTTAAGTCGGCGCCATAATTCTGCATGTCAACCCCAGGCTGTCATGTGTCACCACGTCACTGGATAACGTTGAAATGTGTGCCAGCATCTTCGCGATACGCGAAGATGTTCCTTCTTTGCATTTTCACGATACGCGAAGGTGCAGAATTTCATTTTCAGTCCTTCTAATTCTGGATTTGACATTTTTAGCCCTTTAACTTCTAATATTGACATTTTCGGCCCAAAACTAGATGGGGTATTTTCACGATGTTACATCCTCCCCACCTTTAGGAAAATCTTGTCCTCGAGATTTATGTAAACAGATGTGGATATTTTCGCTTCATCTCGGATTCAAGTTCCCAAGTGAATTCCGGACCACGCCGCGAATTCCATCTTACTTTTACCAATTTCAGTCTTTTACGTTTTAGGAACTTGGTTTGACTATCTTCAATCCGTATCGGCTCTTCTACAAATTTGAGTTTCTCATTCACTTGTACATCCTTTAGAGGCATAGCAAGTGTTTCATCAGCTAAACATTTTCGTAGATTTGATACATGAAACACGTCATAATTCCTTGCATTTCTTCGAGTAACTCAAGTCGATAGGCTACAGGACCTATTCTTTCAACAATTTTGAATGGTCCAACAAAACGTGGACTTAACTTCCCTTTCTTTCCAAAACGAACTACACACTTCCAAGGTGATACTTTGAGCAATACTTT
This sequence comes from Bidens hawaiensis, assembly GCF_021521415.1. Taxonomy (NCBI): domain Eukaryota; kingdom Viridiplantae; phylum Streptophyta; class Magnoliopsida; order Asterales; family Asteraceae; genus Bidens; species Bidens hawaiensis. Next base: position 1,517,139 of record NW_027491136.1, read on the forward strand.
GTCTCCTTCTTTGAATTCTAATGGTTTTTGTCTTACATCAGCATAACTCTTCTGTCTGTCACGTGCTGCTTTTAATCTTTCTCGGATTTGAGTCACTTGATTGGTTGTTCGTTGAACAATCTTGGGACCTGATAACTGATTATCACCAATTTCGGACCAACATACAGGTGTTTTACATTTCCGTCCGTATAGTGCTTCATATGGAGCCATTTGTATGCTTGAGTGATAGCTATTGTTATACGAAAATTCCATCAATGCTAGGTGAGTATCCTAGCTTCCACCTAGATCTATAACACAAGCGCGAAGCATATCTTCCAATGATTGAATTGTTCTCTCACTTTGTCCATCTGTCTGTGAGTGATAAGTAGTACTCAAATTTAACCGTGTACCCATCGCCTTTTGAAAACTTTTCCAGAAGTTGGAAGTGAAACGACTATCTCTATCAGATATGATTGACAATAGTACACCATGCAATGATACAATGTTTTCTACATATATTTGCGTCAAATTATCCATGCTATATGTTTCTTGAATTGGAATGAAATGGGCTGATTTGGTTAGTCTATTAACAATGACCCAGACAGCATCATTTTGTCGAGAGGTCTAAGGTAATTTCATAATAAAATCCATGGTAATCATATCCCATATCCATATCGGAATCTCGGGTTGTGTTAACAATCCCAGAGGCTTTTGATGCTCGGCTTTAACCTTTGAACATGTTAAACATTTTGCTACATATAGGGCGATCTCTCTTTTCATTCCGATCCACCAATAATCATCCTTGAGATTATGATACATCTTATCACTTCCCGGATGCATCATATACTTAGATTTGTGAGCTTCTTCCAATATCTTCTCCCGCAAGCTCCCAACCATTGGTACCCAGATTTTTTCCCTAATCTGAGTATATCATCGTCACCTTTGACTAATTGATCTATTGTTCCATTTTCTTTTTCAGCCTTTATATTTTCTTGTTCTAGGGCCAACTTCTGAGCTTCCTTAATCTCAGTTAATAGATCAACTTTGAGTTCCATCCTCAAAGCTCGTACTCTTTTTGGCTTTTCATGTTCTTTTCTACTTAAAGCATCAGCTACCACATTAGCTTTACCTTCATGGTAAACTATTTCACAATCATAATCGTTCAACGTCTCCATCCATCGCCTCTGTCTCATGTTCAATTCTTTCTGATCAAATATATGCTTCAAACTTTTATGATCAGTGTAGACGGTAAATTTTACACTATATAAATAATGCCGCCATAATTTCAACGCGAAGATTATAGCTCCAAGTTCAAGATCATGTGTGGTGTAATTCTTTTCGTGAACTTTTAATTGTCGTGAAGCATATGCAATTACCTTCTTTCCTTGCATTAAAACACATCCTATTCCTGTATGCGAAGCATCACAATATACAATGAAGTTATCTTGTCCTTCAGGCAAGGCTAAGACAGGTGTATTTGTTAGTTTCTGTTTAAGAGTTTTAAATGCCTCTTCTTGCTTCGGTCCCCATTAAAATTTAACAGATTTGCGGGTCAATGATGTCAATGGAACCGCTATTCGTGAGAAATTTTGTATAAATCTCCGATAATAGCCGGCTAACCCCAGAAAACTTCTTACTTGAGTCGGAGTTTTGGGTTTCTCCCATTTGGTAATAGCTTCAATCTTCGCTTGATCAACTTGAATACCCTTCTCATTAACAATATGCCCAAGAAATTGGACTTCAGACAGCCAGAACTCACATTTAGAGAATTTAGCATACAACTTTTCCTTTATTAATATTTCCAGTATGATCCTTAGATGGGTCTGATGATCCTCCTTTGTTTTGGAATTGATAAGAATGTCATCAATGAAAACAATAACAAACTTATCTAAATAAGGCTTGCAGATTCGGTTCATCATATCCATAAATGATGCCGGAGCATTAGTGAGTCCAAAAGGCATAACAATGAACTCATAATGTCCGTATCGGGTTCTAAATGCAATCTTGGATATATCTTCTTCTTGAACCTTCAATTGATGATACCCGGATCTTAGATCAATTTTTGAAAAACAATTTACTCCTTGTAATTGATCGAATAGATCATCAATCCTTGGCAACGGATATCGATTCTTGATCGTGACTTTATTCAATTCCCGGTAATCAATACACATCCTCATTGATCCATCTTTCTTCTTAACAAACAATATTGGAGCTCCTCAGGGTGAAGAACTCGGTCGTATGAATCATTTTTCCAATAACTCATCCAACTGCTTTTTCAGTTCCTTCATCTCAGTTGGTGCTAATCTATAAGGAGATTTAGCAATTGGAGCTGTTCCCGGAACTACGTCGATTCTAAACTCAACTTCTCGATCGGGCGGAATTCTAGGCAACTCGTCAGGAAATACATCCTTGAATTCGGCGACAATTGGGACCTCTTCTAGTTTCTTAGGCTCGGGCTCCTTGGTTACATAAGCCATGGATGCTAAGCAACCTTTTCCCAAACAATAACTAGCCTTTATTTTTGAAATGATTCCTATTTTACCAGAATCTTTATCACCAGCTATACTAATCATTTTCTTATTTGGAGTTAGAATTTCAATAGCCTTTTCGTTACATAGTATTCAGGCTTGGTTGGCGGCTAACCGGTCCATTGAAGCATCGATTGGCATTCATCAAATCCACCTTTACGAGTTAGAATTTCATTTTCTTATTTGGAGTTAGAATTTCAATAGCCTTGAATGGTTTATTTAACACTAAGGCTACGAAAGCAGATTGAAGCATCAATCGGCATTCATCAAATCCACCTTTACGACCTCCGAGACAGTGTATCAACACATGCAGCAAGTACTTGTATTGTTCACACAAGTTTGCTTTGTTGTACTTAGATCTACCCAAATCGCCATTATACTTTACCCGGTTGAATAACCCTCTAATCAAATCCTTTTCGAACTCACACCGATCGTCAATAGTATCAATAAAGCCCAACGAGTCTCGAATCACTCCAACATTGATCACTACTCGTTTGTCTTGAATAACGGCGTCTATCTGATTCTTGGCTTCATTCAATCTAGTTGTATCCCAGAACGCACGAATAATCTTCTGATATACCACTGTGCGAATAGATATGGCTTTGTAAATTCTTGAACGAGTCAAGAAGCTAATCATTCCGCCAAAGATTGGAGTATCATCAAATTTCGGCTCGAGATAGGCACATACATTATGACTTTCATTCCATGATAACAGTACAGGTGCTTGTTCAGGATTCTGAACGTTTTCGTCTGCCATTTCTGTTAAAATCAAACATAAACATTAGAATAATATTTAAATATTACATTCTGAATAACGAATGGCTATATCATTCGTTAAATGATTTAAAACGAATAAAACATCCATTATACATTAAAAGGTTACATTCGTTATTCATAACGAATCAACTCTATTCGTTACCATATGTCACACGAATCAAATGTTAAATCTTTAACAAATCAAACTAATTCGTTATTATCTTTGGTTATATTCATTCGTTAACAACTCATGTGTGCATTCGTTAACAAGTTTAACGAATATACCTTACATTCGTTAACATATAACGAATCATTCCTGAACCATCACATTGACAATTCAGAGTCAAATTTCATATGATTTTGACTTAAAGAAGTCAAAAACGACGAACATTATTGTTGAAACCTTTGATTACCCAACAATTTTAACCATTTCACTTAACACCAATGATCGAGAATCGATTAAATGTACTAAAACACATTATCTGTTTGAGAATCGATTTGATTTTAAGTTTTAACATTCATTAATTGTTCGGCTAATCATGCAATAATAAACCAAACCCGTAAACCCTTAAACATCCAATGAACATCTATACAAATTATACGTCTGAGATCGTCTGTACCTGTAGAACACGATGATGTTAATCAATTAGTCTACTAAGCAATCAACAGATTTTGAGAAAAATTTGCAAGAGTTTGGTTAGGAAGATGAAGGAATAGGAACAGGCGAATGAGAACCCATTCGTCTGTCCTTGGGATTATAAACCCTCAAATTTCACACACCCCGAGGTCATTCGTTCAAATTTTGAACTAACGAATGGCCTCATTCGTTAACTTATTAATCCTGATTCGTCAAACCTTTTTAGACAAATAAGGATTCATTCGTTAAACTTTAACGAATATACGTTATTCGTTAACGTTTCTAACGAATGTAAGTGTCATTCGTTAAAATCTTAACGAATGATACATTAAAATTATTCCATTCGTTAATGGTCACACGAATGTCTTCCATTCGTTACATCATAACGAATGAGAAATCTCATTCATTAATTTTTAATAACAAAAGGCTTTACATTCGTTAAACTAATTAACGAATCACCAATTTTTCCTTAGCGAATGAGACAAAAATCTCATTAAGTAATTAAATAATATTAAAAACCAATTAGGGTTTTTAAAGAATTAAATAATCAATCAAGCCCATTAACAATCAATTAAGCCCATTAATGTTCTTATTGAAATACATTAAGAATCGGTAAGACTTAACTTAAACGGATTTTTACATTAAAAGACAACTGATACCAGTTGTAAATACATTAAGCACGATTAACTTAAGTATTTTGGGGATTAATCTCTTTTCTTTTTCTTTGGAATTATTCGCTAGCTTGGTAAATCAAAACTAAAGCAGAAGTGAAAAATAAAGAAAAACATTTTTGAATTTTAGAAGAATTTTGATGAACAAATGACAAAGAAAAAAAGTAAACAGCTAAACTATCAAAGCAGTACATATTTTTGTGAGTTGAGCAGGGAATCATATTGACGAAAATGTCACTAAGTAACACTTCAATTTCGATGATTATTATAGACGTAACCCAACAATGATTGCAGATATAATTGTCCTTTTAAACTTTTCACATACTTGTCGAAAACTTTACAATATGCTTTAATTTGGTTCAATTAGGCACGAAACCATATGTGGACCCCATCAATAAAATATAGCATTCTATCTCTTATACAGTGAATTTCACATGTACGTTTTTCTTTGATTTTTCCTAATTTTGATTAACTGTGACTCATGCAAAAATAATAAAAGGAAAATAAAGCAGACCGTCAAAATTTTCCCTTAAGATCGGTATTACTACACGCAAATAAGGTTTCATTTCAACAAAATAAAAAGATAAAAATAAGTTGAAGTTGTACATGCCTTAACCCCCAGTTCGATACATGACTTTCACACATTTGTGTTTATAGTATACGCGGAGAAGGTCCAAGGCTTGTACGAAACACCAAGAAAATAAAGCAGAATACTCAAATATTAACCTTCAAGTCGGATAGTCTTATCGCGCAGGAGAAGATCCAATATTTGAATAAAAATAAAGAAAAAATACAGTTGAATTTCTTTGCAAAATAAGATAAAAACAAAGCAGAATTTTCTTCAAAAATGAAAGCATGTACACACAGTAATCGTTTTGACTTTTGACTTTTCTTAAATCAGATATAGTATCAATCTTTCAAGATGTAATTCCACTAGGTTTGGCATTCATTATCTTTATATCTTATCAGATCCTATATAGTTTGTCAAGCCTATCTTTGCATATCATATTTCTGTCCTTACGGTAATTTTTAATCTAGTTTATCCATGTACTAGATCAATCCCGTTAATGTACTATCATTTTCCCTTTTTGCTTCAAAACTCATTTTGATGAGCATTTTTCAATGTTTTTGATATTTTTCAATATTTGAATGTTTTTGGAGTTTTTAAATTTCTCTGTACAAACTGAAAACACAATATTTTTGGATTTTATATTTTCTCCCCCTAAAAACAACAAAAATTGAAATAAAACAAGAAATAAAATGATTTAACCAAGCCTTTGAATATCTTTTAAAGTTTTTAAACCATTTATACCCAGCAGATATTGAAAACTTGTTTTGTCAAACACCTTGGTATAAAGGTCAGCCTTTTGGAAATCCGTGTGAATTTTATCAATTGATATTAATTTCTTTTCAAAACAACCACGTATGAAGTGATAACGGATTTCAATATGTTTGGTTTTCGAATGGTGAACCGGATTTTTGGTGATTGAAATTGCAGCAGAATTATCAATATAAATGGGAGTAGTAAGAAACTTCAAACCGTAATCCCGCAAGTGTTGCTGTATCCAGAGAACCTGTGAGCAACAACTCGAGGCCGCCACATACTCCGCTTTGGCTGTTGAAGTTGAGACCATTGTCTGGTTCTTACATTGCCAGGAAACAAGCCGGTTCCCTAAGAATTGACATCCTGCTGTTGTAGACTTGAAGTTGATTTTGCATCCTCCGTAGTCCGAATCAGTAAAAGCGGTGAGATCAAACTTATCGTCTTTGGGGTACATAACCCGATGTTTGGATTTCCCCTCAGATAATGTGAGATGCGCTTTACTGTCTCCAGGTGAGTCACTCGGGGACTCGATTGGTACCTAGCACACAAACAAACAGCCAACATAATATCAGGTCGCGATGCAGTCAAATACATAAGAGATCCAATCATAGCTCAATACAGGGTTGGATCTACTGTATCCTCCAATTCATCCGGTGATAAATTGTGACCCACGGGAAGAGGCGTCGAAGGAATTTTGCCGTCGGATATCTTGAATCGGCTCAAGACATCGTTCACATACTTCGTCTGATGGATAAAGATCCCGGAATCAGACTAGTGAACTTGCAATCCTAAGAAAAAGTTCATCTCTCCCATCGAGCTCATCACGAATTTGGTTTGCATCGTCTTTTCCAAGTCTTTACATAAGCTTTCGTTCGTCGAACCAAAAATGATGTCGTCCACATAGATTTGGACGAGGAGCAAATCATCACCCACATTCTGATAAAATAACGTACAATCCACAGTCCCTCTTGTGAATCCACTTTCTATCAGATGGTCAGCCAACGTGCTGTACCAGGCTCTCGGGGCCTGGTGTAAACCATAAAGAGCCTTGTTTAATCGGTAAACACGCTCTGGAAAGTCTGGATCCTCGAAACCGGGAGGCTGCTTCACATACACTTCCTCATGAATAGCTCCATTCAAGAACGCCGATTTCACGTCCATTTGATAAACCTTAAAGTTTTTATAGGCTGCATAAGCAAGAAAGATACGTATAGCTTCCAGTCGTGCAACCGGAGCATACACTTCAGTGTAATTGATGCCCTCTTATTGATTGTAACCAAGAACGACCAATCGTGCCTTGTTTCTCACGATTACCAATGTGATGTTCTTTGCTTTTTCTTGAACATTTTTGAATTTAGATTCGTTAAATTGTTGTTCAAGTTTAGTGACTTCTGAAGTGTCATCTTGAAAGACACTATCAATTAATTCTGGATTAAGAAGATTCAGGGGAACTTCCTTATCCGAAAAAACCTTTGAAAGACCTTTTAATTTAAATATCTTCCCGCTTGAAGATTTTGGTTGAGGATTTATGAATCTCATCAACTCCTCATCAGACACTGAAGGTTTGTCTAATTGAGACACATTAGGTGATACCTTAGGAGATTTAGAAGTTTCACCCAAAGATTTTGAACCATAAACAGCCTGTTCAAATTCTTCAGGTTCACATAAGATGTGATTGTCAACAGGAATATTCTTGTTTTTAGCAATCTCATCTTGTTCAACTAATTCCTCAACAGAACCATCTAATTCACTTTTGGTAAAAACGGAGTTACTTTTGATGTGAATCGGTTTTTGAGTTGATTTTTTTTGATCAACAATAACAAGTTCAACTGTAAGCACTTCAGGACATTGTTTAACATCTGGAATGCTACAGTAATCTCCTTTAAAAGGAGGAGGAATCTCAAAAAACCCTAAACCTGCTTTCCCAATTTTCTTGTGGGAATTGTTTACTTCAATTATTTCATTTAACAAAAATGAGGAATCTCGAAATTTCCAAGTTTATTTTTCAATTCCAGAATTTCATTTTCCAGTTTAGAAATGCAGGTTCGGAGTCTGAGAATCTCCTGAAAATGTTGTTCAACCACAATAATCTTACATTGAACCTCAGCTTTTAGATCATGATTGCTTTCAGACAGATTTTGGATTTTTAAAGTCGATTGTTCCAGCAATTTAGATTTTTGTCGATAGCACTCATTGATCATAAAAAGCTCTTTTGTGAGAGAAGTGTTCTGAGTTAAAGCTGTTTCGAGTTTGGATTTGATTTCAGCACATTCTGTACACTCTAACACAACAGTTGAGGATTCGGTTTCATTAAATTGAGGTTTATGACATACCTCGTAGATCTTAGCCATGCAAGCATACGATTTAATGTGATTAAGGTTTGAAGTGTTGTAAGGCCCCGTTCCCGGTAACCCTACTTTGGTGTTGGATTTACTCATAAACACAGTTCTAAAATCAGAGTAAAATAAAAACTTGCGGAATAATTAAAAACTTCAAACATCACATTACAAAACATTCATTCTTGTCTTAACATACAAATTGTCTTTTCATAAATAATTAATTAAAATGGTCATAACACTTCATCATGGATGCCAGTCTCTTCAGTCCATGCCCTGTGTCCCTCCTTAAGCCAGTTGCCTCGACCTATTTTCCTGCGTGCATACTAAAAGTCAGATACGCTGAGTGAGTTCTAGTTAATCATTTAACATACAATACATTCATATCCTTACTCATACGCATCCGAGGTTACGTATTCATACCTTATTTACTCTTACTTCTTTCATACAAACTTTATATACATGCACACGCGCTTACATACTTTCTTTCATAAGGCCTTGTGATTTACCATAGGCTATTCTATCTCTACCATCACAGATATTATTAGGGTCTGGTCCCTTCTGTCTCAGATATTATCAGGGTCTGGTCCCTTCTGTCTCAGATATTATCAGGGTCTGGTCCCTTCTGTCTCAGATATTATTAGGGTCTGGTCCCTTTGTCTCCAATAACCATACTTGTCACGTCACTCGATCATACATTCATTTTCATTCATGCATACTTTACATATCTTCTGGTCATGTATATACCTATATGTACATATTCATTCGTATAAACATTCCATAATAATATACAATACTTAGTCATACATATATCATACACATATCATACACTTACCACTTAAGTTAAGTGTATTAACAACTATCACAAAGGAGTATGCACACAGCCCCAAAAACATAACGGATAAAGGGGCCAGAAACTCACCTGAAGTCGGTTTCTCTCGCCGTTAATAGTAATGCCCTTCTATAGCAGTGCACGGCTAACTGTATAACGCATTACGAGTGTCAAATATCCATTACTACTACTTCTTATATCTAAGTTAATAACACCCTCAACTAACGGGGGTCCGGGGGCAGCGCCCCTGGTAGCGGGGTCTAGAGGCGGCACCCCCTAGCAGGGTCCAAGGGGCAGCGCCCCTGGCTGGGGTTGAGCTGAATTTTATTTTCATTAACAGTCCTTTAACAAAAAATGCATCAGAAGATGAATTTTATAAAATTTCGCATGGAAGAATTTCGCTTCGCATGCATGGAATTTCGCTTCGCGTGATACTGTTTCACTTCGCATGGCTGAGCGAAGCGAAATGACTGTTTCGCTTCTCATGGATGAGCGAAGCGAAATGCCTGTTTCGCTTCTCATTGGATGTGCGAAGCGAAATGCCTTCCTTTCTTCGCTTTTTTTTCCATTTTAAAGCCATTTTACTTCGTGGCTCCTCATCAGGACCTGATTTTTACTCTTTCTCAACTTTCGACACATTCTGACCCCATGCACCTGATCCTGAACCCATCTCTCTCATAGTCCGAATGCCACCTTTTTATCTTAGAGTGCACCCAAGAGGTTATAACTTACCAAGTTTAGATTTTTCTTACATTTCACAACCCGATCTATTATTATATCTGTTTGCATGCCGGTTCTAACCATAAAACTTAACCATTTAAACCAAAACCTACCTTTTGCTTTGGGTTCGAGTTCAGATCCGGACAATACGTGGATCTGGACATGATTCTTGTTGTTTGATGATGTCTACACACGAGATTCTTCCTTCTTTTTACACGGATTTGGATCCGGAATGTAGAGAGAAAGTGTGTGTGTTCTTGAATATGTGTGTGTGTGTGTGGTGAAAGGTAACAAAATGGTGAAAATGATGGAGAGGTTAGGCTTATAAAGGGGGCCATGGGCCCCACAACCCACTTACAATTCCAAATCCAAATATTATCCAAACACTTAACACACGACTAACTTAACGACACACAGTTAAATGACAAAACTTTCCGTCATTTAATATTTAACAAAAAGTTGGATGTTACAAATGTCAGATGTGGCTTGCACAGATGAGTTATCAGACGAAATCTAATAAGAATCAGTTTCAGAGTCTGATGTATCGCTTTCTTCAGATACTTGATCACTACTTGCATCTTCAAATTGATCAACTGGTTCAAATACCGCAAGATTGGCCTGATTCCCCAACAACCTTTGCGACCAATCAACCCTTTCGTTGGCGACAAGAGCTTGATTGTTGTTTAACTTATTTTTCTCTCCTTCAGAAGAACTCCTTTTGCTTTGATCATTACCCAATGAATTCTTTCCTTGTGATCTCTCAGTATTACGTGGACCGGAATATTCTTTTCTTGGCTTGTCACATTCTTTGGCAAAATGGCCAAAGTCCCCGTAGTTGTAGCATTTAACCTTCAATTTATCAAAACCAACTCGTTTATTCAGAGTTGGAAGGTCTTTTCCTATTCTTTGCATGAACTTCTTGACCTTTCTAACAATCATAGCCATATTCCATTTGAGATCCATCAGTTCAAAATCATCAGGATCAATTTGATCATAATCTTCATCGGTTAACTCACTAGTGGCAGTTTTGCTACCCACCAATTGTTCGTATGATGTCATGAAAGCACATACAAAAGCAAACTGTTGTTCGGCTTCTTGAAGATTTACTTTTGGTAACGAACTTGAAGCATTGGCGGTGGACTCAAATTTTGCACCTGATGCCATAAAGCATACATTAGGTGAGTTGTTTACATTAGGAGTCTCATCTTGAGCTTGAGTGAAGAAAGCAGTGATTGGGATAGAACTTTGACTTGAAGAAGTGTTTGTTGGCATTGCTCCATCATAAATTGAAGGATTCTGGTTTTGATTGTCCTTCAATGACGTTTGACACTTTAACTCAAATTCTCTTTCCTCAATTTTGTTAATAAACTGCACTGCAGTAAGTTATGGGTTACGAAAGAAACCGCTTTCTTTCAACACAAAGAGAAAAGTCGAATATGATGAAGGCAATGCATTCTTCAATGTATCGATCTTGTCAGTCTCAGTTGGCTCAAGGTTAACGCTGGCCATTTCAACCACTAGATGATTAAAACGATTTATCATCTCTTCAACTGTTTCATTTTTCATCAAGATAAAGTTTCTGAATTGAAACTTCACAAGCGTTTTCTTGCTCTATAGTGTATTACCCAGGCTTCTTGTTTTCAGGGTATCGATTAATGATGCACAAATCTTTATGGTGCTGTATTGATGAAAGATTTGTTCAGGTAATGCCATAGTGAGAGTTGAATAAGCTTTTGTCTCACTCTCAAAATCTTTCAACTCTTGAGTTTCGTAATTCGTGAATTCCTTAGGAGTCCAGCCGAGATTGTCACTTCCAACCAATGGTGCAGCATACACAACATCAAGATAACGTACACTACTTGGATGAACGGATCCCAAGTGAGCACGAAACCTCGGTTCCCACCGAGCAAAATCGGATAATTTCAGCAATTTTGGACACTTGTTATAACTCCCAATTTCATTGTCCATGGTAAGCATTTGCTGCATTAGAGCATTTTGGGAAGCTAAAGCATAGAACGAGGCGTTCTAAGAAGCCATGATAACACTTGTTGAAACTTAGAGGACTAAACTTGTAAAAACTGAAAACTTATGATTACTATTCACACAAATGGAGAAACAGTAACGAATGTGACACGAATAAAGGATATTCTTTAAGGATATTCGTTAACGAGAATACTGTTAATACGAATGGGTTTAACAAATGAACTATAAAGTGAATAAGTATCACGAATGGAGAATGAATAGCGAATGAGCTTTAAGCGAATGTGGTCGATGTAACGAATGTAGTTTTTGAACGAATGTAGTTTTAACGAAAGGAGTGGATTAACGAATGAGCAGTTAACTTTTAACGAAAGAATTAACAAGTGAGCAGTTCATGATTAACGAATCAGAACTCGTCAGTTAACGAATAAGAACTCATATCTTCAAACTTATTCAGTTCTTAGTCCAAATTAGTCCTTATTAGTCTAAAATCACTAAAACAACTATCAATCTGTTTGTAACTTTATTCCGAACCTTATCACACTTGTCCGGATTCACAAACAACAACTAATCCAATCAATTAACCAGTTCGTCATATAAGTTCGTACCATTCAAATCACACCTCAATCAGAACTCAATTCGAAATCAATTCGAGCTCTAACCAAACTCAAACCTCCATAACTATTCAATTACCTAATTAACACTTCTAATTACGTTAAGAACAGTTCCAATTTTAATGAAACCAGAAACTCTGTTTCACTAAAACTCCGTTAATATCAATTCATCCTGAAATTGAATCAATCATTGATGAATTCATACAATTTGGCAATGAACAACACCGAAGATCAGATCAGAAGGCTCTAATACCACTTGAGAGAGCATTCATGGATCTAGATCTATGATGACATCGATGTTATTGTTGATTATCTATACGATTAGGCGAGGATTACGTTAGTGTGTGTTGTGTGTGTTGAGAGAACAATTGGGCAGAGTAACGAGAGGAATTACCAAAATGATAAGAACTGCTACATTATAATAACTTACAGCGGGTATATATAGGAGATGACCTCATTCGTTAAGATAGACTTAACGAATGAGTCATTCGTTACACTTACTTAACGAATAAACAACCTTATTCGTTAATACATTAATGATAGCGAATAGCCCACATTCGTTATGTTCCATTCGTTAAACTTGGTTAACGAATGGGACTTACATTAAGACGAATGTGACATATTCATTATGGAGTAACGAATGTGCCTTACATTTAGGCAAATTTACATTAATAACCCCTATAACATTAAACTATTACATTATCAGCTAATAAAGACCGAGACGGACAAAACATGTATCAACATTAATTGATTAACTAGAACTCACTCAGCGTAGCTGACTTTTAGTATGCAAGCAGGTGAGTAGGATGAGACAGGTTGCATGGAGGGGACACGTGGCAAATAAAGGAAGAATGGCATCGAAGAAAAGAAGAGTCACGCGTTATTTCTATTTAATGTTATGTAATTCCTGTTTAAGACAAAGTATTTATGTTATGTAAGAATAGTTGACTTTTATTTCGCGAAATGTTTTAATTAACTCTGATTTTCCGAATTATGTGAATGAGTAAATCCAACCAGCGAGAAAGTAGGGTTCTCGGGAACGGGGCCTTACATCTTTTCAAGTCTTTTGCATTTTCTATCTCATTCAAACCATAGCCCTCCTTTCATTCTACAATCTCCTCCCCTTCATCTCCTCTCCAACCATCTCCTCCACAGCCACACCGCACCACCGTGACCTCCACTGTCGGCGCCGCACTACCGGCAACCTCCACCTCTGGTAGAGATGCACAAATCGGGTTTTTCAAATACCAAGGTTCGGGTATGACTGGGTATTGGAAAATCGGGTATTGGCAATACCCGGGTCGGGTTCGGGTCCAGGTATTCTCTCTAAAAACCATACCCTATGCATCAGGTTCGGGTCGGGTATCGAACCGGGTATTTGAATACCCTATTTTCGGGTATTGAAAAAGACCTATTTTTGGGTTTTTTTTTTTGGCTTTTTTCGGGTATAGATTGGATTTTTTTAAGGGGTTACAATTTTTAGGGGTATTTTTCAGGTATTTTTTGGGTAATTTCGGGTCCAAATCGAGTATTTGAAAAACCCGGTTTCGGGTATTGGAAAATCTGGTTCCGGGTATGGAACCGGTTCCAGTTTTCGGGTATTACCGGGTATAAATCGGGTCCGGTCCCGGGTACGGGTTTTGGTACTAAAATGCATACCCTATCCATACCCTACGGGTAGGGTCAGGTACTGGTTCGGGCATTAAAAACCCGGGTATAAAAAAAAGCCGGTTCCGGGTATTTGTTTCGGGTCCGGTTCCGAGTTCGGGTTTTTTGTGCCGTCGTCGTTGCTCCTACCTAGCCGACCGCCTCCGCTGCTCCTCCACCTAACCCAGCCAACTGCCACTGCTCCTCCACCTACCCCAGTCGACCGCCGCTGCCTTCCTTTCTCTCCACATCACTGCCGCCGCACGCTGCTCCGCCACCTCCAGCCCTAGCTGCCACCTCCACCACCATCTACCTTGGCATGCTTATTTCTTCAAGATATGATAGTCTGTTCACCATTATTGTAATTGTTATATTATTACTAGTTTGTTGTTGAATAAAGTTTGTAGAAGGTTTAGATTTATGAATGTGTTGTTTGACTTTTTGTTAAAATTGTACAATTATTACTAGTTTGTTGTTGATTAAAGTTTGTAGAAGGTTTATGAATGTTTGTTGTTTGATTATTGTTAAAATTGTACAATTATTACTAGTTTGTTGTTGAATAAAGTTAAAAAAAAATCGGTTTATTTAATTTTTCATTTATTATAGCAGTCTGCAGACTTTGAAAACAAACAGTCTTCTTGTTGCATACTGCACATGTTTGGTACACCTCTTCTGCTGCAGATACATTTTACCTCTTAACAAACAAACAGCACCGGATCACCCATCTTCTTCGAGAAATTCATGCCTTGGCATTAGATTGTTGAACACTTGGTGATAGTGATAACCATAGTGCATAAATATATTTTTTTTCAAAAACAGGCTAAACGCATATATAATGACTACCATTTGTTTTATAAACTTGTCTTCTTCGGTTAGTTATACACCTGTTCTAATCAAGCTTCAAGTGATAACATCTTCACTAAAAGTTTTACGTGTCCCTAGTTTGAACATTTCCCCGTCATGCTTTGTATTAGTTCACCACATATTTGCTTGAAGGGATGTTAAGGATAAGTGTAAAGTTCAAGATAAAGATAAAAGGATAAACTTTATTCTGTTAAAACTAGTTTGCTATTTTATCGATAACATAAATATGATGACCGGTACCACATCTTAAATTCAGGATCATGTAGTATATGTTTTCCAAAGGATCATTTATTTGGTGTCATCTAGAAGAAGAATCCAACCATGCTTGGACAAAAACAAGACTGGATTTAGTTTCAAATAAGAAAAGTGGGACGACTGACACCTAATATATTTGTAATCCATTTATGTCGTGTACATTTATATTTTTAGAATATATAATGATTCATTTACAAATTATACAAAAACTTGATTACAAGGGAAAACTTTAAAATTTAGCATTCAAATAAACCGATTCAAATAACCTAGCTAGAAGTTGATTTGATAAACATAAATGGCTGATAAGAATATGGTTTAAAAACATTATAGTAGGTAAATCGCGTCAATAATTTACCGCTATTTATTTATTTTTGATCGAAATTAAATAAGAAAAACATAGTGACACCCATTTCATGTGTTAATAAAAAGACAATTTTCTTGAGTTTCATACCAAAACGTATATTATATACAAGTTTTGGTACCTGCTACCTAAAAAGGCTTATATAACTTTATTATATTTCATCCATGCGTTATATAAAAAAAATGAAGATTAATTGACACCAAAAGAGGGTTGTCTGTTTGTTTTTACATCAACAACTAAAGTTATCGGCTTCCTAAACAAATAACGGATAGGTATAGATTAAAAGATTTTTTATGAAAAAAACATAGTATATTAATTAACAGTGGGATAGTGGGGTGTAAAGATATGCTCATTATTAGAAGGTTTTACAATTATTTTATGATACAAAATATGAAAACATCGGGAAAAACATTTTAACCTTCATGACGTATTAACTTAAGTTTCATAGAATTATATTTTTATCTTAATATTACAAGTTTTTGGTTGGGTTATTTTAGGGGTTTCTATGAGTCGATTTTGGGCTCAAATAATAACCTAAAAGTTTTTGAAATATGTTCGATTTAGGTTATCTTTTGTTTTTTGACGCAATTTAGTTCCGTCTTGGTTTGTTCCAATTTTGTCATTGGTATATTAGTTTTTATTAATCTCAATTATCATATTTTTGTTGCTACTGGTCCCAACTAATGAATTAGTTGTTGATGGTCCCATCTTTTAACGTATTTGTTCATAATGGTCCGCAACTAAAATAATACTAACGTCGTTACTTGTAGGTCACCGGAAAAACGTTCGTGACCGGAAAAGTCACATTTTTTTGCCGGAATACTCAACCTGGACACCACCTGAACACCGCTACCACCAACCAACCACCACCACTTAAGCACCACCAACTGAGTTCATCGATAGTTTTAGGTTTTCGACGACCTCAATAATTGAGGCTTTTTACTAGAAAAAGGTTTCTAATGGCCCGATCCAAGGTTACAAAGATGTTTGAGACGAAAATGTTGAGTTTTTCGGAAAAAGTGTGAGTTATCCAGCCAAAAACGTTTTTCTGGCGACCTGTAACTAACGGCGCTAGGATTCTGTTAGTCGTGGACCGTTGGGAACAAATACATTAAAAGATTGGACGTCAGTAGCTGATTCGTTACTAAAATCGACAACAACCAAAAGATGATAGTTAGGATTAATAAAAACCAATACACATTTGTATTGCAAATATTGGTCCAAAAAAAAGTTAGTCAAGAATAATAAATTAGGGCCAATGTCTTTTCTTAATTATTAATTAAATGATATTAATCATTTAATCTAAATATGTGGCTACAATATTATTAAATTTTAATAAATTACTTAAAATTGACAATAAAAAATAAAAATCTATAAGTGGTTATGTTTTGTTGGTTTTAATCGCATACAAAACCGAAACTGAATCAAAAGTTTGATGTTTACTAATATATAAAACCAAACCGTTAGTTTTTGTTTGAATTTGGTTATTTCGATTTGATAAAGAAAATGAAAGTTAGTAAGAAAGCAAAGACATAATTGGTTTTTAATATTTTGAGAATGGGGCTTAACAATAGACCAATTACATATGTACAAACTAATATCGCATCTATAATGACATTAGAGATGATGGTCCGCTACATGGACCGCTTCATATTACTCTCTTAAAAATTTATTTTGTTATGTTGTATTGACTTAAAATATCTTACATTATGTCTGTAGATCTGTATAGTGATTTGTTACGTTATGTCAATACGATAATACGATGATGTTTGCTTGGTTCTCTATTTGTTACCCCCACACACAACAAAAGCTACGTTTCATTTGATCTAAAAAGTCAATAGGTCAAATGTTATGACGTGAGTTTTCGATAACAAGGTTCTCACCTTAAAACCTGAAAGAAAACATATTAATCCAAAAAAGAGTAAAGTAAGATTTTAATAAAAATAATATTATATTGTACTTTAAAACATACCACGCGACGATAAAATATATCTTGCATGCCAAAAATTGCTTTCATAGTAAAAGCATGCTAAATAAAAAATTCAGAAAAAGTAAGTCAAAATGCTATAAGTTCCACATAATAATAATAATAATAATAATAATAATAATAATAATAATAATAAATATCGTAGAACAAATACATTATCACTTTCTTTTGGTTCCATGACTTCCATCTACGTGAAATGCCTGCATCTCTAAATCTAAATCTTGATTTTCCGGCAAACTAATACCCAACACCACCATGGGCAACTGCTGTCTACGACCACCTCGTACTCAACATAACAAGAAACACAACAAGAAACAAAAACGACCAAACCCATACGCCAAAACCTCGGTACCATTCTGGGTCCTAAACGACTCCACACAACTCACTACTCATCGAACCCGAATCTCGGACCAGTACATATTAGGCCGGGAGCTCGGTCGAGGCGAGTTTGGAGTAACTTATTTATGTACCGATAGAGAAACAAAACAAGCATTTGCATGCAAATCAATCTCCAAGAAGAAACTTCGAACTACTATTGACATCGAGGATGTTCGGAGAGAGGTTGCGATTATGTCCACGTTGCCCGACCACCTGAATATAGTGAAGCTTCGGGCTACGTATGAGGATCATAAAGCTGTTCATATTGTTATGGAGTTGTGTGAGGGTGGTGAGCTTTTTGATAGGATTGTTGCTAGAGGACATTATAGTGAACGTGCCGCAGCTGGTATTGTGAAGACTGTGGCGCAGGTGGTTAAGATGTGCCATGAAAATGGTGTGATCCATAGAGATTTGAAGCCCGAGAATTTTTTGTTTGCTAGTAAGAAGGAAGATTCGGCGTTAAAAGCGATTGATTTCGGGCTTTCTGTGTTCTTCAAGCCAGGTATTTAATTTTTGTTCCAAGTTTTTCAGATTATTCCTATGAAAATTTGTATTTGTGTGTCTTAAGAAGTTAAAGTTATTGGGTGTCCAAATCTTAAGATTTGAGTCCAAGATTTTGATGTGTTCTTAATTCTTTGACTCAATTAGATCAATCCCCCAAATTCATCGATAAGTTGATTTCTAAAGGGTTTGTAAGATTTGAAGAGGGTGACTAGGTGTGAAGGCATAATTTCAAAATTTGTGAATGATTAGATTCATTTTTTATGTTTTCATGTTAATTAAGTGTGATGACTCATTTACTTATGAATGGACTGATATTGAATTTTTTAAGTGTTAGACATGTTAAAATGTTTAAAGAATTGGTTTGAAAGTCACACCATGTATATTCTAAAATCTAAAAGCATAAAACTACAAAAGGTTAACTAGTAAGGCATTGATCAATGAGGATAATTATAAGAAAACCTAATCAAATCATACATTTAATTATGGTAGAGATAATTACCATAAAACTCCAAATAATAAAAATTTCATAAATAGCGATTAATTCATCTTTTACTATTTCCTTGTATTCAGGGGAGAAATTTTCAGAAATAGTTGGTAGTCCTTACTACATGGCACCTGAGGTTTTGAAGAGAAACTACGGGCCCGAGGTTGATATATGGAGCGCCGGAGTTATTCTTTACATATTATTATGTGGAGTTCCGCCATTCTGGGCAGGTGCTACTAGTCACTACAAACATACAATCTGTTAGATTAGATTTTGTGATCTTATACTAATCTTCTTTCTTTATGTATTTGGTCATAGAAACTGAACAAGGTGTCGCGTTAGCCATTCTTCGAGGCACGATTGATTTCAAGAGGAAACCATGGCCTCAAATATCTGAAAATGCTAAAAGTCTAGTTAAGCAGATGTTAGAACCCGACCCCAAGAAGCGATTAACTGCCCAACGGGTTCTTGGTAAGTTAACAAATGTCTTTTAACTTTTTTAGTCAAAGTCAACTCTATCAAACGCAAATTAAGTGAAATTTAGTTGAAGAATCGGCACAAAGATTTGTGTATCGATAATGTTTGCTATAAAGAAGATATGTGTATTTGTTTTGTATTGATCTAGTGGTTGAGGGGATCATATTTGGTGATGTATTTATAGTCTATTTGACCATCAAAGTCAAAGTCAAAGTCAAGACTACTTTTTGATGGTTTCTTCTTTCTTGTAGAACATCCATGGATAGAGAATGAGAAGAAAGCTTCAAATGTTCCATTGGGAGATATAGTGAAGACAAGGCTCAAGCAATTCTCAGTGATGAATAGATTCAAAAAGAAAGCATTGAGAGTAAGCATTACCATTATTATTATCTGTGCGATATTTTCATTAACGATTCCAATTTCCAAATAAATTTTCTATGTAGGTGATTGCAGAGCACTTATCTATTGAAGAAGTAGAAGTAATTAAAGACATGTTTACATTAATGGACTCTGATGGTGATGGAAAAGTAACATTTGATGAACTCAAGGCCGGATTAAAGAAAGTCGGGTCACAACTGTCTGAACCCGAGATCCGACTGTTAATGGATGTGGTAATTATGATCATTTTTCATATACATTTATAGAAACAACATTTTGGAATATCAAGATTATGAGTACCAACATTTTACCATTTGTTTAAGGCTGATGTTGATGGCAATGGAGTACTCGAGTATGGAGAGTTTGTAGCCGTGACGATTCATTTACAAAAGATGGAAAACGACGAGCATCTTCGCCGAGCGTTTATGTACTTTGATAAAGACGGAAGTGGTTATATTGAGCTTCATGAGCTAGAACAAGTGTTGTATGAACCGGGTCAGGCAGACATGCAAGTGCTCAATGAAATCATGAAAGAAGTGGATACAGATAAGGTATGTTAGTAGAATCTCACTCACTTTTGACCAGAATTGACTTATTCCATAACAGTTTGTTGACTTTAATGGTTGATCAAACATTGTTGTTAGGATGGCCATATTAGTTTCAAGGAATTTGTGGCGATGATGAAGGCGGGAACGGATTGGAGGAAGGCGTCACGACAATATTCGAGACAGATATTCAAGAGCTTGAGTGTAAACGTGATGAAGGATGGATCAATGCGGCTCGAAGATGGGCTGACCGGTCAAAGTGTCGCGGTTTGAAGCGTGAAGTGTGAAGTGAGGAAGTACACAATATTCTTTGATTTTGTTTTGTCTTTTTATATCGAAAGGGATTTGCATGTTGGTGTTTAGTTTCAACTTCTAAGTTGTATATACTTTTCTTGTTGAAAATTTTAACTTCTTCCTTTTTGTTTCTTTTACTTTTTTTAGAATTGGATTTAATGAAAAACTCCAAAGTAATTTGTTTGTTTTCATGTTACCAGTTACCTATTTTTAAAATTTATCAATCTACAAACCTTTATTATTTTCGGTAAATTTTTATTTATATTTTATTTTCTTTCTTGAATGAGTTTTCCAATTTTAGATGGTTTATAAAATGCATAAAACCGAAGTTATGAAAATGGAGAAACTTTTCTGCTACTAGATGCATTCTATGTTTAAAAAAAATACAAATCAGTGTAATTATTAACTCTTGTAGAACTTAATATCTATTATTACATTATTATATCTTTTAAGATGATAGATTTGCTAACTTGGTTGAAATTGTGATGATACTTGATGGTGAAAATAATTAACTCCCTTAATTTGTGGAAATAGTTTAATTTTACTTGATAGTAAGAAAAAATATCTAGTTACCTTTTTATAAAATTTGTTCATCATTTTACAATAATAAATTTGCTAATATATACTTTTCAGTAATGATACATGCACATAAACCATCAACATAAAAACGCCCCTAATTCATTCACTGTTTGAAATATTGATCATATTTTGTTGGCTCATACTTCCGGTTGATGTTTATAGCGGTATATTCGATTTCTAACTGATTAAACCGAATCAAATTACATATTCACTAATTCAATTTTCGGTTTTGTTTGTAACTGAAAGGAAGCATAGTGAAAGTGTGAAACAAATTAGGCTCAAAAATTCTCAATTCGTTCAAACCAAATTTGTGTGGACATTCTTTCTTTTTTGAGAAAATTACTGTTTGCGTCCCTGTGATTTTAAGGCGGAGGCATAATGAGTCCTTGAAAAAATTTTTGAACTGGTTGAGTCCCTGTGGTTTCAGAAACGAACCATTTGAGTTCCTACCGTTACTTAACTAACTTTCATTTTACTGAAACCACAGGGACTCAAATTGTTCGTTTTTGAAACCACAGGAACTCAAATTGTTCGTTTCTGAAACCATAGGGACTCAAATCGTTCTTTTCTGAAACCACGGGGACTCAATTTGTTTAAAAAAATTTTCAGGGACTCATTGTGTCTCCGTCCTAAAAGCAGAGGGACGCAAACAGTAATTTGGTGTTCTTTTTTAGTCCAAATATTGAGCAATTTCTATTTCGCCCAATAAGCCAAATTGTGTTTCGGCCCATTACGAGTAGCCCAATACCAAATATCATAGTATCATACAACCAAAAACTAATAGGCCGAATATGATTCAATATTTCATTCAAACCAATAAACCGAATGTTTTTGCTTGGTTTTAGTCTGACTCTAAAAAGAATGTGTAGTTTAATTGTTTGAACTCCTTTTTGTTGCCCAAAACATAAGCAAAATAAAAACTGGATATTTGTCGCACTTGAATTCAGTTTTTTAGTGGAAAAAGAAAAAATAAAATAAAATAAACTGAATTCGAACCCGCTATCATGTTTATTTTTAGCTACCTGAACCAAAAACTTTTCAAGCCAGACAAATCAAGTCTATTTAATCAATTAATCACATCCATCGAAATCTCTTTCATAGATCATAGCAAAGTTATAAAGGTGAGATATAGGCACTATACCTCTATCTCAAAGGATAGATCGACTGTTTTCAAGTATACCCTTAGTTCCAAAACCATAGTTGCATACGAAATGTGTATTCGTAGATAGAGAACCTAAACAAAAGACACAAAAGTACCAAACAGTTTAATACTACTGAACTATCAATATCATAAAACTTGTAAAAATGTAGACCGGTAACAAATACATCATAAAGATACAAAGATACGAGGACAAGAAGAGAAGAACACACAAAAGCCCCGAAAAATATAAGACCATTTAAGTCCTTAAAACAAACACGTACGTGTCATCCTCTAAAACAAACATAATCTAATAAACCAAACATAAAACCGAACCCACAAGCACCCCTTTATATCTATCTACACATGACTCACAATTGTATTTTTTTTAAATGTACTCTTTAAAGACTATAAAATATCAAGCAAATGACAAAAAAAAGGTAAGCATTTTATTCTTCTTATAATATTTACCATTTTAAAATTATAACGCATAATATTTCAAACAAAATAAAATATTATATGCCACGTTGATGCGTGACAGTAACACCATGGCCGCTGCTTCATCTTCTTCTTCGTCAACACGTCTCCTGCTGCATTAAACCCACCCCAATTAACCCTAACCACCAATCAACACCATACCATGGGAATCGATTACTACAACATCCTGAAAGTGAATCGAAACGCCAGCGTCGAAGACCTCAAAAAAGCCTACCGCCGTCTGGCCATGATCTGGCACCCGGACAAAAACCTCACGAAGAACAAATCCGAAGCCGAAGCCAAATTCAAGCAAATCTCCGAAGCCTACGACGTCCTCAGCGATCCTCAGAAGCGCCAGATCTACGATCTCTACGGCGAAGAGGCTCTCAAGTCCGGCCAAGTCCCCTCATCTTCCGGCCGCGGATACTACACTAACAGTTACTACAATAACGGTCAACATCCAAACCCTAATTTTAGGTTTAACCCTAGGGATGCGGAGGATATTTATGCGGAGTTGTTTGGAGGATCAGACGGTGGTGGTGGTGGGGGTAGTGCTGGGAGGAGGTTTAAGGAGGGGTATTTTAGGAATAATGTGAATGGTGGGGAGAGTTCGGGTTCGAGTTCGTCGGTGAAGAAGGCTCCCGCGGTGGAGAATGTGTTGGCGTGTAGCTTGGTTGATTTGTATAAGGGTGCTAAGAAGAAGATTAAGATCTCTAGGACGGTTCTCGATTCCTCCGGGTACGGGTTTCTGTTATTGTTATTATGATGATGTATCCAAATTTGATTCGATTTTTATGCATTTGTGGTTTGTGATGTTATTTGCATACCACATGATTTGCTTTGGATTTATTATTTCTGTGGATGAATTTAGCAGCAATAAGTCCTTTTCTTGCTATATGTTTTGTGAACAATATTTA
Source organism: Bidens hawaiensis (assembly GCF_021521415.1). Lineage (NCBI taxonomy): Eukaryota > Viridiplantae > Streptophyta > Magnoliopsida > Asterales > Asteraceae > Bidens > Bidens hawaiensis. The sequence goes on from NW_027491136.1 coordinate 1,540,801, forward strand.
GGTTAGTTATAGGAACAACTGGTACAATTCAAGTAGTGTGGATTGTTGGTGACTGTCACAGTCTTGACATTTTCATATGCTTCAATCCTCATGATTTAGTGATTAGAATCTAGTCTAGAGTAGGCTCAGAGTGTCTTGAGGTTTGCTAGTAATGCTAACATGGTAATGGTTCTTTTAGGGTACTAAGTAATATAACTTCACTCGGTTTTGTTTGCTAATAGATTACTATAAAAAGTATGTAATTTTTTTTTAAGTTTGTATGTGTGATTGTGAAGGTTTTATTTGTAGCTAAGCGGGACTCCGGAGTTAAGTTTTGAGCGCTTGACAATGAACACAAATAGCTAACGTGTGAAATTTTAACAAAAATTGTTTTTGATTTAGTTAATTGGGTGGTAATTAGAATGTTATGAAAGGCCTAGCCTATGGAGGAAGTAGTCTAGAAAGGGTTTTAATAAATATATTTACAAATTATTAGTTTTCGCAACTATTTAGATGCTTGCTTAACTATTAGTAAGTGATTCAGATTATCAACGTCGAGTGTGTATTAAATCTTTTTGAAGTGGATGATATCTTTCTTATTTGGAGTTTAATACTGGCTGATGTCTAAGAACATATATGATGCCATAATGTTATTAGCATAATAATAATCTTTTATGGTAAATGTATCATGGTTTTAGTTGAATACTTAAATGCATTGTGAAGCTATGCTTATCAAGTGATGGCGACATTGAGTAATGGTTCTTTGCATGTTACCTGAAGCAAGCACACACCACTTATTGATCTCTAAGTAAGTGTAATGACTTTGAATTATTGTTAATAGCAAATAAAAAATTGTCTGATAAAAGTATACTCGCCACATCTGCAGCGTAGTATCTAAGTGTAGGCACTTGTAGTTAAGCTTCAAAATTAACAGGTTAGGTGCTAGTTTCTTCCTCTCAAATAGGCCACTGGCCATGTGGTCTTCTTATTAGGCTTTTGATTTTAACACGTATTTCTTTATTCACTTAACCATTATCATGCATTATGTATAAAACATATGGCCTTAAAATCATTTCTTTGCAGAATAACAAAAATAAAAACTCACAGTCACACACATAAAGCCCGATCAGTTAAGTACTTAAGTCCCTTTTAGCAACTTTTGGGATTCTTTTTTTTTTCCTTTGCATTTCTTTTAGGTTGTTAGAATACTATCGGGTTATTGGTGTCAGTATTTAGGGTTAATTGGATATATTTTGCTAGTTAGGAAGTAATTCGGGAATTCGGATTCGATTATTAAATGCAAGTATTTTGTCAAGCATCTACCTGGAATTGTAGCCATTCTCCTCCTAGACTGGCCAATCTTTTATACCCTGATGAAAGAGTTAATGGCTGAATTAATCAAGTTTTTAGAGAGGCAAATAAATGACTTGACGCAAAATATAAATGAAAGAGGCCAATCTTTTATACCCTATCTGATGCACTTGACGCAAAATGGTTTCTAGCTGGAACTTGCTATGGCTGAATTAATCAAGTTTTTAGAGAGGCAAATAAATGACTTGACGCAAAATATAAATGAAAGAGGCCAATGTTTTATACCCTATCTGATGCACTTGACGCAAAATGGTTTCTAGCCGGAACTTGCTATGGCTGAACACTTTTAGTTATTTTAGTTATTAATTGGGAGCAATCTAGGAATGCAGCTCTCTATCTTAGTATAGTAGTTAAGATCTATTTAGTTAAAACAATAATGCAGTGCATTGATTAGGAATGCATTATTGCAGTAAATTTATTCGTTGTAGTATTTTCTATTTTGTTAGCTGTATTATATACGCTTTGGTTCAAATGCACTAAACACTAATCACAATACTATAGAGAAGTATACAAGATCAGGGTTTGATTGATAGTGAATGTCATCTTCTCGTACTCTGTATTAGTTTGTACTCTTCTGATTAATTTTAGCTTTTATGGTATTCCTGACTGTAATCTTATTACTCATGCAAACATTCAACAGAATATTTAACTCCCCTGTTTTTACATGAATTGATCTTTTAACTTGTGAACTTATTGGATAGCAGTGCTGCAGTAGCACTTTTTGAAAAACTTAAGCATCATTTTTTTCTTTATGTTAAGCATGTTCATACGAGTGATTGGCCTTATTCTTTTTAAGAAAAGAATTCTGTAGTGCAAATTAGATTGCATTATTAGTAGACATTGTTCTTTTACTTCTTTACTTGTTTTTCATTCATACACACGGCCAGTTTGATCATGGCTACTTTTATATCTTCAAGGAAGTAATTAATCTTTTTGACTGGGTTTCACAACCTTTTCAGATTATTCACCGATTCAAAGATTTTCTTTATTTTTTTTATTTTTTATTTTTTTGTAGTCTGTCCTGCACATATAAGCTTATTTTAGGCAGAAGAATATAGTATGTAATAATTATACTTTAAACTATAATTAATGCTTAGCCATTGATTTTCTTCCACGTATTAAGGCATCTCGTGTCACATTTTTACTAACATTAGTGCTAAAATACAAAGAGTATCTATTTTCAGTTTGAACTACATTTAGGCGTTTATCTATTATTAATTTTATTTGTATTGCAGTAAGATTCGGAACGTGGAGGAAATCTTAACCATTGATATAAAACCTGGTTGGAAAAAGGGCACGAAGATTACATTTCCAGAGAAGGGTAATCAAGAACCAGGTGTGATAGCAGCCGACATAATATTTGTGGTAGACGAAAAACCGCATGATGTTTTCACAAGGGATAGTAATGATTTAGTAATGAACCAAGAAATCTCACTATTGGAAGCTCTCACCGGGAAGATGGTTGAACTCACAACTCTTGATGGAAGAAATCTGGCAATTCCAGTGACGGAAATGGTGAAACCGGGGGATGAACTAACGGTTGCTAATGAAGGAATGCCAATTTCAAAAGATCCAAGAAAGAGAGGAAACTTGAGGATCAAGTTTGATGTCAGATACCCATCAAGGCTCTCTGCTGAACAGAAATCTGATCTGAGGAGAGTTTTGGGTGGAAGCTGATATTTTTGGTATTTTTTTTTATTTTTTTTTTTGTTTATCTAAAGTTGAAGTCAGGTTTTAGAAAAACCCATGTGAAAATCTTGTACATGATTCAGTTTGGAACATGGTTTTTGGGGCTTTTGGGGTTGTTTATGTGGGACTGGTGAAAGCATTTGAACCATTGTTTTCACCTGCACATCACCCCTTGGTGGCTTGGTGTTTCTTGGTGATGCACAAGGCATGTGTTTTTTAGTGGTCAAACCCTTTTATCACCTCGTATTATTAAGGATTATAGGTCAAATACCAATGTCTCTAACAAACTTATCTCTCTGTGTTGTTATATGGGTTGTCTACATCAACCATGGACTACTGACAACAGTATGTTCCATGGTGAAAAGCTTGCTTGTATGGTCTGTAGCAGTTCAATATGTTTTATGACGACTTATTCTCACAAATGATGTGAAATGTTGCAATACCAGCGTTGCTGTAGTGCTGTATATTTGGGTAACTTATGTTCCGACCCAGCAACACAACAGTTAGCCTCGTCTAGAGATATGTATAGTGAGCTGTTGAGGTCGGTTTGGGCTCAAACTCATCCATAACTGAAGTGTTAGGCTTATAGGTTTTAGGTCAAATCAGTTTTGGTTTTTTGGTTTTACGTATGGTTTCGGTTTGGTTATTGGTCAAATTTTGGTTTTACATTTGAGCTTGAAATGTTGGGCTCCAAAAGTGTTTGCAATATATAATGAATTTGAGTTTGAAATTTGTCAAAATAATGAGTTTGGGTTATAAATCCAACAATAAAACTTTCAAACAAGATGTTTGGTTTCCAGGTTCAGTGCTGTCTAGTTGCTAAATTTGGTTCGATTTGGTTCCATGTTGGAACAGAGCATTATCGAAATCCAACTGTAATTTTTCGTTTACAAAGAAGCCAAACTGAGCCGTTGGTTTTCTTTTAAGGTGGTTCTGATGCCACTTTGTCAATTAAATTGATTAATTGTTTATTGCTCACCCCATGTGGGGGCGTAAATAAGCGTGATGGGAGGCGCCATGCTCCCCACCAGCAGCCAACCCACAGCCAAACCACAACACTAAAAATAAACATGGTGGCACCAAAACCATATTACTCTCCAGTGCCATCCATCCTCTTTAACGCCCAAGAGGGCTAAAAAAGCTGGGATCCATCCCATTTCAGCCAGTCGCATTTTTCTTTTTGTTTTAAATCTAGTTAAACGACAACGCGCTTGTTAATTGATGGGTTAGTTAAAGCTCACGACTACATAGCAATAACATGACACTTTAACTAACTTTTGTTAGTTAAACCACAACACACATCCTAATAGTAAGTATAACATATATATAGTGATGGTAGTAAAAGAGAATAAATGATGGTGAGTTAAATGCAAGGAATGTAGCGACTACGACCACCCTCTGACTTAAGGGTAGGGTGAGGTAGTAATTAAGGTGTGAGGTAGTAATAAAACAATACACCAAAAAAGACATGCCACAATGTTGTACTTTTTTTGCTACATATGGATGCAAATTGCATCATGTTAAACTTTGTTAACTTTAATGCATGGCGCAACCTTTTATCTTTATTTTGAATAAGCTTTGATAGAGTACGTTTTATTCTATTCAAACTATCATTGGCTAAATGATAAAATAATGTCACGGAGCCATCTCATGAAGCCATGTGGTGTCCTTGGATTCTCGAGGACCAACTTTTTTCTTCCCCATTTATGATCACGAGTACTAGTTTCACCTAGAGGTTCGATTAACGATTTATTCAATTTTTTAGGTTATGAGATTTTTTTTTACCCCTAATCGAAAACCGAACCTCACTGAGTTTGGAAAGGGGGAAATCGAACCGAGTTTAATCGGTTCAGTTTTGATAAAAACCGAACAAATCGAGTCAAACCATATTAATTGATTTCATCCATGACAATTTGGCCTGAATTCAATTTCAGTTTGTGTTCCGGATCCGAATAGTCGTTGAAGGCCATAACAAACAAACACAACATATACATCCTAAAACTAAAAGTTAAAGACCATATTAAAACATCTGAACTGTTAGATAGTTTTAAACATACAACCAATCAAACCATAGAAAGTCATCCTAACCACAAAAGTCTTCATGTAATAGAACATTAGATGATTAATAGTCTTCAACACTTAAAGATAGCCCAGCCCAAGGTCTAATATGGGTATGGGCATTGGGCTACAATAAATGAGCTTAAAAAAGAATGTGTCATATACAAAATAATTAATATAGTTCATATTTTAATTGATTAATTACGTTAACCGAATAAATCAAACTAATCGTTTAAGAAAAAAAACATATACTTAATCGAGCTGTAAATCGAATTTGAAATTCGGTTTTTCGTTATAACCAAATTGAAAATTGATGTCTGAATTCAGATTCGGTTTTTTCGATTACGGATACAATTCGGATTTCGGTTTTTCTATACACTCCTTCGCCAAGTCTTAAGACTCATAAAGAAAGTGCTTCAACTCTTGACTAGTGGGATACGGGAGGTGCAATCACGTCTTGTACATATCTTTAATCAATCTAAAATTTGTTATCGTTGTCAAGTAACCCACAATAATAAAGTTTGATTGATTGGTCTTGCGAGTAACATAGAATAACTAAATCATGTAAAACATGTGGTGATAAGGTTTTGATAATCCAACCTTTGCTAAATCATAATCGCATGTGACCAATAATTGTGGTTGATGGTCATCATAGTTCTTCAAATTCATGAAATTTTTCCGTTTTAACACTATAGAATAGTAACCAACTTTCAAGTTTGTTCCAATTAAGTCACTTATATTTTTGTTTTGTCTTAATTAGGTCACTCAACTTTTAATTTGTCTTAATTAAGTCATTTAACTTTCAATTTGTGTCTAAAACGAGGGGACAACTACTATATTATGTAGGTAAAAAAGATAGTATTAAAACATTTATTGAAAGTTAAGTGATCTAATTGAGCTAAAATTAAAAGTTGAATTATTTAATTTAGACACATTAAAAGTTGAGTGACCTAATTGAGACAAAACTGAAAGTTGAGTGACTAAACTTAGACAAAATAAAATATGAGTTGCTTAATTGGAACAAGTAAAACTTGGTTACTATTCTACAAAATTGTCTCTTTTTATAACCAAATTGTTTGGTCAAATAGATGTTTTCTTGAAATGGTTTAATTTTATTAATGATGAGGGCATAAAGAACTAAACAAAATGTTCAGAAACGTTTACAAGTATATACTAAAATAAAAATCTTATCATTAGATTAAACAAGGCAATTGATTGAATAGTTTCGGTCTATTTGCGCTATATATTAATTAGGTCAGGTGAGATTAGGCCAATTAGTTTCATTTTGTCTAGTCTTTCTTAAATTGTTTCACTAATAACCAATACGAAATAAAATCTAGTAATCATGTCAAAACAATACTTGGCAACCCATAGGATTAGCTCATGAACCTTCTATATTGCCTACAGGGGTTTTCTCTTTAGTTATAGCCAGCAATGGACTTAAGATTTTTTCAGGCCACGTTTGAGTTTTCGGTTTGGACCGGATCAGTCAGGTCATGTGATTAATGTTAACTTCTCATGACTACTGCTACAATGAGCTTTTAGATAATCACTAATTCAAAAACTTAATCAAATTTGATACTCGTCATTTGCTTTTCGTCTCGCTTTTCAAATGCAATATGTACATATTGATTTATACACTATAGGTGTTCCCACACAGGGTATCCTTTAGTGTTTGTCTCCTTTCACTTATTTTCATTTGTAGTACATCAATGGTGGATTGATGGTCCATTTTTTTTCCTGTCGTAGCTGGTATCGCGATTTGTTTGACGATGCCATATCATGAAAGTTAGGTATGTTTTTACAAAAGTACCCACAATGTTTGTCCCGTTTCACTTATTTTCATTTCTAGAACATCAATGATGGTCCATTTTTTTCCCTATCCTAGCTGGTTCCGCGTTTGTTTGATGAATTGACGATGTCATATCATGAAAAATTAAGTTTAACCATCTTTTAACATGTGACTCTTGTATTTTATCATATTTTCAAAATGGTCCAAAGTTAGGTATGTTTTTACAAAAGTACCCATACCTTTTAAAGGTATAATTTATAAAAGGTGTGAATAATATGAGTTCGCATGCTCTCCTCCTCAAACCTTCTCAAAGATGTGGTGTGGCAAAGTCGTCCATGTGGCCTTGATCGTTTGGGTCCGTCATCTCTTCAACTTTGGGGATGTCGGGCTCCTCCACAACTTCGTTTTTAATGACTTTGGCAATTTCGCGTGCTCTCCTCCTCAAACCTTCTCAAAGATGTCGCTTGGGCTCAGAAAGGGGGGAAACAAGCTCAAGACCGGACGTGGTGGACATTCATCATCCGGAAGAATGCAGAACAGAAAATGAACAAAGACACGGACACTAACTAAAAATAAATTAAATAAAAATAAGATGAGTAAAAATGAAATAAAATAAAATAACATAGATCAAAAATATCAACAAGGTTAATCAAAGACTCGGATCGTTCTCTAAAAATCACCGAGTCGCTGGCAACGGCACCAAAACTTGACGTGTGTGAATATATATATATATATATATATATATATATATATATATATATATATATATATATATATAAATTTGAATAGAAGTTCCACACAATCGGGTTTTAAAATAGATTTTCACCTGCAACTAAACTACACACGAAAGACAAGTGTACCTATTGTTTGTAATAAAGTGTCGGCAAGAACCGAATATCAATCCATGGACATAACAACTTTCTAGTAGTAAATCTTTGTAAATGACCAACCGAACAAGTAAATCTTATAGTGAATTTTCTAACTAAACTAGCAAACAATGACAAACAAGTAAAAAAACAAGAAACAATCAATCCAACAAAGTTACCTAGACCACGCATCAATTAAACTAGTGATCTAATAACAATGATAATGACAAAACATCATGAATTAAGATAGATATAAATATTAGATTCCAATCAAGATGACCTTATATTAGCATAAATATATCATGATGAGTATTCTTTCAAGTTTGTAACTATAGATTAGTAAGTTTGTCAAAACTACCTAATCTTATAATCAAATGAAAGTTAGCATGAAAACAACACCCTAACCACCTAAAATCATGTAAAATAGACAAATTCAAGAGACCAAAACACATGAATCTTTCAAATAGCAAAATATAAACTAAGGATTATGGCCTCAACCTCTAGCAAACATCAATTATATCAAGAATCATGTTATTATCATACAATTTTCCAATATCAAATGATAGGTTCATACTGGTTAAAATTTCATAACCAAGCTAATTTCCACTAGTCATTCCTAACATAGTGATACAAACTAAGCATGCATACGCAAACAAAGTTTATAAATAAATACTCAACACATGGTTTTCCAACATAATATGGTCAAGCATCTGTCAAAGTAACAAAACTATGCAAGATAACAAGTATTTCAACCATCAATCTCTACTCAAGAACTTATCATAAACTTGAAGAACACTAAAATTGGTGAGCAATTCGCGGTTCCGAACCGCGAGAACGGGGAACCGGAGCCGAACTGCTAGATCCGAACCATATTATTGTATTTCGTGTCCAGTTTCGGTTCTTAAATTTTGGTGAAAACGGTACCCTGTTCGGTTTCGGTTAGAACCGACGGTTCCAGTTATAGAACCGCTAGAACCGGGTTAGGTTTAAACTTTGAAGATTATATTTAAAATCCTATTTATTTAGTAGGATTTCATACTTCCATGTACGAGCGACCATCTACGTTCTCACTTTCCCGGTTACATGTAATCCCTTATAATCATCTTCCACGGCCCTAAATTCGTTTTAAAAAATAATTTTTTATGAAATATTTTGAGCCATTCTAATCTATTCACAATCCCCTTCATTAAAATATAATATGTTGATATGATAATATTTTATTTTATGGGTTCTCGCTTATTTCTTGCATCTTCTAATATTTCATATTTAGAATTTTAATTGAAAAGCGGTTCTAGCAAGAACCGTTTACACAAGAAACATTTAACTCGGTTCCGAACCGAACTGGAACCGTTAAAAGACGGTTAGGTTCCGGTTCTTATATTTAGAATTTAACGGTTATGGTTCCGGTTCGGTTGGGTTCTCGAGGTTCCGAACCGTTGCACAACCCTAACTAAAATTGCCAAAATCATGCATGGATAATTATCACATAAGTAAAACTTTCGACGTGATCTGAGTAACAAGATTATTTAGCCCATAGGCTTGATACAACAACAATAAAACTAAAAATAAGCTTACAAGACATGTTCAAGAACAAAGGAATGTAAACTAATATTAACAAGGAATGGATGATCTTAAGGATGATGAAAGCCTTTAGATTCTCAAGGGTCCACACCTATAAATGAAGAGAAATGAATGTATGTAAGCTCTCTGGACAACGTGCACGGTCATGACCCGATTTAGTAGGTAAATGTTCTGCTTTTGCCCAACAAGACTTGCAGTTGCTCTGAATGTTTGGCAAGGTCATGCCAATAAAGTGCAATGTCATGCCGTGCCGGCACTGTCTGATGCACCATCATGTACAATCTGCTTGTCTTCGGGAACTGTCACGGTCGTTCCCGGCAATGCCCACGGTTGAGTCGAATCAAAACTCGACACTAGCTCGTGCACTGGTGGCACTGGATCAGTCTTCTAGGCGTGCACGGCCGTGCTCAGAAACTGCACGGTCGTGCCCAACTACAATGGATCGACACTAGCTCGTGCTTGGTCTTGTTTGGCTCGGCATGGTCGTGCACATAAAGTGCATGGTCGTGCATGTCTGACAGATTCTTAAATTTTTCCTGGAAACGCCATCTATTCGTCATTTCTTTGTCGGGCAGGCACCCGGACCTGCAAATTCACCAATAACTCAAATAAGTATCAGATACAATAAGTTTGCATGGAGTTTTACCAAAATATGAGGATAATTCGATGCAATAAGATATACACTTTGTGTTATATCATTCACCTACTCTATGGTGTGACAATATTGCGTCATTTATTTAACAATTTTGTCAATATTTCATCAAAGCACGAAATATCATAAAATTGATCTCATTTTATAAACGATATGGTTTTTGGCTTAGTCTCTACTGTTCGTCTTGATTTTGACACTCTTAGATCCAAATTTCGCGATTTTGCTCTCATTTTTCTTTAAGGGTATGTGTATAAATTTGTTGGTATTTAGGCGTTTTAAAAGTCAGATTACTTATCGTTCTTGTATCTAGTTTTGGATAAAGTAATTTTTCATTGCACTTAACATAATATTAAAACTAATCATCACCACAGTTTTGCCTCCTAATAATTACTACGTTTCTTAAAGAACTTGTCCACACATATATATACTAGTTTTAGAGCCCGTGTAACACACAAGATGATCTAAATTATAAAATTACAAGTAAAGTAAATAATTACATAACGTATATGAAAAAATATATGTAATCTATGCTTTTATCTATACTATGTGTACATAAATTGATTTGAGTTATATCACAAGATGATTTTTTTTAAATGAACTTAATATAAAAATGCATGTGCAAAAACGTACTCGAGAACGCTCCATCTATTGAAAATTCCATTCTCAGTATCATATATGTATAATTAAAAGAATTTTGGTTATGAACCAATTTCAGGTGAAAGAAAAGTTAATGGTGACACAAATGTTTCAAAGTTGATAAAAGTTAGAAGCATTGATAGAACTGGGGTGGCATGTCGGAAGTGTTAGCTATCTTTTCTTAAATTTTAATAGTCGAGGAAAAATAGTCAATTTGCCAAATCCCGAACTTTTTTATTATTTCCAAAAATGTTGTTGAAATAAATTTGAATCCCGAATTATGTTTTTTTTATTCTAACTTTCATCCTTTTGACATTTTCAAGTCAACACGGAACCCGTAACAAATTTGACGATAACTCTATTTGTATTCTCAAATTTTTAAAAATACTCAGATTTCCCATTTTTTACAGTAACAAATTTTGACCTAAGTGTAGTTACCTTGTACCAAGTAATCTATTTACCAACTTTTGAGACCGTAAATAAAAAATCAAATTTAAGTTCCACGAAAAACCTGAAACAATCATTGATAAAAAAAACAAAGAAAATAAAATATGATAAACTTTGTTATATATGAAAGTGATTGATATATATTATCCTTACATTTTAACATAATATATATATATATATAGGGGATGGATAATTTGATAACCTTGTTGAGTTTTAAGAAATTAAAAATTCATTCTTAACCATATATTTAATTAAATAGATTAGATTATGTGGTTGAGATTAAATTTGATTAAAATTAAGTAGAAGAGGGAATAAAAATGTACAGTAATTACACTAATTTAATGTCCGTTACACTTATGTAAAAAGTCGACTTGGTGTGTAAAAAATTCTGTAATTTTTTTACGTACATATAACCCACATATATATATATATATATATATTACGTATATGTAAAAAAAATTCCGAAAAAAAATTGTTACATTGAGTTCTTTCGAGTTCTTAAAACTCAAAGTGGTTCTCAAAGGAAATCAATCACACACACACACACAGATATATATATATATATATATATATATATAGGGGTGAAAAATAAAAAGAGATAGTTTTCTAGGAAGTGTAAGAATAGATCATAGCCATTGGATCATGTTAATCAATGGTTGAGATTTAAATTTACCAAAAACCGACATAGTTTCCTATAATTACTCTTTCACCTTTATAACCGACATAGTTTCCTAGAATTATTTTTTCACCATAGGTTATAATGCCACATGTCAAAAATCTATTGGTTCTTACCATTCTTAGGAAACTCCTTATTCTTATTTGAACCATTTTCTATATATATATATATATATATATATATTTATATAGGGAGAGGATCAAGAGAAAACTCATCCTTAGAGAGAAAACTTAAAAACTCATAAAAATTATTTTTAATTAAAAATTAAAAAAATATTTTCAAATTTCCGTTTTTGCCATTATTCTTATATTTTGTTACTCTACACTCGAAAAAAAACAAAAAAAACACGCTGTAATGCACATACGTATTACTGTGCGATAATATTGTATTACACATGTGTATTACTATGTATTTTTATGTTCAATAGTGTTTAATTGTATATATTCAATATTCGTGTATTGTATATGTGCAGTAGTGTTGTATTATATGCAATAAAAATAAAAGTCGATGTAGTGCACATGTGCGTTAATGTTATATTACACATATGTACTAATGTGTATTCGATGTTCGTATTAGTCTTATATTGCATATATACAAAAGTGTTGTATTGTATTGAATTCAACACTATGCACATATTTGATACGCACTATTGTATAGAATACAACACTATATGTGCAATACAACACTTTTGCATATATGCAATGCACGCTATTACACATGTGCACCACACCAACGAGGTTACTAACAGTTTTTTTTTTTTGAACAATAACAACATATAAGAATAATGAAAAAAAAAAGAAAAAGAAACTATACAAAAATTTTTTAAAGAAAGTTAAAAATAATTCTTTATAAGTTTTTAAATTTTCTCTTTAAAAGGAGTTTTCATTTGATCTCACCCATATATATATATATATATATATATAGTTTACTAAATTAACCGAAAAATAAATGAACAGATTTAAAGCATATATTTATAATTTATAAATTTATATGACAATTTAAAATAACAATAATAATAGATAAGTTGATTGATTTTTTAAAATACAAATCAACTTTTAAGCATATACTTATGATTTAATAATTAAAAAATTACTTTGTAAAATGAAAGTATATTTGAATTTTGTTTTTCTTTACAATCTTCAGCAATATATATAGTACAATATGTTAATGATAACATTTGAAGTTATATTTTTTTCAATCATAAAAAACATGGTTTATTGTTAATTTTTGGATTTCACCAAAAATTTTGTAATATATAGTAAAATAATATGTTAATATTTATTTTTTAAAAAACGTCTAGATAATAAATATGATGTAAAAGAAAAATGAATAATTATCGATCTATGATATATATTATGGTCGATTAATATTTTAGTTGTGAGATTTAATTACAAAGAGACACGTGTCTCACTTATTTTCTTTTATTAGAATAGATAGATATATTGTTAGCTCAATTGTCCTTTGGCCCGGGTGTATGATCCGACCCAAGAATTAAAAGAGTTGATTGAATGGGTTGCTTAATGACCAAGTTAGGGTTATCAAATTTCCAGCTAGCTAAGTTAGAGTTAACATTATAAATAGGGACAATTGAGTTAGAGTTTGAGAGTTCTAATCAGTTTTTTAAGTTATATTTTCTTATTAATATAAATGAGAGTTTTTTAAGTTTATTTTATGTTTGATTATCGATCGGAATTACTTGATATGTGTGTATAACTTGGTTTTTAATATTTTAAATTTATGACATTACAAGACGTGGAGTTGAACATGCAACTAATTAATCAATACCACTATAATTAATCAATAATCGCCAACTCACCTTATACCTACTTACAACCACGAAATCTATAAGATATTTTTACACACAAAACAAAATATTGGACACATATTAAGGTATAAGTCCTCAACGATAACTAACCGCTTCTAGGATATACGACCATAGTTTCATCGCATCAAACAATATGTTTGTGGCCGTTAGTCACCTCTTCCAATGGCACATCGACTTGTTCGTCACCGGTTCCTTTGTATTTATACCATTTTGCGACCATCAAATAATATATAAAGTTGAGTACCATTAACCCTGTGCATAAATAATAGTAGTAATCTAACCTAGCCTCGTTTAGATCCTGGGCTAACCAGTTTCTCGAACCTTCACGAGTCGTTCTATGAACGACCGATATCAAGAAATTGCTCAAATAACTCGCCATCCCCATCCCACAAAACAAGAAAGAACCCGCAAAACTTTTCATGTTTTCAGGAAACTGCTTGTAGAAAAACTCAACAGACCCGATCACAGCAAACCCTTCTGAGAGACCGGCTATCGCCAGTTGCAATATGAGCCAGTAACCCGACATTGATGAGATCGCACCCTTTCCCCTCTCAAACCCGATTGTTGGCTTCGAATGAGCCTCGTTTCTTCTTTTTGTTTCGACAATAGCTGAAACAAGCATTGTGATAATTGCGATGCCAATTCCGACTCCAATTCTTTGGAGGAGTGTTATTCCTTGTCTTTTGTTTGTTATTCTTCGAAGACATGGAACTATCAGCTGATCGTAGATTGGAATCCATATGGTGAGGGCTAGCATTTGGAAGACGGTGTAGGATGCTGCTGGAACCTGAAATGAGCTTGGTTTGAGTCTTCGGTCGGATTGTAGGGCTTGAAAGACCGTGTATGTTTGCATTTGGTTAAGTGAAACGTTGTAGAGTATAGCGGATACCCAGATTGGAACTGTTTTGATTACACATTTCACTTCCTCTATTTGTTGTATACTACAAAGCGTCCACCGGTTTCCTGACGATCCGTCAGGGTTGAGCTTGTCATTCGGGGTGATGATTGCTGCTTTGTTCAAAAACCTGTTACAAGATTGTAACATGACTTAATAAGTTTCATCAAACATAGCAATTCTCTTATCATTTTATTTAGGCTTCGTTACTAGAGGACGAAAAACGACCGCAAAACTAGCGACTGATCGCAAAATTAGCGACTGCTTTGCAACTGAAAATATAGTCACTGGCAGCAAGTGTTGCGACTTAAGTAAAATAAATTATAAATATCAATTGCAAAAGCATAAAATAATTATGCATAGAAATAGATTAAGCCCACGAATCGACCACAAAAGTTGCGAACGTTTAAGGTTATTCGAAAAATGGTCGAAAATATGAAAAATGTAATAACTGAAATTTACATTTAAATATGGGTTGCAAACTTTACGATAACATGGGCAGTCGCGCATTATGTGAACTCAAATAATCCCAAAAGAACAACGGTCATAAATTTTGTCGTAAACACTTAGATTTTTGTGACCGTCTTTTTGTCCCAGCTAGGCCACTGGACAAAAAAGATGGTCAAGATTTGTTGTGTTGGTGTAAGGTTATGAATGATTTAAACATGTATGTACCTAAGCTGTGTAGTGTATGGAAGTTTTAAATTGATAGATTTGGTGGAAACATGATCCAACATGGATACTGCTGGTTCTTCAAGATTCAGTTTCCTCTTCTTAATAGTGGCCGCAAGGACCTGACAGATGCTGGTCAAAGGGCTACCCTCCGGCTTCACTATGACATAAATCTTCGTACCCACGAAGAACACAAAACACGACAAGAACATAAGGAACGTCGGGATTGCTAAACCAATGGCCCAATTAATATTCGCTTGCACGTAGACAATGATGGTCAATGATACCATCATAGCGAACGTGAAAGTAAAATAGTACCAATTAAAAAAACTAGCGATTCCTCGTTGTCCTGATTCCGTATTTGGGTTAAATTGGTCCGCACCAAAAGCTAAGTTACATGGTCGGATACCACTTGCTCCGATTATCAAAAAGACGAAACCAAGAAGCAAAAACATCATTTGCCATGTTGTTGGTTCGACGCATGAGGTGTCGACACAGTGAGGAGGATGAAGCGTTTTGACTGCTGCTGTTAACGTTAGCACCAGCATCCCCTGAATTAAAATAATAAAACTTTATAAATTTATATATTACGGGGTTTGATCCGTCACAAATAAATTTAACCTATTAAACATACAAATAACTAGTGTATTTATAGTTTTGAACTAAAGTAATTATTATGTTATAAAAAATAAAATAGTATAATAATTAATTACCTTAATTCAAAAATTAAAGAGCAATAATAATTACACTACTGTTAACATAATTACTCTAGTTATTTATATACTTCTTATGATAAAAAGTATATTTGAATATTTGATCATGCACATGTTATAAACTTTTTTTATAAATAAGTAAAAAACAAGAGATTGACGGTTGGTACCAAGAAAGATGAAATGGAAGCTGTTCCTAAGACCTTGTACCGGCCAAAATAAGTGTCGGAGAGAAACGCTCCGCCAAGGGTACCGAAGTTGCAAGTACCGTTAAATGCGTTGATTAAATTAGTGGCGGTTATCGACTTCATATTGAAGACCGTAGTTAGGTACACCAGTAGATTTGTTGATGTCCCAATCGTTCCTAGCTTCTCAAACGTCTCATTTCCTACACATTAAAATGGATTAAAACACAAAACAAAAATATACCAAAAAAGTCATAAAACAATAAAACCATTATGCATGCTTAATTGTTGGGTATATAGCATATATTATATACCTATAACAAAGGGCATGGCTTTGACTCCTCTATAGTTAACTTCTTCCACTATCTCATCTCCATTAATCTCCATGCTTTCCACCTTCAAAGCCATTACTCACACCTACAGATATATGTATATGTGTAACTGTGAATTTTGACCTCACAACATAAGTTTGATATGTAAGAGATATATTATATGTGTGTGTATATATAGGATTCACAAGTGAAGCAAGGAACGATGATGATTGGTGAGTAGGTGTGGGGGTGTCAGAACATGATGGAGACTGCCCGACCGACGACCGTGCGTACGTGGTTGGATAATCGGATTGGTAATTAAGTATGTATGACTAATTTTAAGTTAGGGCCCCTAGCTTTTATATGAGGTTTCACATGCAGTCCAAAGTCCAAACTACAGTACCCCTAGAGTGATCATATTTTTGTCATTATGGCAATAATAAAAATTTCAAATTGCAATACATAATCTTAGACTTACACTAATAGAATTGCTTATTGAACTAAACCTTAGGATTGAAGTGGAGTACATGTTAAAATGGAGCCCAAATTTGATTCATTACATGAAATTATTTTTAGTTTTTGTAACTTAATTTTAATTTGGCAAAATGAATTTTTATAATCTAATTTTTTGCAGTGAGCCGTAATAATTCCAACTAAGAAAATTCTTGCCAACAATCCCACCTTTCGCCCTAGTATTTTTTTTCTCATTACACCTAATTAAAAAAAAACTTATCCTCGTTAAGTTTTTTGAAGTTCAAGCTGGTGTCTAGGCTTTTAATCGGAGGAGGATATAAGTCGATTGATGTAATACTTACCTCGAAACATTGCTCCAAACGACAAAATGGGTCTTAAATTATGGTGTTTAAGTTTCCAATTAACAAAAAATCAAGTCATTTGAAGCACCATTTCGAGATAAGTTTTACATCCATCGACTCATGTTCTCCTTTCAATCAAAAGTCTTAAAACATCAGTTTGAAATTCATAAAAAACTTTACGTGGTTAAGGTTTCTTTTTTTTTCCCCTTGTTTTTTCTTTTTAACAGGGTCCAATGAGAAAAAAAGATGGTAAAACGTGGGACTTGTGGCAAGAATTTTTTTAGGTGAGATCATTACCGAGTAACTGCAAAAATGTGAGATTATTAAAATCCAATTTACCAAAAAAAATAAAGAACTTTTAATTTTAAGAATTTTGTATTGATTTTTATCTTTTAAGAAATTTAAATAAATATAATATTATTTTTGTTAAGTTAATTAATTACCAACGGAGCACTGAAATATCCGTCAATATAAGCCGTCACAATAGATTTGTGGCTAATCTTTCAGAGAAAATATTTATGAATGACGCTATAAAAGCTGTTAGTGATCCCTTGGTAATAATTAAACATTGGCAATTTTTCGCAAATCATGTTACCAATGGTCGTATTTCCGACTGCCATTTAGCGACAAATCCGCTTGTATTATCCATCAGGGCTTCACCAACAAAACGGTTCATCAATGATACTCATTTGTTTTGAAGTGCGTGGTATGTGACATCCGTCATTTTCGGTTCATTTATTTGTATCTGTCTACTTGACTTAGGCTTGTATTCAGATCCTTTTTGTAATGAAATCGAGTGTTTATTAGTAATTTATCTTGTTTAATTTTTTTATATTGTTTTGTTAATTAAGCGTGTTAGAATATCCTTAAAACACCTAAAATCGAGCTTAAAATGCATTTCTGAAAAGTATAGGGGCTAAAATTGCCAAATCTAAAAGTCTGATGGAACCACCTTGTCGCGTAGCTAGAGGGGGGGGGGGGTCTTGTTGGCCACGCGACGCGGCCAAGTAGCTGCAGCAGCTGAGTTTGTGTTTCAAGTTCGTTTTTGGCTGTTTAATCCGATTTCCATTTTGTTTCACGAATCTTCTTGAATAGTTGATAAGTATAGATATATTACATGATTCTAACTCTAATCTTTATCTTTAAAACCGGGTTTAATCCATTAATCCATTCAAACTATTTGGATAAACATAAGTTTGATGATAAATTTTATCTCTATGATTTGAACAATTTATCAAGCTCGTCCAACTCTATATATACCTTCCATAGCCTCTGAAAAACATTCATCTATCTCGTTTCACTCTTAAAAATCCTTCCTTATGTTTTAATCTCAAGATCAAGCAACTTTGACTTTTGGAAGTCAACAACTCTCAAGACCTCTATTTCTTCAACAATCTTAACAATTGTCGAGTAAGTTTGTATTTTTATTGTTAGTTATCAACCCTAAAACGAAACCTCTCAACCAACTTCAATGGATTTGGGGTATTCCATGTTCAATTTAATCGATTTCGATCTAGGGTTTATGTTGGAAACTAAATTGGGGCTTTTCAATTACATTAAGAATTGACCCAAATTAGCTTTTGACTTTTTAATGTTTTATATTTATAATTAAGTTGTAGACATGTTGGACCCGGATTCAATCTCATAACGGCATTCGGACCCACTATGAACCGAGCACTCACTTAAGTTTTATTTTCTTTATTTTTATGATTAAACTCATATTTATTCTTAATTCTTGTTCGTTTTGGTTAATATATATTTTAATTTTAGGGCATTCTCAAGTTCGGTTTGGTCAGCTCGTTTAAGTCAATTTTTTCTATATTCTTTTCTTTCAGTTGCCAACTTTTAAGGTGAGTAAATCATATCCCCCTTTTTAATTTTAAATGTTTTGGGGACAACATGTATAAACCGCGTAGTTATTATTCCACATCCTCAGCTACAATTCTAATATATGCGTTTACGTGTGTTGATCAATTATTACTTATTAACATGTAAGGTGCTTAATTGTTTATGGTTAATTGGTGGTATCCTCATCCTCATCTTTGTTATTAAGATCTTACGTCGTCTTAGTAGCTTGACTTAGTGCATGAAGAACAAATTTTTATTTGTTATTGTTTCAAAGTGATTACGCATCCGAGAATTGATTTTGTTTATATATATATATATATATATATATATATCAAATTGTGTTTTTGCTCACCAACCTCGTGCTGATCAACTTCATACATGTTGCGGGTATTTGTATGGGATGAAAGAAGATTAAACAAGTAGGTTTGGTTACCTTTAGTTTATCAAGAAAAATAAACAATTTATATATCATGTTTTTGTTTTATTTTGAAAGTTTGATAATGTTTGGATTTTTTGTGATGTAATTTAAATTATTTGAATTTAAATAATTAAATAATGTAACTTTATTATAAATAATGTCTTGTAAGTTACTATGCAATCAGTTGCGTCCCGACATTTCCATCGTAGATTGAGGTTGGCATGGTATGCCCACTACCCACCCGTATACCAATGAACTCGAATAGTGTTGAGTAGCAGGTGCCCAGCGAGTATATATAGGACCAAACATGAGACAATTTTTGAGTCGGGTATAAAATTGAGGTCACTATATTGCATCTTGCCCAACCCACTATCCCTACCCATTATTGTAAGGTTCAAACGAAAGTCTTAAAAGAGTGTGTGACAATATTAGAAAGTACTACATGATAAGCAAAAGGCCGGCATCTGGTTTACGAAAAAGCACTAAATGTGTTTGTTTATGAGATATACCAAACCGTGAATGCTAATTAATTGCAAGCTTTATAAGTCTACTTTACAAGTAAATATTAGTTTATGACGCTTTGTATTTGAATTATTATTCCTTTTACATGTGGAAGAGACTTGCTACAACCCATCCGGGAACTGCAAAGGAAATAAGAGACTGGAAAATTACGTACAAATGTAATAAAGTAAATGGGCATGCTAGTGTTAAAACATTACAGTGTTCTTCTTTGTTGATGTTCTTAAATGTCCTCAGAGTTCTTGTGTGCTAGTATTCTTCCGTGTAGTTCTTTTCCAATAAGCGTTGTGGGCTCACAGTCACAGCCTACCACCACAGCATGAGTAGGCGTTCCAACGCCATTATGCAAATGGCAAGGAGGGGCGCAGGCGCCATGCCAATGACGGGCGTGAGCCCTGAGGGGCCCTTAAGCATATCGTCTACTTGTGTTTCACCAATCACATGTTATTTATTTTTATTTTCTTTTCTTTTATTTAACTTCTATCACACCCCGACTAGCAAAATGCGGAAGCGTAAAACAGGAATGTAACAGACACCTCTGGTCTCCACAACATTGTTTATAAAGAAACATTACAAACTAATTTACATTATATTACATTGATATATCTTTGTGTTCAAACTAGGTGTTATAACAAAATACGTTCGTTAAACTATTCTATTCGTACTATAACCTTGCATCTATTCACATAGCATCGAGCATGTTCCACAATAGATAGCACGACATCACTTTATTCCAACTTCGGTAATCCTGAAAAGCAGTTTAAAACGGGTTAACTAGTGGAGTTGGTGAGTTTCACGAGTTTCAAGAAAACAGTTATGAATATTCACAAGTTAACACTTGTAATCATGATATAAGTATGTATGTATGTATGATGTAATTATGATAAGCTACAGTGAAGCCTTGACTGTATGTGCTGCGTGCATCCATTTCCCACGCTCAATCAACCACTGTGGCTCCCCTTCTGCCCACAACATGCCCCGGTAGCTATGTCTAACACTACATAGCCTGCATGTATAAATATGATCACGTGCAAACGGCGCTATGTGACACAGCAACCAGGCCGATTCCGTTTGGGTTTGTCAAACCAATAGTACTATTCACAAGCCACCGGCTCGAAGTTAATCACTGTGATCGTGGGGACTTTCGTGTGTTAGCACTTAGATAATTCACATCATTACAAATTTCATATATGTATACATAATCAAACATGCTTTTCACCCCAAACGTTCGTAAAACTGTTTAAAGAGTGGGGTCATGAAACTCACTGTTTAGTAGATAATCAGTAGCACGTCGGTTCGAGGTTTGTGTAACTTGTAATCACGGTTTCCTATAATCAATATTATAATAATATTAATATTTTAATATTATTATAATCTCAATACTAAACTAGGCTGTATAACTAATCTGGGTATAGTGGGAACGCCCAGAAAGTGGCAATAGGCTTAGATTGTGATGTTGTTCAATGTCTAATACTTAAAACCGAACTTGGCTTAGATTCCCGTTTTCCCAGCTGGGCCAAGTTGTTCGTTTACGCGTTCAGAAAACAGTTATGGGTAAATGTGTTGGTTAATAAAGTGATTAAGTTATAAAGAAAGATCACATATTGGGGTCCCGCATTTGCTAAGGGACCCGTTTCCGTTTATTCAGTTTGTTTTGAGAAGAAACATGCACAATCTATCCAGATTGTCCAGGTTTCTCATAAAAAGGTTCATTTTTACTTAATTAAACCAAAAATATGATTTTTGATCACTCTTGGTGTTTTGATATTCCCGCAGGTTCGTTAATCGCGAACTTGCCGGCTTTTATAAAAACTGAATTTGTTTAATCTTCAATTTAGCATAATTAATTAACCATTAATCATTAAATTATGAAAATTTAGTCACTTATCAAATAAAGTATGTAGATTTTTATAAAAATATTTCTGGAATTATTTACTAATTTATTAATTTATAAAAATTCATTTTATCAGCTATATTTCGCCTGAAAATCGTCCGTCTATCCCAAACGATTTCCAAAAATTCCACAAAAATTCCTGAATACTCAAATTATGTCCCAAAACAATCTGTATCAATTCCAGATTGCAATAAGCTTGTTTAATATTTTTTTCGGCTCAAAATCGGCTATAAAAATTCACACGAACGCATATGCACAAAACACCCTTAGACTTCTCCAAATAATCCCAAAATTCATATTTTATCAAAATAAATTAAATCTGAGTTCCCTGAAAAGTTTCATAATTTTTGAAGCATTTTAACTATGTTTCCCCATTAAACGTCCCGATTCGGTAATAAATTCGCCAAATATTCTCGAATGGTCGAAAAATTACCAAATTTGAACAGGGACTCAAAGATATGGTCCCTGATGTCCCTGAAAAATTTCAAGACCTAAAAATATGCACATCACAACCTTAACCTAAACAGCCCGTAAACGAGTGTTTCATACATCACGCATCCATAACTCATTTATTGTAATCTTCTTTACATTTTTAGTGACCTTACATCTTTTTTAAATTAGCATATTGTTTTATTATGGTATCGTATTATATTATATTCTTCGATAACGCCTAACCGGTCCGAAAAATTTAACGTTTGGTTGTATGAAATTTAAACACCGAAAAAAGGTGAACCCACAGAAAAAATATCTTGGATTCGCCACTGTTTTCATGAGATTAGTACAATAACGTCAAAATTAGTACAATTTTACTTTTATCCACCCGAGGATTCACACATTATATGCGCGCACCGCAAGCAAGGCGATTAAAAAATCTTCAAAATATATAGTTAAGAGTATGATAATTATCTGATTATCTCCCTAGCTTCTTTTAAAAACTTTCAAAATATTAAGGGGTAAAAATAATATTAGAGAAAATAAAGGCAATGTGAAATCTAACCCATGGTCACGTCACATGCAGATAAACTCAAGCGCGTGCATGCGAGTCGCCATACCCATACAAAAACATACGACAAATTAACACGGTTTATGCATATATAGTACAAATCCAAGATGTGTTGGAATTGAATTTGTTTTCCATTCATCTCAAGACTGATCCTCAACCTCTCATGTTGCTTGCATCTTTATAAGATTGTTACCCAAAATAAAGGAAGAAAGATATATGGTTCTAATTCAATTTGATAATAGCTTGATTTCGGTTTGATAGTTCATTAGGCGTACTAATGTCATATTTAGACCTTCAAGTTCGACATGAGAATGTTAGTAGTTCATTCTAAAGGCTCGAATAAAAATAAATAATTCTTTTTTAAAAGAACATCTATAAAAATTGTTGTTGCTAAAAAATACTTGATTTGAGCGAGAAGAGTCAATAATGATCATTTTATATTCTATATGTTTATTGGTACACATATACAATGACAGACACTATTTGTAGATATTGTGTCACGTGAAAGGGTAAAAAATTTTATGCATTGGCGGTCTCAGTGGTGATTGTAGGCGGCGGCGGTGGTGGTTGATGAGTGATTGTGGTGATGGCTGGATACTTAGAGTGGTGGTGGATGGTGGAATGAAGGAAGATGGAAGGTTGGGTTGAAGATGGAGATGAAAGGTGGGTTTCATTTTTACACGAACTTAACTGAAAAATTTTAAAGGTGTTAACTGGTAATGACCACCATAGTTAAAAATTTTAAATAGGCAAAATTCCCAAAATAGCCCTTTTTAGAGAGAGAATCCCCAAAATAGCCCTTGTTTTCTTAAAATTTTCTAGAATTTGGACTTGGTAGACGCATTGGGAAAAAATAATAATATAGGGGTAGCAGGCCAAATTTCGAAAGAAACTGTGGTAGGAGACGAGATTTGGAGAAATAATGAAGGGAAAGTCCAAATTTTTTGTAATCTTGGATCAAAAGTTCAGATTTTTTCAAAACTTTTTTTTTCAAAAAACCGTCTTAAGAGACTGTTTTTTTATGTTTCTGACACCTCTTAACAACCTTTAATAATTAAAATTATTGTATTTTTAATACCTTTTAATAATTATAATTTCCATATATGTATAAATACGGTATTAATTTTTAATTTTCCGACGCAATTCTGACGCATATAAAAATTGATTTTCGACTCGATTCCACTTTAAATTATTCTCCGACACAAATCCGACGCAAATATGAAATGTTTTCTGACGCAATTTTGACACACGCATAATTTGTTTTCCGACAGAATTCCAACACACATAAATTGCATTTTGATCCATTTATTATGCTAAAAATACATAAAAACCCACAGTACCTGTATAAATGACCACAATTTCACATGCAAAACAACTTTTACCAATTTAAAATACAAAATACAGTCGAAGTCATAGTCATGAACATCCACAAGAAAACCACAAAACCAGTTTAAACAACCACAAATCCACTACAAATTGAAATGTTAAAAAATACTAGATATAAAACTACTACTGAGGACTGGAAGGTTGTTAGTTTTTTATGGCCTCTGCTACACCTCTTTGTATCGCTTCGTCCATTTTTTGTTGCATTTCTTGTCGCAATTTTTCTTCCATCTCCTCTCGTGTTTTAATATCAACTTCCATATTATGAATCTACATATTTTTAAATAGCATATAACAATTAGTAAACAACACATAATTATAAAAATAATGATAACAGTAATAACAACATACCTTCTCTTGTAATTGTTGCTCGGTAGATGATCGTGTAATCTCGTAAGATGTTGGTTTCCCAGTTAGCACGCTCAGATTCGAAGATCCTATCCCAAAGACCCGTTTCGTGCAACCATTTGCAACAACATGTGACCACACAACAGGATCGTTTTCACTGAAATCAGGTCCGCACTTCTCTACCATCAAAAACAAGTATTCCTCCTACAATTCATCACGAACAAGACGATAGGTAGTGTGCTAAGCTTCATTCAATAATTATTTTAAGATGAAACATATAACTTACATAAGCTTCTCTGGCTCATTCAGTACAAGACACCATCTCGTCCAAGTTGTTAATGTCCAGCTCTCCAGCCAACAGTTTTCTTTTACCTTCTTTGTTAAGGTGGGTAACAAGAAATATTTCCTTGTAAGTTGGTTCCCTACCAAAGACCTTTCTCTAAATAAATAAATGGACCCATCTTCGTCTTATTTTTATTTGTTATACATTGTCTCTTAAAAAGAAAAATTCTAGAAATGGTATGAAAATTGGCAAAAAAATTTTCAAGTTTCAAAAATAATCTAATGAAAATCAGCACCGGCATCAGATTGGGTTTCCCGTCGATGTATTTCGGCCTCCTATATTTGAGTGACACGTGTAAAGCATCAAACGCAATCCGATGGTTTTGTAATCAAATCTATCTTCACCGATAACTTTGGTCTGAAAATCACCTCCATGGAAATTCGTGTTTTTTTGAAATTTGTCTGACTAGACGAATTTCACATGAATTTCATCTTTGGAGACGAAATTAAAAAAAAACATGTAAAAACACCATCTTCATCTTCGTCACATTCTCCCTTCACCGTCCATCTCCTTCCCCGACGAACTCTAAGAGCTCAACCTTTTCTGGCGAGCCACCGCTATCGCCGGAAATTCATATGGATTTGACCGGTGGTGGCGGTGGCTCCCAGGAAAAGGTTGAGCTCTTGGAGTTCGTCGGGGAAGGAGATGGGTGGCGGCAGTGGCGAAGGGAGGATGTGACGAAGATGAAGATGGTGTTTTTTGCATGTTTTTTTTTAATTTCGTCTTCGAAGACGAAATTCACGTGAAATTCATCTGATCATACGAATTTCACGTGAACACAAATTTCAGATGAAAATAATCGGGACAAATAGATTTGAAAGTAAAACTATCAGATTGTGGCAGCCACTTTACACGTGTCAACGATTTAGTGGTGGGCGAAAACCGTCGGCGCGAAACCAAATGCATCCGCGCCAACGGTTTAATGGCTAATTTTTGGAAACTGAAAAATATTTAGCCTATTTTCATACTCTCTCTCCTAAAAAAACCTATTTTTAGAATTTCCCCCTCTTAAAATCTCGAATAAAATGATTCAAATCTTTTTATTTATTTCTTCTTTTTTTCTTTTCGTTTGTCTTTTATAATTTGTTTACTGAAATTCTATGAAAAGTAATGGTTTTTCCAGGGTAGCATGACAATTTTTATTTAATTTTTAAAGATATAACAAGTAAAAGAGGTGTATGTTTAATCTAAGGGAAAATTCCCAAAATAGTACAAAGTTAGAGAGAGATTCCGAAAATAGTCCATAAAATTTCATTATTCCAGAAATAGTCCAAGTAAATCTATCGGGCCCGATAGATTTCCAAAAAATTCGATTGGTTTTCAAGGTCCAGTTAAAACGTGTCAAGTGTCCCACTCCCACCTACCTCCATTACTTTTCACCTCAAAATCATCTTTCCAGATGGTTTTCCTCTCAAAACTATCTTCCCACATTGCTTTCCTCCTTTCATCTCCAAAGTTGGTTTTCAACCAATCTATTATCCGGCCACCATGGGTGATAATAAGCTCAACCGCCTCTTCTTGTGCTTGACCACGGCGGCAGAAGTGGTGACATTTGTTTCATATAATCTGAAAGAAGGAGTGGTTGAAAACCAACTTTCTTCAAGAAACCATACTTCTGATCTGATGATAATATGGTGAAAAGCGACAAAAACCAACACTTACATATCCGGATTAAAATGAATCATTATCCGGCTACCAACTTTCCGGCCACCATATTATCCGGCGACACTTACATATCCGGATTAAAATGAAGTCATTATCCGACACTTACATATCCAGATTATCCGGCCACCATTCTTTCATCTCGTCTGCGAAGAAATCGATCTCCCCACAAGCACCATACTTTCTTCAAGAAAGCGACAAAATGATTAAATTTCACAAGAAACATGGTGGCCGGATTATATGGTGGCCAGAAAAATGGTGGCCGAATAATAGAGGAGATGAAAGAAGGAGGAAAGCAATGTGGGGAGATGGTTTTGAGAGGAAAACCATATGGAAAGATGATTTTGAGGTGAAAAGCAATGGGGGTAGGTGGGAGTGGGACACTTGACACGTTTTAACTGGACCTTGAAAATCAATCGGATTTTTTGGCTTACGACTTTCTCAAAAAATGACATGACAACTAGTACAAGACACTTGGAAAACAATATTTTTGCTTTCACATTATGATGGCGCTTATCATTGCAATGATATTTGTTTTAGTTTTGTAAATAAAATGTTATTGTTATTTGTTAATAGGAAATAAACACATATATTTTATAAAACCGCAATTTAAATGTACTTATTATTTATACTAATTAAATGCCATTTATAGAATTGTATTTCTCTCGTCTAGATGCTTCACTGGATATGTATTACTTCGACTTTATAACTTTTATGGTCATTTTTCTAATAATAAGAATTTTCTTTATATGAATTAACGGATTAACTAACTATGTATTATATTAGTAGCCTAAATAGATACATGTATTGAACATAATGAAAGTTAACCCATGATCTAATATTGGTTTAAAATATTATATGAATAAACCGTCTTTTAATACTCTCTCTTATTTCTTCGTGAAAGAACCTGGTAAAAAAAAGTTTATTTTACTTAAATGAAAGTATCGATACATATATTTTGAGTGTCTGCTATAACAAAATATATTAATTTCTTTTATTAGCGAGGGATGTGTATTTTTAGGAGCTTTGAGTTTGTATTAAGATTAATTTATTGTGTTATTAAGAAGAAGAAATTTAAGGCTCGCATGATTTTAAGAATATAAATAAAAGCATATGACAGCTTTGATTTTCGATCGGAAGAAGCCAAGACGTAAGGCTCACAAACAAGTCAAAAATGACCAAATTATTATTAAATTTATATTTAGTGGCGCACATGTAAACCAGATTATAAGGAAACCATTTGTTTATTATACACGCTTCACGTTCACTTTCCATTCAACATTTGACCATTGGGCATTAATTTCAAAAATAGGAAAAAAAAATTGTTTATTATTTTTGTTACTACATTTCCTTAATTGCATCATCTAAAAATCATTATATTTTGTAAAGCTTCTTTGCCCATTAAAAAAAATAGACTAAAATGCATCAAGAGAGCAACTATAATACACATTATAAACGTATTATTATGTAAGGTAAAATAATATGATACAAACACTTCTAATCACTATATATTATTATTATTATTATTAAGAATTTTCATAAACATGATTGAAATCAATAAGACCACTCAAACCAAATAAGTTGGTTGTTTTGACCTGTTTGAGAAATTTACAGTATTGACGGTTTGGTTTTGATGGTTTAAAACAATATATGATTTGGAACTTGAAACCGCTTGTAAAAAACCACCAATTAAATAGTTATTAATTTATTATTACTTTTATCCATGTAGGAAAATAGAAGTTTGTCATAGACTTGAGCTTTTGATATTAAACACTCCTATTTCCTAAACTAGAGCCTCTCCCATGATGGCATCATCTCCTTGTTTTACGTGTGTTTTCCTCCCTAGATTCTTGGGACTTTTGCCGATAGTAAATTTTGTGATAACTTTAATTTGGGCTTGAGTTTATACAAAAGGGCCTAAAAATTATTCAAAAAGTCTAAATAAACACAAAATAATAGAATTATTGTCGATTTTTTGAAAAAAATATTATGTAAGAGTCAATTTTCATACTCGTCTTGGACACTTAAATTTTCGAAGACAATAAGTTATGAAATTAAAACAAATTAAAACAATTTATAGATGCATAAAATATGCTAATCAATCATTTATGTGTTTTAGCATAAAAAAAGTATATTTTGGTTGACAAATTTGGAGGGAGTTTTTGAGTGATGATTATGGAGCCCTAAATAAAGGAATCTGAGTCAGATAGTCAGGCCACATGATCCGGCTCGTCAAGATATTTCAATCCATTGGTTACGTGCTATGCAACTATCACTCCTAACCTAACCTCATTATGTTTCATTGATTGCCAGGTTTCTCTCTGTCCAATAGTTTTATATAAAACTGGTTATTTATCCAACATTCCTTTAATTTATTATTGTTTCATCCGATTTTATTATTTTTTATATAAAGATCTCCTGTGAAATTCAAATAACTTTATAAAAATGATTAGTGAATATATATAGTCATGTAAAAAAAATTAACAGCCTTAGTTAGTCATATATAAAAAGGTTAATGCTAGGAAATTCGTTTATAATTTAAGACCCAATATTGTAATAATTAGGTTAGAGCTTATGTTCCACACATGTGAAAAATATAATAAAAATAAAAAAAAATATTATATGTAATACGTAAATTCAATTGTTTCATATAATAATTTTTATTTATAACTTTTTCTATTAAGTTTTTTATATATTATGCACTATAAGCTTTTAAATCGGGTTATAACATCATATTTATTTGTAAAACCCTTTTATCAACAAACCCTAAATATATTTATAAATAAAATTAAAATCCAAAAAATATATAATATTAAAAACGATAATGTAAAACACCCCCCGTAGTACGGGGGATAAAAATCTAATATACAATATATATAAAGAAGAAGTGTTACTATGTTTATAGTATCACATTACAAAGTGAGAAACAGAAGAACCGTAATAACCAACCGATACCGCCGGCTACACCATCCCGACACCCTCGGTACCAAACAAAATTCCATTTATAGCGGCATTGTGAACCTGGATTCACGAATATAATTGAAGCCACATAGTTGCAAAGTTTTAAAATTTTTAAAAACGTTAAATATTTATCGTATAAATTAATTTTATAACTATTAGTGTGGATAACCCTATAGTCTTCAGTCGTTTGTTAGTTGTTACCCAACCTGACCCTGCCGCTCGTTTTAAAACACTTTGAGGCCTTCATTTAGAAGTAAGTTACACAAGTTGGCCCTTATAATTTGATCAAACTTATGGACTTGGTTCTTGAATGGGTATGCACCCGCCTTAACGTCAAGCGGGGCGGGTCAACCCACAAAATATAGACAAGAGGCTTGAAATCAGGATGTCATTAAGACACAAAGCCAAAACCTATGCGCAAGCGCATGAAACATCTGCGCGTGGCGCATATCACATATGCACACAACCTATGCGCAAGCGCATGAAACATCTGTGAGAATAAAGAGAAGACCTTGCGCATCCCCGGGATAGGCGCATAAAGGCCGCGCGTAAGCGACACACAACAAATGAGACAATAGTCTAATCCAAATCAGGATAAGGACAACCATGATTGTACTCATCAGACAACCTTCCAGAAAGTATCTTTTAAGGAATAAAGAATGTGCTGATGTTGACAGCTGCCAATGAAGGGTGGACAACTCAGCAAAGCCCATGTGCCACCACGTGATGGCACATGGGTCAGGTGAAATACCTTGGTCAGAGAATAATCAATGAAAAAGCACCATGTGTCCTAAGTACACGTGGCGCGAAGCAATAGGAGGAGGCCAAAAAGGCCCTAATTGGGTCTGAGCCCAATCATTGGAAACCCTAATACTATAAATACCACACCACCTCCACAGTTGGAGCCAGGCAAGAAAATATATTCTAAGTCCTTTACTCATTTTCAGATCCTTATTATCTTCTCCTACAAGATCTGATTCTCACACCGGAGGGTTACCCCAAAGAGGACCCCTCTGTCCCTTTTTGAGAGGTAAGCTCACGGTGCTGTTCGTTTTGTAGGTGGAAGAACTCGTATCTCGGAAAACCATCGGTGATATAGCACACTCGTACCCGAGGAACGTTGATCGTATACAAGTAAGTAGATCCACGCTTCTTCATTGGCGCCATCACCTGTTACAACGGCAACAAAACCACTATTTCATCAATTTTCACTCTGAAAATCTTCACCATGGTTTCCGGTGTTCGAAACAACGATCAAGTTCTGGAGGATAATGAGCTTGAGGATGTTAATGAGGGACATCAGGTTCTGAGGGCGCCGCGTGACACTGCGAGCACCACCAGTAACCATCCCTTCAACACAACACCTCATAGTCAAACTGAAACTCCCCCAGACGATCTCACGTTCCAAAATCTGACTGGTACAAAACAAAAAGGACCAATGGGCCCGGAAGTTGAAACCAATGACCCTAATGAATGGCTCATAAATGAACAACGATGTTTAATGGACAAATACAATGAGTTGGTAAATCACAAAAAGTTAGCCAATTTAACACAAAGGCTCGCATTTGATAAACAAACCATTCAGGGAACAACAAAAAAGACGCGCGCGCTGGAAGACGGTCATTCTGTTCACACCGAACTAGCTGATATTAGTGATGAGGAAGAGGTGCACAGCATGAAGAAGACGCGAGGTACTCACGCAGGAGGTTCACAGCTCCGCGCACACATGCACATAGCACCTGGAGCCAAAGCTGATATGGATTTATACACACCATACAACCCACAAGCGAAGGGCAAGTGGACGTAACCACACCATATAGGCCATCCATCTTGGTACAACATTCAAAATTCGCTGAGCGCATTGCGAAGGCTCCCATTCAACACAAAACCAAGATGCCAAGTGGTTTAGGCAAGTACGATGGTACAACAGATCCAGATGATTTCTTACAAGGTTTTTATAACACTGGAAACTTAGAAAGCTGGACGATGCCAACATGGTGTCACATGTTTGCTCGCTGCCTCACGGGTGCAGCGCGTGTCTGGCTCAAAAGCTTGCCGACAGGACAAATCGATGGGTTCGAAGAGCTATTGGAAAAGTTTCAGGCTCACTTTGTACAGCAGCGCAGACACACGCGCGACCCCGATGACATCATGCACTGCGTACGCAGGAATGATGAAACCATTGAAGACTACATAACTCGTTTCAATCAGGAATCTCTTGCAATTGGAGGCATCACTGAACAACTCTTGCGCGTGGCCTTTATACAAGGTACGCGCAGTGATCAACTCCGCAGAGCTCTCGTGAGCAGAGATAGCATGCCAACCACTTGGGCTAAGCTTATCGAAGCATCGCGAGTCTTCGCGCGAAATGAAAAACAAATTGCCCAAGACAGGGCAAGAGATAAAGGGCATCAAACAGAAGCACCACGCACCAATGTAAGGAGGGGCAAACAAAACTCCGTATGGTCCAGGTTGCAACAAACCAATTATTCTCCCGCAGAAAAGAAAGAGCAACAAAGTTCACCCCAACCCCAAAAAGACATTCTTAATCGCGGAGAAGGTGACAAGAAGGAAAGCGGCAGAGAGCCTAACAGACCTCTACCAAGAATATGGACTCCCCTCACCAAAACGCCTTCGCAAGTGTTAATCACAGAGAATGTCCAGTTTAAAAACCCCAGGCCATTACTCCATAAGGGACCACCGAACAGTGGCAAATACTGTGAGTTTCACAAATCCACAGGGCACAACACCGATGCATGCCATCATTTGAAGGATGCGATCGAAAAAGATGTGAAATCAGGCAAGTTGGCTCACCTGGTAAAAAATCCAATACCAGAGAACGAACAACCAGACGGAGCCTCAGCCAGTAAAAAATTAAAAAGAATCTGTGTAGCTGAAGGAAGAAGGCAAGGGCAAAGATCGAGGAAGAGAAGCGCGCAAATCCGAGGGGATTGGCGCGAGCAACAAGTAATTTTTTCAAGAATCAGAGGAGGCCCGTCTATCAGCAGTCCTCTAGTCATCACTGCACACATCGCCCATTATGAGGTGTCAAGAGTCCTGGTGGACACCGGTAGTGAGTCAGACATCATGTATGAGCAATGTTTCAGGAAGTTGGATCCAGCAGACCAAGCAAGGCTCGAAGTTGTGAGTGCACCAATCTCGGGTGTCTCAAACGAAATTATTCACCCCCTAGGTCAGATACAATTCGAACTAACTATGGGGGATGAGAAGCACAAGCGAGCTGAAATTGTCAACTTCCTGGTCTTGCCCACCACTTCATGCCATAGTATGATCTTGGGTAGAGGAACGATTGCCCAATTCAACGCCATACCGTCACCAGCGCATGGCGCGTTGGGGTTCCCAACACCAACAGGAGTAACATTTGTGTACCGAGATCATTTATGCGCAGTAATAAGTATACCTCGAGAAGGGAGAATGAAGCTTCCAGTGGCAAACAACGCGCCAGAGGAATGGATTCTCAACCCAAAATTCCCAAAACAAACAATCACAATCGGAGCTACGATATCCCAAAACAAACAATCACAAGCGAAGTCTGTTCTTGTAATTCATACAACACCTTCATCATGGATAACTCCAATAATGGAATTCTTGAAGGAGGGAAAGGTACCAGACGATCGCGCACAGGCGAGGAAGATAAGACACAAGTCGCAGAACTAAGAAATGCTCGATGGTACGTTATATCGACGCTCTTATCTTGGACCGCTCATGAAATGCCTAGACGCTGAGGAAGCAAGCTATGTGATCAAAGAGATACACGAAGGAATCTGTGGAATACATGCTGGCCCGCGCATGGTGAC
Source organism: Bidens hawaiensis (assembly GCF_021521415.1). Taxonomy (NCBI): domain Eukaryota; kingdom Viridiplantae; phylum Streptophyta; class Magnoliopsida; order Asterales; family Asteraceae; genus Bidens; species Bidens hawaiensis. Next base: position 1,574,158 of record NW_027491136.1, read on the forward strand.
CGCCAAGGCAATGAACGCAGGATACTATTGGCCAGGCATATACTTGGACCCGTTAAAAGAGATCCAAAAATGCAAAGCGTGTCAGAGCTATGCGCCAAATACCATGCGGCCAAAGAACAACTTGATTCCGGTGACCTCTGCATGGCCTTTCCACAAGTGGGCAATCAATATTGTGGGTCCCTTACCACAAGCGCCAGGGCGAGTAAAGTTTTTGGTAGTGGCAGTAGACTATTTCACAAAATGGGTTGAAGCCAAGCCACTGGCAAAAATCACAGCCGAGGCAATGAAGCAATTTATTTGGAGCCACATCGTATGCCGTTTTGGCCTGCCCATGGAAATCGTGAGAGACAATGGCAAACAATTCACTGACAGGAAGATATCCAGTTGGTTCAACGAATTGCACATCAATCAGGTCTTCACTTCAGTATACCACCCTCAAGGGAATGGCCAAGTGGAGCGCGCGAACCAAAGCTTGCTGAATGGGCTGAAGAAAAGGTTGGAGGGAGAGTCCCATGAATGGGTCGAGGAGTTACCTAATGTCCTGTGGGCGCACAGGACATTAAGCAAAACCAGCAATGGCGAGTCCCCGTTCAGCCTAACCTATGGAACGGAGGCTATGATTCCAGCAGAGATTGGATGCCCATCCTATAGAGTGCTCATGATGAGTAAGACAGATAACGAGCAAGAAAGGAGGTTGGATCTCAATTTACTTGAGGGACGCAGAGAGGCGGCTATCATCAGTGAAGCCAAATACAAGAAAAAGCTAGAAAAATACTACAATCAGCGCGTGAAAGAATGCCACTTCAAGAAGAATGATTTTGTCCTTCGGAACAATGAAGCTAGTCGCGCAATACCCCCGGGAAAGATGTCTCCCAACTGGGAGGGACCTTATCAAGTCTCGGAAGAATTGGGAAAAGGCGCATACGCTTTAAAAGATTTAAATGGAAAGAAGATCCCGCGCACATGGAACGCAGCACAACTTAGAAAATGTTTCATGTAAAAGTTGTCAAGTTTGTAATTAAGGCTTTTTAAGCCATTATGAATAATGATACGCTCTATATGCGTTCTATTACCTTTTGCATACATGTTTCACACTTCCCTTTATTAATTTTGAGCAATATGACAACATTGTATTGACATCAAACTAAAAATAAAACGAAGTAAAACATACATGCGCAAGCTTCAAGCTCAGACGCGTTAACGAGTTTTAACTCTAAAACGTCAGGGCCTTAGCCCAATAATATGAGCCTTAGCTCAAATTACTCATAGCATCCATCCTACGTATTGCGCAGCTGGACCATAAAAATACCTAAGCACAACTAAGGCAAAGAACATGCCAAAGCATAGTTGTTAAGGTCTCAGGTCGGGGCCGCGCATGGGATTATAATGGATATAGGCAGAGTAACACATACTGACACGTAAAGGCTAAAAAACTCATTCATAATTCCCTATAATAAATGCACGATAACGTCGCGCAAAAGAGGAATAATGAAATGCCAAGGCACGTGTCAGTATATTCAGAATATCGCAAAAAAACTTGAAATATGACAACTGTTAAGGATTAAGTAAAAATAATTTCCTTACAACCTTGTTCAAGTTTCAGTGTGTAAGCATACCTTATATTCAACAAGCACACACATGCAATATAAAGAGATGAATTGGGAATGCGCAAGATGCGAATAAGGGAAAAACAAAATTTCATTCCGAAACATAGAAGTTTACAAATTTACAAATGATGAGGTAAAAACTACAAACACAAAAAAAAAAATCAAGAAGGGCTTTTCAAGTCTCTATGTTAATATCAGCCTCTTCATCTTCCTCATCATTATTTCCTCCCTCAGCATCTGGCGCAGCCCGCTCCTCGTCATCTCCAAACTTACCATAATCAAGCTGTTCGTCTTGAATATAGTCGTCTTCTGTCATGATAGCGTCAGGAGTAGGTCCTTTGGCCACGCCAGAGCCGCTGGCAGAGGTAGCGTTACCCGCGCCATCATCATTGCCACCAGTCCCTTCACATTCATCAAGTAATTTCTTTAAAGCGCCAAGATCGGGCTGGTCAGCAAGCGCGGCTATCTGCAAGTCACAAGGAACAGTATAAGTACAAAAGATTATGAAAATAAGTCAAGTAAACTCATTAAGGTTAAAATACCTGCTCAAGGATGGGAATTGGAGTATTCAAGTACTTCTCCCCCACCTCAGCCATGTCAGCGCAGACAACGTCAAGCTGATAAGGGTAGTCGGATGGATTCTTCTTTAGCATGCCATATTCATAACCATCCTTAGACCCCTCAGCCCGACCCACCAAGCGCGACGCCGCATTACAGTCCATCACAAGGGTCTGGAACTCGTCTGAATATTTCATGGCATAAGCGCAACGAGTCACACCCTGTGAAATCAGCCAATGACGATCCTGCGCAAGAGAAGAGAAAGACGTCTCAAAAGCAGGAATCTGAGAGTTTAACAACTCAACAGTTTCTTTGGCTTGCTTCAGCTCTTCCTTTTCGGACGCCGCCGCCGCCAAGGCCTCTTTCTTCTCTGCTTGCGCAGCAACAAGCTCTTCTTTCAGGCGCGCAACCTCACTTTCCAACAAATATTTTTCAGTATTAACCTGCGCAATAGTTCGGTCACTCGCCTCCACTGCCAACTCCAGGTCACGCGCTTGACGCGCGTGCTTTGCCGCATCTGCTTCTGACACTTGCAGTTTCTCCCGCGCAGCTTGCAGCTCAAGCCCGCGCTTCACAAAAGCAGCGTTGGAACTTGCCCGGTTCTCGCTAAGTTCTGCTTGGAGTTTCTCAGCTTTCTCTTGGGCATCAGAAAGATTCCAAGCAGAAATCTTAGCCTCTTGCTTGGCCTCCACAAGGGCATCACGCACCTTTATATAATCATTGTGAAGCTCTTGGGAGGCAGCAAAAAACGCAGACCTAGCAAAAAGGTGGTCATTAAGCAAATCCACGCGAGCGCGGTCCTCTTGAAACCTCCTTTCAGCTGGAGGAACAGAGTGAGCCCAAAAGTCTTCACATACGCCCAAGGATTGGAACGAGCTCTCTTCAGTTATACTCCAGCTCGGGCGGTATATGTGATCGGCTCCCTACAAACACAAAGCAACGCAAAGAAACGTTTTAGTTATCTAAACACTAATTTGGAAGTCTGCGCAGCGGAGCAAAATAAAGTTATACCTGAGGAGAACTGGCAGGAAGATTAGCGCCAGCTGATGAGCTCCTGCCCGCCCCATGAGAAAAAGGCTGCGCCACGAAATCGCGCGGCGCAATAGGGCTTACGCGGCCACCATCAGAATTTTCAAAATCAACCTCCTCATCATCCTCTATAACAGGTCTCTTCTCCTGCGACTTGGAAGAATCAAAAATAGTCTCACGAGGAGGGCTGCGCGCAGGAGGAGGTGAGGGAGGTCTTGACGCCGTTAGAGCAGCGCGGAAAATAGTCTCCTGCTCCTTAGTAATCCCAATGAGGGTAGATTCAGTACTTGTTGGAGCAGGAGCAGAACTAACGGCGCTAGCGCTAGCAGTGCCACCAGCAGCTTGTGTGCCAGCTATAATTCCTATGAAAAAACCAACAAGGAGAAATGATTCATGACTTGAACTAAAGGAAAAAATCAGACAATCAAAGCGCAATAAATACCTTGGCGCACCGCAGTCCGCGAATTAAGCATCGCCATGAAGTCCATTTTCCCCCTTTTTGAGGGCAAAACAGAGGACTTTAAAACAACCTTCGGCGTAGCCTTGGCACCTTGCTGCGCCTGAGGTTGAGCCACCAACGTTGCCGGCTCTACAAACATTTGAGTGAACAAAGCTTCATTAATAACTCTATCGGAATCACGCTCATAAAACCACAAAATATAAACAAAGTATACCTGTTGGAGAAGACGAAACAGCAGGCAGCACCGCTTCCCTTGTCCGTCGCGCGCAGAGATGAGGTGGCAGCACCATACCTCGTGTGGACTGGAGGATTGCCCACACCTTGAGGCAAAGAAGGCAAGGAAAACTTGGAAGTAAAACCCTTGGTTTTCTCAGGTTCCTTCACTTGAGTAGGAGGAAGATTCTGGGCAACAGAGGCATCATCTTTTTTCTGTTTTTTATTGGCCCCTGCGCCAGTTTTGCCTTTAGCCTTGCGCTTGAGTTTTTGCGCTTCTTCCTCCTCCCCTTCCTCTTCCACAGGCTCCAACTCATAATTAGCGAGCGCATCTACAATACGCGCAACAGAAATGTTAAAACCAAATTTGGTATTCTAAGGGCCTAAACACAAATACAAGGGCTTACCAGGCGCATCGCTGTCAAAGCAAAACTCTAAGTCAACAGGAATAAACATATCTTCAAAACGATCAGGAAAGGCGGTTTCCCCAGGGTTCAGCGCAGCAGATCCACCCTCCATATGCTCGTCATAGGCGGCGTGGATATATTCATTGCTTTCTGCATAAAACAAGACAAGTGATATCAGCAAAACGAATTATACTCGCGCAAAATTAATGCAATGAGCAAACAACCCACCTGAGCTATCAACATGGATGACAGGCTCAGTCTCGCTGTCAGTCCACCTCTTGCTCATACCAACCCCCACCAACGCTTCCTGGCAAATATTCTTGGCGGGGTATGGTTCACCAGATAACTTCTTAACCCATGTGCCCGTTGGGTTCTTAAGGACATTGTCATCCGCGGGCGCAGAATTGATCGCGCGCATAGTCATGCGGATTGGAATCACACCAGCCTTGACGTAGAAAAACTTCTCAGTCCAGTCATGAAGGCTCTTAAAAGTGACAGTAGAGCATTTAACCTTCTGACTGCGCGGAGTAAACGAAAACCAAGAATCTTGAACCTTTGGTTTATAGAAATATTGAAAGCGGCGAGGAGTAGGCTCTTCGCGCTGAGCTCTACACATAAACTCAAAATGAGTCATGCGCACCAAACCAAAAGGGTGAACTTGGGATATGTGAATCCCATAAAATTGAAGGAGCGCACCTATAAACCTTGTCATCGGAAGACGAAGGTTACAGTGAGTAAAAAAATGAGAATATAGAGAGATATAGCCGGCAGGAGGATCCGCAGCCGTTTGCCCGGTCGCCGGGAGCAGACAACCATACTCAGGGAGAAAACCCTGAGAAGCGACGAGATTATCAAAATCAGGTTGTTTCAACTTGCAGGGAATCTCATCCCATCTCTTCACCGCCTTGTTCTTCCCTCCCTCCTCCGACGAGGCCTCGGCAACCCGAGTACCCTTGCCGGTTTTCTTCAAAGTAGACATAACCACTGATTTTACACGGCCTTTACTAGGGGAAATTGTGGTGTCTGGGTTATCAGACATATAATTGCGAATCGAACAATATGGTTACTTTAAGCACGGAATTCAGGGACAAAGACGAAAGCTCTTAATCGGAATGTAAATGATAGGCAAAAGCTCTGAAAATGACAGCGGAGATGAAAAAACCGTTCAAAAGGTTTGGTTTTATAGGCCTAGGAGAGAGAGAGAGAAACAAGTAATAATCAGATCTACGCTCACGCGCCCCCACTCGCAGGCGTAGGTCAACATAAGCGCGACACGTGTTCCTGACACTGTATGAGGAGACGTGAAAAGCCACTGTAGCACCTCGAGCACACGAAAGGTCTGACACATAACATCTCCATCTCTGATGCATGTCAACACCAACCAACCACGTGCATTGACGATTCGTTTTAACCAAAGGGATGGAATTTCGCGCAACGCGCGTACAAGAAAAGAAAAAGAAAAAACAAGCCCTATTAAAAAAGCAAACTATTAAGTCTAATATCTATCTTACCTCGCTCGCGCGAGACAAGACACACATTAGACTGGGGGCTTGAAGGGGTATGCACCCGCCTTAACGTCGAGCGGGGCGGGTTAACCCACAAAATATAGACAAGAGGCTTGAAATCAGGATGTCATTAAGACACAAAGCCAAAACCTATGCGCAAGCGCATGAAACATCTGCGCGTGGCGCATATCACATATGCACACAACCTATGCGCAAGCGCATGAAACATCTGTGAGAATAAAGAGAAGACCTTGCGCATCCCCGGGATAGGCGCATAAAGGCCGCGCGTAAGCGACACACAACAAATGAGACAATAGTCTAATCCAAATCAGGATAAGGACAACCATGATTGTACTCATCAGACAACCTTCCAGAAGGTATCTTTTAAGGAATAAAGAATGTGCTGATGTTGACAGCTGCCAATGAAGGGTGGACAACTCAGCAAAGCCCATGTGCCACCACGTGATGGCACATGGGTCAGGTGAAATACCTTGGTCAGAGAATAATCAATGAAAAAGCACCAGGTGTCCTAAGTACACGTGGCGCGAAGCAATAGGAGGAGGCCAAAAAGGCCCTAATTGGGTCTGAGCCCAATCATTGGAAACCCTAATAGTATAAATACCACACCACCTCCACAGTTGGAGCCAGGCAAGAAAATATATTCTAAGTCATTTACTCATTTTCAGATCCTTATTATCTTCTCCTACAAGGTCTGATTCTCACACCGGAGGGTTACCCCAAAGAGGACCCCTCTGTCCCTTTCTGAGGGGTAAGCTCACGGTGCTGTTCGTTTTGTAGGTGGAAGAACTCGTATCTCGGAAAACCATCGGTGATATAGCACACTCGTACCCGAGAAACGTTGATCGTATACAAGTAAGTCGATCCACGCTTCTTCAGTTCTTTAATCTTTAAAAGTTATGGATTCTATTCTTCATGTTTATTTTCTCTTTCTTCTATGATCCAAAACTCTACCATAGTTAAATTAAGTTATTTACTAGCACAAGAGTACAATGTATTTTAATTGGCAATTCTCCATGAATCGTAGATATGGTTTAATTGTAGAAGATTAGAAATCAAGTTTTTACACCCACCAATATGATTGGATTTGAGATTTTGTGATTAACGAATTTCTGATGTATGTCACATCTCTATTTTATCAATTTTCTTGTTTGTTTGCTTCACAATTATTGTTGATCAAAATGTTCATATACAGTTGTCAAGTTGTCAGTTAAACTACTCTGCAGTTTATAGATGTTGGAGCCACTTTCAATTTATTTTGAGTACTGGGGGTATAGTGGGCATATTTGTTTGGTAACACCCTTAGGCTATTCTCATTCACAATCCAACTAAACACAATTTTTTATTAATATATTAATTTCTTTCTCTTTCATCTATACAACCCAACCAAGCTCAAATTTTCACTATCATTCATAACCCAACCAACCCATTTTTTTATTAAATAAATATATATTTTAATTACTTTTTATTTTGTTAATAATAATCTAAAAATTAAAAATAACTTTTTATATTCAAGAATATATATATATATATATATATATATATATATATTTACTTTAAATGCTGAGAATAAAAATGATAAAGTGGAAATGAAAATATATAAAGAATTGTTGTGTGAATTTTGTTATTCTTTTTATATTTTTCTAAATCAAATAAGATTAAACTTTATAGATAAAAGATTTCTTTTAATATATAATCAACCACTTAGAATTTACATGTGCCCACTCAGTTAAATTTGCACTGCCAAATTGTTTTGTTGGTATCATGATCCCAACCGACTCTTGTTAGGTGGATTGAACAAGTCGGTCAAATAAAATGAGTTTTGAATTTTTTTTAATTACTTTACCCTCAACCGACTGAAAGATAATCACCCGATGGGAGTGGTCTCAGAAATACTCTTGGTAAATCGAGATCGTTATGTGAAAGGGCGGTGGTCAGACCGATGCTCATGGCCTCACGGGAATTGTTATAGTACCGTTGAAGACCGTTGTTGGGACTTGGGAGGTAGCTCTATAAACTAAACTTGTAATTGATGTTTATTTAATTTATGGCAGTACTTAATTTTGTGATTTCTATCTATAAAGGGTTTTTGAGTCTGAGCTAAAGCATCAAATAACTAGACGGTTGAAATATTATTACCCGGAAACACCGTTGTTAAAAAACGACCAAAAAAAACTAGTTAAAAGCGTAATCATCATTATCATCATCATCATCGTACTCAGTATATCCCATCAATGGCAAAGCTATGGTAGGGTCTGAGGAGGGTAAGATGTAGACAGCCTTACCTCTACCCCATGGGGATAGAGAGGCTGCTTCCGGTGAGACCCCCGGCTCGATAGTAGTTTTGCATCAAGCCTTGGACATATTACATAAGGCACATAGCACTCAATCATCGGGACGCCGGCTGATTGGTGCATGTACCCTTGTCTTTCGGCTATCAACGCCACCACATGATGCCTGATTAACATTCCATCACTTTTAACGTTATTTTCACAAAATTAGTAAAATAACGTCAAAATTTGTGCAATTTTACTTTTGCCCACCCGAGGGTTCACACATATATACATTATATGCGCGCACCGCAAGCAGGGCATAAAAGCGTAATCAATTTGTAATACTATCTTCAATGATTGCTTCACGTCACATCGAATATACATAAAATAAAACTTTATTAAACAAAAAGTAGACCACATCACACATATATATAATAAAGAGTACTTCGTTTTTATTTCATATGTTTTTTTAAATTATCAATTTTCGTGTAATAGATTATTTTAAACTTTTATGTTATAATACTTTCATTTGAGTATCAATTTTAGTCCAATTTATTTACGTTATTCACCAACCATTAGTTAAAGTGGCCTTTTGTATTTCACATACTTTGGGCAGTCAGACATAAAAGACCTCACAGGACGGACAAATGAATAAAAATGACACTAACGAACATAAACAATTATATATTAATTCGGAGATATAAACATAAAAAAATATTAATAGTAATAGTAAATGATAGCATATTGATTTGAATATATATGAGCGTAATAAAAATATTAACAGCAAAATATTAATACATGAATCTAACCGGATGAACACAGACGAATTATGAACCTAACATGACGCATGCAAACGAACACATTACCAAACGGTTCACGAACACCATTGAATGAATGCGGCCTTTGTTCGTGTTCGTTCGTTAAGCTTACCAAACGAAGTTTTTGGTTCATGTTCGTTCATTTAGTAAACAAATGAATATAAGCGAACTTCCCACTGAACTGTTTGTCGGACATTCGTTTCGTTTACAACCCTACGGAATTATGTTAAACAAGTTTTCACACAAAGCCCAATTGACCATAGTGTTTTTGCTAATATGACATTATATGATTAAAAGTATGTGAAAAATACAAAAGAAAAAAAAAACCCTTCAAAGTTGTATTAACTAATGGTTGATGGATAACATTAAAGATTTGAAGTAAAATTAATAGTCAAATATAATTATTGTACCACAAAGACCTAAAATAAATTATTAGACCAAAATTGATAATTTTAAAATCTATAAGCAAAACCAAAACGGCAATTCTCTATGCATAAGAATTTCAGAAAATTGGTCGACAACCAAGAAAATTAAACAAAAAGCCATAATTTTCCTTTTGATGAAAAATATAATAACAAACATCACAGTCAGTATACATTGATGGAAAATTATCATTTTGCGGATTCAAATTTGATACAAAACTACAAATTTAAAATAATCTTCAATGTTGTTAGTCATTAAAGAGTGGTTGACTATATAATATACTTGTTTCCAAGTGGGATTCTTATTTTATATTTTTTTAATGTATAATTGCTTATCCATAAGCAATCAAAAGAAATTAAACCTAAAACATGTGAAAATGGTTTATTAACTGTGATCTTATGGTTTTGTATTTGAAACCTGATTCAAGTGGGTTTTTTTATGAGAAAGGTTTATGTGCATTTTAGTCTTAACATGAGAACATAGGAAATAATACCAATTTATAAAAAAAATAAGAATGTAAGAAACAATACCAACTACAATACCAATCTACATAAACAATTATTTATAATAACAAAGAAAAAAACCTAAAAATTACAACAAAAGAATCAAAATCAATAACAAAATAATAACAGCAAATACCAACAAATACTTATATCAGCAAAAGAAAAAATCTAATAATAACAACAAAATATAAATAAGCAAATACTTATAACGTCTCATAATCGAAAATTAGCAAATACGAACAAAGAATAACAGCAACCACTTATAAAAATAAAACTAATAATAACAGCAAATTGATTCTCACTATTTTCATGTTAAGAATAAAATGTATTTGCTCCTGTTTCGGTTTTTTATAATGGTGTGTTTCTTCCTTAATTGTGTTTCTGAGTGAGTCAGGCTTAGAGCGTCATAATCAATATGGACAGTTGGTATCCCGTTTTAAGAAGACTCACTCAAATATTGAGGTAACTCCATGCTGTTAAGAAAATATTGGACAACATAAATATATCTAGAACACGGGGACCTGTGTTCGACAGGCTATGATAGAATAAATTTGGTAACCGCCTAATTTCACATAAATTGAATCGATGCTGCAAAACCTTCACTATGGCTATAAAAATTATAACTTCTATTTTTTTCTAACAGCTAAATATTATGCATCATGGAGATTAAACCCTTAACTATTATATTCATACAGAAATCACCTTATCACTCTACCAAAACGGGATTGACTAAAAATCATAACTAGATTAGTTATTAAATAAATTTAAAAATAAATGATAAATGAAAATACAAGGAGGTTAATGGGAAAAAGTGAATTGCTTAAAGAAATTGGTGTGAAGTTTTGTGGGTGTTGCTAAATGGAAGTTTTGTGGGTGTTGCTGAATGGGCTTTTCTACAGGGGTCTAATAAATAAACAAATCTAACACTCTTAACAGTCGCTAAGTGGGCTTATTAATGGGCCGAGTGAAAACATGTAGCCCAGGGGCCAGGCATCGAAGTATGATAAAATATAGAACTAAAAAATTGACTAAACTAGGAAAGAAACTGATTTAGCCTACCGAAAATCGCAAATTTTTGGTACCGGTACCGGTACCGAAATGTTCGGTTCGGTATCAGGACGGTACCGGTATTTAAGGTAAAATTCAGAAAATACCGATTCGGTACCGACGGTACCGAATAGGTATCGATTTCGGTACCAGTACCATACCGATTTTTGCTCATCCCTAGTTTAGCTTATTTTTAATTTTATGGTTAGTCCATATTCATAAGGGGCAATTGCATATTTCACCCTCCCAAATTTTTTAAATCCATATTTACCAAACTCATAAATTCAATTACATATTTCTCTCTTAGTTATAGAAATGGCAAATTTCCATTTTAATTTATTTTAATTAAAAGTAGTTTATACAATGACTATTTCACCCTTAATTTGTTGTGTTTTCAACCAAAACCTACCCCCCCCCCCCCCCCCCTCTAGGAAAATGCTAAACTCCCAAAAATCTAATTCTCAAAAGCTAAACCAAACCCAAAAACTAAACCCGAAGGCTAAACCGAGAATTTTTTTATTATTATTATTATTTTTTATAATGAGGGATGCTAGATAAACATTTTGTTTATTTTTTTTAGCTTTTTTTTATTTTGCGTTTTTTTGGTTTTATGATTTTTTATTTAATTTTTTTAATTTTCTTTTGAAGGGGTTTTTTTAGTGGAGTCTCTTAAGATATAAAAGGGCAATTTTATCAATATTAAAATTTCATAAATGATGGAAAAATATGCAATTGAATTTATGGGTTGGGTAAATATGCATTTAAATAGGTAGGGAGGGAGAAAAATGCAATTGATCATATTAAAACACACTTTTATAATTTTTTACATCATATGTTAAACTAGTATTAAGACTCTCGTGTTGCGGCGGGAGTAAACCGGTAAAATATAATCCATTTGACCAAGTTACGATCTTTACCAATTCAAGCCATCCAAATAGAAACTAAAGAGGCTCAGATAAGCGAAAGGTAGATGTAAAAATGTTGAAGTACGCACGCCCATTTTTAAATAACAGTTACAATAAAGTTTAAAGAAAAGAAACTAAAAATTAAGGATCTAAATAGTAATTCTAACAAAGAAGAAAGACTAAAATAATTATAATAAAATGCATGGGTAAATAATGAAAATAAGAAAAAGAAAACCTTATTAAAAGGGGAGAATAATGATAACACTTATTTTTATTTTTTATTGGTGATTTCTAAATATTTCAAAATTTTAATATGGTTGAATGGTGGTTAAAATATGATGTAAAAAAAGACGGTATTAAGAAATCAAGTTTTAGTTCTTAGTATTTTATATGAATTAATATAGGTATATTGGTTTTTAATGATCCCAACTATTGACTTTTGGTCACTGCTGGTCCCAACTAATGAATTGGCTACTAATGGTCCCAACTTTTAAAGTATTTGTTTCTAACGGTCCGCGACTAACAGAATCCTAACGTCGTTAGTTTCAGGTCGCCGGAAAAACGGTTTTGGCCGGAAAACTCAACATTTTCGTCCAAAACATCTTGGTAACTTGGTATCGGACCTTTAAATACATTTTCTAGTAAAAGCCCCAATTATTGATGTAACACCCCCGTTTAAGCGGAATACGCCCGAGTGTGACGTACAGATTGTTCAAACACACGTGACACTAGTTTGTGACAATAATAACATTAATTCATTAATAAGCCATGTAACACAAGTTCAAATAAGAATACAACTTGAAATCAAATCATAATCAAAACAAATGTCTCGTTTATTAAATAACCTAGGTAATCTAGGTGTCTTCATACTTCATCCTCTAATCACCGTACATGTAACATATGTATAAAATAAAGTCAGCTATAAATAGCCGGTGAGTTTCCACAGTTTTAAATACATACATAAAAACCGTACAACTCATGGACGAGTAAGTAAATCCTTTCCAGTTGGTAACAACCAACATACTTGGGTAATCGTGCAAGTAAGGTCATTTCCAATTGGTAACAACCAACGTACTTGGATAATGAGACCCTTTTCCACTCGATACAAATAGACCGGAGTGCAAAGGGGAGCGTATGATCATACTTAATGAGGCTTCCCAACGTGCAAGTAATATTCGTGCAAGTAATACAAGTAACACACAAGTCCATATAGGAATTGTAGTTTTGTAATAGAAGAAATCAATACTTGAATTTTAATAAGGATACATATGCTACCCCAAAACAATAAAACATAAAAAGGGGTGGTGAAAAAACTCACATTGAAATTGAAGATCAACTTGAAATAAAAAGTGAAAGCGAGTTAACGAAACCGAAGCAAATGAACTTCACAAACAATAATTAAAACAAAAACAAAATCTAACTAACGGGATTATAAAGTTAAACAATTTGGTTTTAGGAATTTTGCATTATTTTAACATATATTTTATTATGTTAAGGCATGGATTATTTTAATATTATTTTTTAACACTAATATGCGAGTTACAATATTAAAAAGTACGGATCTTAAATGGACAATTTTATCTCGAACAACTATTTATATTAACGAATTAAAGCTAGCAAATTATAATTCTAACGGGTTAAAGTTTAACGAATTATAAAACTAACTTAACGGATTACGGTTAACGAATGAAGTTATATTAACGGGTTAACAATTTATTAATATTTTAATATTATCTTAATTACAAGATTAATACTAAGTTTGAATATTATAACGTTTAAGGAATTTTGGTGTTAACGGTATATTTTATTTTGAAAAAGGAAGTGTTAACGAATTATAAAGTTTACGAACGATAACTAAATATATAAATGCTAAACGAGTTTAAAACGAACTTGACGGGTTTGAAAGTTTGGTTCTTAAGTAAAATTGATAAATATAAATTTATAATTGATTTTTAAGTGATTAAAATAATTTTATTTGATTTTAAATGATTTATAAAAATATATATTTTTTATAATAATTACTAAAATGGTTACAAAAAAGAAATAAATAAACTGTTGCAGTAACCTGGGTTCAAACCCGGGTCCTCATGGTCAAATCCATATGAATTAACCAATTGGACTAGTATGATTGTTATTTAAAAAAATGAAAAATAATTTATTTAAACTATCTTTCATGTTCATCTTCCTCCTATAACCCTAGAATTCATTTTCACAAATGGTTCCATGTTTGCTCTAATTAGATTAGGGGTTTTGTTATTTGGCTTTAAACGATCAAAATGCATATAAACACTACCTGTAAATGTTTCAGATTGAGGTGAATGAAGCTTGGCCGGAATCGGACTTGGACGAATCACTTCGAGCGATTTAGAGTGTTTTTATGTTAACTTGATGATTGATGCGGGCTTAGATGGAGATTTTCGGCCTTTTTATACTGCTAATTGGAGCGTAAAAGCTTTAATTGTTCGTTATTGGGTTTTAAAGAAATTCCAGCAATTACGGAGTCATCACGCTAATTACGGGTCATGATAACGAGTTTTTATTGTTGATTAACATTTCTCCGTTATTGACTAAGACCATTACCTGATTTAATTGAGTTAATTGCGAGTTTTTAGTTCGTTTTAAGGGTTCGCCGGAAAAAATCGCCAGTCGGAATCCTTGCTGCCGGAAAAGCGTGGGCATCGGGCTGGGTGGTTTGGGAATTGGGATGAAAGACTTTTATTATAATATTAATTTTAATTTAAATTAATGTTACACATTTCATCCTTCAAGTTTCTTATATCTTTCAAGTTATATTATAATAAACTTATAATATATAATTACAAATGAAAATAAAGTTGGAAATGTAAAAGTTAGAAAAGTTGGAAATGTAAAAGTTAGAAAAGTTATAAAGTCTTGGTATTATCATATTATACCCGAATAGTTCGCAAGTCCATTAGATTTAATAAAACTCTAAACTCGAGGTTTCGATAATCGATCAAAATGAAAATAAAGCGAACGAACAATAACTTAAATCCTTGTAAATGTTATCTTAACGATGAATGTCAACACGAATAAAATGAAACGATGAAACGTGTCGATTTATGTAACACCCTGGCTATAGCGGAAACGCCCGAGTGTGACGTACAGATTGTTACACACGTGACACTATTTTGTGACCATAATAACATTAATTCATTGAAGCATCATGTAACACAAGTTCAAATAAGAATACAAATTGAAATCAAATCATAATAAAACAAATGTCTATTTTATTAAATAACCTAAGTATTCTAAGCGTCTTCTAGTCTTTCATCCTCTAATCACGGTACCTGTAACATATGTATAAAATACGGTCAGCTATAAATATAGCTGGTGAGACTTTCACAGTTTGATACATATAATATAAAAACCATACAATTCCATGAAAACTTGTAAAAAGCGCAAGTAAGGGTTCTTTACACTCAATGCAATGGACCTGAGTGTAAAAACAAACGAAGGTCCTTTCTAGTTGGAGCTACCAACGTACTTGGGTATGAGGTCCCTTTTCCACTCGATACAAATGGACCTGAATGCAAAGGGGGGCGTATGATCATACTTATTGAGGCAACCACTTGAATCCATGTAAGCAAATAAGCATACAAGTCCATGATAAGAATTGTAGTTTGTAAGCAATCGAAATAATAATACTTGAATTTTATAAAGGATACATATGTCACCCCAAAACATTAAAACATTTAAAAAGGGGTTGTGAAAACTCACCTCGAAAGTGAAGATAAACATTGCAATGAAAGCCAAAAGCATGATAACGAAATCGAAGCAATCAAAAGTGCGTTAAAGAACTCAAAACATTTGAACTTCTCGAACAATAAATAAAATAAATACAAATATTTAAGGATTAACTAACGGGATTATACGGGTTAATTATTTAGCTTAAAAGATGTTGCGCTATATATTTTGTTATCTTATTGCGTGGATTATTTTAATATTCTAGGTTCAACACCAACGTGAGAGTTGCGATATTACGTTGTACGATTTTAAATGAGAATTTATATCGAACAATAATAACTAAGTTATTTAATTAAAGTTAATGAATTAAAAAGATAACGAGTTTTTAAGTTAACGAAATAAAGTTTAACGAATTATGAATTTACATTACCGAATCAAGATTTAATGGTTTAAAGTTAACGAATTAAAGTTCAACGAACGAATTAAAATTAAGAAATTAAAGTTGACAAGTTAACGTTAACGAAACATGATATAAACTAATTTTAAATGATTTAACAAAATATCTTGTTCACATATTATTTAATTAATAATTTATTATTAATATGTAAACTTTAATATTTATGGAATATGGATTTTAAGGTACAGGTTTTATCTTGAAAACGATTACGTAGGTGTGTTATAAAGATTAATGAATGATATAATAATATTATATTAACATGTTTAAAGTTAACGAACGGTTTTAATGGGTTAAGTTAACGGACTAAAAAATTAGTTTTTAATGAGTGTGGTGGTTGGGTTTTGGTTGAAAGTGATAAATAAAAATTTGTATAAAAATTTGTTTTAAGTTAAAGGTAATTATCTTTGATTTATTATGATTTTTAAAACAATTTATTTTAATTAATTCTATTTAGTAAAAGCTGTAAAAATAATAAAACAAGTGCATGACCCGGGTTTCAAACTCAGGTCCTTTTGTTCATAGTTACGCATACTAACCAGCTGAACTACTAGATCCATTTTGTTTACAGATGGAAAAAATCAATATAAATATATTAGTTCAAGTCATCTTCTTCCTACATAAACCCTAGGTTTGCAATTCGTTTAATCTGTTCCTTGTTTGCTTAGACTATGTTAGGGGTTTTAATTGTCGGCCAAAACTAAATGAAAACAATATAAAGATTACCCGTGAGGATGTCGTTTTGATGGAGAACACAAACTCGCCGGAAAACGAACTTTGACGGATGGATTATAAGCTTTAGAGAGTATTTCAGTGGGTAAAGATGGTGTGAGCAAGTTTAGATGAACAATAGGGTCCTGTTTATACTTATAATTGACGCATTTACGTTTAATGATTGTTATTAAACCATTAAACGTAAACGCGTCAATTAGGCTATTAAAATACAATTAATTAGTTGATTAACGATTAATATTGAAAGTTAAAGTTGTTGAGCTAATTTAACGGGTCAAAGGAACGAAGATTGAGTGGTTTGGAGATGGCCGGAAATTCCGCCGGATTCTCGGCCGGCAAACCGTGGGGAAAGGGGGCTGGTGGGTTGGGTGAATTATTATTATATTATATAATTTAAATACATTTACAAGATTAGCCCCTGCAGTTTCTAGTTCTTTTCGAAACAAAAATAAAGTATAAATTACAAATTGGTCTCTTAACTTTGAGATGCATAAAGACTAGAAAATTTAAAATGAAATTTTACGAATTCGATCCTGAACTTTGAAACGCGATAAAAGGTGGAGTAAATATTTAATACTTGGATAACTTTTATGTTATACTCGCTTTTGTAAATTATTTAACTTTAATAAATACTTTAATCCCAGAGTTTCGTTTGTTGATCGAGAACAATATAAAATGAACGAACAAACATAACGTAAATCGTCAGAAATGTTATACAATGATAAACAACGAGCAAGGATGCATTGAAACGATAAACTGGGTTGGTTTAACGAATAAACATTGACGAACGCCAAAAGAAACTTGAGAATTTAATAATAATACACACACACACATACACACGCACATACTTATAAACAAAAACGAAAATTCGAAATGGGTCAAGTTTTCGAAAAAAAAGGTAACGAATGTTACAGTTTAATGAATACAAATCCAAATACAAATGAAATTAACGAATGACACATAAAATACATGCAACGAAACTTGATACATACATACATACATACATACATATATATACATACATATATATATATTAATAAACAAAACCGAAAATTTAAAATGAGCTGTGTGACATTCGTCAATTTCGGGTCTTGTTTGTATACGTTTTGTATTTGTTTATTATGTAAACCGACCCGATTTGTAAACCGAAGCTTATGTTATAATCAAAATGATGGATTTATGTTACAATATTGTTTCACACTTGTTGGGTCTTGAAAACATCCTATTTTTATGTGTATTTTTATTTATTTATTTATTATTTATTTATTTATTTATTGTTTTGTTGTTTTGTGTTTTTGTCTTGATCAATTTTGCATGAAAACTCTTGTGTCTCACACCCATATTTGACCACCAACATTACCCTATATATACACCACCTTTCCTCTTCATTTTCCCTTGCTACAACTCAAAAAAAAAAAAACTCTCTCAAACATCAAAGATTCAAGGTTATCTTCTTAAGTGTTCTTGAAGGATTTTGGTCTTTCATCTTAATTAGTTTATGTAGCCTTATTAATACTTGTTTATGGTTGTGCAACATATATATAATATACACCCCTTGTTTACCTTTGGTAGTTACTTCTCCGATTCCGGTCGGTGAGGTTTCGGACTTCATAAGGCAAGGCTTCATGGAGGACTTCGTGTCCTTGATATATATACATCTATATAACTTGTTCATACATATTAATCTTGCTTATTTTAGTTTGTTGGTCATGTTTACAAGTTCCATGGTTATGGGTTTTTAAAAGTCTATGCTTCGGTTTAACCGTAAATAGCTCTAAACCGTAAACCGAACTTTGTTACTAGTTTTGTTTGTTTAAACATACTTAGTGTTAGATCTAAGTTTCTAAAATCATTTTTACAAATTCTATGGTTATGGGTTTGTAGAATCTTACCTCGGTCTTAACCCGAAACACGATCCGAACCGAAAACCGAACTTTTGTTTAAAGACTTTATTGTTAACTTTTGGTATTTTTTTATTTGTACATTATTATACAAGTTATTTAGTGTTTGGACATGTGGAAACCATCTATGAACTTGTTGTATGATGGAAATCGAACCAAACCGATTCTTGCTCGCTTAAGACACACAAGTGTGTTTTTTTAGCCATCAAAACTTGTATATTTCTTTAAAAATAGTTACAAATTGATTTTTAAATATTTTCTTAAGTACTTGGAAATGTTGGATCCAACTTGATCTCATAACAAAGTTTGGACCGACAAAACCGAACACTCGCTTAACGTGCGTTGTTAGTTCTAAAACAATGGAACTACATACTTGGTTAAGTCTTATTAAATTTTATTGAGTTATCTCATAACATTCAATATTTTGGAAAGTTGACTTTAGGTTTGACCAATTATCAAGACCCAAACCGACAACCCGAACACTCGATAAAAAAAACCCGTTTTAGTATCTTTATTCCAAAGGGATTTGCATTCTTGCATTTTACCCACCTTATTACTTAACATAGGTTGAGTAAATATTAAGGTTAGATACTTTAACCCGGTTTCGAGCAAACTTACATTTTTAAAGGGTTATTATTATAAATTCTTAAATAGTCACATTTTAAACCTTGAACTTTAATTATTTACATTTCTCAACATTTATTTTGTTTAAAGACCTTCAAGACAACCTTTCTAAATTCAAGACTTCTTTTCTTTTTAGGCATTGTGCGTTAAACTCGTCGTTCCGACAAATCTCCATATTATCATCTTTCAAGTTTACCACTTGAAGGTGAGTATTTCATACCCCATTTTCCATCTTTTACTTTGGGGGTGACATTTCATACTTATTCAACAAAATGCTTTATATTTAAATCTTAAACCACAGACGTAGTTGTATACTTTACCTAAATAATTGCTCGATTTGGTGTTCTATGCTTATATGCCTATGTGTTTATCGCTTTTGGTTGGTGGAACTATAAAATCCTAGACTATTTGGCATCCCCTTATAGCAAGGTGTCGTTAACGTAATGCAATTAACGATAACTATAAAATCCTAGACTATTTGGCATCCCCTTATAGCTAGGTGTCGCTAATGTGTTTAGCGATATCTATTTAAATTACCACTTTTATTTATCGTTTCGTATGCAAGTTTTGTGGCTATCTTTATTATATACTAATATGATCAAACTTATGAATTGCTCACCGACCTTTGTGTTGACAAACTTTATTTTATGAAATGTTACAGGTTTGCATCTTGGTTGATTTATGATTGTGAAGAAAACGACATCAAAGACCTTAGGATATTAGTAAAAATGAACAATATCAATTTGCCATATTTTGTGAAATCTTGTTTATGGTTATTTTATGGATAATTGTTATGTGACATTTTCGATGTTGTGAAATGAAATGAGTTTATTAAATACTGTCACTTTAATTAGTGTCATGTGCTTATGGACAATCGTTACACCTCGGCATGTTCCGCCGCCTTTGGTCGGGGTGTGACAAGCTGGGTTTTCGGGTTTGAAAAGTAACGAATGTTACAATTGAGTTCGCCGAAAACCTTAGAACCATCATCAGAATCGGTTGATGGTGCTCAAGTGGTGGTAGTTGGTTAGCGGTGAGTCAATTGGCGGTGGTTGCGGTGTTCAGGTGGTGTTTTCCGGCAACAAATTTGAATTTTCCGGCCAAAAACGTTTTCCCAACGACCTGAAACTAACGACATTAGGATTCTATTAGTCGCGAACCATTATGAACAAATACTTTAAAAGTTAGGACCATCAGTAGCCAATTCATTAGTTAGGACCAGCAGTGACCAAAATACAATAGTTGAGACCATTAAAAACCAATATACCATTAATATATTATAACTCCAACCTAAGTTAACTATGCTAAAAGAAATATTTAAAAAAAACTTTACAAGTTAATTTAATTAGCATTTATCAATTACATAAAAAAAATGTTAATCGGGTTGTCAAAAATAAAATTTTAAAAGTTGATTGAATTGAATGTATAACTATCACATAAAAGTTTACGGAATAAAAAAAAACTTATTTTAACGATTAGGGTATGCGTAGTGGGTTGATAAATGATAAGTGGGAGGTATTTGGGCAAATTTGGGCTACAACACCATCCACTATGATACAAAAGGGCGACCGGGGGGGGGGGGGGGTTACAACACCACTACACCGCTAAATAAAAATCGCCATTCTGCTGATGTGGCGTCACGTGTCAAAAGTCCTTCCCATTTTGTAGCTCCCCACTACACACAATTTGTGTAATATACGGACAGTTCAACCTGTGCAATACACGAGTGTTTTAAAGACGTAAGTTTTATTTCTAAGTACATAATATTAAATTTATTCAACCCGTATGGCCGTATGATACCAAATACTTTTACGTAGTGCTTGATGAACATGAATTGAGAAAACCCATAATTGACCTTGGTTAACGTAAGCAAACTTATATTTTTACATTTAAATTTATAAAGCATTCTCAATTGGTTCTTCAAATTTATGTGAATGTATTCTTTATTTTTTAAGTATGGTTTTGAGTGATTATGAGTAGATGAGAGAGAAAACAATTTACTGTTCTTAGTTAAATTTAGAGAAATACTGTTCATATTCTAAAATTTTTTAATATTTTTTTAAAGTGGTTGTGAGTGGAGGAAAAAGAAAATGTAAAGATAAAGATATAAAAAGTATTATTTAATTGGTAAGAAGTGAAAAAATGCAGTGATTTTTAGTGTAATTTTAGAGATGGAAATGGAAAATGGATTGGGAATGCTCGAGCATTTCTCAGCAGCTCCTCTAAAAAATTGTGAGAGAAATCTCTAAAATTTTTTAAAGGATTGTAAGTGGTTGTGAGTGGATGAGAGAGAAAATTTTAAAGACTAGTAGGTTTCATATTATGTCAATTCGAACTTGCTCGATATGTTCAATCGCGACCTTATAATGCAATCGCATTCTCTGGTCCAATTGTCGTTTTTGTTTCTGTATTCCTGATTTATCCACTAGGTCAGTCTGGTTGGTTTTTTGCGCCTAGTTTTGGTGTAGCAGCTATATTTCGGAGTAAATTTAGAGGAACACTGTTCACATCTATTTATTTTTTAATATATTTGAAAATGGTCGTGAGGGAGAAGATAGAAACGATAATGATAAAAAGTGTAAAAAAATATTATTTAATTGTATTGAGAGAGAAAATGTATTGTTTTTTTAGTGTAATTATAGATATAGAGATAGAGAAGCTACCGGAAATGCTCACCAAATTATGCGAGTAGAGTTTTTATTATTTAGGGAGTAGTTTGGGTGTTGTGAGTAGAAAAGAGAGAAAATGCAGTGATTTTTCTGTATATTTGAAAAGTTCCTGTAGTGCCCTATAAATTTTTTAATATTAAAGGAGAGAGAAAATGCAATGATAGATGTATAAAAAATATTATTTAATTTAAAGAAAAGAGAAAATGTAGTGCTTTTTAGTGTAATTTATAGATTTAAAGATAGGGGATAGGATGTGATGTTTTGTCCTATATCAATATATATCATATAATTATACTAAATACCACTGTATTTTCCTTCTCTTGTTTAAATAAATAATATTTTTATACATTTATTATCATATTTTCTCTCTCTTTCACTCGCAACTACTTGATAAAAAAATTAAAAAATTATATAGAATCTACACTAAAACCTCAAATTTAACTTTCCCATATAAATTTTCTCTCTCCTCTATTCACAACTACTCATAACTATACAATATAATTTGCAAATACCCTCCACATAATTTTAGAAAACGGATTGAGAATACTCTAACCTCTATTTATTTAGTTCAAATAGTCTATTCATTTTGGTTATCAAAAATGTGTAGCATTTAATGTAGTCATTTAGGGTCTTAAACTTTTTTGAACTATTACCGAAAATCACATACGACGAACCTTGGGACAACATTAAAGTTGTTGCAATGTTACTAGAGGTCACAATTTGAGTTATAGAAACAATTTATTGCAGAAATGTTAAGGCGCGTACATCCGATCCGAGTTGATCAGACTGTACGCATTCGAGAGTCTCGTATGATTGAGTTGCTCTTTTAATGAAAATCAAAAGCACATCCGATTTTATTTGCATCAAATATCGAATGTTATCTTTTCTTTAATTTCTTGACTATTCAATGACTTTTAATAGCAAGTTTAAGAAACAGTTAACATCTATGGTAATAACTTATAAGAGTATAAACAAAACCATAAAATAAATACGTAACAACATATAATAATATATTGTATACTCGAGTATTAACATTCTGATGTGCTAAAAGTAGTTATTAATTTATTAATTAAATAAACGCTAATCTAGACACTAAGTAATAATTCTAAACTCTTAACTTAACTAAAACTACTAACCGACAAGTGAACCGGTTGACTACAGTACAGCTAAGTAAGTCCGGATATCGAACCCACGAGACTCTTTTAATTACGTAAACTAGCTAATTAGACTCAAATAACTGACACGACTATTTATATTATGTTGGGGGGTTTTTCTAATAACTACTATTAAACTAATATTAAATTAATCACTAAGACTTAAAGACGACTTAAACCTAGACTTAATTTAAATGATGACAAACAACCACCTAGACTAGAATCCCTAATGTATCAATTATCAAATAGTTGGAAAATGCTAAGTTATGGAACTGGGATCTTAAATTATTCACTTAAAGAAAACCCGAACAGGACCCCTGACCCTTCTCAAGAAGACACCTATGGATCTCTATTAAGCTCTTAAAAACACCAGTTTAATTAGAATCGCTTACGGTCACTAATTATTTTATGACAAGTACCTCTATAAGAAATCCTACCTTACAGCGCGGAAATCAAAGGTAGTTTAAAGATTTCGCTCGACTAGATAAACAAAGCTGAAAAATCAAACATAGACAGATTCCTTACGAAGAACTAAATCTAGCAATCTTAAACAACCAAGACTTATCATATAATCTATCACCTCTCAGCTATTTAGATTAGCAGCACACTTAGGTCTATTTGATTTATTAATGTTGTTGCTATGGCTTTATTGCAAATCAACCATAAACTAGTCAAAAACACACAGTAGATGACATAACAGAATCCTATTATATGACATACAATCACCAAGGAAACTGTGAAACAATAAAACTCATCAAACAATCCTAAGCACACATATGCATTGAAGGAATAACAATAAACCTCTTACTTAATCATAAACCATAAACAAAAGCAAAATCCAAACTAAAATCCAACGTCAACAAAAGTTCATCATAAACCTAGGTGGTCTAAGGGTTTGGCCAACAACCATACTCAAGAACAAAACAAATAAATAAGGTTCAAATAATAAATTCATGACGAAAATAATAAATTCAAACCAAATAATAAGAATGTTTGGATGAGTAGGTGTTAAACCCGGACGCTATCTGCTCGGACCAAAGGCTTGCTATCTCTTTTCTTCTCTCTTTGCGTCTTGCCTTTCGTTCCAGTCTATTCCCAGCCGCCACCACTTAATTTTTTTTCTCCAATCATATATTCGGCCTCCTTTAATAATGTTGTTATATGTTATGATTTTTCTTGTGGGCCAAGTACAAATCCATTCACGTTTTTCTTCGGCCCTACATAGAACACCAATTGAGTTAATAGGCATCATAGAACATAAATCAATGCAAATCAATCACTAATATATGTGGTGTAGCATATTGACTTCACGTGACATATTTTTAGTAAATATACTACATATTATATTTTAGTAAATAACTTATAAATAAATCATATGTATGAGAAAATAATAATAACAATAAATACACGAAGCTTGTTTTAAGTTTTACTTGTCAGTTTCAAGTTTTGTATAAATATCGTATTTTAGCTTGTTGTCTCTTGAACTCAGAATAATCCAAATGTGAACCAAATGAGAATAATATTTAATAAAAACCTGGCTCAAAAGTCTTAAAAGTGTAGGAAATACTTATATAATAATATGTATAATTTAGACCACATCACATCCCTTTCTCTATCTTTAAATCCAAAATTATATTAAAAACACTATATTTTCGCTATCATTTTCAATTATATAATATTGTTTTATACTTTTATCATTATATTTTCTTTCTCATTCACACTCATAACTACTTTCAACAAACATTCAAATATTATAGAGGATAAACAGTAACTTTTCAAATTTATAGAAAAATCACTGCATTTCTCTCTCCTCCATTTACAACACTAAACTACTCTCTATATTATAAAAACACAACTCACTGAATATGGTGGACAGAATATGAATGCTCTTATTGCTGTTACAAGTAACACACACTGTATAAAGTGGAATTGGAATGATTCTGACTATACAGGGGAATGATATTTTGAAAATTTGATGAGTCATAAGAACTTTATATATACCACACAATCATTTAAATGGATATAGAATACGTGGCTGAGATTAAATCTGATTAAAAAAAGAATTAGAAGAAAAAATAAAGATGTGCGATAATTACACTAGTGTAAACGTTAGTGACACTTATGTAAAAAGTCGATTCGATATGTAAAAAAATATTGTAATTTTTTTACCTACATATAACCTACATATTACATATATGTAAAAAATATTCAAAATTTTTTTTGTTAAACTGAGTTTTTTTGAGTTTTTAAAACTCAAAGTGGTTCTAAATTTTTTTTTTATATATAACTGCTTTTGTCACCAGTAACATTTCTACCATTAAATTGTGGTTTAACGTCGTTAAGGTGTGTAAAATGATGTCACTACTTACGTGTTTAAGACTCAAGCGCCATGAGACTGTATATAGTAGATGGAGCCGCCCTATGAGGGTGTTTTGAGTTATGTGATGCCACGTCATCATAGAGGGTTTTTTTTTTTTGACAAAAATAGTGTAGTGGATGAAGTCCCTACTAATCATTATCTCATTATTATTATTTATTAAATATGATACAAATAAACCAACCCACCAATCAAAAATAAGTTTCTTCCCACCATCCGACGCTTTGTGGGAAATGCTCCCCCCTCCAAAACGTTCAAAGCGTCTCGGGGATGGTGTTCCCCGATACTTTGGAGCTTTTTAAGAGCCCAAAGCGCCCTACTACGAAGGGTCTAATAGACAATCGTGCAGATGTAGCAATAAGATTAGTTGGTGTTTTTTTTATCTATTTAATAAAAGTATTTAATTTGAAATGCAATTATTTTTTTTAAACTATTATCTATCTGTCAATAATAATTTATATAGTAATTAACTAATCACACTTTAAATTATCATTTTTATTAACAGCAATTCAACTCAAACCTAAAAGTAAAAAAATCAAATAAATGTATTTTTTTATATAAATGAATAAAAACAGTACATTAATTATTTGAATTTGATCTGAAATATTCGAGCTCTTCTGGTTCAAAAACAATAAAACAAATTTAATTACAAGACCAAAATCTGAACTTATGTCCGTGGGCTAATTAAAAAATTGGAAATCACAGTTGGTTTTGTCAAATCCAGTTTGAACTTTAACCTTCACAACCCCACCACCCTATTTGTTTTAAAAGCAGCGTACCCACTACTCAAACCACATTAGGCTGAGGGGTGTGGGGCTTCAACGGGGGCGCTAGAGCCCCTCCGCTCACGCCCCCAGGCGCTAACACCACACCACCGGGGCGCTAGCGGGGGCGCTAACGGGGCGCTAGCGTGAAAAACAATGCAGGCGTGAGCCGGTTAGCGACTGAAGAGAGAGAGAAACTTGCATTGGGTTTAGAAAAAGAGCCGTTAGGCTCTTAAATATTAAAAAAAAAAATATTTTCTTAAACTATAAATATATACCTTTATAAAATATACTTCATTTCACAATTATACACCTTTCCTCCTAAAATCCTCTCAAAACTAACACAAAAAAAATGTCGTGGTACTCGTCTGATTCCAACTCCTCCGAAGAGGATGATTTGCTTCTTCATGTAGGGGGAGTTTTGACCGCAACCGTGGTGGATCTCTTGCAAAATCAAGCCCATCAACCTCGAGTCCCGAGAGTTAGAGCACCACCTCGTGATCGTGATCGATCGGGTGCTAACGATACTTTGATTAGGCATTATTTTAGCCCTCAACCGGTATACGAGGAGTCGGATTTTCGAACTCGTTTCCGAATGAGCAGACAATTGTTCATGCGTATAGCAAGTGATTTAGAGGCACGGTATCCCTTTTTTCAACAAAGGGAGGATGCTAGGGGTCTCCCCGGTTTTACCTCTCTTCAAAAATGCACGGCTGCTATCCGTCAATTAGCGTACGGCATCTCGTCGGACGCTTTGGATGAGTATTTACAGATGTCGAAAAGGGTTGCACGTGAATCCCTTCATTTTTTCTGCCAAGGTAAAAAACATTAATTTTAGTTTTTATTAAATATTTATTACATCTTTTAATATATATTATATGTTTATAGATTATTTTATATACGTAGGAGTCATATCGATTTACTCTCGGAGATATCTGCGTAAACCTACAATGTATGACATCCAACGCATATATGAGGTGCACGCAGAAAAACATGGTTTTCCTGGGATGCTAGGTAGCATCGATTGTACGCATGTTGGATGGGCTATGTGTCCAACGGCCTGGCGAGGTCAGTTCCACCGTGGTGATCATGAAGGGCCGACCCTTATACTTGAGGCGGCGGTGTCACAGGATCTTTGGTTTTGGCATGCTTTTTTTGGTGTTGCTGGGTCAAATAACGACCTTAATGTTATCGATCAGTCACATTTGATCAACGACCTTGTCGACGGGGTTGAACCACCTCAATCTTTTGTTGCAAATGGAGAACTCTTCAAGTACGGGTACTATCTGGTCGATGGTATTTACAACGAATGGGCTTTGTTAGTTCAAGCTTTTACTGATCCAATCGCCGATAAACGGAAGTATTTTACGAAGAAGCAAGAGTCTGCTAGAAAAGATATTGAAAGAGCTTTTGGAGTTCTGAAAAAACAATATTATGTGCTGGCGAACCCGATACGTTATTGGACTCGGGAGAGGATAATGGACGTCGTCTACACGTGTCTGATCCTACACAACATGACGTTAGAAGACGAGGGCAAAGCTATCTGCCAAAACTACCAAGGTGACATTCCGCCACAACCGTCCACAATCAGTGATCAACAAAGACTTCATAACATAGCAAATATCAAGAGCCGTGAGATACACGGGAATCTTCGACATGAGTTGGTTGAACATTTGTGGGCGAGGCGACCCGATGATCTTGTATTAGATTAATGTTATTATTAAGTATTATTGTTTGTTTAATTTTTAGTATGTTTTTTTTTGTAATTTGAATTTTAGATATTAATGTGTTTTTTTTATTAATGTGTGTTTTTTTAATAATTTATGAGTTTTTTTAATAATACATTGTTTGAATATATTTATAAAAAAATAAAAAAAAAATTTTCGCTGGAGCCCCTCCACACCAGGGGCCAGGGCTCCAACGGGGGCTCCAACAACCCCCTTATCAAGTTTCTCTCTCTGCCACACGTCATAATATTATTGGTTGGAGCCCCACTAAAGCCCCATTAAAGCCCCCCACACCCCTCAGCCTTACATCATTGGGGCTTTAAATTTGAATCCTCTTTATTATAGCACACACACATTTGAACCTCTTTGACTCATGTCTCAACAACAACAACAAACCAGCAGTACCATGAATCTAATCATGATTTGGTTTTTTTCAGCTGTTTCCATTTCAACAACCCTTTTCAGCACTTGTTCTTTTGCTCTCACTCAAGATGGTAACATTCTTCTAACAAAAAGATTGTTCTTTTGACACTTTTTTGTATTAATAATATTGAATCTTTATTGTTTCTTTAAGGGCTAACTTTGCTGGAGCTGAAACAAAGTTTGAATGACACCAAGAATGTTTTGAGCAATTGGGTGGATAATGATGAAACCCCTTGTCAATGGACTGGTATCACTTGCTACCCGAGTGACCAAAGAGTTTTAGCAATGTAAATCTATGACTTCTTGTTTCAAGTTTTTAACTTTTTTACTGCATATTTCAAGAAATATGAAAAGAGTAACAAAACCCTAATTTCAAGATTCTTTGTTCTTGCTAAAAGTTGTAAACTTTGATTTAAGTTTGGGGATTTTGCAGAAACTTGCCTTACATGGAGCTTGAAGGGTTTATATCTCCAAGCATTGGTGAACTCAGTAGATTACAGAGACTGTAAGTGTATTTTTGCATCTTTATTAGCTGCAATGATATAAGTGTGTTTTTGTCATTTGAAATAATGGTGTTCTTGTTTATTATCAGGGCACTTCACCAGAATAGATTACATGGTATAATTCCTAATGATATAAGTAAATGTGTTGAACTCAGAGCTGTGTAAGTCAAAGTGTGAAATCTGTATCTTGGTTATCAGCAATGTACAACGATTATTGCACATTTTACTGATATGCAATGCGGTGCAATGTGCTGGATCTTGTGTAGGTACTTGAGGGCTAATTTTCTTCAAGGCGGCATACCTTCAAATATAGGAAATCTTTCTCTTCTTAGTATACTGTAAGTTAGTTTCATTTTTTTAGATTGTGCATTCTTTTCATAATCGAAGTAACGTATTGCTGACTGAAATTTAAGAATTATATAAGTGGAAAATTCATTTATGTATAAATGTGGTTCGCCTACTAGGGTTTTGCCCATATGCAATTACAATTGATTTAGTGAAAGTCAAATAATGTGTTTATGTTATATGTTATACTTTCACCCATGACTCAAAACCGAAGAATATCAATAAAGATTTGTTTCTTCTGTAATTTGTATCCATAATTTCTCTCATTATTCAGGGATTTGTCAAGCAATACTTTGAGGGGAGCAATACCTTCATCTCTTGGTCATCTCATTCGTCTTCAATCCTTGTAAGTTAATTTGATAATCACATTGCTCTAAATTTGAAAAAAAAGAAACATTAATAATCACATTTACTTTCAGGAACTTATCCGCAAATTTTTTTTCGGGTGAAATTCCAAATTTTGGAGCACTAAGCAAGTTTGGAAACAACTCGTAAGCTCACTACTTTATATGACTTTAAAATACTATGTAGATGCATTTAGTCTTAAGTTGCCATCAACCATGTTATTTTATATTCTAGTATTATTCATAGCTTATTTACCTTTTTCAAAGATACTAATTTGAAATATGGGTCACTACTTGTAGGTTTATTGGTAATTTAGACCTTTGTGGCCAGCAAATTCACAAACCGTGCAAAACGTCATTGGGATTTCCTGCTGTCTTACCACATGCAGAAAGTGATGAAGCAGCAGGCAAGTTATTAATATGAAAAACGACTTTTTGTCCATTTAGCAATTAAATATAATAAAATTACTAGTGGGCAGAATCAGTCTTAACCGTTTATGATTTGTTTTAACTGTTACAGTGTCTAAAAGTTCGTCTCATTCAGTAAAAGGAGTATTTATCGGTGTTGTGGTCGCGTTGTGTGTAGCACTTGTGTTCTTTGTATCCTTGTTGGCTTGGTTGCTTACAAAGAAATCACGGGCTGCAAAACGATACATGGTTGTCAAGAAACAATTTCATCAGGAAACAAGTAAGGAAAGAAAAAAAAAGCTCACATTTTTAACTGTTTTAGTAAAGTTTATTAATTTATTAACTGATTTTATGTTACTTGCTGAGAAAAACCTTAGAGAAAAAACAAGATCTAAACATGAGGCTTGAGGAAAAAAAAAGTAAGGAAAGAATTTCATCAGGAAACAATTTCATCAGGAAACAAGTAAGGAAAGAAAAAAAAAGCTCACATTTTTAACTGTTTTAGTAAAGTTTATTAGTTTATTAGTTTATTAAAAGTTCGTCTCATATTGTGTTACTTGCTGAGAAAAAACAAGATCTAAACATGAGGCTTGAGGAGTGGCGAACAACCTTAGAGACAAAAGGTTTAAAGATTAGCCGATCTAAGACGGAGTACCTACACTGTGATTTTGGTGAGATAAACGACAGTGAAGACGCACACATCACAATTGAAGGGCAGGTGGTCCCGCAGGTAACGAAGTTCAAGTATTTAGGATCATTTGTACAGAGCGATGGGGAATTAGACAGTGATGTGACCCACCGAGTTCAGGTAGGATGGTGTAGATGGAAAGCAGCCACAGGTATATTATGCGACAAGAGTTTCCCAACTAATCTGAAGGGAAAATTCTATAGGGTGGCAGTTAGACCTGCAATGCTATATGGAACAGATTGTTGGGCCATCAAGAAGGCACAAGTGCGGAAGATGGAGGTAGCAGAAATGAGAATGCTACGTTGGATGTGTGGGCACACAAGGCTAGACAGAATAAGAAACGTTGTGCTTCGCGAGAGATTAGGGGTGGCGAACATAGCAGACAAGATAAGAGAGTGGAGATTGAGATGGTTTGGACATGTAAAGAGAAGACAGACGACGAATCCTGTTAGATCCGTAGAAAACATTACTATAGAGGGGAGGAGGGGTAGAGGACGACCGAAATTGACTTGGGATGAGAGGATTAGGCATGATTTGATAGACCTAAACCTCTCCGAGGACATGGTTGAGGATAGGAATTCGTGGAGAAGTAGAATTAAAGTTAAGGATTTTTAGAGAGAATTGAATACCTTAGGGCTTAGACTTAACTTATTTAGGTCACATACCATAATGGTATTTCCCTTACATATTTTATTATTATTATTATTAGCTTTTATATTGCGGTTAAACTGTGACCTTTTTATTAATATTATTATAATTAGTAGTAGTTTTTTATATAACTGTTAAACTTTGATTTCCTTTTTTTGCTTCATACACATGTTCTTAGAGCCGAGGGTCTCTCTGGAAGCCACCTCTTTATTCCTTTGGATAGAGGTACGGTGTGCCTACATCCCACCCTCCCCAGACCCTACCTATAGCTCTGCTGTCGGTGGGATTTTACTGGGTATGATTGATTGATTGATTGAACTGATTTTATGAATTTATAGGCACACAACTTATAACATTCCATGGCGATCTTCCTTACCCTTCGAGTGAGATTATCGAGAAGCTCGAGTCTCTTAATGATGAGCATGTTGTTGGGTCTGGTGGGTTTGGGACCGTGTACCGAATGGTCATGAATGATTGTGCCACATTTGCTGTTAAAAGAGTTGACCGAAGACGAGAAAGTCAAGATCTAGCATTTGAACGGGAATTGGAAATATTGGGTAGTGTTAAGCATATTAATCTTGTTAATCTTCGAGGGTATTGTCGGTTTCCTGATTCAAAGCTTCTTATCTATGACTATGTGGCCAATGGTAGTCTTGAAAATTTCTTACACGGTAATCTTCATACTTTGACTTAGGGTGTCTATGAAAGCTAAAAAACCGATTGTTTGGTTTTATATTTTCGTGAAAAGCGAATTTTTGGTTCAGTTTTGCATGTAACTAAAACTGAAAAAACCGAACCGATTTTATGAATATTTGTTTTTAATTATGAATGTCAAGTAATTTATAAGAGTTTAGTAAATAGCGTAACCCCAATATTTTAGGTCCAAATGTATAATAATCAATTAAGAATTAGGCTCAAATTCATTACCCCCCCCCCTCCCTTTTTTTTTGACCCAAAATTTTGAGGTCAAATGGTAAAACTGAAAACAAAAATCTTAAACCGAACTTTCCAAATTTTTGGTTTTTGGTTCGGCTTGAGCCAAAACCGACCACTTTATATGTGTTTTAATGTTTCTATGAATTTGTGTTTTTAGAATGTCGGGATGGAGACCAAACGTTAAGTTGGACTGCTCGTTTGAAAGTAGCTTACGGTTCAGCTCGTGGATTGGCTTATTTGCACCATGATTGCAGTCCCAAAATACTTCACCAGGATATAAAATCGAGCAATATTCTTCTAGATGATAATCTCGAGCCTCGGGTTTCTGATTTTGGTCTTGCTAAGCTTTTGGTAGACGAGGAAGCCCATGTAACCACTGTCGTGGCCGGCACATTCGGGTATCTTGCACCAGGTTCGTCACTTTTTTCACCTTTTGCTGTCTTGCATCAAATCACAAATAATTTCATATTCCCCACCGGGTATGTAAAACAGAGTATTTACAAAGCGGGCGAGCCACTATGAAATCTGATGTTTATAGCTTTGGGGTTTTGTTGTTGGAGCTTATAACCGGGAAACGACCAACCGATCCGACTTTTGTGAAACGGGGCCTAAATGTTGTTGGTTGGGTATGTATTTCTAACTTTTTTATTATTATTATTTATTTATTTTTTATAAAGGTTGAATATTTGAAAATGCAATAATTTGATTATGAATTTTATTAAACAGTTGAACACCCTGCGAAAGGAGAACCGGTTGGAAGATGTGGTGGACAATAGGTGCACCGATGCAGATGCAACGACTGTAGAAGCGGTTCTGGAGATTGCAGGGCGGTGCACCGAGGCAAACCCGGATGACAGGCCATCGATGCAAGAGGTCTTGCAGTTCATAGAACAAGAGGTTATGTCACCCTGCCCGAGTGACTTCTATGACTCACATTCAGATTATGCTTGATCATAATCAATCCGTTTATTTTCGTGACCCTTTCTAAATTAAGTAACTTCCCTGTGGCTGAGATTGTTTGTATATTATTGTTTTGGGAACTAAAGATTTTGTTAACCAGAAATGAATTTGAAATGAGTTTAAGAGCTTTTTAAATAAATTTGTGGCTAAAGTTGAGCTGGTGCTTCATTGTTTGTTGAATTGTTCTAACTGATTCAATATGTTAAGATGTCAACAAGCTTATATTATAAAAATGGTTGCATCATTTTCAGATGGCATCACTAAGATTCCACGTGTAGATCATAGTCTTAAATTAAGCAGCTCAGGCAGGCAGGCAGGATTATTCTGCATTTTTAAATAAAGAAGATTATGCAAATTATATACAACTATATGCATATATATTTCATCAGGCACAATTGTTTAGTAAACTATTATGGATCAAATTTATGTTTTCACATTAGTTATTTTATGTTTTCAATTTATATTAAAATTAAACAAACATTACACTCATGGTTAGATGGGAATGCAAATAGGTGCTTATTCATTTCTACATTATTCTTTTCTTGGGAAATTTCATGAAGAACATACAACAATAAAACTTACATAATGAGTTAACTCAATAAGACCAAAAACAAAATGATTGATCAAGTTCTTGGTCATCACTATTTATGATCTTTGGTGACATGTAACCGCTAGCCGCAGTTACAAACATCTTCCCCAAGTTATCTTCTTCATCCAAAGATTCATCAGTTTGATCATGATCAAACAAATAAGAGAAGTCACCCTGATCTAATAGACACTGCACCTCATCTGCATATTTCGGGCTGCTCGAGTCACTCATAACGTCCCCCACATTTAAGTTCTTGGATATATGTTCATCATTCAAACAATCTGCAACGGGTTCATGTTGGATCCGAAAAGATACACATTTGGTACTAGATGTATCAAAACTTCCCTTTTCTGTCTCTTGCTGAAGTAATTTGTCACTTAGATCAACAACCTAAACAATTATTTGAATGTAAAGATTAGATTTATTTATATCGACGAAAAATTCAAAATAACTAAAAAAATTGTATTGGTGAATGATTAAACTAACTAACAAATGACAATTGAAAAACATCAAAAGCTATCCTAATATTTAAAATAAAGATTATTTAATGACTACCAAACAAACTTAATGAAAGATAAATAATAAACCAAATATAGATAATAAACTTAGTTAACACTTTAAGATCAAGATTACATGACTACCTGTGATTTTAGTTTTTCTTTTTCTTGAAGTAGACTGTCATAATTTGCCTTGAGTTGGTTGTAACTTTCTTGGAGAGTATCATAGTCTTTTTCAAGCTGTTTGGTTCTCCACCTCGCACGGCGGTTTTGGAACCAGACCGCGATCTGTCTAGGCTGCAACCCAAGTTCTTTTGCTAGCCAAATCTTTCTTTCCGGCTTGAGTTTGTTTTCTGTCTTAAAACTTTTCTCCAAAAACTGAACTTGATCAGCTTTCAATCGTCTTTTCTTCTCGTGTTGGTGAAAGTAATCGTCATATTCGTCATCCCCATTGTCTTCCTGATCGAATGTTTTATAAAACGCGTTTCTTGATCCATTTCTTTTATCTCCAAAACTAACCATTGATCTGGATCCTGATGGGATATCAATCAAGAACATCATGAACACAGTTTTGAGTTAGATCAAGTGTGATGACAAACGTCAACTCTATAGATTCTGGATAATTTGGATTTATAAAAAAGTAATCTTGTTATGGAAAGATGGGCTGTTTAAATCTTGTGGCGGAAGAAGCTGGTGATGATGATCTCGGTGATATGGGAGGTATGTGAACACCTGTTGGTCACACCCATCATAACAAAACTCCCCGTTGATCGTAGGGAAGTAAGCCGCGAATCAAAAGAAAGATGAACAGAAAAGAAGGAATATTATCCAAAAAGAGAGAGTACTGCAATTGTTTGTCTTTTTTAGTAAAAAGAATGAAATGGTGATAGGGCCAAGGCTCCAAGTAGTAATAGTATATAAGCCAACAGCAGTTGACTTGTTGATATGATTAATAATACTCTTGTCTCACTCAAATTGTATTACATAGTAATTAACATTTGGAATCTAATTTGGCATGAGCTAACACAATAGTTGCAGTCATGTAGATAAAGTTTTGTTCATAATGCTCTTAAGAGTGTGATGAGCACTCCACATCCTTCTGCAACACATTCTCTTAGTGATTACATCTGTGTATAAACAATGTCTTTTTACCTTTTTTCATTTTTAGAACAAGTTACCCACAATTAACTAATTCTACTCCTGAATGCATATCACTATCCGCAACGAGACTCGAACCCTCAACCTCATGAGGAGGGACATCACTATCAACCACACTGATACCACTAGGCCAGAAGCCCCTTTGTATATGCAATTTATCATCTTAAGTTTGACCTTATTATCCGCAACTTGTCATCATGAAATATTTACTTATTAGGAGCATTAATGTTTGTGTCTGTATTATCCTTTTGTTGCATGCATTGTTTCTATGCCCAATTGTGTCGTACGCACGATCTTCAACATTTGTCGGTTTACTTCATAGGGAGCTTTGTCTTTTCGTGCGCCTTGGCTAGAAATAAGATGTGGGGTTGGCCGTTTAGACTTCCTTTTGCTAGCATGCTTAGAGGACTATATTGATAACACCCCCCCCCCCCCCCCTCCCCCTCCCAAAAAAAAAAAACAAACTCTTTCTAAGTTAGGGGATGAACCTTTGTCTTTTTTGTATCTTTAGATGATTAGCAATACCACCTTGATTATTCATGCGTAACGAGAAGAAGAACATGCAGAGTAAGCATGCGGCAACATTCACTATTGCGGATTGAGATTCATCAAAGTCGCAACTCAGCTACGACTTTCATGAAAGCTTTTGGGACCTCCCCCGAGCGAATTACCTACCTCTACAATTAATTAATATAACCACCTAGAAATCTAACCACCACCTAAAGATTAAAAAAAAATCGGTTTGTCAAAAGACAGATATCATAA
Organism: Bidens hawaiensis; assembly: GCF_021521415.1. NCBI lineage: Eukaryota > Viridiplantae > Streptophyta > Magnoliopsida > Asterales > Asteraceae > Bidens > Bidens hawaiensis. The sequence continues at coordinate 1,610,295 of NW_027491136.1, forward strand.
ACACCGATATTATTCTTTAATTTGAACCGATTGCATACACAGCGGAAGATATCAATCAGAAGCAACAAGATCACCAATCCAATGATCTAATCTCTCTAAACCAATCTAGCAAACTAACGATTCAATAACATCATGAACCTGACTCTAGATTACAGTTTGAGAGAACCAAAGACAAGAAACTTGATAATATGTGAGTATGCACTCGTTTTTATATGGCCTTGGGAAAACAAAAGTTAATTTGTTATAACTTCTTGTAACAACTTGAAAGGCCTTTCACTTTTAACCTGCTCCAAGACTCTAGCCCAAAGTCCTCTATCCAGCCCATCAAAGCAAACCGAATGTCCATAAAGTCTAGCAGCCCAAAACTCCAACAATATGTCACCAACAAAAAAAGAGTTATAATACATCAAATAATCATTTAATATTATTGAATTGAAACAAATAAAATATTACCACTTAATATTTCAACACAGCTCCATGCTTTTTTAAGGAGTAGGCTCATGACAAGACTCTTCAGATAGAAAGTCGATACCTTTCGAACAATGATGTTGAGACAATACACTTAACCGATAATGGTTTGTTCCCAACACATATCGAATTAAGCAAGTTCGGGTCTTGGGGAATACATTATCAAGCCCTCAGGCACACAACCCATCCTACTTTCCAAGACATTTCTTTAAAGATGTCTCAACCACTAAGATCTCATATGCTTAATACAAATAATACAATAATGATGGAACATGGAACGACAAAGAGTGCACTAATAATCCACCTAGAGCTTTTGCAATTAATTGTTTAACTACCCGTTTGTTTGTCGCATATTTGTTCTCCTTTTCCGAATCTCATGTTTCCTGTTTCTTGCACCAATCATACAAACCACCATAAAGATTATGAAATACAAGTAAATATATATAATGCAGTCCCACATCTCCAAGTGCTTTATGGTGATGGCATTCTCCAAAAGCTAGCTTTCAAAAAGGATATTATTGAATTTAGTATTAGTAGTCATAAGCAAAGATGGACTTTAGTTTTGTCACTTTGTGTATATACCCAATTGGCCCAATAATAAACAAATTTTGCAAGCACAATACAAAGAAAGAGCTATTAAAAGCCCAAGTCAAAGTTAGGCTCATATTTACCGGTAACAATTAGTGAACCTTTATAAATATATATATTTACCGGTGGTAACCATTAGTGGACCTTCTAAACTGTTCTTAAAGCAATCCATAGTGTTATGGGCGAGCGTGCTCCCGCTAGCCTTTTTACTCCATACTCCCACAGAACCGTTTGTTAACGGGTTTGGGCGATTTGGTTGTTAATTTCGTCCTTTTGGGTCTGGATCATATATGCTAAATGTCAATTTGGTTGTGTTTATAGTATTAAAAAGGTTATGATGCATCATTACCAACCGTGACAGGAGTTTTTGTTGTCCCCTAGTGAATTCTAGTTGGAACATATGAGTTAGTGCCTAGTGGGCATTTTTAGTCACCAAAAGCCAAAAGGTGAGGTTGAAGATAGGAATTCACGTGACCACTATCTTCTCTATTTATACACAAATGTTCCAAATTTGAAACTGAGAAATAATAAATTATATCTACTAAAAATTTTATAAGTTGAAGTCCAACAGAAACTTTATATATAATAACAAGAGTTGTTGGGTGTTTGGTATTGCATTTTATGAGTGATTATGAGTTTTTAAATATCATTTGACTCCAAATATATCATGTTAAATGTAGCAAAGGTAAGAATAATATCATGTTAAATATAACAAAGGTAAGTTAATGATGCTCTAAATCAGATACATTCTCAAGACGAATTTTTAAATATCATTTCACGCAATAAATATGTTACACATTTGCTAAGATTAACAATTCATTTATTGCGTGAAAAAATTCGTTGTCACATGTAACATATTTGTTAGTTTGTGATGCTACTTAGATACGATGACGATAGCCATGTAACATGAAAAACCTTAAAGAGAATTCTTCATTAATGCGGTGTACTACGAATGGTCCATTGACCAAGCCCATGGGTGGCTGGGAACAAGTAACTACTGGTCCAAAAACATATTGGGAAGGTACAAAAGTGACTTCATAGAGACAAGTCCACAACACTAGAACCTTACATGACAACATTGTATGATGCGAAAAAACATATAATTCATAAGATTGAGATAGATATATTACAGTTTCTCGAACATCGTCCACACTATATGGATTTTTCATGATCATGTTCCCCACTATTTTAGGGAAATAGTACGCCTTAATGAATTGTTTGGTAATGACTAGACTGCAAACTGAAAATAACCTAGTAGCATCCCCCTTACCATCAATGGTGCCCATGAATGCCCCTCATGTGAAGGAGATATGATTACGATTGCAATATAACGAGAACTGAGATCACATGATATGGTCGGTGTAAAGTAGTGGAAAACGAATAATGTGTATTGCATTTCATCATTTTATCCTGTGCCACGTTATCCGGATATGATGCGAAGGAGTGTGGTAACGGTTTTGTCCGTTGCAAATAGTCATATTTCTAGTAGAACTATGTTGGTTTACCCATTTAGGTGGATCGGTATTTAGGTAGATGCTCTTAAAACCACTATTGATGATGTTCTAAACTTTCTGTCTTCAGTCTCTTTTTCATGAAACCTTCTGTCACCCATCCAAAAATCACATTTACATTGCCCATGATGAAGTTCAAGAGGTTTATTTAACATTGGCTAGCTTTAGGTCTTTACTTATTACTTTTATGTGGACCAAAGTGCGAGAATATACAAGGAACACGAGATAATTCAGAGAGTTATCAATTCATATTCATATCATGCTAATGAAAGTACTTGTGGCTAATTAGTAATTATATAGCCATACAAAGCAAATGCATGCACTTAAAAGGAAATTAACTGAATAAACTACCACACTACTTAAAACTATAAATATGACCTTTTTTTCGACCAACAAAATATCATAAATAAATAACCGTTACAAGCAAGATGCTAGCAACAAAAACACCCGAGATAAAGAATCCCTTGCACCATTACAACATATTTCAATTAAAACTACACCTTTCCCACGTTAGACCCGGCCACTTTGATCTATTTCGAACCCATAAGAAGCTCAACGCTTTAATCTTGGCAATCACACTATTTAGTTGCAAAAGCTTCCTAACAAAAAACAACAATTGTGGTAAGACAAGCCGTGTAAAAAGCCTTCGCTTTTCATTTTGGCAAAAAGGAGAACTTGTGTAACTCTAACAAGTCACGAGTTGAGAATGCAAATATTGGCGCTACCTTGCACCAATCGGCTATTACACTCCAAAGACTTTGACTGAGTTTAAGAGAATGCAAATTTGTTACTTCTCTATGTGCATATAAGACTTTTAAGTGCCGGTGAATCTCTATCATGTTTTGTTTTTATATCCTTGAAACGAAAGGTGAACTACAAGAGAGAAAGGAAGTGAGTTTGAGAGACTATACGTTAACATGTGGTCACTCCCACGTAAAGATATGTGGAACAGGAGAAGGATTTTTCATTCCTTAGCTGGAAAGATATGTGGCCATGACAGACAAAGGAAGGTTAGAATGCCAACATGCGCCATTATTCAATTCATCCGACCCAATAGTACCCGTTTGGGGAACGTTCAATGCCTAAGCCACTGAATGGATAAGTCGCTATAATCCCTAAAACGGACTATTGGGTTATGAACGGTTATTTTACTAGAGGTACATAATCTACCATTGTGTTAAACCTGTTGAAGCATATACTCGAGAGGTGGATGCAGCGCGAATAATTTAAAATTTTAGGTATGATTGAATAATTGGATAATCTTATTATCGGAATGACGCGTTTTTATCAAAATTAATTTTTATTCTTATTGAATCTAATTACTATTAAATATATTTAGAAATCTAAGTTAATAATTATTAGTAATATTATTAAATATACTTAATTAAATTATGAGGGATTTAACCAAATTGGTTTACTTGGAGACTTGAACAGCAGAAACACAAACTTTAAAACGACGCCTTGGAAAAAGCTGCATAGAACCATATTCGAGCTTTTTCTAAGTGTTTAACAAAATCACTTGAGGAACATTCATATTAGAGCCTTTATAGTTTATATACATACTTTCTATAAATATGAAAGAAAAATAAAATAAACAACTAAAACATGTATATTGAATTTTCTATAATAAGAAAAAAAAATTGAAAACTAAAGTAAACCTCTATATCTAGAAGTTTATATTGTACTCGTATAATTTGTAGAACAGTAACCAAGTTTCAAAAATATTTTAATTAGGTCACTCAAATTAAAAATTGTTCTAATTAAGTTGTTCAACTTTTATATTTTATTAAATTATAGGTTGTTACATGTTTTTTTAATCATGCTCTATTTTTCTTTCAATAAGGAAATCTTTATATATATCTTTTTTTTATGTTAATGTAGAGTGGTAACGTTGATTTTATGTTTTTAAAAATAGCGTTTTTTAGACGCACAAAAAATCCGGGATTTGGAGATATAGTAACCCGATTTGGAGAAAAAAGAAATGAATGAGTGACCTAATTGAAACACTTTTGAAACTTGATTACTATTTTTTGACAATTTGTCTTTCTGAAACAACCATTTGTGTAATTAACTTTAGACTTAGTAGTATTTTAATGGGAAAAGTGAATACGGTGCTGTCATGCGTGTAAGTTTAGCCGCAAAACTCATCAAAACTACGTAGTTTTGATTAAAATAGTCAAAATTTAATTTTTTACCTTAATCCCTGTCATCTATTTCTTAACAGCCTGATCTCCCTTCCACCCACCGTCTCCCAAGGCTTAGATCTGCAATTAACGCAATCCTTAAATCAAAACTTTATTTTGACCCATGTCATCTATGTCTTTCTTTGCTTTTCTTTAGCATCAGGATCTCGGGTTTAGACCGAATACCCTTTTGTATCAATATCATTTGTTAGATTTGTTTTAAAATCTGTTAACTGTGTGTGTTCGTGTGTTCAGGTGTTGTATCCACAAAATTAGAATACTAATATTCAATTGCCGTACAACTCATTATTATTATTAAATTAAAATAGTAATAAAACACAGTGGGGAATTCATGAATAATTACGGGAATGAACTTTTTGAGTGAATTGCTTAAACAAATAAGTCCATATGCAATAACAGATTCAGTTGGGAAGCATATGATACAATCATTAGGGAAGGATACAAATCAATTTTAAAATTGACTGATTGTTAACCATCATTGTGATACTAAAGCAAAAAAACTTAAAAAACCTTTCGGATTAAAGCCTTGGGAGATGGTGGGTGGAAGGAAGATCTGGCTGTTAAGGAATAGATGATAGAATATAGATGGTAGGGGTTAGAGTAAAAAAAATAAATTTGGACTATTTTTAATCAAAACTACGTAGTTTTGATGAGTTTTGCGTCTAAGCTTACACGCATGACAGCACCGTATTCACTTTCCCCTATTTTAATTTAACAAATAAATGTATAATGACAAAAAAGTTGCTTTTTAATATCTCGCTGGATTACCATTAGACTATGTGTTGTGCTTTAACTAAAAAGTGCATAACGCTCTACCATGTTATTATCACGTAGGCATTAAGCTTTAACATTTTTTTTGAATGACAATTTGAATCATTGACGGGCCATCGACAAGTTCATCTCTGTTCTTCAAGTACCATAGTCCCCCCTCAAGAGACAACCCACCATAAGTTAGAAAACCCCCTGCCCAACCTGGAACCCCTATTTTGTCATAAGTGGGTATGAGTGTATGACCTCAACTTTTAAATCTCAACAACTTGGACTTGGGATCATTGGCGTAGTGGGCTTTAACTAACCCACTTTAATAAGATCGTTGCGGTTTCAATAAAAAACAAGTATAAGAATTTTTTTTATAAAAGTGTGTGATCAGTTAGTTGGTTTGGGGGTGGATCCATATTAGGGAATTATACGGAAAACGGGTATCCTCGGAAATCTGAGAGTCGTGAAATACTTTCAGATCCAAATTATTTGTGGTTCCCAAATATCTTGACCGGATAAAATTCAGATTGAGGGCAAGAAATGAGTATGGATTTGAGAGTTTTGTGAACCAGAGAGTTTATCGTATGATCAAGCGATGGTAATTAAGGGTCATATCATATTTTGAATTTCAAATAATCAAAATACGCTCCTGATTTTGACAAATAAAATACTTATGAAATTTCTAATGCATTTTTAATATAACTACATACGTCAAAATAAAAAATTTTCAAACTGGCATGCCAGGGGTTGCCGTCCCTTGGACCTTGCTATCAGCGGCGCTGCCCCCGGACCCATGCCATGGGGGCGTAGCCCCTTAGAACCCTCATTGCTTTGGGGCTTTGCGCCTAAGTACCAATATGATTATAAATTATACTAAGATTAAATAAGTGTGCACACACACCCAATTTATTTAATTTCATATTAAAATTAACTTGATCAACAAGGTAATCCCCATTTATACTAAAATCACTAACATCCCACCTCATTGATATAATTTAGCTTTTAATGGGTTGGCGCCCATGGGTTTAACGCTCAACTTTCACAAGCTCGTTTTTATGTTTGACAATGATATGGCTTCGGCACATGTGGGTTTAAGGCCAACAACGGGTAGCCTTAGTAAGACATCAACTTTTTTTATAACCATCATTTATCTATTAACTTGATTAAGCAATCCTATGAGTATATCATTATCATCTTTAACACTATTTCTAGAGACTACTATTTTGACGCACTTATAGCACTACCGTTCAGTCACTAACTAGTGGCTGAATCATACCCTAATTGGAAATTAAGTGATCAAGTTTTCTTCTCCCCAAAATAATACTTATAAATAATAACAACAATAAAAAATGTTTAACAATATTAATAGTAACAAAAGGTAAGCCATTTGGTTAAAACATTAGAGGATGCAATCACTTTCAAGATGTCTATGGTCTAGACCATTCGATCCAGGTGGGTTGTATAATGCCATGTATAAATAGGATGACATGCATCATCCTCTCACCACATAAAACATTGTAACACAACATTATTCTGTAGAGAAAGATCATCCCAAGTTTTCACAACAACATGGTACCTCTTATTTATGATTTCTCTTTAATACTAAATAAATAACTTGCTTATATCGTAACATTGTTATTCTGGTTTGTGATGATATTGTAGGATGAAGAATGCCAAATAAGCAAATCCAACAGGTATGTTAGTTGGAGAAACAAACCAGCTGTAGAAGGTCAACATGGTGGCACACTTGCAGCATCTTTTGTCTTGGGTAATTATGTCAACTCTTATGTTCAAATAGTCATATTGTTTAGTATACAAATTAGTTGATTTTATAATTTTTTTTTCCAATAGTTGTGGAGGTACTTGAGAACTTAGCATATCTGGCTAATGCAAGCAACCTTGTGCTCTATCTATCAAAATTCATGCACTATTCTCCATCAAGTTGTTCAAACATTGTGAGCAATTTCATGGGCACATCTTTCTTTCTTGCTATCCTTGGTGGCTTCTTAGCCGATGCTTTCTTTACAACCTATTCCATCTATCTTATAAGCGCTACAATTGAACTTACGGTACGTAACAAACTTTTATATATGAAGTTTTCTCGTGTTTAAATTTAAACAGCTTATGTTAATTAAGTCAATTCATCATGGATACTAACATATTTATGTTTTCTTTTTCTTTTCTTATTAGTTGCACTTATATTACTAGCGAGGAACATATATTCACAATGCACGTTCAATACATGTAAATATAGAATTATAAGAATCGCATAATACACTTCAGGTAGTGCTTTCCAATATACTGGGAGACATAGTAGGGTAGGTGATTACATAACCACCTTATACATTACAAATAAAGCAAAAGACACAAATGTTTATGTGATTATTGCAGTTCTTTGCTTAAAGTTGATTATGTATTAAACGACACTCTTTAACAAATCCTACTGTATACTAAATCTGAATTTCTTCGAGCTTGTAACTACTCAAAAATGTGATTAACAAAATTATAAGTGAACTGATTTTGACTATTCAAACAGGGCCTTATAATACTCACAACACAAGCCCACAAACATTCTTTGAAACCAGAAAGTTGTTTATCAGCCAACAGGAATGATAAATGTGAAGAACTTGAAGGAGGCAAGGAAGTGTTTTTCTTCATAGGATTATATTTAGTGGCATTGGGTGTTGGAGGCATCAAAGGATCACTTCCCCCTCACGGGGCTGAACAATTTGATGAAGAAACCACTCAAGGAAGAAAACAAAGATCATCATTTTTCAATTATTATGTATTTTGTCTCGCTTTCGGTGCACTTATCGCGGTCACCTTTGCAGTGTGGGTTGAGGATAATAAAGGATGGCATTGGGGTTTTGGTATTTCCACCTTGGCAATATTGATCTCTATACCTATATTTCTTCTTGGTTCCACTGTCTACAAGATCAAAGTTCCCAATGGAAGTCCTATAACAACCATATGCAAGGTAGTTTTTGCCGCATAGCGGAAGCAAGAGTAACATATAAATAGTTTCTCAATAAACTTTATATAAAAACTGAATAATTCAATCAATACAAGAGGTGCCTTTTCATAGGGATTTTCGAAATTTGGTAGGTTTGCCAAGTTCTCAAAATGACAACTGACAGTTAAAACCATAGATAGACGTACAAATCATGCTTACACGTATGGTTCTTGTGGTTTATCCAAATTTCGGATTGTAACATACTTTTGAAAAATTACATTTTTTCAAAAAAGCAACACATTTAGTCCCAACTCATAATTTTATTCTATTAAATAGGTGTGAAATTACCATTCTACCCTTATATTAAAAAAAAACAAAATAAATCATGTGAATTATTATAAATCATTGATTTACATGTTTTAGGCTAAAAAAGCAAAGTACAAAAGAAATATGAAATTGTAGAAAAATCTTGATTTATGAAATCTAGGCTTTAAATCAAGGAATTCGGGTCTCACAGCTTGGCCATGATCCAGCTCATCGAGACCTTTTCGTCTACGCCATAGCCCAAGTTATACCATTTGAAGTTTGGGCATTGCCTGCCCTGTTGACCTGTCGAACTAAGAGTCCGCAAACTATTGGATCAACTCCTCATCACTTTTGAAACTTACTGGATAATAAATGCATTCAATTTCTATTTCTAATAAGTTATTTGCACCAGGTACTTGCTGCAGCTATCTTCAACACATTTTCAAGTAATGCAAGAAATGCAGCAGTTAGCACAAATCCATCATCACCCACATCAAATCTAACACAACACAAGGAACAAGAAGAAGAAGCTAAACTAAAACAGAACATAACCGAAGATCTCGCCTTTCTCAACAGAGCAGTTATGAACAAGTCAACCTTTCCACCATTTAAGGTCAATGTCAAGCAAGTGGAAGAAGTTAAAATTGTTTTCAAAATTTTCCCAGTATTCATATCAACCATAATGCTCAACTGCTGTCTCGCGCAGCTCTCAACCTTCTCGGTCCAACAAGCAGCCACAATGAACACTAAACTCCGGTCGTTACGGGTCCCACCCGCTTCACTTCCTGTATTCCCAGTTATTTTCATCATGCTACTTGCACCAATGTATAACCATATTGTAATCCCACTTGCAAGAAAAATAACCAAAACCGAAACAGGTATAACCCATTTACAACGAATAGGGACCGGGCTAGTCTTATCCATCATAGCCATGGCGGTTGCAGCCTTAGTGGAAATCAAACGAAAACGAGTGGCTAACCAAACCGGTCTAACAAACTCCACTGAGCCACTTCCAGTCACTTTCCTTTGGGTTTCCTTGCAGTACTTGTTTCTCGGGTCGGCTGATCTTTTTAGCTTAGCTGGCATGATGGACTTCTTTTTCACCGAGGCGCCATTTAGCATGAGATCACTGGCTACATCGCTCTCGTGGGTCTCATTAGCCATGGGTTATTATCTTAGCTCAGTGTTGGTTTCTGTTGTGAACCATGTTACTGGCACATTCCGTCACACGCCGTGGCTCTATGGAAGTAACTTGAATCATTATCATCTTGAGAGGTTTTACTGGTTAATGTGTGTATTAAGTGGTTTGAACTTTATTGTGTATCTCATTTGGGCTAAATCATATAAGTAAGGGTCAAAAGTCAACGGTGGCTGTTCAAGACACACGAATGCTGTGCAAATCATCAGGAGTTTAGTAGTTAGAGGTGTGCATGAGCCTGTAAGAGTTTGCATGAGTCAGTTAAGGTCGGTTTCAATGGTAAATGTTAGGGTGTGCATGAGTCAGTTAGGGTCGGTGTTACTGGTTAATGTGTGTACTAAGTGGTTTTAAGTTGATGTATGTTGTTTTCTTTAATACTATTTCTTTTGTTTTAAAAATATACGCATGCTGTGTCTGAAGAACATCACATATTTTGAATAGCTAGGTGTATAAACTATAATCAGTTCTCTTTGATTAATTCAGTTATATCACACACCAATACCAGATACAGAAAGCAATTTCCAGTTAGTCGATTATGGCTTAACCGAAACCATCGACTAATTCTGTTGCGGTTCGGTGAATTCGGTCATTTGCTGATGTTGATTTGAAATGATGAGAAAATCAAAACTATGATTATAAGTAAGGATGTGCATAAAACCGGAAAAACCGATCCAAACCAAAAAACCGAACTGAAACAAAACCCGATCGTTAGGTTTTATGTTTTTGTAAAAACCGAACTATCGGTACGGTTTCGGTTTTGCGTGCAGTTTAAAATGAAAAAAACCGAACCGAACTTTAGATTTTTTTTCATTTTTTATTTTGAATATCAGGTAATTTATATTTATAATTATGTAAGAGTTTGAACCAAAAATTTTAGCCCAAACTAATGTAATCAGTTAGTTATTAACTAACAAAAAAACTTTTGACCAAAATTCATTACTTTTGACCTTTTTTTTTCCTCAAAATTTTCAAGTTCAAATGGTAAAACCAAAAAAACTAAACAGTTTTTTAAAAACTAAAAACCCATGCACACGCTTGATTATGAAAAAGAAAATGAATTAGCTAGAACACCTGTGTTGAATGAAGTCTAATCAAGTAACATAAGTGGATGTAAAATGGTGGGGGTAATGATAATGATAATAATAATAATAATAATAATAATAATAATAATAATAATAATATGAAGTGATAATTAAGGAAATTTTTTTTCCAGAAACTGAAGAAGAGGCACTAAACTAACATACAATAAATCATTGACAGATTACCCAAATTGATTGATTAAGATAACCAAGGTTCACAAATTGGTACAAAATGGTCCATACCTAATATTAAGTCCAAAGAGTCATCATCAGTCCCTAATTCCTGATAACAACAATGATTTTGACATAAAAAAACAAAAGAAATTTTACTTAAAAACAAGTGGTAATATTGGAGTATATGATTAAATTTTGCATTTTGTAAATAACGTGTTTCAAGGCAAACATGATGGGGATGTAGCTCAGATGGTAGAGCGCTCGCTTAGCATGCGAGAGGTACGGGGATTGATACCCCGCATCTCCATTATTTAATGTCAATTTTTTTAGCTTTGATTTATAATTTAAGAGTTGTTTATTATATAACCATCAATTGTAAACCGAAAAATTCTTAGTGTAATTATAATTAGAAAACATTTTTTCACATATATGTACATACAAACTTCTTTTAATTAGTCTTATGGGTCACAACTTCTCTCAAGAGGCTCATGCTTGTGGCCCAGGAGCACTGGCCTGAGCTTGCTCAATTTGTTTGACAAGTTCTTCCCGTTTAACGTTAAGCGCTTGAATCTTCGAATCAATCTTTTCAAGCTTGGCCTTTAGTTTGGTCGGGTCATTTTTATCCGCGGGATTCTTTTCTTTCTTTTCCTTCTTCTCCTTGTCTTTAACCTTTTCTTTTTTCCCATCCTTGTCTCCCTGTTTCTCTTCCTTTTTAAGGTTTTCCTCGGTGTCTCCCATTTCTTAACTGTCACCATAGATTTTGTCATTTTATGTGATATATTAATTGTGCCTTAGAACCAAACCAAACCATGTTATACTAATATTAAAAAGTTAAACAAGAAATGAGGTTGAATAACTAACCTGTTGTTGCAAAAAGCCCAAGAAAATTTGATGTATTAAAAGTGTGACTTCAAGCTTTTATATCAATCTTTTATTTACTAATTTTGGTATGAAATAATGGGTTGAAAGAGATTATGAAACCAGGGGCCTTAAAAATGTGAATACCCCACAAATGGTGCGTCACCAACTAGAGGACTTCTGGCCTACAATCATCTTGTGTTATGAACAACTACTTTGTTAATATCCGTTTAAATAATTATACAAGTTAGCCGAGTTTATTAACTTAATAGTTATTACTTATTATTATTTGGTCTATCATTTATCTTCAAATTGTAAATCATTATCTTTGTTGTTGTAATCTATTATATAAAGAGATATGTGCTGGTATTAATATGATGCAGGAACAGGAACATTTATATTTATTTGGAATATTTTATTTTTGTTACATTATTTTTTATTATTATATGTTTATCTCGTTTCCAAGTTTATCTCATTTTATTTTAGTATAAGTTAGGATTGAAGGTTTATTGTTTAATAAGTTTTTGATTAAGTTTGAATTATAAGAACAGAGTTCTTGAAACCTATGGTTCAATTTATCGTCTTTGATTAATCATAAAGTGTCTTGAACCATTGATCGTTTTCAAAACTGCATCACAATACATGTTTTTCACATCTTTTGAATTATTTTAATATAACTTTTAGGTTTATAGAAATCGAATAGGCCTTAATTGAGTGGTGTGTGAATCACTTTTAGATTGAAACATTTTGATTGTACTGGTTCAGTCGGATAATTCACAAAGAATAACATATGAATATACGTTTTGAAACGCATAGAATGTAGACCAAAGACCTTTTTTATATAGGAGCAAACCATAACGATTCAATTGCTGGGCTGCTTACCCAATAGAAACCTTCAACAGAAGACTCCATCATGGTAACTTAGTTACCACTGACAACGTTTGTCATTGCTGCTTACACTCAATTGCCATTGTGACAATTGAGTACCCACTACTCAAACCACATTAGGCTGAGGGGTGTGGGGCTTCAACGGGGGGCGCTAGAGCCCCTCCGCTCGCGCCCCCAGGCGCTAACACCACACCACCGGGGCGCTAGCGGGGGGCGCTAACGGGGCACTAGCGTGAAAAACAATGCAGGCGTGAGCCGGGTTAGCGGCTGAAGAGAGAGAGAAACTTGCATTGGGTTTAGAAAAAGAGCCGTTAGGCTCTTAAATATTAAAAAAAAAATATTTTCTTAAACTATAAATATATACCTTTATAAAATATACTTCATTTCACAATTATACACCTTTCCTCCTAAAATCCTCTCAAAACTAACACAAAAAAAATGTCGTGGTACTCGTCTGATTCCAACTCCTCCGAAGAGGATGATTTGCTTCTTCATGTAGGGGGAGTTTTGACCGCAACCGTGGTGGATCTCTTGCAAAATCAAGCCCATCAACCTCGAGTCCCGAGAGTTAGAGCACCACCTCGTGATCGTGATCGATCGGGTGCTAACGATACTTTGATTAGGCATTATTTTAGCCCTCAACCGGTATGCGAGGAGTCGGATTTTCGAACTCGTTTCCGAATGAGCAGACAATTGTTCATGCGTATAGCAAGTGATTTAGAGGCACGGTATCCCTTTTTTCAACAAAGGGAGGATGCTAGGGGTCTCCCCGGTTTTACCTCTCTTCAAAAATGCACGGCTGCTATCCGTCAATTAGCGTACGGCATCTCGTCGGACGCTTGGGATGAGTATTTACAGATGTCGAAAAGGGTTGAACGTGAATCCCTTCATTTTTTCTGCCAAGGTAAAAAACATTAATTTTAGTTTTTATTAAATATTTATTACATCTTTTAATATATATTATATGTTTATAGATTATTTTATATACGTAGGAGTCATATCGATTTACTCTCGGAGATATCTGCGTAAACCTACAATGTATGACATCCAACGCATATATGAGGTGCACGCAGAAAAACATGGTTTTCCTGGGATGCTAGGTAACATCGATTGTACGCATGTTGGATGGGCTATGTGTCCAACGGCCTGGCGAGGTCAGTTCCACCGTGGTGATCATGAAGGGCCGACCCTTATACTTGAGGCGGCGGTGTCACAGGAATCTTTGGTTTTGGCATGCTTTTTTTGGTGTTGCTGGGTCAAATAACGACCTTAATGTTATCGATCAGTCACATTTGATCAACGACCTTGTCGACGGGGTTGAACCACCTCAATCTTTTGTTGCAACTGGAGAACTCTTCAAGTACGGGTACTATCTGGTCGATGGTATTTACAACGAATGGGCTTTGTTAGTTCAAGCTTTTACTGATCCAATCGCCGATAAACGGAAGTATTTTACGAAGAAGCAAGAGTCTGCTAGAAAAGATATTGAAAAAGCTTTTGGAGTTATGAAAAAACAATATTATGTGCTGGCGAACCCGATACGTTATTGGACTCGGGAGAGGATAATGGACGTCGTCTACACGTGTCTGATCCTACACAACATGACGTTAGAAGACGAGGGCAAAGCTATCTGCCAAAACTACCAAGGTGACATTCCGCCACAACCGTCCACAATCAGTGATCAACAAAGACTTCATAACATAGCAAATATCAAGAGCCGTGAGATACACGGGAATCTTCGACATGAGTTGGTTGAACATTTGTGGGCGAGGCGACCCGATGATCTTGTATTAGATTAATGTTATTATTAAGTATTATTGTTTGTTTAATTTTTAGTATGTTTTTTTTTGTAATTTGAATTTTAGATATTAATGTGTTTTTTTATTAATGTGTGTTTTTTTAATAATTTATGAGTTTTTTTAATAATACGTTGTTTGAATATATTTATAAAAAAATAAAAAAAAAATTTCACTGGAGCCCCTCCACACCAGGGGCCAGGGCTCCAACAACCCCCTTATCCAGTTTCTCTCTCTGCCACAGGTCATAATATTATTGGTTAAAGCCCCCACTAAACCCCACTAAAGCCCCCCACACCCCTCAGCCTTTTGCTTTAAATTTGAATCCTCTTTATTATAGCACACACACATTTGAACCTCTTTGACTCATGTCTCAACAACAACAACAAACCAGCAGTACCATGAATCTAATCATGATTTGGTTTTTTTCAGCTGTTTCCATTTCAACAACCCTTTTCAGCACTTGTTCTTTTGCTCTCACTCAAGATGGTAACATTCTTCTAACAAAAAGATTGTTCTTTTGACACTTTTTTGTATTAATAATATTGAATCTTTATTGTTTCTTTAAGGGCTAACTTTGCTGGAGCTGAAACAAAGTTTGAATGACACCAAGAATGTTTTGAGCAATTGGGTGGATAATGATGAAACCCCTTGTCAATGGACTGGTATCACTTGATACCCGAGTGACCAAAGAGTTTTAGCAATGTAAATCTATGACTTCTTGTTTCAAGTTTTTAACTTTTTTACTGCATATTTCAAGAAATATGAAAAGAGTAACAAAACCCTAATTTCAAGATTCTTTGTTCTTGCTAAAAGTTGTAAACTTTGATTTAAGTTTGGGGATTTTGCAGAAACTTGCCTTACATGGAGCTTGAAGGGTTTATATCTCCAAGCATTGGTGAACTCAGTAGATTACAGAGACTGTAAGTGTATTTTTGCATCTTTATTAGCTGCAATGATATAAGTGTGTTTTTGTCATTTGAAATAATGGTGTTCTTGTTTATTATCAGGGCACTTCACCAGAATAGATTACATGGTATAATTCCTAATGATATAAGTAAATGTGTTGAACTCAGAGCTGTGTAAGTCAAAGTGTGAAATCTGTATCTTGGTTATCAGCAATGTACAACGATTATTGCACATTTTACTGATATGCAATGCGGTGCAATGTGCTGGATCTTGTGTAGGTACTTGAGGGCTAATTTTCTTCAAGGCGGCATACCTTCAAATATAGGAAATCTTTCTCTTCTTAGTATACTGTAAGTTAGTTTCATTTTTTTAGATTGTGCATTCTTTTCATAATCGAAGTAACGTATTGCTGACTGAAATTTAAGAATTATATAAGTGGAAAATTCATTTATGTATAAATGTGGTTCGCCTACTAGGGTTTTGCCCATATGCAATTACAATTGATTTAGTGAAAGTCAAATAATGTGTTTATGTTATATGTTATACTTTCACCCATGACTCAAAACCGAAGAATATCAATAAAGATTTGTTTCTTCTGTAATTTGTATCCATAATTTCTCTCATTATTCAGGGATTTGTCAAGCAATACTTTGAGGGGAGCAATACCTTCATCTCTTGGTCATCTCATTCGTCTTCAATCCTTGTAAGTTAATTTGATAATCACATTGCTCTAAATTTGAAAAAAAAGAAACATTAATAATCACATTTACTTTCAGGAACTTATCCGCAAATTTTTTTTCGGGTGAAATTCCAAATTTTGGAGCACTAAGCAAGTTTGGAAACAACTCGTAAGCTCACTACTTTATATGACTTTAAAATACTATGTAGATGCATTTAGTCTTAAGTTGCCATCAACCATGTTATTTTATATTCTAGTATTATTCATAGCTTATTTACCTTTTTCAAAGATACTAATTTGAAATATGGGTCACTACTTGTAGGTTTATTGGTAATTTAGACCTTTGTGGCCAGCAAATTCACAAACCGTGCAAAACGTCATTGGGATTTCCTGCTGTCTTACCACATGCAGAAAGTGATGAAGCAGCAGGCAAGTTATTAATATGAAAAACGACTTTTTGTCCATTTAGCAATTAAATATAATAAAATTACTAGTGGGCAGAATCAGTCTTAACCGTTTATGATTTGTTTTAACTGTTACAGTGCCTAAAAGTTCGTCTCATTCAGTAAAAGGAGTATTTATCGGTGTTGTGGTCGCGTTGTGTGTAGCACTTGTGTTCTTTGTATCCTTGTTGGCTTGGTTGCTTACAAAGAAATCACGGGCTGCAAAACGATACATGGTTGTCAAGAAACAATTTCATCAGGAAACAAGTAAGGAAAGAAAAAAAAAGCTCACATTTTTAACTGTTTTAGTAAAGTTTATTAATTTATTAACTGATTTTATGAATTTATAGGCACACAACTTATAACATTCCATGGCGATCTTCCTTACCCTTCGAGTGAGATTATCGAGAAGCTCGAGTCTCTTAATGATGAGCATGTTGTTGGGTCTGGTGGGTTTGGGACCGTGTACCGGATGGTCATGAATGATTGTGCCACATTTGCTGTTAAAAGAGTTGACCGAAGACGAGAAAGTCAAGATCTAGCATTTGAACGGGAATTGGAAATATTGGGTAGTGTTAAGCATATTAATCTTGTTAATCTTCGAGGGTATTGTCGGTTTCCTGATTCAAAGCTTCTTATCTATGACTATGTGGCCAATGGTAGTCTTGAAAATTTCTTACACGGTAATCTTCATACTTTGACTTAGGGTGTCTATGAAAGCTAAAAAACCGATTGTTTGGTTTTATATTTTCGTGAAAAGCGAATTTTTGGTTCAGTTTTGCATGTAACTAAAACTGAAAAAACCGAACCGATTTTATGAATATTTGTTTTTAATTATGAATGCCAAGTAATTTATAAGAGTTTAGTAAATAGCGTAACCCAAATATTTTAGGTCCAAATGTATAATAATCAATTAAGAATTAGGCTCAAATTCATTATCCCCCCCCCCTTTTTTTTGACCCAAAATTTTGAGGTCAAATGGTAAAACTGAAAACAAAAATCTTAAACCGAACTTTCCAAATTTTTGGTTTTTGGTTCGGCTTGAGCCAAAACCGACCACTTTATATGTGTTTTAATGTTTCTATGAATTTGTGTTTTTAGAATGTCGGGATGGAGACCAAACGTTAAGTTGGACTGCTCGTTTGAAAGTAGCTTACGGTTCAGCTCGTGGATTGGCTTATTTGCACCATGATTGCAGTCCCAAAATACTTCACCAGGATATAAAATCGAGCAATATTCTTCTAGATGATAATCTCGAGCCTCGGGTTTCTGATTTTGGTCTTGCTAAGCTTTTGGTAGACGAGGAAGCCCATGTAACCACTGTCGTGGCCGGCACATTCGGGTATCTTGCACCAGGTTCGTCACTTTTTTCACCTTTTGCTGTCTTGCATCAAATCACAAATAATTTCATATTCCCCACCGGGTATGTAAAACAGAGTATTTACAAAGCGGGCGAGCCACTATGAAATCTGATGTTTATAGCTTTGGGGTTTTGTTGTTGGAGCTTATAACGGGAGAAACGACCAACCGATCCGACTTTTGTGAAACGGGGCCTAAATGTTGTTGGTTGGGTATGTATTTCTAACTTTTTTTTTATTATTATTTATTTATTTATTATAAAGGTTGAATATTTGAAAATGCAATAATTTGATTATGAATTTTATTAAACAGTTGAACACCCTGCGAAAGGAGAACCGGTTGGAAGATGTGGTGGACAATAGGTGCACCGATGCAGATGCAACGACTGTAGAAGCGGTTCTGGAGATTGCAGGGCGGTGCACCGAGGCAAACCCGGATGACAGGCCATCGATGCAAGAGGTCTTGCAGTTCATAGAACAAGAGGTTATGTCACCCTGCCCGAGTGACTTCTATGACTCACATTCAGATTATGCTTGATCATAATCAATCCGTTTATTTTCGTGACCCTTTCTAAATTAAGTAACTTCCCTGTGGCTGAGATTGTTTGTATATTATTGTTTTGGGAACTAAAGATTTTGTTAACCAGAAATGAATTTGAAATGAGTTTAAGAGCTTTTTAAATAAATTTGTGGCTAAAGTTGAGCTGGTGCTTCATTGTTTGTTGAATTGTTCTAACTGATTCAATATGTTAAGATGTCAACAAGCTTATATTATAAAAATGGTTGCATCATTTTCAGATGGCATCACTAAGATTCCACGTGTAGATCATAGTCTTAAATTAAGCAGCTCAGGCAGGCAGGCAGGATTATTCTGCATTTTTAAATAAAGAAGATTATGCAAATTATATACAACTATATGCATATATATTTCATCAGGCACAATTGTTTAGTAAACTATTATGGATCAAATTTATGTTTTCACATTAGTTATTTTATGTTTTCAATTTATATTAAAATTAAACAAACATTACACTCATGGTTAGATGGGAATGCAAATAGGTGCTAATTCATTTCTACATTATTCTTTTCTTGGGAAATTTCATGAAGAACATACAACAATAAAACTTACATAATGAGTTAACTCAATAAGACCAAAAACAAAATGATTGATCAAGTTCTTGGTCATCACTATTTATGATCTTTGGTGACATGTAACCGCTAGCCGCAGTTACAAACATCTTCCCCAAGTTATCTTCTTCATCCAAAGATTCATCAGTTTGATCATGATCAAACAAATAAGAGAAGTCACCCTGATCTAATAGACACTGCACCTCATCTGTATATTTCGGGCTGCTCGAGTCACTCATAACGTCCCCCACATTTAAGTTCTTGGATATATGTTCATCATTCAAACAATCTGCAACGGGTTCATGTTGGATCCGAAAAGATACACATTTGGTACTAGATGTATCAAAACTTCCCTTTTCTGTCTCTTGCTGAAGTAATTTGTCACTTAGATCAACAACCTAAACAATTATTTGAATGTAAAGATTAGATTTATTTATATCGACGAAAAATTCAAAATAACTAAAAAAATTGTATTGGTGAATGATTAAACTAACTAACAAATGACAATTGAAAAACATCAAAAGCTATCCTAATATTTAAAATAAAGATTATTTAATGACTACCAAACAAACTTAATGAAAGATAAATAATAAACCAAATATAGATAATAAACTTAGTTAACACTTTAAGATCAAGATTACATGACTACCTGTGATTTTAGTTTTTCCTTTTCTTGAAGTAGACTGTCATAATTTGCCTTGAGTTGGTTGTAACTTTCTTGGAGAGTATCATAGTCTTTTTCAAGCTGTTTGGTTCTCCACCTCGCACGGCGGTTTTGGAACCAGACCGCGATCTGTCTAGGCTGCAACCCAAGTTCTTTTGCTAGCCAAATCTTTCTTTCCGGCTTGAGTTTGTTTTCTGTCTTAAAACTTTTCTCCAAAAACTGAACTTGATCAGCTTTCAATCGTCTTTTCTTCTCGTGATGGTGAAAGTAATCGTCATATTCGTCATCCCCATTGTCTTCCTGATCGAATGTTTTATAAAACGCGTTTCTTGATCCATTTTTTTTATCTCCAAAACTAACCATTGATCTGGATCCTGATGGGATATCAATCAAGAACATCATGAACACAGTTTTGAGTTAGATCAAGTGTGATGACAAACGTCAACTCTATAGATTCTGGATAATTTGGATTTATAAAAAAGTAATCTTGTTATGGAAAGATGGGCTGTTTAAATCTTGTGGCGGAAGAAGCTGGTGATGATGATCTCGGTGATATGGGAGGTATGTGAACACCTGTTGGTCACACCCATCATAACAAAACTCCCCGTTGATCGTAGGGAAGTAAGCCGCGAATCAAAAGAAAGATGAACAGAAAAGAAGGAATATTATCCAAAAAGAGAGAGTACTGCAATTGTTGTTTATGTCTTTTTTAGTAAAAAGAATGAAATGGTGATAGGGCCAAGGCTCCAAGTAGTAATAGTATATAAGCCAACAGCAGTTGACTTGTTGATATGATTAATAATACTCTTGTCTCACTCAAATTGTATTACATAGTAATTAACATTTGGAATCTAATTTGGCATGAGCTAACACAATAGTTGCAGTCATGTAGATAAAGTTTTGTTCATAATGCTCTTAAGAGTGTGATGAGCACTCCACATCCTTCTGCAACACATTCTCTTAGTGATTACATCTGTGTATAAACAATGTCTTTTTACCTTTTTTCATTTTTAGAACAAGTTACCCACAATTAACTAATTCTACTCCTGAATGCATATCACTATCCGCAACGAGACTCGAACCCTCAACCTCATGAGGAGGGACATCACTATCAACCACACTGATACCACTAGGCCAGAAGCCCCTTTGTATATGCAATTTATCATCTTAAGTTTGACCTTATTATCCGCAACTTGTCATCATGAAATATTTACTTATTAGGAGCATTAATGTTTGTGTCTGTATTATCCTTTTGTTGCATGCATTGTTTCTATGCCCAATTGTGCCGTACGCACGATCTTCAACATTTGTCGGTTTACTTCATAGGGAGCTTTGTCTTTTCGTGCGCCTTGGCTAGAAATAAGATGTGGGGTTGGCCGTTTAGACTTCCTTTTGCTAGCATGCTTAGAGGACTATATTGATAACACCCCCCCCCCCCTCCCCCTCCCAAAAAAAAAAACAAACTCTTTCTAAGTTAGGGGATGAACCTTTGCCTTTTTTGTATCTTTAGATGATTAGCAATACCACCTTGATTATTCATGCGTAACGAGAAGAAGAACATGCAGAGTAAGCATGCGACAACATTCACTATTGCGGATTGAGATTCATCAAAGTCGCAACTCAGCTACGACTTTCATGAAAGCTTTTGGGACCTCCCCCAAGCGAATTACCTACCTCTACAATTAATTAATATAACCACCTAGAAATCTAACCACCACCTAAAGATTAAAAAAAAATCGGTTTGTCAAAAGACAGATATCATAAACACCGATATTATTCTTTAATTTGAACCGATTACATACACAGCGGAAGATATCAATCAGAAGCAACAAGATCACCAATCCAATGATCTAATCTCTCTAAACCAATCTAGCAAACTAACGATTCAATAACATCATGAACCTGACTCTAGATTACAGTTTGAGAGAACCAAAGACAAGAAACTTGATAATATGTGAGTATGCACTCGTTTTTATATGGCCTTGGGAAAACAAAAGTTAATTTGTTATAACTTCTTGTAACAACTTGAAAGGCCTTTCACTTTTAACCTGCTCCAAGACTCTAGCCCAAAGTCCTCTATCCAGCCCATCAAAGCAAACCGAATGTCCATAAAGTCTAGCAGCCCAAAACTCCAACAATATGTCACCAACAAAAAAAGAGTTATAATACATCAAATAATCATTTAATATTATTGAATTGAAACAAATAAAATATTACCACTTAATATTTCAACACAGCTCCATGCTTTTTTAAGGAGTAGGCTCATGACAAGACTCTTCAGATAGAAAGTCGATACCTTTCGAACAATGATGTTGAGACAATACACTTAACCGATAATGGTTTGTTCCCAACACATATCGAATTAAGCAAGTTCAGGTCTTGGGGAATACATTATCAAGCCCTCAGGCACACAACCCATCCTACTTTCCAAGACATTTCTTTAAAGATGTCTCAACCACTAAGATCTCATATGCTTAATACAAATAATACAATAATGATGGAACATGGAACGACAAAGAGTGCACTAATAATCCACCTAGAGCTTTTGCAATTAATTGTTTAACTACCCGTTTGTTTGTCGCATATTTGTTCTCCTTTTCCGAATCTCATGTTTCCTGTTTCTTGCACCAATCATACAAACCACCATAAAGATTATGAAATACAAGTAAATATATATATTGCAGTCCCACATCTCCAAGTGCTTTATGGTGATGGCATTCTCCAAAAGCTAGCTTTCAAAAAGGATATTATTGAATTTAGTATTAGTAGTCATAAGCAAAGATGGACTTTAGTTTTGTCACTTTGTGTATATACCCAATTGGCCCAATAATAAACAAATTTTGCAAGCACAATACAAAGAAAGAGCTATTAAAAGCCCAAGTCAAAGTTAGGCTCATATTTACCGGTAACAATTAGTGAACCTTTATAAATATATATATTTACCGGTGGTAACCATTAGTGGACCTTCTAAACTGTTCTTAAAGCAATCCATAGTGTTATGGGCGAGCGTGCTCCCGCTAGCCTTTTTACTCCATACTCCCACAGAACCGTTTGTTAACGGGTTTGGGCGATTTGGTTGTTAATTTCGTCCTTTTGGGTCTGGATCATATATGCTAAATGTCAATTTGGTTGTGTTTATAGTATTAAAAAGGTTATGATGCATCATTACCAACCGTGACAGGAGTTTTTGTTGTCCCCTAGTGAATTCTAGTTGGAACATATGAGTTAGTGCCTAGTGGGCATTTTTAGTCACCAAAAGCCAAAAGGTGAGGTTGAAGATAGGAATTCACGTGACCACTATCTTCTCTATTTATACACAAATGTTCCAAATTTGAAACTGAGAAATAATAAATTATATCTACTAAAAATTTTATAAGTTGAAGTCCAACAGAAACTTTATATATAATAACAAGAGTTGTTGGGTGTTTGGTATTGCATTTTATGAGTGATTATGAGTTTTTAAATATCATTTGACTCCAAATATATCATGTTAAATGTAGCAAAGGTAAGAATAATATCATGTTAAATATAACAAAGGTAAGTTAATGATGCTCTAAATCAGATACATTCTCAAGACGAATTTTTAAATATCATTTCACGCAATAAATATGTTACACATTTGCTAAGATTAACAATTCATTTATTGCGTGAAAAAATTCGTTGTCACATGTAACATATTTGTTAGTTTGTGATGCTACTTAGATACGATGACGATATGGAATAATAGCCATGTAACATGAAAAACCTTAAAGAGAATTCTTCATTAATGCGGTGTACTACGAATGGTCCATTGACCAAGCCCATGGGTGGCTGGGAACAAGTAACCACTGGTCCAAAAACATATTGGGAAGGTACAAAAGTGACTTCATAGAGACAAGTCCACAACACTAGAACCTTACATGACAACATTGTATGATGCGAAAAAACTTATAATTCATAAGATTGAGATAGATATATTACAGTTTCTCGAACATCGTCCACACTATATGGATTTTTCATGATCATGTTCCCCACTATTTTAGGGAAATAGTACGCCTTAATGAATTGTTTGGTAATGACTAGACTGCAAACTGAAAATAACCTAGTAGCATCCCCCTTACCATCAATGGTGCCCATGAATGCCCCTCATGAGAAGGAGATATGATTACGATTGCAATATAACGAGAACTGAGATCACATGATATGGTCGGTGTAAAGTAGTGGAAAACGAATAATGTGTATTGCATTTCATCATTTTATCCTGTGCCACGTTATCCGGATATGATGCGAAGGAGTGTGGTAACGGTTTTGTCCGTTGCAAATAGTCATATTTCTAGTAGAACTATGTTGGTTTACCCATTTAGGTGGATCGGTATTTAGGTAGATGCTCTTAAAACCACTATTGATGATGTTCTAAACTTTCTGTCTTCAGTCTCTTTTTCATGAAACCTTCTGTCACCCATCCAAAAATCACATTTACAATGCCCATGATGAAGTTCAAGAGGTTTATTTAACATTGGCTAGCTTTAGGTCTTTACTTATTACTTTTATGTGGACCAAAGTGAGAGAATATACAAGGAACACGAGATAATTCAGAGAGTTATCAATTCATATTCATATCATGCTAATGAAAGTACTTGTGGCTAATTAGTAATTATATAGCAATACAAAGCAAATGCATGCACTTAAAAGGAAATTAACTGAATAAACTACCACACTACTTAAAACTATAAATATGACCTTTTTTTCGACCAACAAAATATCATAAATAAATAACCGTTACAAGCAAGATGCTAGCAACAAAAACACCCGAGATAAAGAATCCCTTGCACCATTACAACATATTTCAATTAAAACTACACCTTTTCCACGTTAGACCCGGCCACTTTGATTTATTTCGAACCCATAAGAAGCTCAACGCTTTAATCTTGGCAATCACACTATTTAGTTGCAAAAGCTTCCTAACAAAAAACAACAATTGTGGTAAGACAAGCCGTGTAAAAAGCCTTCGCTTTTCATTTTGGCATAAAGGAGAACTTGTGTAACTCTAACAAGTCACGAGTTGAGAATGCAAATATTGGCGCTACCTTGCACCAATCGGCTATTACACTCCAAAGACTTTGACTGAGTTTAAGAGAATGCAAATTTGTTACTTCTCTATGTGCATATAAGACTTTTAAGTGCCGGTGAATCTCTATCATGTTTTGTTTTTATATCCTTGAAACGAAAGGTGAACTACAAGAGAGAAAGGAAGTGAGTTTGAGAGACTATACGTTAACATGTGGTCACTCCCACGTAAAGATATGTGGAACAGGAGAAGGATTTTTCATTCCTTAGCTGGAAAGATATGTGGCCATGACAGACGAAGGAAGGTTAGAATGCCAACATGCGCCATTATTCAATTCATCCGACCCAATAGTACCCGTTTGGGGAACGTTCAATGCCTAAGCCACTGAATGGATAAGTCGCTATAATCCCTAAAACGGACTATTGGGTTATGAACGGTTATTTTACTAGAGGTGCATAATCTACCATTGTGTTAAACCTGTTGAAGCATATACTCGAGAGGTGGATGCAGCGCGAATAATTTAAAATTTTAGGTATGATTGAATAATTGGATAATCTTATTATCGGAATGACGTGTTTTTATCAAAATTAATTTTTATTCTTATTGAATCTAATTACTATTAAATATATTTAAAAATCTAAGTTAATAATTATTAGTAATATTATTAAATATACTTAATTAAATTATGAGGGATTTAACCAAATTGGTTTACTTGGAGACTTGAACAGCAGAAACACAAACTTTAAAACGATGCCTTGGAAAAAGCTGCATAGAACCATATTCGAACTTTTTCTAAGTGTTTAACAAAATCACTTGAGGAACATTCATATTAGAGCCTTTATAGTTTATATACATACTTTCTATAAATATGAAAGAAAAATAAAAGAAACAACTAAAACATGTATATTGAATTTTCTATAATAATAAAAAAAAATTGAAAACTAAAGTAAACCTCTATATCTAGAAGTTTATATTGTACTCATATAATTTGTAGAACAGTAACCAAGTTTCAAAAATATTTTAATTAGGTCACTCAAATTAAAAATTGTTCTAATTAAGTTGTTCAACTTTTATATTTTATTAAATTATAGGTTGTTACATGTTTTTTTAATCATGCTCTATTTTTCTTTCAATAAGGAAATCTTTATATATATCTTTTTTTTATGTTAATGTAGAGTGGTAACGTTGATTTTATGTTTTTAAAAATAGCGTTTTTTAGACGCACAAAAAATCCGGGATTTGGAGATATAGTAACCCGATTTGGAGAAAAAAGAAATGAATGAGTGACCTAATTGAAACACTTTTGAAACTTGATTACTATTTTTTGACAATTTGTCTTTCTGAAACAACCATTTGTGTAATTAACTTTAGACTTAGTAGTATTTTAATGGGAAAGTGAATACGGTGCTGTCATGCGTGTAAGTTTAGCCGCAAAACTCATCAAAACTACGTAGTTTTGATTAAAATAGTCAAAATTTAATTTTTTACCTTAATCCCTGTCATCTATTTCTTAACAGCCTGATCTCCCTTCCACCCACCGTCTCCCAAGGCTTAGATCTGCAATTAACGCAATCCTTAAATCAAAACTTTATTTTGACCCATGTCATCTATGTCTTTCTTTGCTTTTCTTTAGCATCAGGATCTCGGGTTTAGACCGAATACCCTTTTGTATCAATATCATTTGTTAGATTTGTTTTAAAATCTGTTAACTGTGTGTGTTCGTGTGTTCAGGTGTTGTATCCACAAAATTAGAATACTAATATCCAATTGCCGTACAACTCATTATTATTATTAAATTAAAATAGTAATAAAACACAAAGTGGGGAATTCATGAATAATTACGGGAATGAACTTTTTGAGTGAATTGCTTAAACAAATAAGTCCATATGCAATAACAGATTCAGTTGGGAAGCATATGATACAATCATTAGGGAAGGATACAAATCAATTTTAAAATTGACTGATTGTTAACCATCATTGTGATACTAAAGCAAAAAAACTTAAAAAACCTTTCGGATTAAAGCCTTGGGAGATGGTGGGTGGAAGGAAGATCTGGCTGTTAAGGAATAGATGATAGAATATAGATGGTAGGGGTTAGAGTAAAAAAAAATAAATTTGGACTATTTTTAATCAAAACTACGTAGTTTTGATGAGTTTTGCGTCTAAGCTTACACGCATGACAGCACCGTATTCACTTTCCCCTATTTTAATTTAACAAATAAATGTATAATGACAAAAAAGTTGCTTTTTAATATCTCGCTGGATTACCATTAGACTATGTGTTGTGCTTTAACTAAAAAGTGCAAAACGCTCTACCATGTTATTATCACGTAGGCATTAAGCTTTAACATTTTTTTTGAATGACAATTTGAATCATTGACGGGCCATCGACAAGTTCATCTCTGTTCTTCAAGTACCATAGTCCCCCCTCAAGAGACAACCCACCATAAGTTAGAAAACCCCCTGCCCAACCTGGAACCCCTATTTTGTCATAAGTGGGTATGAGTGTATGACCTCCACTTTTAAATCTCAACAACTTGGACTTGGGATCATTGGCGTAGTGGGCTTTAACAAACCCACTTTAATAAGATCGTTGCGGTTTCAATAAAAAACAAGTATAAGAATTTTTTTTATAAAAGTGTGTGATCAGTTAGTTGGTTTGGGGGTGGATCCATATTAGGGAATTATACGGAAAACGGGTATCCTCGGAAATCTGAGAGTCGTGAAATACTTTCAGATCCAAATTATTTGTGGTTCCCAAATATCTTGACCGGATAAAATTCAGATTGAGGGCAAGAAATGAGTATGGATTTGAGAGTTTTGTGAACCAGAGAGTTTATCGTATGATCAAGCGATGGTAATTAAGGGTCATATCATATTTTGAATTTCAAATAATCAAAATACGCTCCTGATTTTGACAAATAAAATACTTATGAAATTTCTAATGCATTTTTAATATAACTACATACGTCAAA
Organism: Bidens hawaiensis; assembly: GCF_021521415.1. Taxonomy (NCBI): domain Eukaryota; kingdom Viridiplantae; phylum Streptophyta; class Magnoliopsida; order Asterales; family Asteraceae; genus Bidens; species Bidens hawaiensis. Next base: position 1,638,280 of record NW_027491136.1, read on the forward strand.
ATAAAAAATTTTCAAACTGGCATGCCAGGGGTTGCCGTCCCTTGGACCTTGCTATCAGCGGCGCTGCCCCCGGACCCATGCCATGGGGGCGTAGCCCCTTAGAACCCTCATTGCTTTGGGGCTTTGCGCCTAAGTACCAATATGATTATAAATTATACTAAGATTAAATAAGTGTGCACACACACCCAATTTATTTAATTTCATATTAAAATTAACTTGATCAACAAGGTAATCCCCATTTATACTAAAATCACTAACATCCCACCTCATTGATATAATTTAGCTTTTAATGGGTTGGCGCCCATGGGTTTAACGCTCAACTTTCACAAGCTCGTTTTTATGTTTGACAATGATATGGCTTCGGCACATGTGGGTTTAAGGCCAACAACGGGTAGCCTTAGTAAGACATCAACTTTTTTTATAACCATCATTTATCTATTAACTTGATTAAGCAATCCTATGAGTATATCATTATCATCTTTAACACTATTTCTAGAGACTACTATTTTGACGCACTTATAGCACTACCGTTCAGTCACTAACTAGTGGCTGAATCATACCCTAATTGGAAATTAAGTGATCAAGTTTTCTTCTCCCCAAAATAATACTTATAAATAATAACAACAATAAAAAATGTTTAACAATATTAATAGTAACAAAAGGTAAGCCATTTGGTTAAAACATTAGAGGATGCAATCACTTTCAAGATGTCTATGGTCTAGACCATTCGATCCAGGTGGGTTGTATAATGCCATGTATAAATAGGATGACATGCATCATCCTCTCACCACATAAAACATTGTAACACAACATTATTCTGTAGAGAAAGATCATCCCAAGTTTTCACAACAACATGGTACCTCTTATTTATGATTTCTCTTTAATACTAAATAAATAACTTGCTTATATCGTAACATTGTTATTCTGGTTTGTGATGATATTGTAGGATGAAGAATGCCAAATAAGCAAATCCAACAGGTATGTTAGTTGGAGAAACAAACCAGCTGTAGAAGGTCAACATGGTGGCACACTTGCAGCATCTTTTGTCTTGGGTAATTATGTCAACTCTTATGTTCAAATAGTCATATTGTTTAGTATACAAATTAGTTGATTTTATAATTTTTTTTTTCCAATAGTTGTGGAGGTACTTGAGAACTTAGCATATCTGGCTAATGCAAGCAACCTTGTGCTCTATCTATCAAAATTCATGCACTATTCTCCATCAAGTTGTTCAAACATTGTGAGCAATTTCATGGGCACATCTTTCTTTCTTGCTATCCTTGGTGGCTTCTTAGCCGATGCTTTCTTTACAACCTATTCCATCTATCTTATAAGCGCTACAATTGAACTTACGGTACGTAACAAACTTTTATATATGAAGTTTTCTCGTGTTTAAATTTAAACAGCTTATGTTAATTAAGTCAATTCATCATGGATACTAACATATTTATGTTTTCTTTTTCTTTTCTTATTAGTTGCACTTATATTACTAGCGAGGAACATATATTCACAATGCACGTTCAATACATGTAAATATAGAATTATAAGAATCGCATAATACACTTCAGGTAGTGCTTTCCAATATACTGGGAGACATAGTAGGGTAGGTGATTACATAACCACCTTATACATTACAAATAAAGCAAAAGACACAAATGTTTATGTGATTATTGCAGTTCTTTGCTTAAAGTTGATTATGTATTAAACGACACTCTTTAACAAATCCTACTGTATACTAAATCTGAATTTCTTCGAGCTTGTAACTACTCAAAAATGTGATTAACAAAATTATAAGTGAACTGATTTTGACTATTCAAACAGGGCCTTATAATACTCACAACACAAGCCCACAAACATTCTTTGAAACCAGAAAGTTGTTTATCAGCCAACAGGAATGATAAATGTGAAGAACTTGAAGGAGGCAAGGAAGTGTTTTTCTTCATAGGATTATATTTAGTGGCATTGGGTGTTGGAGGCATCAAAGGATCACTTCCCCCTCACGGGGCTGAACAATTTGATGAAGAAACCACTCAAGGAAGAAAACAAAGATCATCATTTTTCAATTATTATGTATTTTGTCTCGCTTTCGGTGCACTTATCGCGGTCACCTTTGCAGTGTGGGTTGAGGATAATAAAGGATGGCATTGGGGTTTTGGTATTTCCACCTTGGCAATATTGATCTCTATACCTATATTTCTTCTTGGTTCCACTGTCTACAAGATCAAAGTTCCCAATGGAAGTCCTATAACAACCATATGCAAGGTAGTTTTTGCCGCATAGCGGAAGCAAGAGTAACATATAAATAGTTTCTCAATAAACTTTATATAAAAACTGAATAATTCAATCAATACAAGAGGTGCCTTTTCATAGGGATTTTCGAAATTTGGTAGGTTTGCCAAGTTCTCAAAATGACAACTGACAGTTAAAACCATAGATAGACGTACAAATTATGCTTACACGTATGGTTCTTGTGGTTTATCCAAATTTCGGATTGTAACATACTTTTGAAAAATTACATTTTCAAAAAAGCAACACATTTAGTCCCAACTCATAATTTTATTCTATTAAATAGGTGTGAAATTACCACTCTACCCTTATATTAAAAAAAAACAAAATAAATCATGTGAATTATTATAAATCATTGATTTACATGTTTTAGGCTAAAAAAGCAAAGTACAAAAGAAATATGAAATTGTAGAAAAATCTTGATTTATGAAATCTAGGCTTTAAATCAAGGAATTCGGGTCTCACAGCTTGGCCATGATCCAGCTCATCGAGACCTTTTCGTCTACGCCATAGCCCAAGTTATACCATTTGAAGTTTGGGCATTGCCTGCCCTGTTGACCTGTCGAACTAAGAGTCCGCAAACTATTGGATCAACTCCTCATCACTTTTGAAACTTACTGGATAATAAATGCATTCAATTTCTATTTCTAATAAGTTATTTGCACCAGGTACTTGCTGCAGCTATCTTCAACACATTTTCAAGTAATGCAAGAAATGCAGCAGTTAGCACAAATCCATCATCACCCACATCAAATCTAACACAACACAAGGAACAAGAAGAAGAAGCTAAACTAAAACAGAACATAACCGAAGATCTCGCCTTTCTCAACAGAGCAGTTATGAACAAGTCAACCTTTCCACCATTTAAGGTCAATGTCAAGCAAGTGGAAGAAGTTAAAATTGTTTTCAAAATTTTCCCAGTATTCATATCAACCATAATGCTCAACTGCTGTCTCGCGCAGCTCTCAACCTTCTCGGTCCAACAAGCAGCCACAATGAACACTAAACTCCGGTCGTTACGGGTCCCACCCGCTTCACTTCCTGTATTCCCAGTTATTTTCATCATGCTACTTGCACCAATGTATAACCATATTGTAATCCCACTTGCAAGAAAAATAACCAAAACCGAAACAGGTATAACCCATTTACAACGAATAGGGACCGGGCTAGTCTTATCCATCATAGCCATGGCGGTTGCAGCCTTAGTGGAAATCAAACGAAAACGAGTGGCTAACCAAACCGGTCTAACAAACTCCACTGAGCCACTTCCAGTCACTTTCCTTTGGGTTTCCTTGCAGTACTTGTTTCTCGGGTCGGCTGATCTTTTTAGCTTAGCTGGCATGATGGACTTCTTTTTCACCGAGGCGCCATTTAGCATGAGATCACTGGCTACATCGCTCTCGTGGGTCTCATTAGCCATGGGTTATTATCTTAGCTCAGTGTTGGTTTCTGTTGTGAACCATGTTACTGGCACATTCCGTCACACGCCGTGGCTCTATGGAAGTAACTTGAATCATTATCATCTTGAGAGGTTTTACTGGTTAATGTGTGTATTAAGTGGTTTGAACTTTATTGTGTATCTCATTTGGGCTAAATCATATAAGTAAGGGTCAAAAGTCAACGGTGGCTGTTCAAGACACACGAATGCTGTGCAAATCATCAGGAGTTTAGTAGTTAGAGGTGTGCATGAGCCTGTAAGAGTTTGCATGAGTCAGTTAAGGTCGGTTTCAATGGTAAATGTTAGGGTGTGCATGAGTCAGTTAGGGTCGGTGTTACTGGTTAATGTGTGTACTAAGTGGTTTTAAGTTGATGTATGTTGTTTTCTTTAATACTATTTCTTTTGTTTTAAAAATATACGCATGCTGTGTCTGAAGAACATCACATATTTTGAATAGCTAGGTGTATAAACTATAATCAGTTCTCTTTGATTAATTCAGTTATATCACACACCAATACCAAATACAGAAAGCAATTTCCAGTTAGTCGATTATGGCTTAACCGAAACCATCGACTAATTCTGTTGCGGTTCGGTGAATTCGGTCATTTGCTGATGTTGATTTGAAATGATGAGAAAATCAAAACTATGATTATAAGTAAGGATGTGCATAAAACCGGAAAAACCGATCCAAACCAAAAAACCGAACTGAAACAAAACCCGATCGATAGGTTTTATGTTTTTGTAAAAACCGAAACTATCGGTACGGTTTCGGTTTTGCGTGCAGTTTAAAATGAAAAAAACCGAACCGAACTTTCGATTTTTTTTCATTTTTTATTTTGAATATCAGGTAATTTATATTTATAATTATGTAAGAGTTTGAACCAAAAATTTTAGCCCAAACTAATGTAATCAGTTAGTTATTAACTAACAAAAAAACTTTTGACCAAAATTCATTACTTTTGACCTTTTTTTTTCCTCAAAATTTTCAAGTTCAAATGGTAAAACCAAAAAAACTAAACAGTTTTTTAAAAACTAAAAACCCATGCACACGCTTGATTATGAAAAAGAAAATGAATTAGCTAGAACACCTGTGTTGAATGAAGTCTAATCAAGTAACATAAGTGGATGTAAAATGGTGGGGGTAATGATAATGATAATAATAATAATAATAATAATAATAATAATAATAATAATAATAATAATAATATGAAGTGATAATTAAGGAAATTTTTTTTCCAGAAACTGAAGAAGAGGCACTAAACTAACATACAATAAATCATTGACAGATTACCCAAATTGATTGATTAAGATAACCAAGGTTCACAAATTGGTACAAAATGGTCCATACCTAATATTAAGTCCAAAGAGTCATCATCAGTCCCTAATTCCTGATAACAACAATGATTTTGACATAAAAAAACAAAAGAAATTTTACTTAAAAACAAGTGGTAATATTGGAGTATATGATTAAATTTTGCATTTTGTAAATAACGTGTTTCAAGGCAAACATATATGAGCAACCTCAAGAGGCTCATGCTTGTGGCCCAGGAGCACTGGCCTGAGCTTGCTCAATTTGTTTGACAAGTTCTTCCCGTTTAACGTTAAGCGCTTGAATCTTCGAATCAATCTTTTCAAGCTTGGCCTTTAGTTTGGTCGGGTCATTTTTATCCGCGGGATTCTTTTCTTTCTTTTCCTTCTTCTTCTTGTCTTTAACCTTTTCTTTTTTCCCATCCTTGTCTCCCTGTTTCTCTTCCTTTTTAAGGTTTTCCTCGGTGTCTCCCATTTCTTAACTGTCACCATAGATTTTGTCATTTTATGTGATATATTAATTGTGCCTTAGAACCAAACCAAACCATGTTATACTAATATTAAAAAGTTAAACAAGAAATGAGGTTGAATAACTAACCTGTTGTTGCAAAAAGCCCAAGAAAATTTGATGTATTAAAAGTGTGACTTCAAGCTTTTATATCAATCTTTTATTTACTAATTTTGGTATGAAATAATGGGTTGAAAGAGATTATGAAACCAGGGGCCTTAAAAATGTGAATACCCCACAAATGGTGCGTCACCAACTAGAGGACTTCTGGCCTACAATCATCTTGTGTTATGAACAACTACTTTGTTAATATCCGTTTAAATAATTATACAAGTTAGCCGAGTTTATTAACTTAATAGTTATTACTTATTATTATTTGGTCTATCATTTATCTTCAAATTGTAAATCATTATCTTTGTTGTTGTAATCTATTATATAAAGAGATATGTGCTGGTATTAATATGATGCAGGAACAGGAACATTTATATTTATTTGGAATATTTTATTTTTGTTACATTATTTTTTATTATTATATGTTTATCTCGTTTCCAAGTTTATCTCATTTTATTTTAGTATAAGTTAGGATTGAAGGTTTATTGTTTAATAAGTTTTTGATTAAGTTTGAATTATAAGAACAGAGTTCTTGAAACCTATGGTTCAATTTATCGTCTTTGATTAATCATAAAGTGTCTTGAACCATTGATCGTTTTCAAAACTGCATCACAATACATGTTTTTCACACCTTTTGAATTATTTTAATATAACTTTTAGGTTTATAGAAATCGAATAGGCCTTAATTGAGTGGTGTGTGAATCACTTTTAGATTGAAACATTTTGATTGTACTGGTTCAGTCGGATAATTCGCAAAGAATAACATATGAATATACGTTTTGAAACGTATAGAATGTAGACCAAAGACCTTTTTTATATAGGAGCAAACTATAACGATTCAATTGCTGGGCTGCTTACCCAATAGAAACCTTCAACAGAAGACTCCATCATGGTAACTTAGTTACCACTGACAACGTTTGTCATTGCTGCTTACACTCAATTGCCATTGTGACATAGCTACCACTAATTATAAATATCGTGAGTAATCAGCTACCATGGATCAGTAATTGCAATTGTGGCATAGCTATCACCGCAGAAATATGATTGTGATTGAATTTACATAATTCTTTGCTTAAATAAAATAATCTATTTTTTTAACAACATATAACATCTATATTCAAAAACTTTGATAAACAATTATAATTGGCTATAAAGAATGCCATAAAGTTTCTTTTCATAACAGAGATAAGGATCTTTATCACCATTGCGAGTTAAAGTTTCTAGAATTATGTTAAAACAAATCAAAATATGGTACCAGCATCATTATAGAACAAATATAACCTTGTTGATTACTTTAGAACCACTTGACATTTGATAAATATTCCAGAATTATGCTCTTGAGTCCAACAAAAATACATGAGTACATACATGACTATGCAATAATGGAAGTATGGATAGTGTTACAAAACTTAAGGACGGGCCTCTATATTTTGTGGGCTCAAACTCGTAATTGGTCTCTTTGCCTTTTCTAGTTTCTTGCTAGATTTCTATGATATGCCATAATTTAAAAAAAAAAGGAAATAAAAAAAAACAAAGAAAGAAAAAGACACTTGACATTATAATATTATATAATGTGGCCATGGACCAACAAATTCTATGGTTGGTAGCCATGAGTTATGACCGAGGTTGGGCCTCAGTTATTGGAGAATAAGCCAATAAAAAGAATCCAAAAGATTGGCCCACGACCCACATCATTAATTAATATTTAATATCAATATCAATAGCCAATGTTGTTTTGTTTGCATTCATTTACAAGCATTGATACAACTAAATTAAATCATAGCCAGTGGCCGAGCAGGTGATGCCATAAACCGAGATAACTCTTTTCATGTAAAAATATAATTATAATTATAGGATCTACATTGCACTAAAAGCAAATTCTGCCGGGTCACTTGATCATAAGACCGGTTCATGAGCATCCGTAACACTATTTATTTTCGTCTCAAAACATTCAAAAATGATAAATCCCAATGTCAACCCAATTTACTCTAAAAACAACCTTATTATTGTGTATTTCATCACTACATTAGCCTATCAGATAAACTTGGAAGCCTTCTAAAGAAATTCAGACTAGCCGGCGGCATCGGTTCCCTGAACATCGGGTGTCGCAAAAAGTAAAACCCGAGGGCCACCGCCACCATCTTGGGCGGCACCACATACAGTACCACCGTGATCATAAGACACACCCCGATAAACAGTTTTGTAGCCCTTGGGTCCCGCCAGCTCACCAAGGCTTGGACCCTCTCCCCTTGTGTTGCAAAATCACCCAACACGGTTTGGACCCGAGCTGCCAACATTCTTAACCGGTCGTACCGGGCTCGAACCAGATCAGGCGGTCTTGAACTTGGAAAGGTGTCGAATTCCTCGTCTAAATCCTCCGGGTCAACTGTTTCCGCTTGAGATAAACGGATGTCCATACCCGCAGGTGTTTTTGGTCTGAACCGATAATACCATGTCCCGATCAAACACACGTATAGAAATGCGGTTGGGACGATTAAATCCGGGAACCAAACTAGAACCAGATATAGCAAATGCACTAGAACCGTAGTAACCGGGTTCCTCCACCTCCTAATATTATCTAACCATTTAGCTAACCCAACCGCCCACGCGAGTACACCCACGATCCGGAACCAATTCGCTTTACTTTTTCTCATGCTCCATGTATGTGAATCTGCATCCAACATGTACCGAACCACCTCAGCACCTAGTGGCGGCTCTGACCGTGCCAGCCAGGCCGCCACCATTTTGGTGGCAGCCCCACGTAACGCCTCTTGTTGCGCCACACCAAGTGGGCGCAAATAGTGCATTCGTGGAAGCAAAGGCTGCCCGTAAACCGCACACGTGTCGGGCAACAATGACGGGCATGCGAACCGAACCGCCAACTCAATTTCTCCCATTTTTTTCAACCCGGTTCGTTGTAAGACTAATAACGGGTATGAGTTTGTGTAAACCTTGTTACTTTCTAATGTAGATACGCGAATTCGGACTTTACCTATCCGGAAGTCGGGTTTCTCCTCTGCCATGTCAGCAAACATACGCCAGTTGTCGAAGACGCCTATGGTTAGGACCGTGCACAGGTCATAGACCTGCCACGTGTACTGCTCGTTCCACCGTGGGTCAAAACTGTCGGTTATGGTTCGTGTCCGGACCCATTTCTTTCCATACTTCGCTACACAATACGGGTCTGTTGACCCTTTACCCGCGCCCCTGGATTTCATCGGTAATAGCCTGCGGGCACCAAGGATACCGAGCTCCAAAATCCCGATCGCCGGCTTCCACAACTGGGTTGCGGTAGGCCGGAAATCACTACACACGTGCGCTGCCTCGTCAAGCACGTGATACCCGCCTTCCAAGCACATTCTTAACTGGATTCTGCCGCAGTAGGATCCACCAGGGCCACCCTCTAACGACAACCACCTTGCTTTCACGTGGCGTTCATCTAATCGTTGCTCAATCGCAGCGACAGGGATCAAAACATGTCCCAGCAGCACCGGATCCGGCCCCGTCCGGTCCTCTAGCAGCAAGATCAAACTGTCTTCCAAAGGCTCACCGGCGACGAATATTAAATCTTCATTCCAGTGAAACGACGCCGTACGATTATTCATCACGCCTCTCCTTGTCCGTACAGACTGAAACCCTAACTGCGCTTTAACTCTCACATCGGGCGCTGTTAACGGAGGCAAATTAGGCGCAATCTCAAGGTCTTGAGCTTCCATTATAGTAACTCTCAAATACCACAACTTAGGCGATTGATAAACCTTTGATCTAGTATGAGACACATAAGGCGCATCCGAGCTCCACGATTCCGGAAAAGCGTCATCGGCTTGCGTTCCTATCCAAACCGAAAGCTGTATATCACCCGAAACTTTCTCTCCAGCGTTAGGATCATCACCGCCTTCCAGACGGTACCACTGAGGAGCCAAAGGACTGTCCGGCGGATCACGAACCGGGACATCGGACAGATCAAAACACACACCGCCAAGGAAATTCTCCGATTGAGTGTCCCATACAGAGATCTCGAGTGTAGACGAGTTTCCAGACTCCGGCTTGTTGTAAGCTAACGCAAACACTTGATGCCACTCTGGATTCGACGATGGTTCACCCGGCTTGGGAATCCCGGGTTTAGACCGGACGGAGCTACCGATTCTTACATACGGGCTTTCGTTGGGTGAGAGACCACGGGCTTTAACTATTCTTACGAATAAGTATTGCATTGGGTCTACTAAATCATATGCTTGGATTCTTTCAGATTCTGTGGTTCCAGATCGTCTAGGGATTACTCGTGGCGAGTAATCCCCAGTATTATCTGGTCGTTTCAAAACCCTAACTCTCTCGTTTCCTCTAGCCTGCATTCTCCTCATATCCGGTGGGTATTCTGGATTCATCGGAGGTGGTGGCATCCCTTGATGCTGATGATGATGATGGTTTTCCATTTGTACTGTCACCGCCGGTGGAGGCTCTTCGGTAACCGTTACCGGTGGGTGCATATTATCCATCGGAATCTCCGCCGGAGGTGGAACTTGACCCGGACCCGGAACATCCATAACCCTAGCTTCTTCTATTTTCCTACCTTCAAACGGTGGTTGCTGCGGCGGTGGCGCGTCTTTCTCCGGTGGTGCTGATTGAGCATTATCGGGATTAATATTATCTCCGGCGGTGACTTCCACGTCATCGTAGTAATAAATTCTTAATCCAATCTCGCCTCTAATCCAACTAAACACACTCTTCTTCTCCAATTGAAAGTAAACCAAACCCGCATCTTCTCTTCTGGCAAACTGGGTTCCGTACAGTTTGACCCGACCCAGAAAATGATTTTTCCGAGCACTGCCGTTACTCATCCGTTTATCATTAAACACTTCAATCTCCAACTCCTCGTAATCCATGGTGCTCGGATCGGAAACCACGAACTCCAGACTCTCGTTCCATACCGGATTCAAGCTTCTAGAAACTGTAGATGTTCGTCTCTTCTGGCCGTCGAAATCTGCCACCACGTATGCGCTTGAGCTGCCTAGTCCGTCCTTAGGGAGCAGGTCACGCGCGTCGGAAACTTCGACGACTAGTTTCCGGACAGGTCTTCCCAACGGCGGTGGTTGTTGGTCCGGCGTCATGGTGGCATCCGTGGTGGTAGATGGTGAGAGATGACTTTGTTTAATGAGAAAAGAATGCTTTCTCTTTGTTTTTCATCATCCCCTTATTCTTTTTGCAAACTAAAATAATCTAAAAAAAAAGAAAGAAAAAAGATTATGCTAGTGACGGAGTACCGACACGAATCCAAATGTGAGTGCAATTCCTATTCTTTGGTGACGGTGTAACGACACGAATACGAATGTTATCGGGTAGGTTTGTAATGATAACGATGATAAACCCAGAAAAATAAATGTAAAGAATAGTAAGTGCACTCGTATAGCTAATGATAGTAAAATATATTTGAAACGCTGTGTACTCAATTGGTTAAACCCATGTGGTTTGGGTGTGAGTAGGTTATGATACCGGAATTAAACCAAAAAATAAATTCGTTAACGCTCAAATACAAGAAGTTAAACTAAAACTGCATGTTACAGTGATTAGCTGGCAGCCTAACACAAATTTAGTCGGTATCAAATTACAACATCGAAACAAAACCATATTTGTGGCATCGATCATGGTTTTTATCTGATGTATAATACATATTTTTTTTTCTCATTCATGGTTTTAAATTATGTATACTGCATATTATTTTTATTATGTTCTACGCATTTTTAGATGATTTGGGATAAAAAGTAGAAAAACTATAAAAGAGATGTGGAGTTGAGGCTAAAGTGTAGAACAAGATTTGAATATGTTGCTTTTTAGTCAAGCAACTAAATTCTTGTTGTGGACATCAGCATTAGATTCTTTGTCACAAACATCAAGTTACTTTATTTTTATTCATTCATCATCTATTTGCATTCTCATTCACTCCAACTCCATTTTGCATCAGCAAATATCACTATTCTCAAACCACTTGTAACCTAATATGCTTCCATGGCACATGATTCCACCTTCTTTCTCTCCTTTTTCTTGTCAAAAAAGTAACTTTTTGAATAAAGTGTTTAGAAGTAAGCATTCCCTTTTACTATTTTCTTCCTTTGATCCTATTCAAATTTTCACACTTACCATGATATAATTGTTTTTACTTAAAAGAATGCAATTTGGACGTGGGATATTGTTTTTTAACCGGTAACACTATAGAATGTATTGTATATTGATTGTATAAATATTAGGTTACAATGAGTCGTTATATAAAAACTACAGTGTTACAGTGTAGTACTACTACCCTAATATGATAACCTTCTAAATATGGACGGTTATTGCGTTAATCTTAAGTGTTTTTAATAGTTTTTTTAGGAGGTTAAAACCAATAGCGAGTTTTGGTCGATGGTATGGCATCTGATCCTTTTTAAAATATAAAGTTAGAAAAAGAAATGAACGAATAGTATTGATACTTGTCTTTTTTATATCCGGAGACAAAATCATATGAGGAATTGATATGTTGTTCCTTTGTATTACCATAATCAAACTGATTTAACATTATTGATGTTTGCAATTTGTGTTACATTTTTTATTCTCAAAGTACAATTTGATATAATGCATGATGGACTCCTACTATTGATTTCAAGAGCTCCATCAATTCCCATTTGACTGAAACTTTTGAGACACCAACACCCCTAATGAAAATGCAAAGATTGCTGTCACAACAATCTTTTTATTCTTGTTTAGTTTCTCCATTGCTAGCCTTAGAAGAAATTCAGCATCTTGTCCCCAGTTATCATCGAAACCCGTTCTTTGTTTCTTTCTTTCAAGATCCTTTTCACCATGTTTGTTAACACTTTCTTCAGTTTCATATGCATTTGGTTTCTTGCCATCTTCATCTTCATCTGATAATTGTGTTGGAGTTTCTTTGTGTTCTTGTTCATCGTCAGATTCATGTGTATCTGATTTCTTGTCATTATCATCTTCATCTGATGCTGGTTCCGGTTCCGGTTCTTGAATGATGTCTTGTTTGATCTCTTTGTGTTGTTGTTCAACTTTCTTTGGGACTGAAATATATAGAATCTCACCATCGAACTTCCCGGTGATCTTTTCTGTGTTTGCATCTTTTGGCAATTCAAAACTTTGTTCAAACCGCTTGTATCTGTTCTCTGTCGCCTGCCTTACTCCACTAACTAATATATGGGTTCCTTTATCGACTTGAAGCTTTAGCTCTTGTTTCCTAAAACCTGTAATGCAAAAAACACCAAACTAAGAATTGTTTTCTCGTATTTTTTTATAAATTAGTCGATTTGGACCTTGTTTGACCTAAAAGAGGAACACGTCAAACAGGTTGAAAGTTACAAGTGCATCTTCTTAAATAGCTTTATTAAGATTTTTTTTATAAATTTTGTAGTAATATTATCTTTGTAATCATAGTTAATGCATTAACTTTATATAAAAAGTTGGAAAAAAAATAGAGAAAAATTTGTTTATGGGTTCAGGTCTCTAAACTATAAGTTTAAGGGTAAAAACAAGATGAATTTGATGTACCGGGAAGATCAACAAGGAGGTAATGGCAAGTTGAGTCTTCAGTCCAATCTGAAGGGGGCACAAACTCTTCGAATACTAAACGAGAACTTTGGTTGTCACCGAATGGTGATCTACCAGGGACATGTGCCATTAATAATGAGGTTTTATTTTTAACGGAATAATGACGTTTAAGTGAGGCAAGGGAATTGTATAAGCGAATGTATATTGATACTTGATGGTAAGTTTGTTATATAATTGTGAATACAACAAGTTATATATAGGACATGATCATATCATCGTTAATGTATATATGTTACTTTGAGTTGAAGATATTGTACGAATTGAAATAACTTTTCTTACACACATTTTCATTTTTATTCCAAACTTTAGCCTATGGACAGTGGTTTGTTCTTCATTTGGTCTATTGATTATAAAATACATGATAATAAAAAATAAATAAATAACTTACATTACAATTTGTAAATTAAAACAAGAAGATTAAAGCACCTATTGACTCATTAAGAATCATTATTTATATATAATATATAAAGGATCAAAACATATTCTGATTTCTGTACCACATAATACTAATATAATATTTATTTTGAAACAATCTAAAAATAAGAATATTATTGCACTACTATTTGTGGAAAAAATATTAGTTAATATCTTACTATTAACATGTTCTCTTTGTTTTCTTCCGGCCTTACTCCATTAAAATAAAAACCATGTGCTTTCTTTAATGCTTTACTAGAATATAACCCATGTGATACACGGGTGGTTAAAAAAATATAACAAAAAAGTTAAATAAAATAATATGTATAATAACATACATTATGAATTAATAAGATATAAATAATTTTCTAAAATACATAGATTAGTAAGAATATTTTTCATTTTATCACTCATAAAATGGAAATTGTAAAATTGGAAACTTGTATATTTGGCAGTCTATGTGGAGGGTCTAGTTGAATGGCATGTATAAAGATTGTGTTGCTTTAATATATAGGTAGATGATATATAATCAAATAACTCTATTTGCCTTGATAGCTCAGTTATTTTTTCATTAGCAGGTTTCACTCTCTCAGTCCTGATCTTCTGTCTCTCTTTGTTGGATTTGTTTGACTTAATTATTGGTGTTCTGATATGCAGATTCACCAAAATTAAGAAGATTGTGGTGGCAAACTGTCAGGGCCGGCCCGTAAGACCAAGAAACCCAAGCCCTAGCTTAGGGCCACCAAATTTTAAAGGCCCCCATTTATATATTTTGTATCTATATATATAAACGAAATCTTTAAAAGCTCTCTGATTAATCCCTACTAGTTTTCAAGCCTCTAGATTGCTTTATTTGTAATTGGAGGCTTCTCGTGCATTTTACCCGAATTTACGGGTATGGGTCTCACCAAAGGCTGATAGCCCTTAAACGGGTTATAACATCTCATTAAATTAAATTAATTTCACCAAATATTTGATGTGAAAATTTTATAATGGCCATTTTCGTCCCTGTGGTTTGCTACTTTCGCCACTTCAGTCCACAATTTTTAATTTTGTCAGTTTAGTCCTCATAGTTTTAAATATTAGCCAATTACGTCCCATCCGTCTAACGGCATCCAGCTATGCCGTTAGTTTAAGGGTATTTTTGTTTTTCTCCTTTTAATTTTGATTTAATGATCATTTTAGTCCCTGTGGTTTTATATTTTTGCGAATTCAGTCCAAAGTTTGAAAATTTGTCAATTTAATTTCAGTTTAATTCAGTTTTTTTATTTTTTGTTTTTTATTTTTTATAACCCTGAAGAGTATAATTCAAGCCCAATACCATCGAGCAACCTCAAATACTGGTATGCATTTACTCTGTTGACAACAGTAATCACACCCCCCCTATATTTAGTTTATAGACATTTCCTAAAATCTTCTCCATGATGGAATTCAATGGTAAAGTGGTCAAGGTAATTCCTTGAAATCGAATTATACAGAAAAAACTAAAAATTGTTTTGTTGATTAATGTATAATAGTTGATTACGACCCAGATTTTCGTTATGATATTTTAATCTCTAAACCCTAAATATTATGCATTCATCAAAGAAACGATTTTTAGTTTTTTCCGTACAATTCGGTTTTACGGAATTGCTTTGACCACTTTACCATTGAATTCCACCATGGGGGAGATTTTAGGAACCGTCTAGAAACTAAATACGAGAGGAGGGGGTATGATTACTATTGTCGACAGAGTAAATGCAGACTTGTTTGGGCTTGGATAATGCTCTCTAGGGTTATAGAAAAAAAACTGACTTAAATTGACAAAATTTCAAACTTTGGACTTAATTGGCAAAAATATCAAACCACAGGGACGAAAATGACCAATAACTCAAAATAAAAAGGAGAAAGACAAAAATACCCTTAAACTAACGGCATAGCTGGATGCCGTTAGACGGATAGGACGTAATTGGCTAATATTTAAAACTATGAGGACTAAATTGACAAAAATACAAATTTTGGATGGAAGTGGCGAAAGTAGCAAACCACATGGACGAAAATGGCCATTAACTCAATAGGGATATACTAAAAATTAATATCTTATTTTTTTTAAAAATATATATATATTATTTATAATTAAACAGTTTTATTGTAAAAAAATAAGCGGGTTGGGTCTTACCAAACCGAGATGGCTTTTAAACCGGGCTATACCATCTCATTTATGTGTGAAACCATTTTATTATCAAACCCTAAATATATTATTAACTTCTTTATAATGAATAAATTAAAATTCAAAAAAATATATAACTATTATAAACGAATAGTGTAAAACAACCCCGGTATTACGGGAGGATAAAAACTAGCATATATATATAAGGAATAAAGGAATTTCATTTTAATCAGGTTTATTGGCCGAGTGGTTTTAGCGCTTCCTTTCCAACAATACTGATTTGTCTAATTGGTGTTTGAATCTCATCTCATTCTTAATTTTTTCATACACCTTTCTTTTTTAAGCTTAAATCCTAATTTATCTCCAACCCATAACATATTCCTATTTAAATAAATTTTACACCCCATTCTAATAAAATAAAGTATTACCCATATTCCCTTAAATTTTATATTTAATCTCACTCGTTTACTTAAACCTCTTCACTTTCTACAAACTTGGTAAAAGACATATTAATGTTAAGCGAAAAAAGATCATTGATGCAAGATTACATTTGTTATATAAAGAACTTATTATTGTTGATTCCATATCGAAATAAAGTACGAAAACTTTTGTATCAATAAATTATGAAAAAAAGGCCCCTGATTTTTAGTTAGCTTTGAGTCCCCATATTAGTTGGGCCGGCCCTGCAAACTGTTATGTGAACATAGACTTTAGTTCATCTTTCAATAAGTGAGCATGCTAGAATAGGAGAAGAGCCTTGACCTTCTATTATATTAGTCCCGCATGCTAGCTGCAATCTTTCTAAAGCAAGAAGGGAAGGGAGAAAGTTTACTTTGAGAAAGAAAGGCATTCTCTTCTATTTGGATTCTAATCGGTGCATTATTGTTTATATTTCTCGTTAGCTAGGCTTCAATAAGGACATTTGGGGCTTAGTAATAAGATAGAAAAGAAAGGTTTCATCAGGGTGCGAAGGTTTGGAACTTTATACAAACAAAGAGCGTTTTCTTTTAAATGACAACTGCTTCTTCCTGCTGTCAGGCCTTGCACGAAACCAAGTCTTTCAGTAAGTGAGCATTCTAGAATACAAGAACTAATATGGATTGGGCTCATGCCCCACTCCACCTCAGCATAACATGGTTATGTCAGGGCGGTAGAGGGCGTGATGGGGCTGGCAGGCATGAGGGCTCTTTCTAGCCGTTATCAAAATCAACTAAATATTTATCCAGTGACCTATTCCTTTATACTTCAAGCTGTTGGATACTTCTTGTAAATAGCTTATGTTTATGCTCATAATCCTTTAGCGGCACTGCAATTAATGAGGTTAACCCTTTGAGTTAATTTGATAAGGGGACATGAATTTCCATCACCAGTCCTAAGCATTTGAACACAAAGTTATGTTCAAATGCTAGAAAAATGTAGGTCTTCCAACATATCTGATCCAACATTCATAAACTTCGCATAATCAATCAGAGATTCAATATTTCTTACTCATCAAGAAATATTCATACATTTATCATAACATTAACATACATAAAATCATGCCAAATTTATTATATCATAATAAAAGTCCGAACTTCATTTGAAAAGGATGATAAAATAAGTTTAGCTCACTATGAGCATAAGAGCAACACACTTTATCAAAACTAACTTCATGAATGAAAATGGAAGTTTTCAAACCAAAAATTGATGCTAGATGATTAGGATGATGCAGATCTCCTCCTTTGGTGATTGAAAAGCTTCTAGAATGCTCAAGAACGGTGAAGATGGCGGCTTTCTGAGAGAGAAAACTGGTTTCTCTCTCCAAAATTTGTCTCATATGAAGAATTTTGTTGTCTCCTGGGCTAGGCACGCTCGTATGTACAAGGGTGCAGGTGTGCCTCCTTACAAAGGCACGGGTGTGCCTGTCTGACGCATGGGTATGTGGGTGGGAAACCTGGAAATGCTTCTTAAGATTCTTGCCGATGTTATTATTCGGACAATGCACAAAGCTCAAGAGTTGCGAGAATGTGTTGGGCGCAGGGGCGGACCCACATACATTTGACCGGGGTCCCGAGACACCAATGTTTTTTAAAAATTAATTAGAGGCGGTATATTAAATTTTGTAACGACCCCATAAAAATTAATACTTGGAACCCATACTATTAAAACTATAACGGGTGTAGTGGAAAATCTGTTGTTTTCCCTCTAAGAGGTTGCAGGTTCAAGCCTTACCATACTCTAATTTTGTTGTGTTTTTATATACTAGTCAATATTAGTTATTTAGTTAGTGTATTTGTGTCTTTCGTTAGTTTCTCCCATATAGCCATTATCACCATGCAACATATATAATGACAAAGTGAGTTTTGCATATGCTTTTATTATTTATCTTGATTATGTGTATTATAATTAATCATTTATTTATGTTAGAGTTATTTTTTCATGTTTGGTCATGTATGTAAGATTATATATATATAACTTACGTTTATGTTTTCCGGGTATGAATAAAAATGAATTAAAAGTCTATGTTTTATCTAGTTTCTAATCTAGATTCTTTCTGCTTACTCGTTTCCAATGACACCATATTTCCGTGTTTTATCATGTTCCTCGCCTCGACCCGACCCGAATAACGACCGACCCGAAAATTTTGTAAATCGAAAAAACTGGGACCCCATTGACAAAAAATCTTGGGTCCGCCACTGGTTGGGCGGGGGTGTGCCCGGAGTAGGCCCCGCTATAGGGCTAGAAGAGTGTAGTTATTGTTGAGCACGAGCTGAGGCACAATTGTGTCTGGCTAAGTCACGGGTGTGCCTCACTGTCAATTTGTAGCAATTTGATCAAACTCCAACAATCTTTGATCCAAATGCTTCAAAATCAACAACTTTGTCGACTAATACCATAAATTCACAAAAGAAGTGTTTAACTGTTGATTCTCATGAATTTTCCAATAGATAATTAAAAAATGGGGGTAAAAGTATGTAAAACTTATAAGCATATGACGCGCCACGTGACAAGACTAAGTCTTGGCTCACCTGATGTACCATCTAGTATCGAACCAAAAGTTAAAACCACCTACAACCTAAGATCAGTCTTCGACTAGGCAAGCTAGATGTGTCTCCAACACTTAGAATTATTCAAGAAAGCATAAGGATGTAAAGAATTAATACAAGCATTCCACTGATTGTTAACAAATAGGATTAAAATACAAGATGACAAAAGGTAACGGATTATGGCCTAACCTAAGTAGTACATGCCAATTTACATAGTTATATTGGTCAAATTACATGGTTCGAGACCATAATTTACTTAATGAATAGGACTTGATTGAGACTGTAGACACAAACATACAAAAAACTGATACAATATGAAAAGATATGTACCCGTTATTAAGAAACAAAGATGAGGTAAAAGACTATGTGTTTAATGGTGTTTATTCCTAGGGTATTTCAAGGATTCGACATTGATTTGACTCCTCATATAGTCAAAGTCCTTTTTGAAGGATTCATTTCGTAGAGGAGTCTTTCTTTTCTATCTATGATAATTCTATGTGAACTAGTTTGGAAGGTTGATTCGCCACAAAACGTAAAATGTTCTTCCAACATTGAAGGTGCATCATTCCTTATAACTTATAAAAACTTTTAATATTATATTAATATATTATTATGAGAGCTTATTTTTATGTAAAATTTGGTCATCATCAACATTTTCATATTTAGCAAAAAGTTATAGGGGTGTTTTGAACATTCTGATCATAAGTTGTATGTGTGCCGATACAATTTTGATCATTTACATTTTTTCCCCGATTTAGTGTCGGTGTCGTAACGGACCTAACCGATGCCAATCGAATTTACATTGTTGCACCGCCGCAACACGGTGGGTTGTTTACCTAGTTTTATTTTTAAAATAGTATTAACACCCACCGCGTTGCGGTGGGAGGGTGTAAAACCGTGTATTTACACATCCACTCCACTCGAAAGCATGAACTTGCCACCATCGCCTCCTTCGGTCACCATCCCCTCTCTCATGGCCAGTAACTATCATTAACCATTAAGAAAACCGAACAAAAAGCATACGTAAACATGCTGAACCACATACGCTCGTTGCGTCGTGTTAACACATAAAAGTTAGACCGAAACGAAAAATATAGAAAAAAATAACTAAGTCAACTTAACATCTACGCGTTGCAAAGGGGCCATAAACGGGAAAAAATAGACATAAAAAGATTGAACCACAGACACACGTTGTAGCATGTTAACTCATTAAATTTAGCCCAAAACGTTAAAAAAAATTGTAAAGGATGAAAAATATAAGAGGCCAAAGTTGAAAGTGAAAAATGTTGGGGGCTAAAATTAAAAGTATTTTATGACATATTTGTAAACTATGGAAAGTGCATGGGCCAAAACTAAACGTTGAAAAGTTGATAAAAAGAAGTTACTAAAGCATGAAGTACACTTATATGCACATAATCTCCCACAAATGTATATATATTAGTTGGCTTACCTGCCGCGTTGCGGCGTAATTGGGCTGCCAACTGGATGTTGGGGCACGCACATCTTACGCTTAAGTCAATGTTACAGTTAAACATATGTTAAAACGGTAACACAGAGTTAGTTACCTCGTACATAGAGGTGCACAAAAAACCCGAACCCGGAACCGGACCCGGAAAAAAACCCGGAACCGGTTTTTTTTTAAACCCGGATTTTTTATACCCGAACCCGACCCTACCCGTAGGGTACGGATAGGGTATGACTTTCAATGCTGAAACCCGAACCCGAACCCGAACCCGTACCCGATACAAACCCGATAATACCCGAAACCTGGTTCTAGTTATACCCGAAACCCAGGTTTTTTGCATATCCGAACTGGATTTTTTTACCTGATATTAGTGTTTGTGCACATGTGTCTGTGTGACACTTGACAATGGTTGTGTGGCTACCCACAGATCTATAGTCGTTCTTCAACAGATCTTTTTTGAAGCACATATTTGATATAAATATTTTGTTTAGAGCAACGTCTTTTGATATATCAAACAACAATTTAAAATACATAAAATATATGTTTTTTTTATATCATTGTTTAGTTATTTACATACGCCCTGCTTGCGGTGCGCGCATATAATGTATATATGTGTGAACCCTCGGGTGGGCAAAAGTAAAATTGCACTAATTTTGACGTTATTTTACTAATCTCGTGAAAATAACGTTAAAAGTGGCGGAAGGTTAATCAGGCATCATGTGGTGGCGTTGATAGCCGAAAGACAAGGGCACATGCACCGATCAGCCGGTGTCCCGATGATTGAGTGCTATGTGCCTTATGTCCAAGGCTTGATGCAAAACTACTATCGAGCCGGGGGTCTCACCGGAAGCAGCCTCTCTATCCCTATGGGATAGAGGTAAGGCTGTCTACATCTTACCCTCCTCAGACCCTACCATAGCATTGCTATTGGTGGGATATACTGAGTACGATGATGATGATGATGATGTTTAGTTATTTACATATGTTCGAATGAACTTTGAAGTTTGTATGCAAAAAAATGGAGTTATAATAAAAAAACAAAGTAGGCCCGTTAATAGAAGAATGCTGAAGAAAATTGATATTTTTAATACCCAGAAATAAGGTATTCAAATACCTGGAAATGGGTTTTTTCAATACCCGAAAATAGGGTATTCAAATACCCAGGTATTGAAAACCCGGTTCAATACCCGACCCGGACCTGGACCCGGTACATAGGGTATGGTTTTTCATGCCAATACCCGAACCCAAACCCGACCCGGTTATTACTAATACCCGATTTTCCAATACCCGATCACCCCGTACCCGGTTCCATACCCGAACCTGTTTTTTTTAATACCCGATTTGTGCACCTCTAATCGTACATGTAAACAAATGAAGGTACATACAAAGCAAAGTGAAACTCTAGCACCACAATCCATTTCAAAGCTTTAGATAATCCTGTTAACAAAGCGAATATAAAGCATAAAATCATAATTCTTCAAGAGACAAACTAAGAGAAAAAAAAATTAATACAAAAACTTGGTTGTAAAATAAGGATAAAAGGTTAATACATGATTTACTTTCATCTGCTGAAATGTTAGAAGTCCACAAAGTGAAATTGTCCCTCAAGAGCTGCATAATTATGTCTTCGTATAACTCCCGAGGCAGCTGCCAAGCCAGTTGAGTCATGTACATAAAAGACTCGACAACAATTAGCAAATAAAAAACAACTTGCAAATCTCATTTTTTATTAGCAAAGATTATAACAACAAAGCCCCTCTGACGAAATAAAAGTCAACCAAATTGAACAGTTTTTAAGTTTTGATAAATAACATGCTACTGCTATTGTAATTTACAGTTTTGACTAACGTTCACTTAGCGTACCTAATTGTGTTGTTTATAGCATACATGTTTCTTTTTAATGTATTTTCAACAACCAGATGGTATTGTTTTAACATGCTAATACAATTGTGATTTGGTGATTGTGTAATGGTTAATAAAAGTTAACACAATCATCTATCAAATTTCAAATACCAAGAATTGAGAAAACAAATTTCAAGTAAATTGACTTGCTAATTTAAAGAATATATATGACCTAACAAAGACTAAATCACAGCCGCGAAAGAACAATTAGGAAAGTTTAATGCAGATTCATTCAACTATGTACAAGATTGCAAACCTAACACATTCGCAATGATAACATGTAAAATTGAACACATTGATAAGCAGTAAATTAAATACGTACCAAAACAAACCTTGACTACAAGTATTTCATTACTGGCGATAATAGCGTGAACGAAAACAGATAATGAAAAGCTGCGATGAAAAGTGAAAAGAAAAGTTAAGAGAAAGTGAAGTGACATAACCGGCTACCACATTCATCCGTTTAACCCAATTACATTCTTTAACCAATTCAGGTCATCAAAGAGGCTCAGTCAACATCATTGTCTATAAAGATCACGAAAGCAATATGGGTTTACACATTCATTGCCTATAAAGATCATGAAAGCAATATGGGTTCACACATTGACCCGTTAAACCAATTCGGTCTACCATTATATATATATAACAGTTAGCACTTTTTTGTTGTTCAAGGCTTCAAGCTATTAATAAATTTCAAGAAACCATCACAACTTTTGAATACTTGATGCTTTTACACATTGGCCCGTTTAACTCAATTATGGTGACGGTTTCAATTTGTCAAAAATAGGAACCAAAAAGGCTCATACAGCATCATCGCCTATAAAGCTCAGGTAACAACCATCACAGCTTTAAATAACTGACGGATTCACAAATTGAACCATATCAAGCTAACAAAAGCAGGGACCAAAGAGGTTCGGACAACATCATCGCCTATAAAGCTCCATAAACCATCACAACTTTAAAAAGCGAACAGGTTCACAAATTAACCATTTAACCAATTATGAAATCGAACCCGGAAGCCAATCACTGCAATAATCGGTGTAGCTCACATATATTAACTTTGGTTCTTACATGATTTATGGCAGATAAATTCAACTCATAAGCAATCAGTCAAATTAATTGTACCCACCGAATAGAACGATTTTGATTGTTAATAGTGGTCAATCGGCAGCAAGCATCGCAGGCGATTGGAAACCACACTCCTGAGCAGCGATGGTCTATACTCCCACCAGACCACTGC
Organism: Bidens hawaiensis; assembly: GCF_021521415.1. NCBI lineage: Eukaryota > Viridiplantae > Streptophyta > Magnoliopsida > Asterales > Asteraceae > Bidens > Bidens hawaiensis. The sequence continues at coordinate 1,661,729 of NW_027491136.1, forward strand.
GACACCACACCACCGCCACCAAGGGATCTGAAATCGAACCCGGCAACAGTAGGTAATGACTGATGATCGGCAAGGGATGAATCGATCGCTGGAGGCTCTGGTGGACATGGATGAAGGTAACGCAGGGCCGGCCCATAGGGGGGCTGGGTGGTCGACGGCTACAGGCCCGACACCCCCGTTAGGCCCGAAATTTTTTTTTAATTTATATGTATTTTTATTAAAACAATATATATGTTTAGTGTTTAAACTCATTTGTATAAACATTACCTTGGTCTAGTAACAAAGAAGAATTACTCCCAACCAAAAGATTATGGGTTCTAGTGTCATTTGTGATATTTTTAATCTTATATTTATACAAAAGTTTTTTATACAACCTAAATTATAACCAATTAAGCCTATATCAAAATTAAATTGTTTAAACACAACAAAATACTTCTTTTATTTAAGGCCCAAAAAAATTTCCGCATTCGCTTTCTCGAAGCCGGGCCTGAGGTAACGTCGATCAAATCGGAAGAGAGAGAGAGAGAGAGGATGAGATGAATGTGTTGTGGACTTGTGGTAGCAAGCCCATATGCGTGAATGATGAGGGTACACGTTAATAAGATACGTGTAACCAGCAGAGTCATGGTACAACTTAAGTTTCTTAGTGTACAAACTAAAGCACAAACTACTTAAGAAGCAGGTCGTACAACTTTGGCTGTAGCATTTCACCCATAAATGTAAATATACTAGTTTCTACAACCCGTGCGTTGCGCTGGGTTTTGTTAACTTGTAGAAACATACAATGTTTAGTATTATGCTTGGTGTTGTAAGATTATGTCGTTCTTGCAACCCGCATATGCAGCTGGTTCCGTTAACTTGTACAAAAATACATATGTAGTATTAAGAACACGCGTACGGAGCTAGTTTGGTTAACTTGTAGAAACAAACATGTTTAGTATTATAAGATTATCATTCTTAGAAATAATATAATTATTACAAAATAATAAAAGTATTTTGCTATTCATCGCCAACCAAACTTATCATAAACAATGTCTGTTTGAATCAATACCAATATTTTTAATATAAAAAATTAACTATGCCGACGAAAAACTTTTGTTGGTAACAAATATTAAACAAATAACTCTCTAATAAATTGTGGCCCTTTAAGAAATAACTATTAACATATTCAGTAAGTAGTTCAGATCAACATAAATCTGATGGACATGACTCATCGCCGGCTCTTTCATCAACCCCATGGGAGCCATCAACGAACCACCAACTCGCAGAACCACCTCCATGCTTTCCAATACTCTTCACAACTCCTCAAAAGCCCTATTTTTGGGCCGCCACGAACCCGGCAACGCCACTGTCTGTGCTGCCGATTGAAGCGCCGGAGGTTATTCTTACCTGAAAAAGATCACACAACCACAAATCAATGTTGACGATAGGCTCACATATGTCCAATCACATCATCATAGCCTTTATCACATGTTACGAAATAGAATCACAAAAAATAGTTTTGCCGCTGCCACCTCCAAAGATGGCCGGAAAGCCCCCGACAACACCCATTTTCTCAGAGAACACGTAGCAATCAACTTCTCAGATGAGCCTGGGCTCACTATCATTGAGTTAAAACACAAGAGAGAGAGAGGGTCGCACACATCCGCCGCCGCCATAGACGGCCGAAAAACAGCCGGCAACAGCAGGGCAACACCTCTCTCTCTAAAAAACCCTTCTATGTTTCTCTCTCTAGAAAGTGGTAGGTGGCCGGTGGTCGGAAAAGGAGACAATATAACCACACCGTCACACGGACGCCAAAAATGTATGGAGAAAACAGAGAGAGAGAGAGAGAGAACATGGTTTCCGACTCCACCACATAACTTCATTAGCAGAGGGAAATGAAAAAGAAAGCTGAAATCTAATAGAATTTGATGGTGGCTAATTTTTGAGAAGAGAGTTACATCATACGTGGTGATCTAGGAGAAAGTAGCAATAGCCACGTATCAAGGCTGAAATGATAAGGTGGAACATATAATACGTGGATGGTACAAAATATATTAAATTAAATGAAGTTGATACCCATAAACCTATGTATAAGTTGCTATGTTGGTGGTATAACCCTTAATGCAAACTTTCAGATGAAAATGTATATTTATAAATAAATAAATAAATTATGCTATTGTGCCACATGTCACAAAACAATTTAAGTATTTTAATATCAAATGGGTTTTTGAGGTATCAAATGGTTATTGTTTAAATTCAAAATTAGTCTAGTAGATAAACACCAACGTGGGGCTAGTAATTTGGTAGAGGTGTACGGTTTTTAGATGGGAGACGTCATGTTCATACATAGGTAACAAAGTATATTTTTTGGTATAGTAAAGGTTAAAAAGCTTAAATCGTGTTATAATTAACAAATAATATTTGGAAAACTAAAAGTATATGCATATCCATCAATATGTATGCAAATTCTATTAGAATATATAAATTCTTTGTTTTCTATTTCATCTAATGAAATCAGCCGACTTTGAATGTAAAACTAGTTGTTCAACTGATACTAACTAACGAAGTTTTTCAACCAAAATATTTGTTTTTGAATCAATTTTCCAAAAGAAAAAGAATACTTTCAAGTTTAAAATATCTATATTTTTTAGGGTTGTCTTTTTTGTTAACGATGTATTAAAACTTGGAATTTGACTTTTTTAGAGTTGTCATTTTCAAAATTGTTGATTTTTGATTAGACAATATGTCTTTTGTTTGTCTTTGTCGAGTTGATTGACTCAAACATCTGTCCAACAAGGTTTCATTTCCTATAATTTGAAGTTTCTTCTATAAATACATATCATTTACTGAAGAGGTAGGTCCCAGCAGAGCCCAGTTGGACCCACAGGACTCACCTTGAAGAGAGACGTCTGCGCAGAAACCAACTGGATCCGCAGGACCCACCATGCTCAGAGACGTGACGTCCTTACGCGCAGTTCGCAAGCTGTTCCCGCAGGAAATGCCTCCCAATGGTGTACTCCGCCTGTTCCCGCAGCTGCGGATACAAGCCATCAGGGAAGGCCACCCGCGCAGCAAGGCTACACGCACAAGGCACTTAGCTCTCAATAATTCAGTAGTCACCTGAAGGAATGAGCAAAGCCGGGAACAATCCCGCACAAAGGCGGGAGGGGGAATACTCCCGCCCAAATGAGCCAGTCCGTACGATACTGGAAGATCTTTTGTACTGTACCTGACGATGTATGGGCAAAAGATCTGACCAGAGATACGACAGCCCATTGACAACAGTATGGCGAGCAGCATGCTCTTGTACTGTATGTCACTATTAGCCGCTACCTACTCACCAACTCCTGTCATACCACGTGCATAGCCTGCAGTTGGTGGAAAAGGAATAGTACACAGCAGGCTTGGTCACTGTCAGCCGCTGCCTACCCACCAACTGCCAGCATGGCACGTGCGTAGGCCACAGTTGGTAGAACAGGAATACTATTCAGCCGGTTGTACCTTCTTGGAAACCTACCTTCGGCTATAAATACTCCAACACCTTGGAATGGTATCTCATCTTATATCTTACATCTTATACTTGATATCTGCTCTAGCAATCTCTTAATATACACTTATATTCAAGAGTAATCTAGTCTGATTCTCACGCCGGAGGGTGGTCACAAGGAGGTACCCCCCCTTCTCAGTGACGAGCTCACGGTGTCTGTTTTGCAGGTTATCAGAAGAACCATCTTTGCCGGATCTAACCCCTCGTGGGAAACATCTATATAACCCCCAGATTATCCGTAATCTGCCCGGGGTAACTTAGTGTTTCTTCATTTACGTGTATAAATAGTTGAGTCCAAGATATATTATAAGATTCATGGCTCTTATGCAATATATTACGGGCAATGCTACTTATCAAACTAACATTCATAAATCGCCAAATTCATATTTATTAGTGTGCAAATTATTTTAATCTATAATCATCTTGATTACCAAGTTTATCGTTTTCTTTACTTTTTTTAATAAAGAAAGTGAGTCATATTTTGTTAAGGGGAAAAGGCTAACATTTAAACTATCCATATCTATTGATGGCCATGTAATTTAGATGTTGATTTTTAGTATATTATATTACTAGCTTTATAACTCGTGTATTACACGGGTTAAACAATTAAAAGTTTTATAAGTCATAAGTCTATAATAACAATAACAAAAACAATAACAATAATAATAATAATAATGATAAAGATAAATAAAGTTGCGTATTACATTAGATCATGTCTGTCATCTTTTGGATTACAATCATATCACGTGTTTTCTTTAACGCGAAGACACAAGGATCATCAACGGATATACCATTAAGGTTGCATAAACTCTAGCCATCCCTTGACAACGTATCTACAGGTAATAAAATTGGTCAATAGTAATATTATGACTCCAATATATATATTAAAGAAATCTGAGTGTTGATTATAAATAATTAGAATCTTTTTTAATAAGTTGATAATCATCCAATGAATTTGATTTTGCTGTTAATTTTAATTATTGTTTCTAGGAGATGCTATATCAGATGCACCAGCTTCATATGCCTGCATTAACGTTGTGTTTTCGAGTTTCATTTAACGAGGGAAAAGAAATTAGAAAAGAAAAGAAATGAAAGGAAAGGAAAAATGTAATTTTATTTCGTGTTCCTGAGTTCAATGGAATGGAAATGAATTTAAACATTTTATGTGTTCCCGAGATGGGAGGAAAGGAAAAGAAAAGAAAGTTACAATTTTACCGTTATGCCCTTTGAGTAAAATTAAATAGAAAATGCATGATATAACATCCGTTGGGTCTTCTTGTTTAAGATCAATAATTTTTCACAGTATTCCAACCTCAGGTAACTCTTAACATATACAACTTTAGCACAAACAACCAAACTTGAATTAGGGCAGATCCGGGCAGGCAGCATTATTCCAAATTTGAGCTATTGGATCGTGAAAACAGTTGTTAAAATTACGCCATTTACAATTAGCTTCTAAATCTTGATAATGTGATGCATAAATTAAACTAATAAATTAAGTATGCAAAACTAACAATTTGACAAAATAATCGAAATAAATAACTCGAATAGGTGATTAGCAGGAGAAGAAAACACACAGTTTAGTTGACCAATATTTGATATAAGTGAGTTCAAACAACTTTGCAAAACTTAAAAGTATCAATTGGACCTACCTGATAAAAGATTGTTTGATAAAGGAACAATGGTGAGAAGAATGGAGTTGCAAGTGGCAGTGTGCTTGAGCGTCTCCGCATCGGAGTAGGGTGATGAGGCGGTGATGGATGGTAATTTGGTTTATGGTTAACGAGGGTAGGTTTGGAATTTGAGTTCGATTGAAACTCTTCTCCTATTCTTTCTCTTTGATTCCTTCCAATTTGGAAGGATGAAGATAAGAGTTGATTTTCCTTCCAATCCACTCCTTTTCGCTTCCTTTCCTTCCTTAGAAAAACTCAGGAACGCTCTTATCTTCTGATTCCTTTAACTTTCTTTTCCTTTCCCTCACTAAAAATGAGACTGGGAAACAGAGTGTAAGCGCAAGCATCAAGCCCCCTTAGCTTTGCAAGGCACTGGACAAGGGTTAGCTTTGTAATTGTACTTATAAAAAAAGTCATCTTTTTCCTTTTTTTTGTAAAATCGAGTTAAAACTCAGCCCATATTATACAAAAAATGACTCATTTTAACCCGTTACTCAACCTATCACGATTGTTACTGCAATTCAATAGTGAGAAGGTAAGTACCTTAAAGTCATAAAATCATGGCCAACATAATCACGCTTTCACTCAAGTTTCCCACTAAATGCATGGTTGGGGTCATCACAAGATTCTTTTTTTTTTTAACGGCGACTTTCATGTGTGTTAGGCCACCGCACTTCCTAAAAGAGCGATGAACAAAAAATCAATTCGATATACATAAAATAGATGAGAAATTGGCATAAAAAATCGATAAGGTTGACAAAACATAGTTGACTAATCGATTTGTAAGGAATTCAATCTTGATGAGTAATACACATATGCAAGAGATTGATAATTGACAGAGGCCAAAGAGATACGTAAGGTTCGAAGTTAGGTTTTGGCTGAAAGAGATGTTCAAAGATAGAGAAAACAAACCGGGTATGGGTCTAAGAAGATTCGCATGTGTTGTTTATGCAGGTAAAAGAAATTTGAGAGGAAGTTACCATCAAGAATTCATGATACAGTGGCACGTGTCTACAAGTATTTTATTAGAATAGGTAGATATAGTATAATTATTTAATATATTTTACAAATAGTAAAATAAATTTGAAACAAAAAATAATATCATGAAGATTGTTTGTTGATTAAAATTGGGTGTTATGAGTTATGACAAACGAGGGATTAAGAAAGGATCGTATGCAAGCCACCCTTGACCAACCAACAAAATCAAAGAGAGAAAGAAAAAAACTACTGTTAACTGGCCCATGCAGGTCTCGAACCTGCGACCTTCGCGTTATTAGCACGACGCTCTAACCAACTGAGCTAATAGGCCAACGATATTTAAATTGATTATGTTTTATTTGATGTTTTCTGGTGAGTTCACACATGAAACAAAATTACAAACATTAACAGATGGGTTGTTTTTTACGTTGATTTTTTAGCTCAAACGAGTAACTAAAGTTTTTGGAGAAAATCACACTGATAGGGTGGTTTGAGTTCAAACATTTTCATTTTGACTGTTTAACGGTTCAAGTCGGGTTTTTGTATATGACACAAATCATACCGTTTAACTTAGAACCAATTTTCATAACTTTTAAGCCGGGCTCACTAATAACAGGTTTTCTATCAGTATCTTGGACAGTCAGTTTACCTGTCTATTACAAATCATATTAACTCTAACCTGAGTCAAGCAATCTATTTAACCCGGTTTAGACAGTCCAAGTCAGTGGTCACAACCTTTACAGCGAGCTACTCTGGTTGATTTCACTCTCTAGATTTGTTCTCTTGGAAATATAGAAAAAGATTTGTTTATATCTCGTGTTATTTGAAAAGACAAGTTTATCATGGTTTGTTCTTTTGCTTCACAACAATAAAATTCAAAAAAAGCCCCGAATTAATGATTCATTTTATGTCCCAAAAAGGTTTGGCCGGCAAGACTGAGTAAGCCGACAAGTAATATTCACTCTTTCCTCGATAGTTCTTAACTTATATAAAGTTTCTTAACTTGGAATAAATTAAACTCATGTTTTTATTGTCCTAGTTTAAAATTATGTCTAGGATTCGTCTGTAAATGTTCTGTTCTTACACACAATACAACCTGCTATATTTAAAGTTGCCGTTAAAAAACACATAATAAGAAACTAGATTGAAGTCCAAACCTTAATTGTATTGTTGATTTGGTTTGATTATTTAATTACAAATAACCCCTATTTACCGCTTCTAGCTTGATCTAATGACAAAGGTGCGTGACTTACATCAAATGTTATTCTCCCTTGAGGAGTAAAATAGGTGGGACAAAAAACTTACCTATTAAAAAATATAAATCAATGAATAAAAGAAATAAAATAACCTCTAGGCTCTAGACAAAATATGAAAGAAAAACTAATTGTAATTACGACAACGACTTACACAAAACTACACTAAAAAACATAGCCTCAGCTGCGATGATTCATTTTATTTGAGGTATAATCATCTTAAATTATCATAAAGAAATTTATGCATCACTGGCTATTCAAAAATGGCATAGAAATAAGGAAAAAAAGTAAAGTATCAAGAACAATACAACGGACAACCTCAAAACAATTATGTTCTTGCGGCTTAAGATTAAGCATCAGAGAGATTCCCACAGACAAATCATCATACTCCAGTGGAGTGCAGATGTCCCTGTCAGTCTGGTATATCATCATTTGCACTTAAACCAAAAAATAAAATCAAATTTTGATGACGACAAATAAGTGGAAAACATAAATCATAAATCAAATAAAGTATAACACTTTTGAGCGATTAAGCCGCAGATCGAACCGGGGAGACGACACTGGTTATTATTATTAGGGTTTATTGGTCAGCAGCAAGACAATTTAGCGATTGTTATATAGACACACCATATTGATGGCCTACTGGGCTGCTTTTTACTTAACCGGTTGTTTTACTATGGGCCCAAGTAATTATAGGTCAAGTTTACAACCCAATAAACGAACGTATATCTGTATCCATGATGTGCAATTTAAATGCCCATGACACTAGTACACTATGGTCAGCTGGTTTGTATCCTTAGAGCATTCTCAGTCTATTCCCTACCTTATATCCATATATATCATATAATTACACTAAAAATCACTGTTTTTTCTCTCTTCTGTTTAATTAAATAATATTTTCTATACCTCTATCATTATCTTTTCTCTTTCCTTAACTCACAACCACTTTTAGAAAATATTAAAAAATTATACGGTATGAATAGTGAAACCTCAAATTTAACTTTCCACCATAACATTTTCTCTCTCTTCTACTCACAGCCACTCATAACCATGCCATATAATTTATAAATTCTCCTCACATATTTTTAGAGAACGGACTGAGAATGCTCTTATAGAATATATGAAGTTTTTAGTTTTAAAATAGGATAAAATCATTGGAAATATCAGGTTTCTAGGCGTTATGCTAAAGTAATGCTAGCATCTTCTAGAAACCACTTATTTATATAAAACAACTCCAAATCTAATTTATTATATGATGAATGAGAAGTTACACAAGCAACCCCAGATGTATCCAAATACCCGAAGTGAAATCCACTCTATTTTTTGTTTAACTAGATAGACTAAAATTGTTATACTTATAAATAAAAGTGATATGTACCCGTGGAGGGATTAAGGGAGGGTTTCCATGTGCATGCAAATTTAGTGGTGAAGTTTATATTAGTTTACTAGCTTTTAAACTCGTGTATTACACGGGTTTTATCATATGATAAAGATAAATAAGGTTTGTTATTTTAGTTGTGATTCTCAAAATACTTGTGAATTAATTTAATGTAGGCTTAATGGAAAAAACGAAGTTAACGAAAAGTACTAAAATAGCATGATTTTGAAAACACCGGGTGTTGATTTGCAAGAAATTTAAAAAATTGTACTAAAGTTGTGTAGTTGGTCAAACCTAGGCATGAAAATGACACTTTATTTAATAATAAATATAATCCACACTATGTTATAACCCATTTGATAAAATAGTTTGACCAATGACCCATGAATAGCTATAATGAATGAAATGAGAGATTATGAATTAGGTGAAATGTGGATTTGACACCTAAGCTTTAACATTTTCTTTTATTAGTATCGTAATATAAGATTTTATGTTTTGTTCACTTGTTTATTTTGGTCAAACAAACTAGTCGTGGGCAGTTAAGCATGGGTTGCCATGATTTCCTATTTTGTGTTAGTTTCCGTTTCTTGTAGTCCTTATTTTTAAGGAGCAGTCCTTATTTTTAAGGAGCATTTCTTTAGTTAATGAGATTATGAATGAAAATATTATGATCGAATGATCAAGTGTTTTACACAAAAAAAAACTATAATTTCTAATCTGGCTTCTTTCTAAATTTTTTGGCCAACGATTAAAACGTTGGAACCACATAAAAAGATCTGTTAAAGCTCGTAATCTTAGTAAAATTCGGTATATGAAGCACAAGCTCAAGCTAAATGAATTAAATGAACCCCAAATATGAGCTCAAATTGAGTTAAAGCTCATTTAAGCCATACTTGAACAAACTGATCTCAACTAACTCACATACAATATAAGTTGATTGCACATGTAGTTACACTTATATAGTTATACAACCGATATGGCGATATCATTTGTAGAGGTAGGGTACCTCACAGGAAGGACATGATTCCAAACTTCGCGAGAAAGATCATAACAGACAACATGATCACCCGCGGAAGCGGATGCGGACGGCGGAATAATACTACCAAACGCAGTCCTCAAAATCTTATGGGGAGACAAATAGTACAAAAAGGACAGATGTGCACGACGGGCCTATAAGAAAAGGCCAACACCATACTATCAGCAGACAAACATTATATACATCAGCTGTCTCGGTCAATTAAGAATCCGCAATGTGCAGCAGCATAGCAAATAAAAGGTTCCAAAGATGGTGGCAGTTGGCCAAATCTTCTCAACCCTTTCGGTTACAAATAGAAGGAAAAACCCAATGGTAAACACATTATATTCTCTCCTATGAAATACTCATAACTTACCATACTGATTTTCACGCTGGATGGTGTTACAAGAAGAACCCCACATTCCCCTTCTCGTAACAAGCTCACGGTGTTCTGTTTTGCAGGAATCGTCAGTGATAACCTTGAAAGATCTGACATTAGTCTTGTACCCGGATGAGATATTAAGTTGACCGCCTCAAGTTCACTTAGTGTTACTTTACATTTTTTATTTCAACTCTAAATGTCTAGATGGTCACTAGAAATTCACAAATAGCAATACCATTTTTATATAAGTAGCACATAAAATAACTTTATGATTGTATGATATTTGTACCTTGCAAGTGATTTAAGGTTACATCACATCAGTGGTAACCTTAAGGAGAAAGTTCACGACAACGTATGTAGGAGATAAAAAGAAAAAGTAACCTCTTTGTCAGCATTGACGTGTGATAGATTGTAGGATATATATGGGCTTTATGTCCAGATCAATGTCTATATTTATATTTTCCCCGATTCAAGTAACATAACATCCAACCCAAAAAAGGTACCAAATACTTTTATCAGTCATGGCTTTTTGTTTGTGGCCTTTTAATTATGACCGATGATCGAACACTTTCATATCCATGTTAAAGCACAGGACTGACAAAAGAGTGGATCATGCAAAAGTAAAGTTAAACTGATCAATTTTTGGCAAGACGGCCGAAAAAACCCAAAGTGGTTAGAAACTCCTATATTATCAAATGTGGTTGAAAACGACAATGAATTTGATGGTGGCCAGAGCGGTTCAAACAGGTGAATAGTTGAACAAGTAATTTCACTACAGGCTTGACCCGACCTAAAACAAGTGTTTTAACCCACAATTGATTGTTCTTAAATTTAAGTGGTTCGATTAAGTTAGTCGCTTAGTGCTACCCAACCTAAACCATGATTACACAAAACGGTTTGCCAAACCTAAAACAATCTTTATTTAAAAGCTTAATCTTGTTTGGTTGCGTGTGTAGGTACGTTCGGGCTTAGGTTTAACTTTTGGTTTGGTTTCTTTTTTTACAACCCCTCCACAATAAAGTGCCAAAGTGATAGTCAAGGGCAGGAAGAAAATAAGAAATTAAAAAAGTGATATCATTAAAAGAATTGCCTTTCAAAAAGAAAAGTGATATTATTGAAAGGGTTAACCGAGGAAGACGACGGTTATCTATGGATAACGGTGAATAAAATTGGGTCTCATTTTAAACCTAAAGAACACAAGTTTCGAAATAGTTTGACCCATGTGAATTTGAAATTGACTTTTCAAAGTCAAAATTTGTAGTTTGTTGGTTTTCCTTAGGAAACTTGCTTACATCTTACCTTATCCTACGATGGTTGCTTCCCATGCTGTTAACCATCTTATACCTGGTGTAGTGGAGAGGTGAGAACGTTATTTCTTGCTACCTCATCCATTTTAACATCTAAAATTGTTAAACAAAAGAATAAGAAGGCCGTCAGCTCTTTAGAACGCCAGCACAGCAAGACTAAAGGGGCAAATTTGGTGGCGGCCAAGGTTTTCTCCAACCAATCAAACTATTCACTCATTCTTCTATTAAAAGAAGATATATAAAAATACGTGTTTTTCAGTTAAACCATTATACATTTTTAACTGTAAAGTTAGTGAATGCTACATGCATGTGTGGTAGTTATCTGCGATACTTTTTGTTAAGTAATCTCCCTTCACTACAATTGGTCTTAAAGAATTGAATCACAAACCTACATGCACAATGTAGATGGGCGTAAGTGTTAAATTTACCAATGAATAATTTTTTCATAGCACACATTCAATTAAATCCCTACTTCACATCCCACCGCAAACAATATATTTGGATAATCCAAATCGAATTTATATAATTTCATTTTAAAGAATTAATTTGGATAACATACGTGTATTTTAAACAACAAAACAATGAAATTAGTAGCAATTTGAAACTCAACAATTATCGTCAATCGTCAAAGTCCATACGAGGAACAATTGAACATGCACCCTAACGCACTGCTGCTACCCCTGTTCCTGAACCACCGCCAACTATCTCTGACAACCCCCCCCCCCCCCCCCCACACACACACACAATCGACTCTGACCACCACTTCACCCCCAGGAATTGATTGTAAATCATTTAAAAATATTCAATTCAACAAAACTTTTTCTGCAAATTTTTCCTTATTAGTGAAGTGAATTATTTGCTACATTAGTTTTTAGATTATTGATTAGTGGGTCATATTATTTGATTTATAGGTTGATTGCTTGCTTTAATGCTTTATTATTTGAATGCTAGTATGCGTGTTACCTCAAAAATTGAAACTTCTTGTTAGATTAATTATTTAATTTATGAAACTTGTTGGTTATTTATGACCGACTCGATCGACTGGAACCAGCCCCAATCAGACCTAAGTTATTTTAAGTTTAAAGGATAGCCAACCACCATAAAAAATATCCAACCCCATGAGAAAATTCTTGTGTACGATACTCCCTACTAATATCATCAACTAACGAGATCCCCCTTAGAGCATCTTCAACTATTGGGAGATCAAGGACCTCCACATCTGACTTATCTAACAAAATTTTAGTGAACGCCAACCGTCCCGTCTCTCCTCCCTCTCTCAAAGAACCGTCTCTCTACTCCAAAGGCGATTAGTAAGGACTTTCATGTTGGAAACAAGACGCGTCCCTAACTGCCACACGACTTTCAAGTAGGCGTTCGCCACTTAGTTTAACATCTAAGAATTAATAATATACAAATCTAAAGCCTTATAAACGATAAAAATACAGTTTTTCTATTTAATTAATCAAATGAATGTGAAGACAAGTCTTATTCACTTATTTACGTTTAATAATGTATACGGTCTTATAAAGAGTTAATTACATGTTGTCCGCTTGCTTTCTGTTTCGATGTAATTAATCATTACTTTTCAAGTTTTAATTTGTGTTTTAAAATTAGTATGCCTATCTTGGTATGAATAACATTACATGTTATACCGCTCTTAACTTTTTTGATGTTGGCATAAATAGACATGAATACATTTATATTTTTAACGAACAAATACGAATATCATATTCATTTATGTATTCACATATTCAAGCATTTGTTAGCTACGGTTGAGCAAAACTTTGATACGACATATAAGATTCGAAAGTACAACATTCATTTAAGAAACTCGACCGACCATTTAATCACACATTTTCTTCCTCTCTCTCACATAAGTGTGAAAGAATTGATTATATGTCAGTCAGGGGGAGATAACATTAAATGATTTAGAAATACAATGAATGAGTCAAATATCATCTTCTACCTTCACATTCATACTGTGGTTTCAATTCCATTTGCAGCACACAAACATAGAATCAACCAACCACATTTTTATGTCAAAATGTTACAAATCCAACATATAAAGTTAAAACATTTTATACAGATTTTGTCTTGATGCAATATTGCTTCTTTCTTTCACATAAGATCAAACCCCTAGCAGCACCTGGCGATTTGTTGTTACAATGCTACAACGTGTTTTCCTTACAATAAATTAAAAAAAAAACATTTTAACTTATATTTACATAAATGCCACTCTCAACCACCTATTTATTCCCACCTAAACACCCTTCAAAGTTCACCCCCACTCATCATTTTCATCTACAAACACTCTCTTGCATTATATTTTATAAAGGCATAACCTTTATTAATTTTATTCTTCAGTTTTCACAAATCTTGGATTTCAAGATTCTAAAAGTCTCAACTTTTGTTTATATTTTGCAGGAAAAATGACTTTAATTGGGATATTAATAGTGGGTATATTGTCATTGGTCTCTATGGTTAAAGGAAACAACATTAATGGAGGTTGGATTAATGCTCATGCTACCTTCTATGGAGGTGGTGATGCTTCTGGGACAATGGGTACAAATTAAAACACAACAATTATGCTTTAACTTCATATTATTATTCTATATTTGTGTTATGAACTATGAAGTTATAATTATTAATTAACATGCAGGTGTGCTTGTGGGTATGGGAATTTATACAGTCAAGGGTATGGTACAAACACAGCAGCATTGAGTACAGCTCTATTCAACAATGGGATGAGTTGTGGAGCTTGCTTTGAACTCAAGTGTGCTGGTCAGCCAAAATGGTGTCATCCTGGTTCTATAGTAGTCACTGCCACTAATTTTTGCCCTCCAAACAATGCCTTACCTAATGATAAAGGAGGGTGGGGTAATCCACCACAACATCATTTTGATCTCTCTCAACCTATGTTTCAACACATTGCTCAATTTAGAGCCGGAATTGTTCCGGTTCATTACAGAAGGTCTTAGATTCGAATTTTTCTGTTACGTGGTGTGCATGAGTCGGTATGATTGGGTTTTTGCTCAAACCGAATCAGAATCCGAAATATTTGGTATTTGAGTTTTTAAAATTGCTCGGTTTTGGTTTTTTTGGGTTCTGTTTCGGTTTTTCCGCTTTCATTGGTTTTGGGCTCAAATAGAATAAAAAGTGAATATTTGTTTTTTGAGGTTTGTTTTTTCTACTAGGGTGTGCATGGGTTGGTTTGGGCTTAAACCAATGTTTGAGTTTCGAAAACTATATGGTTTCGGTTTGGTTCCATTGTGACCTCCCAAGCAAAACTGAAAATTCAATTTTCGAATCTTTTAAGACTTCGGTTTTAGGTTTTTTTCTTCTTCTTTTTTCTTTTTTGGTTTTGGGTTCGGTTCAACTTCAGGTTTTTCAGTTTTACCATTTGGGCTTGATCTAAGTAGACATATATTTGGCCTAAACAATAAATTCAGGCCTAAAATTTTGAGCTAATTCGTTTTGTTTATTAATGATTAGTTGATTATTTCGTAATAACTAAGATAATTGAGTTACACTATTTATTAACCGTTATAAATTACTAATTATTCAAAATTAAAATCGAAAATCTATATTTCTGTAACATACTAGCATGCAACATCTTAAAAAAAAAAAACAATTTTGATATTGGTTTTTTTGGTTTTTTTTAATTTATTTCTTAGGGTACCATGCAAAAAGAAAGGTGGGATCAGGTTCACATTGAACGGACACTCATACTTCAACTTAGTGCTAATAACAAACGTAGGAGGAGCCGGGGACGTAACCTCGGTTTCAATTAAAGGTTCAAAGACCGGATGGGCACCCATGAAAAGAAACTGGGGTCAAAACTGGCAGAGCAACTCAAACCTTGATCGACAGGCTTTGTCTTTCAAGGTGACGACCAGTGATGGCCATACAGTCATATGCAACAACGCAATACCCGCCGGCTGGTCCTTTGGTCAAACATTCACCGGTGGACAATTCACTTAGGCATTTTATCAAACATTTAACGCTCACAAAGGGGCTCGTATTAAAGAGGCTCTTTTGTCTTTATATTTTCGTAGTTGTGTGTGAATTAGATTAATATTATTAATGTGGTGGAATTTTCACAAGGTAATAGTGAAAACTAAAGAAGCCAGCCTTTTTTAGTTGTTGATTGTTATTATTAAGTCAGTGTGGTCACCTGGTGATGACACACGGCTTGTTTGTGTGTGTGCTGTTTCTTTGTCGTCATAATGAATATGATGTTTGCTTGCAGTTTGTGTGCAACTGTTTTTATGTGTAATCTCAGTCCTTTTCTGTCACATATACTAGACACGTGTCCTGGCTTGTTGTGTATTTATTGCATGTATAACAGTTAATGCCAATATGCTAAATGTAGTAATGAGTTTGTACAAAGACTAATGCATCATGCACTACTCATTGCAAGCACAACTTTAATTATAAGGTTTGATCCGAACTAAATGATAATGAACTAGAAGTTTGGTCTAACTACACTCCTACTTATCATACGCATCGTATGAGGTTATACGGATATAAAACACAAATGCCTAGTCTGTTGGTTGAAGTCATATCATGCATGACGTATAATATATTTCACATATCAAACAACATTTTACACACATCTTACAAGCTTATATAAAAATCTTATATTATTTTTATTCAAGCTCGCATAGCATTTTAATTTCTCGTAGAGTCGTATCATACGGATATATGACCATATGATATAAGGAAAACGTTATACGAACAGTAGAACCTGTCAATGATATATAAATGATGTGTCTATGTAAGAGCATTCTCATCTAATTTCATACCATATATCTATATATATCATATAACTATACTAAAAATCACTGTATTTTCTCTCTTTTGTTTAATAAATAATACTTTATATACCTTTATCATTATATTTTTTCTCTCTTTCACTAACAACTACTTTTATAAAAAATATTAAAATATTATACGGTATGAACAGTGAAACCCCAAATTTAGCTTTCCCATGTAACATTTTCTATCTTCTTTACTCACAAAAACTGATAACCATACATACGGCCATACATTATAATTTACAAAACTCCCTTATACAAATATAGGGAATAGGCTAAGAAAGCTCTAACATGTTAGTGGTTTGTGAATGATGTGCAGTGTTCATATAGCCTACCTTGAATATAGTTAACGTGTTTAAAACACAATGTTATATGCTAAAAGGATGAAAGATCTTTCTAATTATGAGGATACACTGACCAGAAATTTAACTCGTGGCTGCTCAATCTGTTTTAATATAAATTATTCTAAACAACAAGTAAAGAGTTCGGAACAGAACAAACAAAAAGAAAGCCTAGTTTCATTCCTGAAAACCATAGTAAAATAGTGGACCATAAAACATTTCAGATTGATATGATAATTAAGAAACTAGAAATACATAGATATATGAGAAAGGCATATTGGAAAGGATATGCCAGCTGCCATATATTGGCGTGCTCATAAAAGTAATACAACCCACTATGCAGCAAAAATACAGAGTTTAGTCAGTAATTACCAATGTTTTCAAACCTGATCTGGATGTTGACCCGGCGGTCTTACTGGGTCAAAAGTCTGACCGACCATGAAAGACGGACTGATGTTTGACTTGGTTGACATTATAAATAATATAAATATATATTTATATAATTCATATGGATATAAAAAAAATAATTGTAACAAAAAAGTATCAATAATAAAATAACCTACTTTAATGTCCCTTTATGTTTTAAGCAATTTTTTTTGTATATAGGGTTTGTTTGTGAAACGAAAAGATATTAATAAAGTTTGGTTGATTGACTCATGGGTATTTGTAGGGGTGACAAATGTAGTTATTGGGTTGAATGAGCTGTAATAAAATGTATATAATGGGTCAGAGTTAATCAAACTAAAAAAAGGGGGATTGAAACGGGTCAAAACGGGTTGACATTTCTTGAGTTATTTATTTATTTTAATGGAACGAGAAAAATGAAGGAAAATTTTTAGTTTTATTACTTTTCTAGTTTTTTATTTATATTTCGAATTATGATTTTTTAATTATTAATTTTTTTTTTTGAATTTTGAAATGAGTGATTTTTGAAATGGGTCAAAATAGGTTGAGATTTCAAAAACCACTCATTAAAAAATAATTAAAAAATCACAACTTGAAATATAAATAAAAAACAAAAAAGTTTCCTCCGTTTTTCTCGTTCCATTAAAAAAAAACTCAAAATTGTCAACCCGTTTCAATCCTTTTTTTTTTTACCAATTCCCATTATATACATTTTATTACAACTCATTCAACCCAATGAGTCACATTTGTTGAAGCTTTCATCCTTAAATTTATTTGCCAAGGTTCGAATCCTAGCTCGTCCCGGCTACCATTTCATTTTTTATTTAATGAAAAACGTCAAGGGCTTACCGGTTCAATCACCGGTTCTGGTCTGACCGGAAACCGTCCAACCTGGCCGGGTTGTTAGAAAACGGGTTATTAGTGCGAAGTAGACCAGAATACCTAGTGGGTCTCGGTCGGACCGGTCCGTCCGGGTTTCAAAACATTAGTAATTACACAGTAAAACTAATAGAACCCAGTTGCTAGTAAAAAAAAAGATTGGTTCAATATCGTTCAAATGTTCAATTATAGCCCGGGTTACTATGGAATCAAACTTTATTACATTTGAACGATAGTTTTTGAAAATTTAATGGAATTTAGCAATTTTACTACGAAACCGATTCTATTACATCTCTTTTAAAAAGTGTTTTTATAATAAAATAAAATAAAACCTGGGTTTTTCTAAAAATAAATTTAATTCTATAAAATTAAAAAATTTTAGTCTTTTACTTTTTAAAAACATAATAGAACCTAGATTTTTGTAAGCAACCGATGCTGTTACTCTAAATGTCACTTCTCATGCAATTTTCAAATGTTATTTTCTTCTTTTTGAAAGACATTTTCTTTTACCTAAACGTATTCGAACCTAGGATGTTAGGATGTTTAAGAGACTTTGTTTCTACCACCGGACCACCAACCATATGACCAATTTTCAAAATTGATAACTATCATATCTTCAACTTCGATTTTTAAAATATTTTCTTTCGTAATGTCGATGCAAGTATGCATTTGCATAATTACTTTTGATCTCCAAAATTTGGTATGCTATCCTACTTGTATTATGTTTTTTTTGTCAATGTGCATTCTCTTTATGTGAATAATTATTTGTTGAATTTCTTCCGTTTGTATAAGGTTTTTCATGGTGAAAAAGGTTTTGGTATTTCTTAGTGCATAACTTCAACTAGGTTTTTTGTTTAAATTCATAAATCAATGATGATAAATAAAGAGTTTAAGACCTAGCATGCCACAGTATAATTATTTCAACAGGCATCTAGTACACACACAAACTATGTACTTCCTTTATTGTAATACTCGTACAATGTATCAAATATGACAATATATGTTTCAATAAAATTATATGGGGAACTAACATTAACACTCAATACACGAGACTTTAATGTCAATGAAAGGCATCCTCAAACCACTTTCAAAAACTCTCGAAAACTAATCTTATTGTCTTTCTGAGCGCTATAGCCAACAATCATCATTCTACAATCACTTTCAGATATTTGTAAAAACCCCATATCATAAAGTACATTTTGTAACTCTTTTGCATCAATGTACCCATCACCGTTCTTATCAAACACGCTAAATGCTTCTTTCACTTCATCTAAGCTTGGTTCATCCTCAACAAACAAATCAGCCATATCCTTCAACCCTATACTCTCATTGTGATCACACATTCCTAGTCATACCATCATATCATCTTGATTCATTCTCAACGACTTCTTGCCTTGGCCATCTTCAAAACCACCAAAGTCCATAGCGTGAGATTCTTCGCATGGTGGAACCGCCACAAAAGTCGTGGTTGACGCATCAAATATAGACTGAAAAAGTACGAGCAAGAAACGAATACAAGTCATGTAATAAGATAAACCACTCTATAAACATGTAAGATGCAGATAAATAAATGTAAATCATGTTTTAGTTTCTATGAGACTAGAATTGCTAGCATTTGTGAAGGATGAAGTGGAGGATCCTTTGGTTCTTGTAGAACATGAAATGAGGAAGTTTTGACAAAATTGCATAAACATTTCCAATGATTTTGACGACAAGTTTGTCAATGTAAGCTTCCTGGTAATGTCGTGAAAAATAATTAACAAAAAGAAGTAGGCTTGACGATTAGTTTTGACGGTGCAAAGCAATTGGTTGGTCGGTAATATCAGTGAACAAGTTTTGGAAACAAGTATAATTAAGTTTTCTATTTTTTTAACACTATTGATGCTATACATATATGTAAATTTTAGAAAGAAAAATATAAAAACAAAACTAAGGAGGTTGGGTCAAGGTCGACACAAATAGTTTTGGGCACTTTCGTATCAACATAATTTTAGTTGAGTTCAATTATATATATAACGAGCGTGATTCATATCGATTAATTCTTGTTAGGCCAATGTCATGATTCTTGTCGGCCCAATTCTCCAATGTATATATTGGTTTGAGTTTTCGTTAAACGGTTTGGATTCCTAGTGAGTTGGACTTAAGGTATGTTTGGTTGGAGGTATGAAATGAACGGGGAACGAAATGGGAGAAAAAATGGAATAGACATGAGAATGAAATGAATAATTACAATTTCTTTGTCTTGTTTGGTTAACCTATGGAATAAAATGAATTATTACTTCATGTTGTTTGATATCCAAAAAAAATTGTAAGAATGAAATAGAAATATTAAAAACACTCCTATCTTAAAATACTTTCATAGAAAAAAAAAAAAAAAAAAAAAAAAAAAAACCTTACAATGAAGATGGTAGCTCTGGCGACGAAAATGGTGTTGGCGGTGGCGGTCAGGCGGCAGGTGTGGCGGTGGTCAAGCGGTGGTAGCATTGGCAGCGATGGCAATGGTACGGTGGTTGTGATCAGGCAACGACACTAGTGGTGTCGGTGGTGGTAAAGCAGCGGCGGGTGACAATGGATGCGGTGGTTACGTCGTTGAAGTGGTGGAGGCGGTGGTAATGCTGGTGGTAGTTGTGGTGGTGGCGGCGGTGCCGATGGTAGTTGTGGTGGCTGTTGTTAGGTGGTGGTGGTGTTGAGAAAGTAGGGTGAAGAATGAATTGAATGAAAAAAAAGAGGGGGGGGGGGGAAGGAATGGTTTTGATGTAATGGTATTCCATGTGTAATGGATGATTCCATTCAATTGAACAACCAACCACCTATTTTTTCATTCATGCGCAATGAATCATTCCATTCCTCCTTCATTCCTGCATACCAAACGCTACCTTAATGAATCATATCAGATTCAAATGCGATCAAACCAAACACTAAAATGAAGTTTATACACACACTCGCATCTGATTGTATAAACTACTAAACAAACAAGTGTCATCGATGGACGAAATCTTTTGGTTATTACCGACATAATTTCAACCTAATCCGGTAACATATAAAAAGTATTGAATTTCGTCGGTTTTAGTAGGAACTCAAAACCGATGGACTATCCGTTGGTAAAGCGAGGATACATTTTTGGGTCAATTTTGGGTCTTTTTGGTTCTATTGTTCAGTGGCAACAACTGATTGGCCATCGTTTTTTGCGATTTGTTTTAGGATTTTTTTTATGTGGTAAATATTTTAATTTGAGGTGCATTTCGTTATAGATGATGAAGGGTGATGGTTGCAGTGATGGTGTTGATAGCGGTGGAGGGTGGTGGCAACAAGTAATGCTTATGGTGGTCTAGGACGGGAATGCTAGTGATGGATGGTTACAGCGATGAACGTGGAGGGTGTGCGACAAACGGTGGTAGGGTAAAGATTTTCGAGTAGGTGATGAACGACGGTAGTTGTGGTGGTTCTGTTTGGAGGTGGAGGCTGCAATGGAGGTCGGTGACATAGTGGTGGTGTCTGTCAGAGTTGTGATGATATGGGTTGGATGGTGGTTGTGACAGATTGGTGTAGTTAGAGGTCGATGGTTATAACATTCGTTAAACCCAAAAATCCGACCCATTTTGAATTTTCGGTTTTGTTTATAAATATTTTATTATATTCTCAAGTTTCATTTCATGTATTTTAATTGACATCCGTCAATGTTTATTGTTTGTAATTGTATTTGTATTGTTAAACTGACCCTTTTATCGTTTCAATGTATTTCGTTCATCGCTCTTCGTTAATATAATATACACGTGGATTTACGTTTATCATTCGTTTGTTCTTCTTATTCATTTTGTTCAAATAACGAAACTCTGAAAGTTAAAGTTTTGTTTAAAGGATTAACGAGTTACACTATTTGGGTAAAAAAAAATTAACTAAGCATTCAAACTTTTATAACATTTCAAAGTATAAGGTTCCTTTGGTAATTTATGATTTAATTATTTGTTAATAAAAATTGACAGATTTATGAAAGTTGGAGGTCTTAGTATGTAAATTGAATTTATAATAATAATAATAATAATAATAATAATAATAATAATGATGATGATGATGATGATGATGATGATGATATAATCCGGTAGCCTTCCCCCACCCCTTCTTCCTTCGGTTTTCCGATCAACCACGGCTGGCAACGGAGGAGTTTTTCCGGCGAACCTTAAAATACCACCAAAATGCGTTTTTCACCCAATTAAATGATTGTAACACTATTCTCCGTTAATGTCAAGCATTAATCGGCCATTATTATTGCAATAACGATCATATAATGCCGATTTAATCCACCCTTAACGGTCGGATTTTATTAAAACGTAATAATAGCAATTAAAACGTCCAACGGTCTAATTTGAACTATAAATAGACCCTCCTACATCGTGTAAACTTGCTCATAACCTTTAATTACACCGAAAACCCTTCGAGATATCGTAATTCTTCATCTAAAACCCGTTTTCCGGCGATTCTCATTCCCTGTCAACCAAGGATCTTTACAGGTAATTCGAATATGTATGTTGATCGTGTTCATCTATAAAAAAAATCCCTAACTCAATTTTAACGAAACTAGATTAGAATCAGATAATTGAAATTTAGGGTTTGAGGAGATGATGAACATTAAGATGTTATATATTTTTAATTCCACCCGGGTCAAGCCATTTATTTCTTTGCTTATTTTCTTAAATCATATTTTTATATAAACCAAAAGGTTAAATTGTTAAAAAATATTAAAAAAACTATTATAAATCAAATAAAATCAACTTAAACCAAATAAAATTTTTATAAAATAAGTATAAATTATATTTCACCTTTTTCCCATATAAAAACCAACGTTCCTAATCGTTAACTCGTTAATTATAATTTGTTCGTTAAATTTGTTAAACTTTAGTTATCTAACTTTAACTCGTTAAAACGTTAAAATTAGTTTTAACTTGTAAATGTTAACCCATGCATTGCAAATATCATATTTACGTTAAGTTATCAATCAAATAATATTAAACCATTAAAACTCTGCTAAAACATAAAATATTATTAAAATAATCAAATGCATTAAAATTTGTAAATATAATAAAATAATATTTTTCCCCAGCAAATTTATACAAATAATTAACTCTTGTTATCCCGTTAGCTAGTCTTTAAATTTTCGTATTATTTTATTTAAAGTTCAAGACATTCGGTTGCTTCGCTTTCGTTATTGTGCTTTCGGTTTATATTTCAAGTTATCTTTGATTTCGATGTGAGTTTTTCACACCCCATTTTTACTCTTTTATTACTTCTGAGGGTAGAATGTGTATCCTATTTACTCAATGGTTTATCGAGTCATTTACAAAACTACAATTCGTTACATGGACTTGTGTGTTTACTTGATTACTTGCTCAGAATTACTTGCTCATACTTGCCTCAATAAGTATGATCATACGCCCCCCCCCCCCTTTTGCACTTAGGACCATTTGTTATGAGTGTAAAAGGGTCTCATTATTCGAGTACGTTGGCTGTACCAACTGGAAAGGACCTTAGTTGCGCGATTATCCGAGTACGTTGGTTGTTACCAACTGGAAATGACCCTACTTGCTCGATTACACTTGTTCATTGAATTGTACGATTTTACTTGCGTATTTATATCAAACTGTGTGAACTCACAAACTATTCATATAGTTGGCATTATTTTATACATATGCTACAGGTACTGTTAGTAAAAAATGACATACGGAGAAGACACTAGACTTAGACAAACTATTTAGTTGTGTCTATTTTCCTTGTATTTCTTGTTTCAAACCTGTGTACTTGACTTGTAAATTAATTAACGATAATATTGTCACTTAATAGTAACACTTGTGTTTTAAATATTAATTTTTAGTTTTTGTAGATTGGTTCAAACTAACGCTCAAACTAATGGAGATGTTTTTTGGGCAAAAGAAGTTGCCTTAATGTCAAAAGTCGGTGCACATTCTTTTAGATGTTTTAACTGGGAGAAGGAATTTTTGAGATCGTAATACAAAAGGGAAAAAAAATGTCCAATAGTTAATTTTAAAAAAAGAAAATTGCTCGTGTGGTAAATTGGAGATATTTAAGTATCCGTGTTCTCATGTTTCGAGTATATACGACAAACTTTACTGAACACTTGGCAATACATTCATAAGTCTTACCCAATTATAGGTTATCGTGCTACTTAAAGTAATCGCCGCTAGCAAGTCGACTACATTTGACATTCTTACTTTTTTTGATCTTTGATATTTGGCATTCTTATTTTTATTTGTCTTTGATATTGAGGCAGGCTGGTTCTCAAATCTCAAGGAGGGCAGGGTGGTCGACAAACCCTGCCCAGACACCCTGCTAGGTCTGGAATTTTGAAACAAATTTATATATATATTTGTGAAAAACAATATATGTATATATTTAATGTTTAAACTCAATTACATAAACACTAGTTTGGTCTAGTGGCAAAGGGGTAGACTCCCAGTCAAAAGGTTGGGGGTTTCGGTCTCATTTAAGACATTTTTAAGGCCATTTTTATATAAAAAGCTTTTTTTTTGTGCACAACCCAAATCATAATCAAATAAGCAAATTTAAAAATTAAATTATTTAAACCCAAAAAAAGCCCCTTTTACTTGAGGCATAATTTTTTTTCGCCTACAGTCTCTTTCCGATTGGTGCATCTCGCACTTCCAAATAATTCCGAGTTAGAAAAAGAGGCGAAAAAAAACAATCCATAGAAAGATTTGGCCCTAAAAAAATTTAACAGTTCTCAAAGACGGCCCTGTATTGAGGGTCGGTTCATATCCTTTCAAATGCAAGGTTTGAATGATTTTATGGAGCAAAAAATTTTTTTAGAAACAAACACGTTTTATATTTACTATAGAAAAAATTATTAAAAATAATTAACTGCAATTTGCGTCCATGTTGGTATTGGGCGGGAGCAACCCGCATCCTTATTTTGAAAGGATGGTTGTTTGAGTCCCCGACGTACGTGTTTAGTATTAGCCCCCACTCCCCCCCCCCCTCTTCCCCGTCTATCTCCCGTTAAAATGAACGCTAACAAACCACTGAAATTACATCTTTACCCTCCAGGAGAAGCAGATTGCAGTTAAATCTCTTTTATAACTCTCTACCGCTAATCTCATCCAGGCCACCCCCCAGTTCCAATTGTTCTACCTTAGTCGAAGTTCTAATATGACGATGACAACGTGACATATCCTCGTATCGATTTAAGCATGATTAATGAAAAGGTTCATACAAAAAAACCTTTATCTGTTGGCAAAATCCGAGTCAATCTAGTTCGTTGGTGAGGGTTTATTGGGGTTTAGTTGGTAGTGGTGTTGGTAGTTCGGTGGATTCTAACTGAAAGTGAGGGGTTTGCTTTAATGGTGGCTAGGGGTTGCAATGGGCGGTGTGAGGGTGCCTATGTGGTGGTATATTTAAGATGTTTTTTTTTTAAACTGTTTTTTTAACAGGCGAGACTCACTTCGTTACGAAGGACGGTGGTGAAGGATTTTGATTTCGAGTACGATTTTTGAAGCGTAGCAGCCTTAAAATTTCATGCTATTTTCCAAACATCAAAAGGCAAAGGACTGAAAACTGATGCCAATTACACCCCCCCCCCCCAAAACCAAATGGACCGTTATCACAAATGTGTAGGGTCTGCCAAGAATGGAGAAGGGAAAAGGATCATTGTCTTAAAACGGTCGATGGGCTATCGCTTAACCCCAATGTAATAAACTTGGTAACGACATGCGGCGGATAAGGATCAACCAACGAGTGACACGTGACGCTGACTCATTACCCGACAAACTTCCGATTGCGCCGCCAATGATATAACAATGACTGATTATTTATTCGTTCTAACAGGATTTTGACACGTGTCCGATTACGTGTTATATTGTGGCCCGACGAGCCGTCGCCATAGCACCGACGGTCGGCCAAAGGTGGACAACCTCAACTATAAATAATGACCTAGAGGAAGCCATTTTGAAACATCACACTTAATATCTCTTTGCCTTTGTCTCGATTTGCGTTCCCGAGCTTGAAGCAAGTAGTCATGATATGCTTCTTGAAGTTCGTGCCAAGTTTGACGTTGTGTTACCGATGCCCGACGTATCGTTATTTCAGTTCTTAACCTAACGACCAAGTAGAAGTGTTGTTTAAATTACGTAAGCCAGGCACCATAGAGAGACTTAAGTTAGTAATTTGTCAATGAGTAGGCGCGGTGGTGTGGTAAGGGAGAGACTTGGTGTTCCATGTCATCTAGGTTTGATTTATGTCCCCATTATTTAGTTTTGGCGGCGCCGGGTGATAATGACAGACTAGGCGAATATGTGACGTTCATTAGTTGGATATTTGAACTAAGCGGGTTTTACCTCATCGCACTGTCATGCCTTCGGGCAGGTGTTCATAAACGTTGGCATTAGGTGAAAGTTTTCTCCAGATCAAAAGGTGAGGGTATGATGTGTATCGCGAAAGGTGAGTGTGGAAGATTCTTTGGCCATTCCCAACAAAAGTTATTAATTAATAAAATAATGATGATAGTAATAATAATAATACTTGTGCATATTAATTATATAGTTATCTGATATGCATAAAATAGAAACTTGGTGTTGCAAGTCATCCAATTGGCTCAAATGGCGGTTCAGCATTATGCCACGTCAATGTTATAGTTTTTTGTTTTTTAGTTCCGGTACGATACGAACGTAATTGAAACCGACTGAATTCGCGTTGACTCACTGCCACAACGCCCGAGACTGACAACGCTCAGTTTTACCAACTCATCGCTACCACGCTTAGGTTTTACCGACCTTTTTATTTTAGTTCTAGTACCGTAACGAACGTAACCGAGACCGACCCGAATTCACACCACCTCCTCAACGTCCATGACCAACAACGCTAAGGTTTTACCGACCTTTTTGTTTTAGTTCCGGTGCTTCAACAAACGTAACCGAGACCGACCAAATTTGTATCGACTCACCGCCGCAACGCCCACATTCCAAATGTAAACAATTTATCCCAAATGTTGTATGCATATATTGTATAACCATCTCAAGAAACATTGTAGTAGTAATATATCTTTCCTCTGTACATAGACTTAAGTCGTAGATCTATGTGACTAATACGACTGAATTAAGAGTATATTACGAGTTATTCTAGAAAATAAAAAATCAAATACATAAAAAGGTAAAAAGCCATATATTGTATAACATACTATTCTAAGTTTTTGTTGCTGTTACGTGTTTCTACAACTAACTTGATTCTCGGCAAATATACTGTAAGGATAAAACACCTGATCTACAACCACACATATCCCGTGGTTCTCAAAAAGTTGCAGGTACGGTACATTATTGCCCAATCGTCTATTTCTTCACAATAATGTTGGCCTAAAATATTTTCAACCATTTTGAGTCTTGGCTTCCATTATTGTAACTAAGTTAATGGAAACCGGCTAAATTTGCGTGGACTCGTCACCTCAACGCCCGGGATGGACAACGCTCAGGTTTACCAACACTTGTGTTTTACCGACCAGCGCCACCCTTTTGGTTCACATTCTTTTGTTATATTTTTTGTTTTAGTTACGGTACAATAACGCCTGTAACCCAAACTGACCGAGTTCACGTCGACTTACCGCCTCAAGGCTTGGGACAAATAACGCTTGGGTTTACCACCGTCCGAATTTTACCGACCTACCTCGGCGCAACGCGCCGGATAAAGCACTAGTTATTAGTTTCTTAGCTTGTTCAATTTAAATGCCTATCGCAAATCGTAATATCTCTAACTTTACTACCCTGGTATAGACAACTAATCAGTTCTTAAAAACTCATAGTCAACAGTCATAACATTAACGATGGGCTAATATTGTTGATTTCCCTCGCTAGACTCGTTCTCTTTGAAATATAGAAAATTATTCGATTTCACTCTTCAAATCACTCGGCCGACAAGTTAAATTCACCTTCTTTACTCTGTCATAGTTCTTGATTTATAAACATCCAAAACCCTTCTTGATTCTTATATAAAGTATCTGGCATGTGAAGGTATAAATCAAACTCATGTTTTTATTGTCCTAGTTTAAAATTCTTTGTCTAGGATTCGTTTGTTGCAAATGCTCTATGACAAGCTAGATTTGGGTATTATCTCCTTTGTGTAAGATTGTAAGATAAAAAAAGTGCTTATGTAGTAAAATAATAATACTAACAATAAGTAATTATCTATTATCCAATATGTATAAAACGAAATTTTGGTGCTGCTAGGTAACCTGCTTGGCGGTTCGGTAATGGGCCACGTCAATATTATGGTTATTTTTGTTTTTTAGTTTTGATATTGTAACAAACGTGATTGAAACTGACTAAATTTGAGTTGGCTCACCACAACAATGCTAGAGACCGACAAAACTCAGATTTTACCAACTCGCTACCGCAACACCCGGGTTTTACCGACCTTTTGTTTTGTTCCAATACCGAAATGAACACAACCGATACCGACCGAATTTGCGTCGACTCACCGCCGCAACGGCCGGGACAGACAACGCTTGGGTTTTAACGACCTTTTGTTTTAGTTCCGGTATTGTAATGAACGTAACTGAGACCGGCCAAATTCGTGTTAACGTGAACCGCAACGCGTGCGCTCTAAATGTTAACATTTTATCCTAGATGTTTTGTTGCGCATATCTAGATGTTGTATGCATATTAGCATATACTGTATTATCATCTCACGAAAAACATTGTAATAGTAATGTGTCTTTCATCTATACATAAACTTAAGTCGAATATATGTGTGGTTAATATGAGTGAATTAAGAGTATATTACGAGTCGTTCTAGAAATTAAGAATAGAAAAGTAAATAAA
The DNA here is from genome assembly GCF_021521415.1 of Bidens hawaiensis. Lineage (NCBI taxonomy): Eukaryota > Viridiplantae > Streptophyta > Magnoliopsida > Asterales > Asteraceae > Bidens > Bidens hawaiensis. The sequence continues at coordinate 1,690,524 of NW_027491136.1, forward strand.
TTGTATAACATATTATTTATGCTTTTGGTTGCTATCATGTTTTTACAACTAACTTGATTCTTGGCAAAAAAAAAAAAAAAGTAGTGAGGATGGACCACCTAAAGTACTACATACATAATCTCCAATTCTGAAAAAGCTACAGGGTACGACACATGCTAAAATTGGCCAATCACATACTTCTTCACAATATTGTTGGCGAAAATATTTTCATCCATTTTGAGCCTTGGCTTCCGGTTAACAAACTTGACGGAAACCGACCGAATTTTTGTAGACTCACAGTCTCAACACCTGGGTTCTAAACCGACCGAATTTTTGTAGTTTCGGTATTGTAATGAACATAACTGAGACTGACCAAATTCACGTTAACGTGAACCGCAACGCGTGCGCTCTAAATGTTAACATTTTATCCTAGATGTTTTGTTGTGCATATCTAGATGTTGTATGCATATTAGCATATACTGTATTATCATCTCACGAAAAACATTGTAATAGCAACGTGTCTTTCATCTATACATAAACTTAAGCCGAAGATATATGTGGTTAATATTAATGAATTAAGAGTATATTATGAGTCGTTCTAGAAAATAAGAATAGAAAAGTAAATAAATTGTATAACATATTATTTATGCTTTTGGTTGCTATCATGTTTCTACAACTAACTTGATTTTTTTCAAAAAAAAAAAAAAGTAGTGAGGATGGACCACCTAAAGTACTCCAATTCTGAAAAGCTGCAGGGTACGACACATGCTATAATTGGCCAATCACATACTTCTTCATAATATTGTTGGCTAAAATATTTTCATCCATTTTGAGCCTTGGCTTCCGGTTAACAAACTTGACAGAAATCGACCGAATTTTTGTAGACTCACAGTATCAACACCTGGGTTCGACACGTTGGGTTTTACCAACGCTCGAGTTTTATTCACCGACTCCACCCATTGGTCCACCTCAATTTTTATTATTTTTTTGTTTTATTTTTTGTTTTAGTTCGAGTACAATAACGCACGTAACCAAAACTGACTAATTCGCCTCGATTTACCGCCACAACACTTTTGGTCGACAATGCTTGAGTTTACCAACGCCCAGGTTTTACTGACTTGCCGGGGCGCAACGCACCGGGTGTAACACTAGTTATTATATATTACAATTGAGAATTTTGGTGTCGCTAAGTCCCCATTGGGCCACTTGGTGGCACCATATTGGTCAAGGCATTTTGTTTTTGTTTATTTTCGTTTTACTTCTGGTACTGTAACGATAATCAACCGAATGTCATTTTTTATAGTTTTGGTATCGTTATGAACATGATGGAAACTGGCCGAATTCGCGTAGACTCACCGCGTTTTGTATTAGTTATGGTATCGTAACGAATGTAACGAGAATTATATATATATATATATATATATATATATATATATTGTTTTAGTTCCGGTAAAATAACGAACGTGATGGAAACCGGTCGAATTTGCATAGACTAGCCGCCTCAACGTTCGGGTTTGACAACTCATGTCTAACCAGCACCCGAGTTTTACCAACCAACGGCAACCCATTGGTCCACCTCTATTTTCATAAACCTTTTGGTTTTAGTTTTAGTTTTAGTTTTAGTTCTGGTATCATAACACATGTAACCGAAACCAATCGAATTAGCGTCAAATTAACGTCTCAACGCTCCGAACCAACAACGCTTGTTCTTTATCACTGCACGGATTTTACCAATCTGTCCAGCGTACCGTACCGGATAAAACACTAGTCCTGGAAGTAATAAAATAAGTAAAACCAAATAGGGGTTGTTTGATGCATTTAGCAATTATACTAAATAAAATTTCATATTTAAAATCTTTAATTCAAGAAACAGTAAAGTCTTAAAATGTTTCCCGAGGTTTGGTAGATAATGTTATTTTTGTCCCAAAAAACTTTTTTTGTATGTCTGGTTTATGAAGGTTTTCTACGTTTTGTCAATTAACTTTGTTTACAAAGACCAAAATATCTTTATTGTTTTAAATATATTAAAATTTTCACAAACCCTATAAAAAACTAATAACAAATAAAAAAACAAAACACAAAAAAACAACTCATCCCACTATATCGTCGCCCATTCTAAGGCCACCGTTAAAGACCACCACCACGACGAAAGAATCTGGCCACCACCACCATCGTGATTGATTTGTATTCACACCATCTCCGGATAAATGATTCACAAAATTCTGATCGGGTGTAATCGCCGGTCGCTTGAATCTATTTTTGAATTTTGAAATTGGGGGTTTTGAAGTTAGGGGAAGAAGAAATGTTGTAAAGAAGCGAAGGAGTGGACGGTAATCTTGTATTAATGAAGATGAATAATGGTGGGTGGGCAGGGTGGCTTGTTGTCGGGTGATGGGAGGTCGTCGACAGTAATCTTGTATTAATGAGTGTCTGAATGGTGTTAAACTATTGGTGGAGATGAGTGTTAAACTATTCTTTAGGTTGTAGTGGTGGTGGGTGGCTGTACGATTGAGAGGGATGGTGATGACTAGATGATGATGATAATGGCATATGATGTTGATAGCATTCATCCATATTAAAATAACAAAAGAAAGTAAAAGACAGATTTACCCTTCACTTAGCGTTAAAAATACTAATACAATAGAGTTAGTGAATTTGACGTTATTGACAACAATTAAGAATTCTCAATGATTCACTTGCAAAAAAGAAACTTTTTGGATGAAAGCAGCATAATTGATCAAACCTCAAGAAAAATTTAGGAAAAAAAAAAACAACTATATAAATGCACAAACCCCAAACTTTCTTTTATCTATCTCTTCCTCATTCTTAAACTTAACCGACACACACCACCATTCTTCCCTTCCTGATTGTCAATATATCTTAGCGGACGCACACCACCATTCTCTATCTTGACTTCACTTCTTCGTATATGTTCCTCAAACTCTATTATTTTCATCTCCCATCTTATTCACCAAATCACCATCACCATATTTTATTTGTTGGAGAAAAAAGAAGCAAAAAAAGAAGGAAAAGAATCAAAAAATGGAGAAGGGCCGTGAGAGGGATTGCGCGAGGGGTGGCAAAAACCCGTTTTTACTGATTATCTATTTTCTTTAGATTTTTTAAAAGGGTTGATTTCAAATATCAAGTTTGATTTTTTTAGAAAATAAAACATTTTGGTACTTTAATCTCAAAAACTCACATACATTTTCACTCATTTACTGCAACTACAACTACCCACCTCCCACCTTCACCATAAATGTCAGCCACCGCCACCATTTTGACCGAAGATTTGCCGGAAAATTCACCGAGAAATTGCAGGAAATTTTGCTGGAAAAGGCGTCTGTATTTTTTGGCCGGAAAAGTCATTGGGAATTTTTGCCAGAAAATATCGCCGGAAAAAGCAAAATGGAAAATAATATGAAAAACACAATGAAAAACATAATTGTGTAACACAATTATTGTAAAACACAATTTGTAAAGAACTCACTAATTTTTTTATATAGCAACATGGTACTCTTATAAAGATTAAAAAACACTTATTAATATGATGATTTTATTTTTTTTTAAATGATGGGGAATTGACACGTCCCTTTCAGGTAGAAAGAGAAAGTTAACAAATGTGCTATCCCTATTATGCATTTCTCCTTATGTAACACTTAATTTACCATAAATTAATCTCAACCATCCATGTCCAAAATCATACTTACTATTATAATCTAACCCTTATAAAAAAATCATAATCTTTTTTCCATATTATATATATATATATATATATATATATATATATATATATATATATATATTGTTTTAAACGAATCCCACCCCACGCGTTACCACCCAACCTCATTGAAGCGGCTATTATTTCACCTCACTTCACTTCACACAGGTTCGTCTACATGCATTTTCTTCGTTCAACTTCACGTTAATGTTCGTGAGTTCGTCATCTCATTAGATTGATTTCGCTCGTTTTGTTTGTTAATAGAAATTAGGTTAATCCGTACAGTTTCAATTGGTATTTTAATTGATTGTCATAATCTAGCTTATTTAGTGATTATTCGTTAAATTTCTCTTATAATTATGTTATGATCATATGATTGAATTGGTGGATAGAATGTTGATGCTTGATATTGAGTATTTGATTTCATTGCTTCATGTGCATTGGTAGATAGGATCTTCATGTGATTTTGTATGCCGATGTTTGTGAATTAGCATTTTTAATAGAATTTAATGTTACACCCGGCGCGTTGCGTTGGGTCAAGTGAGTAAAACATGGGCGTTGGTAAAATCCAAGCATTGTCGACCCCAAGTGTTGAGACAGTAAATCGAGGTGAATTTGGTCGGTTTTGGTTACCTACTTTTATTGTGCTGGAACTAAAGCCAAAAATAAAAGAAAAAAAAATTATAAAAATTGGGGTGGACTAATGAGGTGGGGTCGGTGAATAAAACTCGAGCGTTGGTAAAACCTGACGTTTGTCGAACCGAGGTGTTGAGGCTGTGAGTCTATGCAAATTTGGTCGGTTTCCGTCAAGATTTTTTAACTCAAATCCACAGCTCAAAATCGTTGAAAATATTTTAGCCAACAATATTGTGAAGAAATAGGCGATTAAGCAATTCTAGCATGTGTCGTATCTTGCAGCCTTTTCAGAATTGGAGGTTATGTACGTAGTACTTCAGGTGGTCCATCCTCACAACTTACTTGCAAAGAATCAAGTTAGTTGTAGAAACATGATAGCAACCAAAAGCAAAGATATATCTTATACAATATATTTACTTTTTTATTTTTATTTTCTAGAACGACTCATAACATACTCTTAACTTACTCATATTAACCACACATATCTTTGACTTAAATTTATGTATAGATGAAAGACACATTACTATTACAATGTTTTTCGTGAGATGATAATACGGTATATATGCTAATATGCATATAACATCCGGGATAAACTGTTAATAGTTGAAATGTGCGTGTTGCGGTTCACGTTAACACGAATTTGGTCAGTCTTGATTACCTGCATTACGATACCGGAACTAAAAGAAAAGGTCGGTAAAATCCAAGCGTTGTCGGTCCTGGGCATTGTGGCGGTGAGTCGACGTGAATTTGGTTGGTCTCGGTTACAGTATTGGAACGAAACAAAAAGGTCGGTAAAAGCCGGGTATTGCGGTGGTGAGTTGGTAAAATCCGAGTGTTGTCGGTCTTGGGCATTGTGGTGGTGAGTCAATGAGAATTTAATCAATTTCAATTACGTTTGTTAGTATTAAGTGAAGTTGTGGGATAAGTGAAGTTGTGATAGCTTCGCCTATTACGTAACGGGCGAAGATATGTAGTATATAAACATAACTTCGGCCAAGGGTTTGTAGAGAGTTCATTCTGATAGTTGTGAACTTGCGAATTTCTTTGCAGTGTATTGAAAGATACCGGGTTATTACTCAATACAAGTAAGCGTTTTCTTTAATCGTTGTCTATTGTTCTAGTTTGTGTTAATACTCGTAATCAATCACTAAGGGATTCTATACCCTTAGAGTTTGTGATATCTTTTGTAAGATCCATTCCAGGGACCTATAGTCAGCAAGGAAGATGGTCCAGTTTTTGTGATTTGTGATCCTAGTTTCATTGAGTTGGTTGTTAAGGGCTTAACCTTTCTATTCCACTGAAGGATATCTTTATTAATGATGTTGCATTGCTTACTACTAGGCTTAATCTCCTCATTTTGACAGTTTAATAAAGTGATTTCTATTGCTGAAATAATAATCATTTTTAATAGTTGTGTTATAGAGCGTTTGAAGGAGTTGTTCAAGCGCCATACATGCAAATGGAGTTTGACATTCAAGGATATGGATTTTGCTTGCACTTATGACAAATGAACCATAAATCCGCTTGCTTGCATTCAAAATCTGCTTAAATCCCCAAGTTTGGTCATATCATTCAGCAAGTGATGATGAGTCCTTTATCCATCACATTCAAAATGTATATTTTTTTTTACCTCCTTTAATGTCTCTTTTAATGTTTCTTTTAAATAATGTTTTGATCTCATTCTATGTAGTTTTCTTAAGTTATGTTTTATTTATCTTTAGAGCACACCAGCACTAGTTATCACTGCAAAGGAAGGTGGCTTGGTCTTGCTTCCTAATACAAAATCAGAAAATAACCTACTTCAGAAGCTGGCTGAAGAAGAGAAAAAGATAAAGGTCTTCCATCATTGTTCTTCTCTTTTTTTGTCTATTGTCAGCATATAACTCATTTCCAAAAACAAATTTATTTTTCTGGTTCTAAATAGGCTGAATTATTAAAGAAACATCGTATGGAGGATGAGGAAGGCTCAATTTTTGTGATATGTGATTCTAGTTTCATGAAGTTGGTTGTTGAGAGACGGCTAGACCCTTCTCTTCATCTTAAGGATATTTTCAGTAATGATATTGGTTACTACCAGGTAGATACAATACAATCTGTCCCTTTCAAACAATTTAATAAAGTGATTTCTATTGCTGAATGATATTCATGTCACACCTCGACCTAGGGCCGAGACGTATGACCAATAGTTGGTACCTGTTTTGCAAATATATCAGAGTTATGTTCTTTTAGCGGAAGTCTTTTGAATACCCATTAAATGTTTCAAATACCTGTTATTTGAAAGTATCATTCTTTATAATATTTTGAATAAAATATCTAAGTCATCAGATAACGTTTAATGACTATATCATCAATCTTCTAATCTGTCTTGCTTGTCTGTTCTAACCTTTACTGTTTCCCTTAAATGTGGGGAAAATACGCCAGCTATATGTTAGTGAATAACGCTGACTCAATAAAAGGTTTCTTAATTCATCATAACCTAATCACATTCGTTAATACAAAATCACATTCGTTATGACACAACACCAATAGCGTTCAACGACTCAGTGGGTATCAATCCCATCTCATCGGAACTAAAAATACCCATAGACCACATAATCGGACTTCACTCGCCCTAGAGACAATTTACCTCATTGTCAGTATGTTTGTAGTGTGCCCACTACAACTCATATATATAAGGATCTAGACACATGTGTATTTTAGTTTGAGTGTTTAGTACTACCTTGTACCAAAACGTTTTAAAGGATTTGAACCAACCCATATGCAAATACTTTGATAACTCTTTACATATGGACAACTCTCCATAATTTAAAAGAGTAAATATCTTTAAAATAGTAGATAGGCGTATTCACACCATAAAGAAGCTTTTAAACATAATCATATTATAAAAAAAGGTTGAGCGTATCACTTTTTTCCTTTATCAATGTGTCTTACTGATTTATGCTTTCTTGCTATCTCGAACCTATAGTACGGGAATAACCTTCGTATAAATATCTAGATCAACGATCTAGCTTCAGACATATAGTCTGTTTCGTATAGCTTTAACCTTGACAAATCATTTGTTTCTATAAAACATGCATTTGGACCTTTAGTCACTTTGTCTATTCATTAATCATATAATATATTTTTTCTTCAGGAAGAAACATCTATATTGGGTTTCTTCAAACATTAATTTAACTATAACCTTTGTATACATTTCTTAATTATAAAGAAATATTATTTTATTCCTTATGTTTCTTAAAGAAACAATACTTTGATTATAACCTTTGCTTATGAAAAGTTATATTATACTTAACTGGGATCAAGGTTCGGGCTATACCGTGACTATGGTCTAAGCCATTATAATAATACTTACGCGGGACTCCTACCTCACACGGGTATTCAGAGTTAGATGCCTGAGACTGATCGAGCAGCACTTCTACTCTCTATCGCGTTCTAGAGCTTAAACCGTCAGAGCTTCGGAACTTGGCACGTTCCACGAGGTCGGCATGCTTCCCCGAGGCAAAACATGTGAAAGTGATGTGTGACGGTGTGAGTTAGACAAGCCGTGAACCCTCCTATTTATAGCAGATTTTGGACTTCTTCGCGTCGCGCGAAGGACCCTTTGCGTCAAGCAAACCGCCATAAAGTTGGCTGAGTCATCAGGCGTGTTGCCACGTGTCTACACGTGTCACGCATGCATATCAGATTACTTCGCGTAGCGCGAAGTTGTTCAATGTCGTTAAAGTGTGCCATCAAAACGCCACACTACGCCCATCGCCCGAGTCCGTGTCCGAGTCCATGCGCGCACGCGTCGGGTGCTTCGCACCCACCCTCCACTAGAATTATGGAGAGTGGTTACCTACATAAGAATATTACTATGGAAAGTTTCTTCCTTATAAAGAGCTTTTATTTTCTTTCCTCCTTCCTTGTGGGAGTGAGATAAAAGTTATCTTTCATATTTATACCCATGTTGAATGCTGCCACTTTCTTCCATCTTTCAGTGTGGGATGAAATTTCTTACTTCCTTAATACATGATGTTTTATTTCTCTTATCTCATTTTTCCCATTACTTGCCTTTGAGATAATTTTTAATCCCTCATCTTTCAAAGTTGACATATTTAGCCCAAAATAATCATGGGATTTTTCCGAGATGTTACAATTCATTTCCTTTAGTTGTGTTCAAAAGCATTCTAAATAGTTGTTTAAGAGCAACACATGTAGCTAGAGTTTGAAATTCAAAAAAATGTATTCTGTTTGTGCTCATTCCCGAGACGCCAAAGATCCACTTGCTTGCATTCAAGAGCTTTTCAAACGCGCAAGTTTTTCGTCATATCATTTACCAAGTGATGATGAGTTCTTTATCCATCGTATTCAAAATGTATTTTCTTTTTTACCTTCTTTAATGTTTTTTCAACAATGTTTTGATCTAATTTAAGTGGTTTTATTAAGTTATGTTTTGTTAGAATACACCAGCACCATTTATCACTGCAAAGGAAGGTCGATTGGTCTTGCTTCGTAGAACAAAATCACAAAATAAACTTCTTCAGAAGCAAAATGAAGAAGCAAAAAAGAGAGGTTTTCCTGCATTTTGTTTCTCTTCTTTTGTCAATTTGCAACAAATAACCCATTTGCAAAAACAATTTTGTTTTGTTTTGTTTTTTTGTTTTTGTTTTTTTTGGGTATAAACAGGCTGAAGATGTGAAGAAGCACAAGATGGTCTATTGCCCGAGAATTAAAGTTTGGAGGAGAGCCGGCAAAGCAAAATCTAGAAAAATGTCAGAGGGGACAAATATAATACTTCTTTTTATTGTATTCTAACAATCTAACCTTGATAGAGTGTTTAAATCTAATTACATGATTAAGTGTAATAAAGCAGATATGATGCATCCTTGTTAACCTTTTGTTGTTCTCATTCGCAGGTACTTCTTTGGGAAAGGAGTAATATGATGTTGTAAAGGCTGTGGCATTGTGAATCTGCTTTTTTTTCTTTAGTATGAATTTTACAACTTAGTTGCATTGTTATAAATCTCTATTATGCCAAACATGTAACTGTGGTTTTGGTCAACATGTGCTCTTGGGCTGCTCTTTTGGCCCCTGAAAGTCAATATGGTTTTAGTTTTGTTGGAATGGATTCTTGATTATTATTAGTGTCTTGAATTTTGCTAGTTTGGGTTCTAGTTTAGGTTATTAGTTATGAAATGATGGTAGGAAAAATGTCTAGTGATTTGTATCAAACATCTAGACTTCAATTACAGAGAAACTGATACAACTCACTTGTATTAAGAGTTTTATTATTTTGGGCATTTACAGATATCTCCTTCTTAAATGCTAAGTTACCTTATTACATATTTACCCATATCTTAAAAATCAATTACACATTTCCCATCCCTAAACCACCCATATTACATATCTCCCCATTTCATTAAAATTAACTAATTAAATAACTGTTTTACCCTTAATGACATAATTAAATAAGCATTTACATATATTCGCATCCTTAAAACTCTAAACCGAGTCGATGTAAAGACAAACATACCAAACACTAATAAACCAATTGGCATCGAACTTTTTAATCAATAGTCAATATAAAAAAGTTTTGAATTTAAATTTTTTTACCAACAAAAACAACTCAAGTGAATCAAAAAGTGTACATGAGACGGCGGGATTTAGAGGGAAAAAGTGGTGGTAGTCATTTATGACGGTGATAAGATGGCCAGAAGCTTGCTGGAAGTAGGTTGGAGAAGATGATTTGATGGTGTGGGTTTAACTCTATAATTACTAGTATAACTTTATTTTTTAATTAATTTATTAATGGTAAGAGATATGAGTAACTTGGTAATTTGATATGAAAAAGGAAAATATGTAATTGCTTGTTAAGTGTGAGGAAAAATATAATTAAGGGTGTTAAGTAAGTAAAATATGTAAAAATCCCTTATTATTTTGTCAATGGGTATTCTTTAAGTGAATTGGTAGTTGTTGAATTTCTTTCCATTTGTATAAGGTTTTTCATGGTGAAAAAGTTTATGGCATTTCTTAGTGCATAACTTAACTAGGTTTTTTTCTTTTTCTATCTTTTTTGATAAATCAATGATGATAAATAAAGAGTTTGAGACCAAGCATGCATGCCACAATAGTTATTTCAACAAGCATCTAATACATACACAAACTATGCACTTTGTTTCTTGTAGTACTCGTGCAATGTACCAAATATAACAATATGTGTTTCAATAAAAATAAACAGGAACTAACAATGTAACCTAATACATGAGATTTCAATGAGAAAGAAAGGCATCCTCAACAACTTTTAAAAATTCTCGAAAACTAATATTGTCGTCTTTCTGAGCACTATAGCCAACAATCATCGTTCTACAATCACTTTCAGATATTGGTGAAAACCCCATATCATAAAGCACATTTTGTAACTCTTTTGCATCAATGTACCCATCACCTTTCTTATCAAACATGCTAAATGCTTCTTTCACTTCATCTAAGCTTGGTTCATTCTCAACAAACAAATCAACCATATCCTTTAACCCTGCACTCTCATTTTGATCACACATTCCTAGTCTTGCCATAATATTATCTTGATTCATTCCCAACTTCTTCTTGCCTTGATCATCCTCAAAACCGCCAAAGTTCATAGCATGAGCTTCTTCGCATGGTGGAGCTGCCACACAAGTGACAGCTGGCATATCAAATAAAATCTGAAAAAGAGGACGAACAAGAAACGAATACAAGTCATGTAATAAGATAAACCACTCTATAAACATGTAAGATGCAAATAAATAAAGTAAATCATGTTTTAGTATCTATGAGACTAGAATTGCTAGCATTTGTGAAGGATGAAGTGGAGAATCCTTTGGTTCTTGTAGAACATGAAATGGGGAAGTTTTGACGAAACTGCATAAATATTTCCAATGATTTTGACGACAAGTTTGTCAATGTAAGCTTCTTGGTAATGTCGTGAAAAATAATTAACAAAAAAAAGTAGGCTTGTCGATTGGTTTTGACGGTGCCAAGCAATTGGTTTTCAACTGATAATTGGTTGGTCGGTAATATCAGCGAACAACTTTTGGAAACAAACATAATTAAGTTTTCTATTTTTTAATACTATAGTATAGATGCTAAATATTGTAATTTTAAAAAGAAAAATATAAAACCACAAATATTTCGTAAAATATGTGAAAGAAATTTGTAAATTATATGACATGATTATAAGTAGAGTAGAGAAGAGAAAAAAATGTTTCACGGCAAAATTAAATTTGGGGTTTCACTGTTCACATCATATAATATTTTCTGAAAGTGGTTGTGAGTGCAGATAGAGAAATGATAATGATAAAAGTGTATTATTTAATTGAAAATGAAAGAAAAACTGCATTAATTTTGAGTGTAATTATATGATATATATGAATACATGGTATTGAACTGAATATGAATGCTAACTCAAGTCGTGTTTGGATTTACGAGTTGTGTCAAGGTCGACACAAATAGTTTTGGGCACTTTTGTACAACATAATTTTAGTTAAGTTTCAATTATGTAACGAGCGTCATTTATATCGATTAATTCTTGTTAGGCCAATGTCATGATTCTTGTTGGCCCAATTTTCCAACGTATATATTGGTTTTAGTTTTCATTAAACGGTTTGGATTCCTAGTGGACTTATTGAATCAAACAAGATTTAAATGTTGATTATTTCTTCATAATAATAATAGAAAACGTTAATATAATGTTAAATTTATTAACCTGTTACAGCAGAGATGGTAGCCACTGCTGCAGAGTATGATCCAGACGACATGATTGTCGGCAAGGTAGAGTTTCCCTTTAGGATGTACGTTAGTGATGAGGATTAGGGTTTTGTGAAAATCGAATATATATATATATATATATATATATATATATATATATATTTATAAGATAAGGTTAAAATGAAAACCCATTTTTTTATTCATTTTAATTGTGGATCACAAGATTTAAGCATTAATTAAAAACATATGGTTAAGAATGAGTTTATAGAGTTTTCACAACACAATGAGTTTATAGAGTTTTCAAACAAGAGTTTTCATTTTATAGAGTTTTCACAACTCAAGTGGGTTTTCATTATATATATATATATAGAGAGAGAGAGAGAGAGAGAGAGACACGGAAATTGTTATGTTTGTATTTGTGTAAGTGGTTGTGAGGTGAGGATATAGAGGAACTTTTTTTTGATGAGTAAATTTGAAGAAACATTATTCATCTTCTATAATTTTTAATGTTTTTCGAAAATGGTAGTGAGTAGGGGTTCAAACGAGCCGAGTTGCTCGCGAGCTACTCGAGATCGGCTTGTTAAAAAGCTCGATTGAGCCGAGCTCAATCAAGCCCGTGCCCGAGCTCGAGCCTAAAAGTAAGCTCGTTTAATAAACGAGCTCGAGCCGACTCGCGAGCCTAAACGAGCTTGCCATTTATATAATTTTTGAAAATATATATTTAATAATTATTAATTAATAAATAATTAAAAATAACTAAATAATATATATTATTTTATACTTAAAACTATAATAGAAAAAATATATAAAAATAGTTATAATTATATAAAAACTAATTGATATATAGTAAACTAGTCGAGCTCGAGCTTGAAAATCTACTCACGAGCCGAGCTCGAGCTTTGAAAATAGAGCTCGACCTCGAGCTTTGAAAATAGAGCTCGAAACGAGCCGAGCTCGAGCTCGGCTCGTTTGCACCCCTAGTAGTGAGTGCAAGAGAGAGAAAAAACAATGATAGAAGTATAAACAAAATTTATTTTATTAAAAATAAGAGAGATTAAATGTAATATTTTTTAGTGTAATTATATAGATGGAGATAGAGAAGTTGTCTGGAATGCTCTAAATCGCTTAGTTTTTTCGAGAAAAACACAACCATGGTGTTTGTTTTTCACGAATCACATATGTTGTCGAGAAATTCGAGCAAGAAAGTGATGAACCCTAGAGTTTATAGTGTAAAAATCCGACGGGGGGTGAAACCATCGGGCCCGAAGGAAGCAGCCTCCAGCACTGTCGGTCTGACTAATTAACGTTCCATCGACTCTCTTGCATATTCCGTCAGGTCCTTTGCGTATTTAGTCGGATCCATTAATACGGTGACACATGATGAGTTTTAATGGTTGGCGCATTTCGTTGGAGGTTGATGTGATTCTGTGAGATCCGACTAATTTAGGTATTTTATTAATATCATGGCCAAAGTTGGGAATGGGTGGTTAAAGTGATTATTTAGGGGATTTTTCCAAATGTATTTTTCTACTGCAGGTATTCCTTATCCCATAAAGCAAGCAAAGCAAAGCAAAGAAGATGAACCAAAGAAGAAACAACAGGGGTAAACGAAGGAGTCACTCATCCTCTCCAACGCGAAACCACCGCACCACCTCCGCCACTCTCCTGGACTCCCAATTGGTCACCGAAGAAGACGAACTCTCTCTATCCTCCGATATTATTAATAATAATAATAAATTCTTAAACCCTAGAAGCTTCCCCTACGCCGTGAAGCAACAATGCTGGGACAAAGCAGATAAAATCAAAGGACGTGATCCTGACCGCTGGCGTCGAGACCCCCTCGGTAACACTATCTTCCGTAAGCTCGTCGGCTGTGCGGGTTGCCTCTGCCATGACTACGATCATATTCTGCCCTACTCCAAAGTAATTTAATATTAATTTAATCATTTTGAGTTAATTTACTGCTTGTCTGCAATATTGTTACGTTTAGGCTTTAAATTGTGCTTTATTTTGTTGATTTTGCAGGGAGGGCAAAGCACATTGGAAAACTGTCAGGTTTTACAGGTAACATTGCATCTTAATCAGTTATAAATTGTTTCAAAATTGCGGCTTTAAGTTAAGACTGATGAGCCCGTGACTGTTTGGTTTCTTTCTAGGCAACAGTTAACCGATCCAAAGGGAACCGTACTGAGATTTCTAGAGCTGATCTTATTCAGAAAAGCTCTTACTGCAGGGTTTCAGGTACGGTATTAACTTATTAACACTCGCTAATTTATTAGACTGCACTCTCGTATGAACGGAAATCCAACTAAATCTAAACTAAAGTATAGGGAGAATATTGAAAATGACTAAATGAGAAACTTGTGGTTATATCTTAAAAAGTTTGTTACAATGGAGCTAATTAACTGCTAACAAACTCAACTAACTAACTAATTAACTTATTTAATATTTTATTAACAGTATGATTTAATGAAAAACTGCAGGGCATGACATGGATTTTCTTGAATTGGCAGCCTATGGCAATGTCCGCAGAGGACAAGATTCTGGCGGATGTATCATGCAATGATCAGATATTAAAGTATGTTGTTACAATTATGTTTAGTTGTTATTTGTTGATATCTGTATCAGTAGCAAGACCTTATTTGGTTTTGCTACATCATTATTTACTCATTAGGCCTAAAACTTGAGTTCACAAAGGTTATATTGACAATTGACCGGCTTGAACCAAACACACTTCCTTATAGTTTCTTTAGCATTTTCTGTTTCTAACTGCCTCCACTTTAGTGGCAATATGTAAAGCAGCACTAAGTACTAAGCAGTAGTAAGTGACCACAAGTGGGAGCTATAGTGATTTGACCAACATGACCATTGACTCATTGACTGTTGACTGCCGACCTTTTGTGGTTGTTATGTGCATCCTCATAAGTTTTCAGAGTTCGCAATCATATGCTCATAAGGTATGCCATTTGTCACTTGATATCTCCTTTAGATTGATCTAGTATTCTATATGAAGGGAACTACAAAGTGAAGTAAGCTTGACTTTCTTATAATTAGACAACAACAGATTCAAGAATAGTGAGCTGTTGATTCTGCTTTTATAGATCATTAAAACTTGCCATTTTTAATCTGGACCATTTAAGTTCCACCACTCCTTTATAGAAAGCAAGAAAGCAGCAAATGCCCATTACAAAAGATATAGATATAGTATATATATTTGGCATTTTGGGTCCACAATACAACTCATATTCTACATATAATGTGGCCTCAATTTGTTGAGGACCTAAAAATATCTTGATCTTTTTCATGGCTGGTTCTTTTGATTTTGATGTGCCCACACATAATAACCAAGATTTACACTTCTCAGTCGATATAGAGATTTTGTGAGATCTATGCATTAGCAAGTTGTACAGTATTACTCTTCTTTCCATCTTAGATTCTTTGATTAGCAAACCAATTTACAGAAAAAATTGCAGTAAGTTTACAAAAATTACCCTATAATGCTATAACTATTTAGGCTCTTTCTTGAAAACTAAGAGATCTAGACAAGGCAGCAGGATTGGCCTGTAACACGGGACTCGGTTCTGTTTCTTTATTATTCTTTTTTTCGTTTCCTTTTGATTGAAAAGCTTTGAATAATTCACCTCTGCCACTGTGTTCGTTCTTGATTCCAAGTGTTGCCCATATAGAACTCTTGGCAGCTTCATCCGGATCATCTATTCTAAGTGTCTTTGGAATCAGAATTGAATTCCTCTGTTTCTTGATTTCCTCATTCCCCTGTTCTTCATCTGTTGGATGCTTTCCTAATATGGAATTGGTAGGCGGTAACCAAGATACCGAGCTCCAATAAGGTGGAGGGTACATTGGGATTTGAGGGTATCCTGGAGGGTAAATGGGTAAATTTGGCATCGGAATTGGAATCGGTGTGTTCCATGGGTTATAAGGCCATGAAGCCCCTGGAATCCAATGGAAATGGGAATGGAATCCAGTGTTGTTTTCCACGTTCTCAACTGCTGAACTGGAAGAACAATCATCTTTATTCTCCGATCCAAGATTTGATGGAATTTGAATTCGGTCGGAATCAGGAGCAAGTTCAATGTTAATATTATTTGCTGCTGATTTCGATTCCAGTACGTAGCGGCAATGCGTTGGTGGGGTCTTTTTCTTCCGGCGACCTGCTCCAACCAGCATGTTCCTCATGGTGCCACCGGCGGTCCAGTATCTCTGACAGCTTTTGCAAAAGTGGCGCGGCTGGTTAGCGTTGGAGTTGTTGAAGTAGCAGAACTTTGTGTTCATGCTGTCACAACGCGGGCAAGGAAGAATCTTGTCTGGTTTTTTAAGAACTCTAGGCTGCAAATTCGTTGTATCAGCGTCGGTTGTTTGTGGGTTGTCCGACATACCATCTTCATCCATTGACGAGCAGCCCTTCTCTGGAGTTGCATCCGGCAAGCCGATCTTCTTTCCGAACAAAATGATGCCGGGATCCGTCATGATTAGCCGGTGACAGGTGGCGGATGGGAACTGGGAAGGAAATAAGAAAAGTAGTGTTGGGTGTAAAAATCTAAGTAGGAATAAGGATTTGATATAGGGGTAGGGGAAAGGTGGATGCCACGCAAGCTGGGGAGGAGTTATGTGAGCCACCAGTTTGTTGTGGCCTTGATACGTTGGCAGAGTGGATTCTTTTGGGTCCATACAAAAGTGGGTGCACACAAACACTAAATTCGCTGAAAAAGATTTGGCACAATGTTGAAACTCGGATAATATCGTACTTTGTGCTTGCGTCATCTATCTTAGACCTTTTTTGTTACTCATATGGGTTGTAGATGTTATGAACCTGCTGCTTTGACTTCTTGGTTACACACTTACATGCCTGGTTTTACGGTTTGGTTCATGGCTCGGATATGGATAGCATCATAACTCTTAAGTCACCTTAAATTAGTCACCAGGTCATAGCGGGTCACTTTAAATTAGTTAATGGATCAAATCGACTATTATAAAACTTAACTTAAAAAGAGGTTTAAATTAGTTAGTACCACCCATGACCATTATGCGTCTGCCCTTGCTAGCGTTATCGCCACTGCCTAACCTCTGCCGCGCAACCACCGACACACCAACACTGTTGCCTTCATACCAACTAAAGACACCATTTTGTTTTTCATTTTGCTTTGGACTTATGCTAGCCTGAACTCCTTTTGACTCGTAACCTGAATCCGCCAAGTTTGCTAAGCTTAAGTTACAAATGAACTTAAAGTTATAACAAGTGAATTATGAAAAATGTAGCAAAACATATACGGTTCGTTTCTTAGATATTATCAGTTAGCTCAAATTTTTAATCCTTGTTAAATAATGTATTTTTATTCTTGGACATGGAAAAGGACAAAAGGTATTAAGTTTCTTTATTCAATTTTTAAACAGTAGGATCGTGTTAATGACATGATTAGTGGATGAAAGTTATCAGCCATACACTTCAACATCAATCACACTTTTCTGATTGTTTCTAATTCAGAGGTTTACTTTGATGTTTAGATCCAAGAAGTCAATTTTGAGCCAACAAAAAGTAGACCTTACGTTTTCTCTTGTATTTAAACTTATCAACATCTCTTTAATAGTATAAACGAGCTAAACAGATTCCGAGTTAACAGATTCCGAGTTAACAGATTCGTGAGTTTAGACTAACTGTTAAATTGTTCATAAAAAGGATAGTGGGCTAACGTTGTAAGATACATAGTTTGTATTTCAACTTTAAATGAGTTGATGAATCAATCTCTTAGATTTAACAGTTTAAGCATGAAAATCCAAAGACAAACAATTTGTTAAACAAACTAAACCATTCACAATGGCTTTCCTATATTATCTTAAACAATGTAATGGTTCTTTAATTATGAATTGGAGGTTTACATGTCATCATATAGATTTTCAAACATTTTTACTTGTTAAATTGAAATAAATAAACAAACAAACTAATATATGAAGGAAAATAGGGTTTTAGGATTGTTGCAAATAATAAAGATAAAATAAAGTTATTGCAGTAACGTTAACCAAAATGTTAATATTAAATAAAAAGAGGGAATTAAAATTACAAAAAGCATACCCCTCATGTGACTTATAAGTAAGGCTAACATCGGAAACTGATGGTGCTAAGTTGTGGGATGAAAAATGGAGAAAAAAAAACTAAAAGACTAAAGACGGTAAAAAAAAAAAAAATCTTTTGGAATACCTAACTATTAATTAAATAAAAATAGATAATTAGATATGACGAATAGGCTATTCCTATTTTAGTGAGGTGGTAAGATGGTTTAGGTGTAAATTTGGTGGTCAAGGATTATGACATGGGTACCTCTACCCACAAACAAAAGAAGCTTAAGAATAAAAGAACAGCAAACACAAGCTTATAAACCAGGGAAGCTTAGGAACAAGAAAGCAATAAACATAAGCTTCCAGACGGGAAGTTTAACACTTGCCCAGCAAGGTTCCTAAGTTGACCAGGAGGCTCTCCCTACAGTATTGTCAGATAAAGTCACAGCTGACAAAAGCTGGTGTCTGCCATATAGCAAAAGTAACAAGAAGACAAATAAAAACTGAGCAAAGCTTATATGGAAATGACAACAACTAGCCTGCGCAAGTTGAAAGGAAAGCCGATTTTTTTCCTCTTAAGAAGCTTTAGCTTCCCCCCCCCAAGGAAGCTTCCAACTACCTATATAAGGAACACTTCACCAAAAGTATTCTTATTCCATCTGTCACATGCCAACCTACGACGGAATATGTCGGGGCGCGACATAATTGTCTCATAGCTCAAAAGACACTAAAGTAAAATACACGTGTCAATATCTAAATTATTTATTTAATAAATTTCAAGTACGCAAAGCACAACATAGTCTCAAAATAAATAAACATTACGACTTAAATAATTAACAATAAAAGTTCATCATGCATCCTATGGTCCAACTATTCTTTATCTTGTTTCTTCATTCCAAAAAGATACCTGCGTTATACGTGAAAATATATAGTTTGTCAACATAAAGTTGAGCAATGAATCATGATTTTTGAATATATATATATATATATATATATATATATAGGGATGAGATCAATAGAAAACTAGAGAACTCCATCAAAACCATTGATTTTACTAAATCAATGGCTAAAAAAAAGAAGGGGACAAAAAGAAAAAAAAATGTGGGTTTTTTAATGAAGAAGGGTAAAGTTGGAATATGCACAAAAATACATTTGTTCTTTTTTCTCTCATCCTTCACTCAACTGGCAGACCAACACCCTAGGTTTTTCACATTCTTCCGATTGATCATCTATTTCATCCAATTGAGTAAGAAATCAAACAGAAAAACGAAGAACACCATCAGGTATGCAATAATATTAATCAATTCATACAATATAACATTAATTAGGCGTATTACATTGAAATCTCGTTCAACCGTCTCTGTTTTCGTTTTTTCTGGTTAATTGAAGAACAATAGTGTCGATTAGTCACATAATAAGGGTCGATTAGGCATATATTGCGTCGATTCTTAATGATTTGTGTATATATTGTTGATTAGGCATATTATAGGTGCCGGTTAGGCGTACACTGCGTCAAATATGAACAATTTGTATGTGTAGTGTCGATTAGACGTACTATTAGTACCGATTATGAGCGTTTTGTATGCGTGTTGTCATATATCAATAGCAGTCCGTTAATTTACATGATTAGTGGAATACTACATAGATATAATACATGAATGATGTATCTCACTGTGTAATTTTTAATTATATTGCACATATGTACTATTGAACATAGTAATCGTAATGTTTTTTTAGCATGTTCTTTATACTGCGTATGTGTAATGCATATGTAAAAATATGATAAGAATATTAGGTCATTTGTGTAGTTCAGTTGTGATAATAATGCCATATGTGATGATAATGTTAAGGTAGTAATGTTAATACATATATGCAATGCATATTATGACACTAATGTTCAGCTGTGACGATAATGTTAAAGCGTTTGTTTAGTTATAATACATATACGTAATACATTTAAAGATAATAATGTCTACACTGATAGCAAAACAATGGAAAATTACTAACAACAAAATTAAAGTCGTTTCGGACAACAATGACGAATATAGGAGTGTTGATGGTATAATTTGATTGATAAATTTCATACAGTTTGTATTTTGATTACATATATTTGAATCGACTACATTACTTATGCATGTGGCACGGATATAAGAATCACGCCCACGAAAGGTGAAACATGCGATGCTCATGGACGAGGAATACGAGCCGAGGTATGTTATCAAGGAACGATAATTATCTATTTCAGAAATGCTATTTTGATCATCTGATTTGTCCAAATCTGTTGCGAAATTGAACATCAGAAGAAAAATACCAGGTAACAATTATGGAGTTCAATTTCATAAATAATATCATCATTTAGATTTATATGAATTATTGATGTACTACATACATATGTGGGTATGATGTATTACATATACGCATTACTTGCATTCAGATGTATTACACATATTCATTACACATATGCATTTACATGATTAATGACTGAAAATAAAGGAAAGGGAAAAATAGAAAAAAAGGTGGGTTTTAATGAAGAAGGGTAAAACTGGAATTGACCTAAATCTAAACAATTATTTTCTTTCCCCTCACACCATCAATCCCTGAATCTTTCACCAAATCTAGGGTTTTTTCCGAGATCGATCGTCTAATTTGTCCAAATATGTTGCAAAATCGAGCACAAATTAGAAGAGGTAAACGACTGTAATCTTCAATTTTACACATTATCTCATCGATTAGGCGTATTAAACACCCAATCGAGCAAAAACAGAGTCTATTACATATATTGTTGTGAGCCTAATCATATATTACTGCTTAAACTGTACGCACATGAAGGACATATTCCTGTTATTGATAGTTTGTTGAGTTTAATTAGCTATTTGATGAATTTGATATTTTGAAGCTGAATCTGATTATCAATACGTTGAATTTGTTTATTGTTTTGCTGAATTTGATACTGTGATACTGAATTTGATTATCAATATGTTGATTAATGATTATTTTGCTGAATTTGATGGTACAATAGCTCTATTTAATCATAGTTTGCTGAATTTGATTTTAATATGCTGAATTTGATTATCAATAGGTTTATTTTGATTATTAATTTGTGAATTTTATTGTAAATACCCAAATTTAATCTTAGTTTGTTGAATTTGTATATTAACATGTTGAATTTTACATCAATATGTTGAATTTGATTGCTAATATGTTGAAGTTCATATTAATGTGCTGGATTTGTTATTTGTTGACATTTGTTACTAATTTGCTGAATTTGGATGCTAGTTTATTAACTTATGAGCGTAACTTATCCTAATAATGCACATGTGCAATACTTATATTGCATATGTGAATAAACTGAATCATATGTTTGTTTTAACGTCGTACATATATTGTATAGATACGAAGACACAAGGAGCCCGAAAAGGAACACAAAGTGAAACAGGGGAGATTATTGGAAAACGAAGACGAGGTCAGTTCAGGCGACGATGATGTAAAATAAAAGTCTTGATGGCACGCATATATTATTGTGATTCATGCATTCATATCAATAACATTACACGTATGTCACAGTCACAAAGACCAGGAGGTCAAAACAACCATGTGAATTGGAACAAACAACATTGGTGGATAAGGAATATGAGGACGAAGATGGCACAACCTTAAACAGTATGGTCTATATAAGTTAGGATCGCATTTATGCATTGTCACGATTACATGTATGTAGTGTTATGTACTGCATGTATATATGAAATACTGTTGATGCATTACATTATCGCCCTGCTTGCGGTGCGCACATATAATGTATATATGTGTGAACCCTTGGGTGGGCAAAAGTAAAATTGCACTAATTTTGACGTTATTTTACTAATCACGTGAAAATAACGTTAAAAGTGGCGGAAGGTTAATCAGGCATCATGTGGTGGCGTTGATAGCCGAAAGACAATGGCACATGCACCAATCAGCCGGTGTCCCGATGATTGAGTGTTATGTGTCTTATGTCCAAGGCTTGATTCAAAACTACTATCGAGCCGGGGGTCTCACCGGAAGCAGCCTCTCTATCCCTATGGGATAGAGGTAAGGCTTTCTACATCTTACCCTCATCAGACCCTACCATAGCATTGCTATTGGTGGGATATACTGAGTACGATGATGATGATGATGATGATGATGATGATGTTGATGCATTACATTATGCAATACTGTTTATGCATTACATATATGCAGTACTGATACATTACATTTACGCACAATATATGTGAAGTGCTAATGCATTACATTTTCGTGCTGCAAAAATGATATATTTATTGCGTATACAATATGTTATATTACATATTTGTAGCACTAACTATTACGTGCATATGCATTCTGTTGTATTACATATATGCAGTATCTTTATCACGTGACAATTTTGGGAAAAATAATAGTTGATTTTTTTTTTTTTGCAGAAAGCCACATTTTTTTACGAGTACTTAAAAGGTGGTGATCATTCAAAGACAGGATATATGCAATTAGCAAGACCGGCACAAATAAGGATAGATTGGGCAACAAAATGAAACTTCACAAATTATGGTGATTTTTGCGAGGCGTGTGAGATGTTTAAAAGATAAGAATTATTTTTTTTATTGTGACTTCAGCAATGAGGATATTAGAAACAATGAATAGTTCAAAGCTTCAAAAAATGTTCTATGCCACAAGTATTACACTTTCAGATGCCAATATATCAAGCAACGAGTGATGGAAGATGCAAGAATGAAGAAAAATAAAAAAAACCCAAAAATAGGATTAGTTAAAGTTCCTTTTAGTAGTTTAAAGATATTAAACAATTGGTTTTGTATCGTTTGTATGTATTAATCGCCTGATGGGTTTAAAAGCGCACTAGTTGTTTTGTAAAATCAGATGAGTTTGCATATCGATTGTTAAAAATGAGCATGCTTAGATAGTACGAATATGAATGTTATGGTATATGTACGTGGCTGCGTTAGTTGATGTATGTAATTTCTAGCTAAATGTTATGGTAAGAAAAAACTGTATTCATATATGCATAGACGCATAAATACATATGGAAGAAAAACGTATAATAAGGAGTGCACATATAGAATGTTTAAATCGCATGTAAGATACACATTAGCTGTGTGTAAATGCAGACATATATGGTTGGATTGATAATGTATATGAAGAGGTACGCGTATATAATGTTTTGAAGTTAACAATTATAAATACAACACACATATTTAATACAAAACTCTAATCATTAAGTTGGCGAATCAGATCTCTTATATACCTATATTTCTCCTTAAAATCAGTATAGTATTATTACATAAATGTAATACTAGTATTACATATATGAAATACTAAATATTGCACATGTGTAATACTTAAAACATTAAATGCAATCTGTTGTATTCTATACATTGATTGCCTATTAACTGCAACACTTGTCTACTACGTGCATATATAGTCAGTTGTATTACAAATATGCAATACTTATCTACTACATGCATATATAGTCGGTTGTATTACATATATGCAGCAGCTATCTATTACATATATGCAACACTAATCTTTACCTACATGTATAGTCTGCTGTATTAAAATATGCAACAATTATATATTACATGCATACAGGGTCTGTTGTATTACATATATGAAACACTCGTCTATTGCGTACGTAGTTAAGCAATATATTGTACTACATATATGCAGTAGTCATCTATTACATACATATATGCAGTCTACTGTATTTATGCAACACTTATAATTTTGATGCATTACTCATCTATCAGTTACGTACATAGTCAGTTATATTACGTATATGCAACAGTTATCTATTATACGCATTAGTAGTTTGTTGTATTAGATGTATATAGTGTCTGTCTGTTAAACACATGTGTTGTCTGTTGTATTATATATATATATATATGCAACACTTGTCTATTATGTGGATATGCAGTCTGTTGTATTACACAAATGTAGTAGTTATATTTTGCATACATATGCAAAACTAATCTACTGCTTACATATGTAGTCTGTTTGCATCCATGTATTACTTTTGTTTGAATAGGCAATTGACAACTTTGCGGATTGTGGTATGTTTACTCAAAGGCATATAGAATGTTTCAAGATATTGTATTACATATATGCAGTTATCAGCTACTAAATAAATATGGACTATGTTGTATTACATATATGCACTTATAGGATATACCTAATATTAGTATTGTAGGAAGCCCTAAATACAATCGGTTATAATTCTCCAAATTGACTAATCAAAACTTAACATTTGTTAACGAAATTGGTATAAACATACTCGTAATCAATAATCTGCTCTCAATCAACCTTCAATTTCATCAATATAACTCTAATTTTGACCTTTTCAATTCAATTTTGACCAATGACGAACTCATATTCTTAGATTTGAAAATTAATTGACGGAAACCTGAAATTGAGCATTGAATTTGTTCCATATCATATCGTAATCATTCGTATATCATCAATCACTCATCAATTCAAACAAATATAAGATCTGAATCATTATTTTGTGAAAGCGTATGGTGAAGATGGTTACAGAGGAAGTCGTGAATTGCTGATATTACTTGGAACGGGTTTTTACAAAAATAACCCTATACTTAAGAGTTCTCTAGTTCTCTTCCCAAAAGGAGTTCTCTCTTGATCCTTCCCCTATATATATATATATATATATATATATATATATATAGGCAAAGTATAGAATGAAAACCCTATATATATATATATAGGATCATGATCATGTGAGAACTTTTTGGCAATTGAGAACTATGAGAACCATTTTGGACCATATAAAAACCTAAATATAAAAAATCATAAAAAAACACAAAATAAAAAAAGTAAAAAAATCAAAGTTCTTATTTATCATCCTGGTTTCTAAAAAAACGTAAAAAAAATCTCGGTTTAGCTAAATTATACATATATGTTTAATATGTACATATATGTACACATATGTTTTTTCCTATGCACATATGTATAATTTAAGGTAAATGATAATGTACATATGTGTACATTAAGTAACTAGAGATTAATTGAAAGTATACATATGTGTATAGGTATAATACGAATTAAAAAGAAAAAATTCGTTTTTTAATGAAACCGGAATGAAATACAAGAATTTTGTTTTTTTTTTTTACTTTTTTAAAATTTTCGTTTTTTTGTTTCATAATTTTTTAAATATTTTTTAGAGGTTTTTTACGTGATCCAAAATGGTTCTCAAAGTTCTCAATTTGCCAATGGTTCTCTTAGGTTCCTTACCATATATATATATATATATATATATATATATATATATATATAATATTGAAAAGACAATTCCTTGCGATAAATATGAGCTACTCCGACGGCGTATGATCATACTAATGAGGATGAGATACCAACAACCATAACTTAAAATTATACATGTATGCTCACAAAAAAAAAAAAAAAAAAAAAAAAAAAAAAAACTGAACACGACTGTGTTTTTAGATTTTTGTAAAAACGAAATTATTAAAAATTATTAGCAAAACTCTAAATTAAACATAAAACTAATTATTGTAAAAGCATAAAGAAAAAGAAATTAAAAATATATCCACTCATATGGTGACATGCGACACTAATATGGGTTATAGCAAACTATTTTGTCATCATTTCAAGGTTTTTTTAATATTTTTTTTATTAAGCTCCCTACCAAACATATTCATTGTCTAAGTAGCTTCGTCATCTTTGAACAAGTTAAAACGCCAAGTTTTTCCTATTTGACAAGTCCCTCCGCTAGCTAGCATGTTAACAAAAGCACATAAGCCTATAAACACATATCCATTCTCTTATTTCTTGCATCTTTAATCGTTTATCGTCACATAATATCATACATAATTTATAAAGATATATTAAATATACAGAAATTAGGCCATTACATTAATAGGTTGGTTACTTGGGCAATTATCATATAACTGCTAGTAGCGGTTATCATCCAAGCATCATCATTGTCATCATCAAGTCGCTTACTTCCCTATATGTAGGGTTTGGTTCGGTTATTTGTAACCAATTAGTTATTTTCACATTCATTTTATCAAGTTTCAATCTCTATGTTTTGCATTAAGAATTTAAGATCGATCATGAGTTTGTTTTGTGATTGTAATCATGAAATCAAAGGGTGTTTGGGATTGCTTATTTGAGTCTCGTTATAATTTATTAACTTTTCAAAGTTATATAAGTTGTTTGGCAAACAAAATGACTTATGGATTTTAACTTATCAACAAGACAAAATAAAAAGGTTTTGATAAGTTGAGGATGTGTAACTTATTAACTTATTGTGTTTGATTTACCTATTACACCTCTCAAACCAACAAAACCCTTTACACTCATTTTAAAAAAGAGTGTCCTAATTGGTCATTTTAGTTTTTCCCACCACATAAGCTAATTTAAACAATTTTTTAAAAACTCATTATAAAATAGTCTTAAGTTAATAAGTTGCTTTAACAAAAAGTTATTTTTGAGTTAATAAGTTGTTTTTATTATAAACCAAAGAATACAGAGAGAATTTATGTAGTATTGAATAAGATTAATCATTAATGCTTAGTACATGAGAATATATATATATATATATATATATATATATATATATATATATATATATACCAAATATAGTTGTAACTATATATGTATATCTGATTTTATAACACTCCCCCTCAGATATACATGATTCGATATTACACACTATCAACATTATACTATTGGATAATGTTGGCTCGGTTCTTCTGGACCGATATTAACCAATACTTCAGGATTAGTTATATTGCCAACTGCCTCGTTAAAACCTTACTAAGAAAACCCAGTGGGACAAAACTTAGTGAAGGAAAAAGAGTACAACGCGCGTATTTCTCCCCCTCAATTGAACATAATCTCCTACCGTTGCTGCTTAACTTGATTTTAATGTAGTCGTCTCCAATCGAAACTATGCAAGTTATATTGTCTTCATATATAGTCTTTGTGTTCTTCATGATTTGGTCTAAACCACGTGCCTCTTGTAAGTGTTGGATCATTGATCTTCATGAGTGAAAATGTAGTTGAATTATAGTCGAGCTCAGTGCAAGTCTAATGGATATCCTGCATAAACATAACATGGGACTCTATGTTTTCTTTATGGAACAAATCAATATATTGAGCCTTTAAGGATATTAACTTATCATTTAATACGCTAAATGATGTTGCATCGTTAAAAACCTTGCTAGGAAAACCTAGTGGGACAAAACCGTAGCTAAGGAAAAAAATTGTGCATCGCGTATTTTATATAATAAACAACATTCTTCAGGATGATGCTAAATCTGTACTTCGGGACCTATAAGATAATTGATGCTACTGGATCAATTATGTTGCATCATTAAAAACATTACTAAGAAAACCTCTTAGGACAAAACATAGTGAAGGGAAAAAGAGTGCAACGTGGTAGATAGAATTAAATTTCACTGGCACATATATTAATAATGCAATATTCAATCTTGTATTATTTACAAGATAGATTGAGGCATTAATCTCATTTAACTATGGTACTTCTGGACCAATTACATCTTCGCCCTCTTTTTGGGGACGGTAAAGATTTATATGTGCATCTAGAAATCAAACAATCTTAAGTGTGCTTAGTGAACCAACTTTATCCGTTATTAAAATATGTTAACATCTTCTGAATGTAATTTAATTAACAAACAAATATGCAATTACACATATACTCGAAATGCTGGTCGAGGATTAATTTAGTTGTGTCAAGTTATTTTGTATCAAAATTTTCTCTTAAATAGTTCGACAGAGTCTCTCGATGATGTAGGACATCATCACTGTAAACTACGATTATATGAAATTTTATGAGAGAAGTTCTGATAAATGCATATGACTCTTTGACCAAACTCATACCTTTTATTATGATGTCTATAGAGTCGTTTGTACCACATGCGACTAGTTTTATTGAGACCATATAAAAATCTTTGATTCATATCACGGGATATTGGTTTTAATGCTTTAGGCATTTTTATCCGTACAGGGATATTCATGTATATGTAATGTTCAATTTTCACGTATAAATATACAGTAATAACATACATAACTTTTTATTTGAAGTCATTCTGAGATTGCGAGGACGATTAAAACATTTTATGGTAATCGCATCCACTACAGGGGAATACGTTTCCTCATAATCAACCACAGGGATTTAGGAAAACAACCATTATGTTATAAGTCGTGCCATTCATCGCAAAGTCTCATACTTTTCGCTCCTTTTTATTTTAAGACACCAATTTATAACCTACTGGTTTGACGTTTATGGATGTTCAAACTACAGGTTCGAAAACGTCTTGCTTTTCATACAATTCTTGTTTAGCCTTAAGGGCATTTTGCCATTTTGGCAGTCATTGATGTGCTAAAAGAAGTCTAATAATTATTAACTAAATTACGCTAATCTAGACACTAAGTAATACTCTAGACTCTCTAAAACTTGACTAAACTACTAACCGGCAAGTGAACCGGTAGACTCTATTACAGCTAAGTAAGTCCAGATATCGAACCCACGAGACTCTTTAAATTACGTTTACTATCTAATTAGAGTCAACTACAGACACGACTATTTATTTATTATTTGTTTAAGGGGGGTTTTACTAATAAATTAATTTTAAACTAATTTAAACTAATTAAGGAAAATAAAGACGACTAAACTTAGAACTTGGACTTAATTCAGACGATGATGAACAACCACCTAGGCTAGAATCCCCTAAGTTTCAGTTATCAATTAACCAGGAGGATATTGAGTTATGGAACTGGGATCGTAAAATAGACACATAAGAGAAAACCCAAACAGGACCCCTGACCCTTCTCAAGAGACACTTATGGGTTTTTAATAAGTTTTAACGCACACTAGTATTAAAAATCAAGTTTTCTTACGGTCACCTAATTGATTACAAACTAGTTCCTTTATACGAAATCCTACATTACAGCGCGGAAATCAAAGGCAGTCTAATATATTCAATTGACTCGATAGACAAAGTTAATCAATCAAACCTAGACGAACTCCTTATGAAGAACTAAATCTAGCAATCCTGATCAACAAAGACCTATCATTAACCTAGCACCTTACAGCTATTTAGGTTAGCATCACACTTAGGTTTATTTAATTAAATAATATTATTCCTATGATCTTATTCGAAATCAATCATAAAATAGTCAAAAACACAAAGTAGATGACCTAATAGCAACCTATCATAATGACAAACAATAATCAAGGCAACTATGGAATAATAAAACTCAACAAACAACCCTAAGCACACATATGCATCAATTTAATATAATTAAACCTTTTACTAATTCATAAAACCATAACGATAAATAAATCCCCAGTCAAAATCAAACATCAACAAAGGTTCATCATAAGCCTAGGCAGTCTATAATGTTTATCCTAGCATGGTAGAATCAAACAAAACAATAATAAAGGAATTCATGGTGAAAAATAATGTAAACGGAAGAAAATAGGTGATAAAATCCGTAGTCTTCATTTCTTGATCGATTGGCACTTCACCGGCTGATTCTTTGCCTTCAAACCCGTCAAATATTGCAATCCTAAGCTCCAAGAAACTCCAAATTCGGCTTCGGTTCGCAGGGTATGCTCAGGATTAAGTTTAGGGGTGTATATATAGGTTTCCTGTGCCCAAAACTGATAAAAAACGAAGAAAATTTAAGAAACTGATGACCAGAGCGCCGCGTGTCAGGATTTGGCTTCTCGGTCGTTTCTTGATGCGGTCCAGCTCAATTCTGATGCTCCGGTTCATTGGTTTGGCTTGTTTTAGCTCTTTTTTCGCCCCTTTCAACCATGAGCAAGTCCATGAACCTACATTATTCAAATATGGTAGTAATAAACAAATTCTAATAAAACCCGAACAAAAACTAATAAAATATTAATTAAAATATACAAGGGATTTATATATATTTAGCATTATATCAAATATCCCCACATTTATCTTTTTTCGTCCTTGAAAAAGTCTAATTGCAATGGGATCAGAATCGAAGAGACACGGTCTTAAAAACATATAGGTTATCTTAAAGCTCAGATAAACGTAAATACCGCGATTGCCGATATTATTGTCCACTTAAACCCAACCACCAGCCTATCAAGCCCCCACGCACATTAAGCATTTAAGTTTATGTGATATCAAAAACCTATGGGTCTCACACCTTTGGAATTAAGATCCACCTACCCCATCTCAAGCATAGTAAAGACAATTAAAAATAATCGAGTTGAAGCAAACTGGTTCTGTTAGGTCCCTTTTTGTTTATATTAGTCTTTTGTATTGACGTTTATGTAATGGGCCTTTTTGTTTACTTCAGGCCCAAGAGAAATAAGTTATAGAGCCCATTGGGCATGTGATGTATTCTACTTCTCATGCATGCTTCCCTATAAATAGGAAGCATGCCATGAGAAGTAAGGTTGTTCATTTTTGAAGGAAATTAATCCAAGAGAAAACTTTTGTAAATCTCCTCTTTTCTTTCTCGGCTCTCTCTCTTCTTCTCTCAAACTAAAAGAAAATAACATCTCAAGATCCGAGACCGTTTAGGTGGCTTAGTGTGATTTCCGCTAGCACTAAGCTCGGTTGATCCAAAGACGTTGTTAGATCCACCCACGTTGGGACCTACAATTGGTATCAGAGCGGGTCGAATCTTCTGATTCAACTTTGTTCTTGATATTCGGGTTTTAATTCCGCGACTACCCGAACCGAGACCTTAAATTTTTTGAAGTTTTGGAAATAAAGTTGAAGTTTGGAAATAAAGTTTGAAGATCCGAGAAAATAAAGGTGTTTGAAGTTCGTCTCATGTGTAGATCTGGATTCTCAACCATGTTTAAAGGTTTGTTTGAAGATTTTATCAAGTTTACTGGAGGGTTTTAAGAAGAAATATGAAGATCTGAAACGCCAACCGGTGGAGGGTGTCCGGTGACCTCGCTTAGGCAGCGAATGTTGTTAGCACAGAAGCTAATGTTATCAGAAAACGTTTTTTCCAGCTAATGTTTGGAGGGTGACCGGTAATAGAACACGGTTTTCCGGTGGGCTTGTAAGTGACGGAGTTGATGTACCGGTTGGAGTCACACCGGGCACCGGAAATATCACCGGAATCGGAGAAGGGAAGAAACCAACGCCGTCGGAGGAGGAGTTGCTAGCGTCGGTGTTGCGACGGGTGGAGGAGTGACCGTAGGTGGTGATGCAACGGGCAGAGGGGTGGCTAAAAGTGGAGTGAAAGAAGGGAGACGACAAACGTAGTTGGCCAGAGAGGGATCACCGGGAAAGCGGCGCCGGATGTTAGGCTCTGATGTTAGGCATTTGTTAAGAATTGGGCCAAAGACATGGTCAGTTTTTTTTTTTTTTTTTTTTGATGATGGGCTGCTGGGCCTAAGGTATTCTTCTAGTTATATTCATTTTGGGCTGTATGGATTTTTGGTTATGAAGTATACTTTTTGGCCAAAAAATTGATAATGTTCGGGGTTGACCAAACTGAAAAAAGTCAAATGCGATCGGGTTTTTCGTCTTGTTTAACCGTGTTCAAAGCTCGTTATTTCTAAGGCGTTCGAGAAGTTTGATACGAAAGGTGAACTTCGAACGAAATAATAAGTTTTGTTCATTTGATTGATGAAGCCGGTAATTCGAGATTGATTTGTGGAAATTCGAGCTCATCTCATGCCTATATACAAGCGAGAACTACTTCAACATTAAATATAGGTGGGTCATACCTTGAGGGGGTGAATTGAAACGAAGAGGCTTCAATTTATCGGGTGATTTGTGAAGATGCGAGACACGGTGAGACAAAGTTTTGATATCACAAGTCAAGGGGGTGATTGTAAGGCCAATTTGAGTGACTTGCGATATCAAATGACGAAACCCGTTAATATATTTATGGTCAAGATAATATTTAATGTCAGCGAGAAGTCCGGACACGAGACGAAAGCTTCGGGACATGCGTTTAACTTCAACGAGAAATATGCTTCTAGAATATTATTGTTTTTAGCTATAAATATGTCATATGTTAGTCATTTATGTGTGTGTTTCTAAGGTGTAAATCATCCACCCAAGGGGAGCTCACCTTGGGTGGGTCGGTTCGTTTATGAATATATTAAATCTTTCAACCGATAACGAGATCGTTCCTATACTTTATATTATCTTTATATTATGTTCGGTCGTTTGATTTACCGCACCCGTCTCGAGCATTTATCAAGAACAAACCGTTCGTTGTCGGATCCGGTTTCGGGACCTACAATTGATATCAGAGCTTCGGCTCACTAGTTGAGGGTTTTTGGATCACAACCTTGGGTTTTGATCTTGAGAAGAAGAAAACAAGTGCTATTTACAAGAAAGTTCACAAAAATCTCAAAAACAAGAAAAATACAAAAAGAATCGGGCAAAATCTTCATAAAAATGTCTTAGAAAGTGTTCTTGGTAAAAATATCAAGTCTAGATCTAAGAAGTTTTGGGTTAAAAGGTGTTAAAGCTTGGGTTACGGGTTCAAACAGTTGATCAAAAGTGAAAAGAAGCAGTTTTGCTTCTCATGGCATGAAAGTTTGTGTGACAACTTTTGACCCACTTTTGACAAGATTAGGTGAAAATAGATCCCGAGGAAGATTGCTTCTAGAAAACTGAATTCTGTTTCGCTTTAATTGGAGTGTTTCGCTTAGCTTGAAGTCTTTCGCTTCGCTTGGAGTGTTTCGCTTCGCTTGAAGTGTTTCGCTTCGCTTGGGACTCTTTCTCTTCGCTTGGGACTCTTTCGCTTCGCTTGGGACTTTTTTGCTTCGCTTGGTACTCTTTCGCTTCGCTTGGGACTCTTTCGCTTCGCGTGGGACTCTTTCGCTTCGCTTGGAACTCTTTCGCTTTGCTTGGTACTCTTTCTCTTCGCTTGGGACTCTTTCGCTTCGCTTGGGTAGATACTACTTAAATCATGACGAGTACTGATTCTGAGCTTCTGAAGGGGTATTTGCTGTTAGAAAACCAAGTGGGAACACCTACAAAGCCATCAAAGTTTATGACCTTGGATGATAACTTTGCAGACTTCAAATGGAGATTCATAAACTATATCTCATTGACTGAGACTAATTTAATGAGATGTTTAGAACAAGGTCCTCATGTTCACATGACTCGCACTGATGCTGGGGAACAACTTAAGGCTCCAGAAAACTTTGATCAAGCAGACAGGGACCTGTTGGCACAAGATAAGAAAGCCTATCTCATATTGATTGTTTGCCTTTCAAATGAAATCACCGAAACTCTTCGTGAACACACAAGTGCCAAAGGTCTGTGGGAAGCACTTGTTGAAAAAGTTGAGGGTAATGCCGAAATTAGGAAAAACAAGAAGGCCCTATTAAAGGAAGAATTCAATATGTTCAATCATAGTCAAGGTGAAGCTGTTTTGGATTTGGTAAAGAGATTTAAGAAGTTGATGGTAAGAATTAGGGCTGCAAGTGTCAACATTGCAAATGCTGAGGTCAACCACAAGTTGATGAATTCATTGCCATACTGCTGGAGTACCAATACAATCACAATCAAGAGAACTACAAATCTAAATGCCATGACAAACAGTGATTTGATATCCACTATCAAGTCATTTGAGATGGATGAGCAGATGAGAATGAACAATCATCTAAGTTCTCTGAATCAAGCTGGAGTGAGTTCTGCTTCCTCAATGCCAACTACTTTCATTAGCAAAGCTCAGCAGAATGTGTATCCCGTGACCACTCCCAAGTACTCCCCAAGTGTACCTTCACAACAAACAGCATTCATCTCAACCAGTAATCAATCAGATTCTTCCAATACAAGTTCCTTTCAAAAGGCAGTCGACAGTGCGGTTGCCCAAGCCTTAAAAGCTCAAGGGATTTCCTCATCTTCAAAACCTTAACCAAGCAAACCTTCAAGTTTCTGTGAAGCACTACCCATGTTGAATGACTCCAATATCGCAATAGTTCACGCTTTTCTGTCAAGCCATGAAGAGTTGATGCAAGGAAATTTATTGCCACCACAGTTTGAAGCTGGAGATTTAAGCGATATCAATTAAAAGGATCTTGAAAAGATGGATATAAAGTACCAAATGGCAATGGCGGTGCAAAGAGCTACAAACTTCATAAAGACGTATGGGAAAGATAGCTTTAATGATTCTGACAGAAAAAGGATTGGGTTTGATAAGTCGAAGCTGCGATGTTACAATTGTGGTGAGATGGGTCATTTCTCCCGAGAATGCACGAATCCATCAAAACCTGCAAATGATATTCGTGTGACTGAGGAAGAGAACAGCAAGGCTGCAGGATAAAGGCATGAGGTGCAGAAACCAAGCAGCTCATCACAAAGAATTGGAGGTCATCCACACAAGGGCCACTCAAGCTCAAACTCAAAGGCCCTTGTCTCCCAATCGGAGGTCCAAGTTGGTGTGGATTGGGATGATCAATTCCAAGAACTGCAGAATCCTCTCAATATGGCTGACATGGCTTTCACAAACAATGAAGCTTCCTCATCTGCTGCTGCAAGTTCTGATGTGTCACCATCTGATGAGGTAAAAAGAAATCTTTGCTCTCAAGCTTGCGTAAATAAAGTTACATATTATAGATATCTTCAGGACGAAGGTTTGAAAGAAAACGCAAAACTTCGTCAACTAAATGCTGAATATGTAAAGGCTGACAAGATATATGTTGAAAAGATTAAAACACATCACGATGATGTTGCAAATCTTAAACTTAAAATCTTTCAAGGAGAGCACAATGTCATCTATTACAAGGACATTGTAAATAAATTAAAAGATGAAATTGAAAAGTTGAAACTTGATCTTTCTGATAAACGAGAAAAGGAAAAACAAGTTGAAAGATTTGAAGCATCATCTGAACAATTAGATGATCTCATCAATCTCAGAGAAGTACTAAAGTTAAATTGGGACTAGGTTGTGATTATTCAGCGGTGCCTCCACCAATGAATGATAATTACACTTGCCTACCCCATTTTAGCTATAATACTTCTCTTGATGAAGAGATGGCCTATGGTATTGGTAAACTACCAAAACCAGTGAAATTTGTTTCAGCCGCCTCTCCATCAACAGCTCAAATTTTATCATCTGATAATTCTAACATTAGCATGTCTTGTGTAGCAGGCGATGTAAGTGGTGGGAAGGTTAACCAGGGTTGTAAACCAAAGGGAGAGTTAGAACCACGTTTTGAATCCTGTGTGGGTCTAACAAAATCAATTAACAATCCTGTTTGTAATAAAGTGTGTGAATCGATGATAGGAAATTTAATGTCTAGATCAAAGGATGTATTTTGTGAATCATCAAGTGATGACAATTGTATAAATGTTTGCAATGAAAGTGAATGTTCCTCTTCTGATTCAGAATGTGAAACTGTATTTGATGAAGCCGTTGAAGTCAAGGTTAACGAACAGACTAGTTAAAGCTGCTTATCAACTGATAATAAAATTGAGAACTTAATAAAAGAGAAAATTAGCTTTGAAAATGAAAAACTAAGCACTTCATGTAAATATGTGCCACCCAAGAAAACTTCATTTTCTCAAAATACAAATTATAACAATAGTTCTCAATATTATGATCAATTTGATAGTAACTTTTACTACTCTCGACAGAAACCTAGGCTATCAAATTATTTTGCAACTCATCATTCAAATGCTTACAAGTATCAGTCAGATAAAGGTCACCAACATGTTAACCAAACTACATCACCTTATCCCACATATCTCAGTGAGCAAGATGTCTATAAATGCAACCAAAGAAAATGTTGCTTCATTTGTGGAAATCTGTCTCATCTTGCAAGACATTGCAAGAACTGGCATAAAAACGAAGAGACTTCAACAGTAAGTTTGGTCAGACATTTCTTAGGTATAATGCTCAAACCAAGAAAATGCCTTACCAAACTTACACTTCAGCCAGTGAGACAGATTTAAGATCCAAAAGAACCGAAAAACCTAAGAAACCATTTTGGCTAACCAAAGAGAAAGAAAGCGGTTAGCTAAGGGTTCTGAAGCTGAAAAGCCCAAGAGCCCTTCAAAGGTTTTCTCAAAGGCTAATCAGGAAGATTTTGTGGTTAAGCCTAAACCAAAACGAAGGAAATCTAGAAACTTTTCCAAAACCAAGGAAATCATAATTCAAGTTCCTCGAGGGATTGTTCTTCAGATTCTGATTCACCAAAGGATTATATTTTCAGAAATCATAAAATTAAACTTGGTGATTTTGTGTTTAACTTTCCCGAGACAAGTGTGTCTCAGGAAACCCTATACTAACCGGTTCTTCGTGTGTATAGGATCAGCCTGGACGGCCTGTCAACAGCATTTGGTACTTAGACAGTGGCTGCACCCGACACATGACAGAAGACGAGTCGCTGTTGTTCGATATCAAACCATTCAACGGTGGTCACGTTTCTTTTTCCGGTGACATTGGAGGAGAGATAACGAAACAAGGGAAGGTCTCAAATGGTACTTTGACATTCGATGAAGTCAATTTGGTGGAACAGCTCAACCACAACCTGCTCAACGTCTCTCAAATCTGTGATAAGAAATTTTCAACCTTATTTACTGAAAATGAATGTCTCATTCTGAAACCAGGTTTTAAAGTCCCTGAAGAATGGATTATGATGCGTACTCCGAGGCACAACGATGCCTACATTCTGGACATGAGAAGCAATTATTCCATGCGGTCTGCTTCTTGTTTAATGTACAAGGCCTCGAAGAACGATTCATCGTTATGGCATTGACGGTTGGGTCACGTCAACTTTAAGAACTTGAACAAGTTGGTTAAAGGTGACCATGTGAGGGGTTTGCCAGTAAAATCTTTTCACTGTGCTGAAAAATGTTTATCTTGCTCTAAATGCAAACAGCACAAACTCCCTCATAGGCCCAAGCTTGTCAATTCCACTCTTCAGTTGTTGCACATGGATCTTTTCGGTCCAATTCAACCAATGGCAATAAGTCGAAAAGCCTATTGTCTGATTATTACTGATGACTTTTCGCGTTTCAGTTGGACATTTCTGTTAGGGCACAAGGACGAGACGTCACAGTTTCTGCTCAGGTTTATTGTGTTGGTTGGGAATCAAACTGATAAGAAGGTGAAATGTATCAGAAGTGACAACAGCACAAAATTCTGCAACAAGGTGGTGAATGAATTCTGTCAAAACAAGGGAATTGTTCATCAACTCAGCGCACCTTACACTCCCGAACAAAATGGGGTGGCTGAAAGAAGAAACCGTACTTTGGTGGAAGTCGCTAGAACAATGCTCTCATATTCCAAACTACCATTGATTTTCTGGGGTGAAGCTATCAACGCTGCTTGCTTTACCCAGAATCGTGTGCTTCTGAACAAAAGACTGAACAAGACTCCGTATGAAGTCTTCTATGGAACGAAGCCAAGGGTAAATTTCTTTAGAACGTTTGGATGTCCTTGTACCATACTCCAAACAAATGTTGGACATCCTCCAAGTTTGCTGAAAAGGCGGATGAGTGCTACTTTGTTAGTTATTCTGCTGATAAAAGTGCTTATCGCGTGTATAACAAGAAATTAAGAGTAATCTTGGAGTCCTTCAACATTGATTGGCAAGAGTTAAACCCTACTGATGCACACAATGGTCCAGACTGGATGTTTGATTATGAAGGATTGTTAAAGCAATTTCGTGGAATGTACATGACACCAGTTGTACCAAAGGTTTCCCCTGTTGTTTCTCCACTTGTTCAACCTGATGATGATCAGTCTATCCTGATGCATGCTATTTTGAAAGATCTTGGACATGTTGACATAGCTGCTGCTGCACCTATACTTAATGTAAAACTAGTGGCTAATCAACAAGCCTCGGTTGTTGTTGAGCAGCGCTCTGCAGACACCACTAAAATGCAAGCTGTTGAAGACATGACTGATTCAGATTCAGATTCTGATTCATACATGTCAGTCGACAACAATCAAAATGTTCAGGTTGATCAAGCAGAGCCACCCCCTGCAGAACCAAGTGTGGTGGAATCGGTCCCCACACCTCCCTCAGAAGAAGACAATCAAGGTCCTGCAATGGAGGTTGATGCATCAAGTGTGCAGGTTGAACCAAGTCCGAATGAAACTTCTGATAACACCAACACAACTTCTGTTCCAGCTGTTGCTGTTCCGTTCTATAACAACCTATGGGAAGGTCCCATTGCTACAGAACATTTGGTTGAACCATAAGAAGATGGAACTAATCCTCAACCCAGTGTTTCTGTCCCTGCGACCACTGTCTTCCATCCCACAGAGAGCCTGACCATCCAACTTGAGGCCACACCAGTCGAGCATGTCGACCAAATCCCACAGCTACCAATTCATCATCGACATCCGACTGAGAACATCATCGGAGATCCGTCCGCTGGCATCCAAACACGCAGTACTTCCGGTAGCATTAACAGATGTCTTTTTGCTTGTTTTATTTCACAGGTGGAACCCAAGGACTACAAAGTAGCACTGAAAGACAACTCCTGGGTAGAGGCCATGCAAGAAGAGTTGTTATAGTTTAAAAAGATGAATGTTTGGAGGCTAGTAAAGAAACCAGAAAATAAAAGGCCGATTGGAACGAAATGGGTGTTTCGAAATATAAAGGATGACAAGGGGGTGATCATTAGAAATAAAGCCCGACTTGTTGTACAAGGCTTTGGCAACGTGAAGGTCTTGATTACGATGAAGTTTATGCACCGGTGGCCAGACTGGAAGCAATTCGCATCTTTCTGGTATACGCCTCGTACATGAACTTCAAAGTGTATCAAATGGACGTGAAGACTGACTTCTTATACGGGAAAGTAAAAGAAGAAATCTATGTCAGTCAACCACCCGGCTTTGAAGATCCATCTCATCCTGATCATGTTTACCGCCTTGACAAAGCACTTTATGGTCTTCACCAAGCACCTCGTGCATGGTATGCCACACTGGCTGATCATTTAGTGAATAATGGTTACAAAAGAGGAATTGTCGATCAAACTCTCTTTGTCAAGAAGGTCAACATTGATTTGATTTTGGTTCAAGTTTATATCAATGACATCATCTTCGGGTCCACGAATGAGGATCTGTGCAAGGAGTTCTCTGAGGTTATGCAACAGCGATTTGAGATGAGTTCCTTAGGGGAGATGACTTTCTTCCTGGGATTACAAGTTGAGAAAAAGAAGGACGGGACCTTGATGCACCAAGAAAAGTACGTTCAAGACATTGTTCAGAAATTTGGTTTCAAGGACTCATCATCATTCATGACACCAATCGCAGCGCGACCTGTTCTAGCTCCTGATCCATCGGGAAAACCAGTCGATCAACACCTTTACAGGTCAATGATTGGTTCCCTGATGTATCTCACTGCAAGTAGACCGGACATCATGTTCCTTGTTTGTCAGTGTGCCTGATATCAGTCTGACCCGACAGAATCCCACATGACGGCTGTCAAGCGTATTTTCAGATACTTGAAGGGTAGACCACGTTTGGGTCTTGGTATCCAAAGGAATCTCCCTTGGAACTTCATGCTTACACTGACAGTGATTATGGGGGATGCAACTTGGACAGAAAGTCTACATCTGGTGGATGTCAATTCCAGGGAGATCGGTTGATCTCATGGCAGTGCAAGAAACAAGTCACCGTGTCCACCTCCACAGCAGAAGCCGAGTACATTGCTGCATCTAGCTGCTGCTCTCAAGTGATATGGATCCAGCATCAGCTGCTGAATTATGGTTTGAATTTCTATGGATCAACGATCAAATGTGATAATGAGGTGGCCGTTGCAATTGTTAAAAACCCGGTCCAGCACTCAAAGACTAAGCACATTGACATCCGAATACACTTTATTCATGATTGTTATGATCGTAAGCTTGTCAATATAAAAAGGGTCCATACTGACTATAACTTTGCAGATCTCTTTACTAAAGCTTTTAGTCGTGCTCGATTTTTGTTTCTCGTTGAGTCATTGGGCATGATTTCTTTTGAGTAAAACTTATCATTTAGTTTTTAAAATTGTAAATATTTTTAAATATGTCACAATTTTAGAGGGAGAAAATAAGTTAAGTTTAACTCACCAAAAAGAATTTCAATTCATCTGAAGAAAAGCAAAAACAAATCATTTGATTTACCAAAAAGATTTTATTTAACTTTTAAGAAAATCTAAAAGGAATTGTCCCGTTTAGAGG
Source organism: Bidens hawaiensis (assembly GCF_021521415.1). Lineage (NCBI taxonomy): Eukaryota > Viridiplantae > Streptophyta > Magnoliopsida > Asterales > Asteraceae > Bidens > Bidens hawaiensis. Next base: position 1,730,829 of record NW_027491136.1, read on the forward strand.
GAGCTCCTGCTTAGAGGGAGTCGGATTTTTAAAATTTTCATTTAAGAATTTGATCTGACCCTTTGGAAAGTGATAGGACATTGGTCTGTAATGATTCTAGCGCGTTAAAAGAATAGAACAAAAGGCTATAAGGTCATTCATAGATGTGTAGGTAGGCTTGACAAACAAGTAAATGTCGGATGATATAAACCTAAACTCCTGCCGGTACTAGTGGATATACGATTATGAAGCGGTTGCATGATTCCGTAAAGTCATATTCATGAAGGCAAAAATGTAACTATACATGTCATACCCAAGCCTCTCTTTACCTAATCATAGTAGTCTTATGAAAGTCAGTGTCAATTTTAATTTTCATTGAGTCAAGAAAACAGTCAAGAAAAGTAAGAAAAAGAGAACAAAAGAGTCAGAAAAACAAAAGAAAAGGAGTCAGTCCTTGGAATTTTAACTTCTGCTTTATTTCTTCATTTATTTTTGACTCAAGCCTTGGACTTTCTACGTTTGTAGTCATACAAGATCTGATTGTTAAGGCCCTGAGTCTTCTGCGTTGTTTTATTTTCTTTCTTTTGTTCAAGCCTTGGACTTTCTCTGCGTGATAATATGGTATTATCCGACCTGATTGTTAAGGCCCTGAATCTTCTGCTTTGTTTTATTTTGTTTCTTTTGTTCAAGCCTTGGACTTTCTCTACGCGATAATATGGTATTATCCGACCTGATTGTTATGACCTGAACTTCTGCTTTATTTTAAGTCAAGTTGAGGTGACATGTGAAATCAAATTAAGCCCGAGGTATGATGGAGTCTATAATTTGTCGGATTAAATGGGGACTACACAAGCATTGTGCCTAATTGTACCTTAACGTATCATGTTGACATCAAAATACTTGTTAAGTTTAATGTGGATAAATTATATCTACAATCGACTTTGGGTTCTTGGCATAATAATGTCCAAATAGAAGTGTGATCTAGAATATTAACAGATAATGTGATTCCATGTTGTGATCTTTCTCAGAATAAAAATTTAGTAAACTTTTAAAGTAAATATTTTTGATATATAATATTAATTTCATCTTTACTCCTATCTTATTTTTGTTTTATTTTTTGTTTCAACTTCAAAATATTATGTATATATTTTCGTAATATTAAAATATATGAAAATGCCAAAAAGATTTTAAGTTTTTATTATGTTCGTACATATTTTATTAAACCTTGTTTTATTTAAAATCATGTGTTTTGTTGTCAAGGTCGTTCATGCAATGTTTGTTGGAAACCTGGGACTTAAACAAATCATTTACAAGTTGAGAGATTGAAAATAAAATTTTAGGTTATTCTGCAAACACTTCAAACCAAGAGCTTGTTTTGAAAAGGAAAATTCTTCTTTGACCATTGAGAGGGTCTGTGAACGAATCTTATTCGTTCTAAGTTTTGTGCAGGTGTAGATGGGCAGGTAGATTAAGATCAAGTCTGCTTGGAGTTGCAGATGCTGAAGCGCTTAAAAAAAGACGAGAACGTGAAAGTTGGTGGTTGAACCTAAAGATGAACTGATTGTGTCTGAAGACAAGGAATGAAACCAGCCGGCTCAAGAAAGTCAACAAGAGAAAATTAGATGTCGAGCCTCCCGCATCGGATGTTTCTAAAATTTTCTTTTGCCGATCATTCCCAGAAAATAAGATCGAAGTTCAAGTCTATAAGACTGGAAAATAAAGAACTATTCAAGATCCAATCTGGGTCAAGATCCTGAATCAAGACAAGTACTAAGTTTCAAGAAATAAAGACGAAGCAAAGAACTTGCGAAGGTTCCTCGACATATTCAATCCTAGAGGGAGATTGTAGGGCCAATATTCTATATTGTTTTTAGGATTGTATATGTCGTTTTAGTTTGCTTTTAGTCGGTGTAGTACGTACTCGGTACGTTTAGTTTGTACGTTTATTTTGTAAGTTTTGGAGAAATGGGGACCCTATAAAAGGTCACCTACCCAGTTTCCACACTAACTCTTTCACTTCAAGAAAAACCCTTTGGAAATTAAGTTTCTCTCCCCACCTTCACCTTTTTCTCTCTTTTAGAATAACAAACTAAGATCCAAGATCCGAGTGTTGTCGGTGATTTCCGCTAACCGACAATACGGATTGATCCGAGTCAAGTCTTTAGATTCATCTAGAGGACCTACAATCATCTCACCCAAACCCATCGCCCGAGGATGTCTTCGACACCTCAAGTATACGCCGATCCTATCCTCGATAGGATCGTTGCACTGGAGGAATCCAACGCCAAAAGTGTGACATTCGCGACAAAACGAGGTACACTATATTCATTACGTAACAAGTAAACGATAAATCGGTTAATTCGTAGTGCTTAAACGAGTAACCGACCGATACTAATTATGACCCGTATACATACTGAGGGGTCATATACGAGTTATATATATGTTATAGAGGCTAACATATTGATATTTAGGCCTCAGTACGTTTAAAACTCTTTAAACGAAAAAGGTTTCGTTTATCGATACGCTATAAGCTTAAACGCAATCGTTAATATCAAAACAAGCATTGTAGCATCCGTTAAGCCGAAAAAGATTTATAAAACACTTATATCACATGTTCTAAGCAATCCGTGAAAATATTTTGGAATTTTACAACGAGTCAGTACGTTTTTCTTATTTTACAAAAATAAGCTGAAAAACACTCGTTTTTGCGCTATTTCTCACACCCGAATTAATTTTCTAGCGAAAAACCAAACCCGAACTAAATTTGAAGTGGGCTTTTCATGTTTGGGCTTGTATAAATCAGATTAATGGCCAAAACAGCCCATTATGGGCCATTCCTTAGTTCCGATCGGCCAGCCCACCATACCTCACATTTTTTTATATAACTTACTCCTTAAGCTTATTTATTCATTATAACTCATAAAAATTTGAAGTCCAAGCAGCTGCAAAGTAGAACTCCAGAAACTTTCAAAAGTTACATCAAAAACCTAAGGTAATTAGTGATTTTCTTTGAGTTTTAACCTTGATTAACATAGTTTAACCATGAAAAATTAATCCTTGATTAGTTTTAAACATGTTTAACCATCCAAAAACCCTAAAAATCAAGTAAAACCATGTTTTGATGTTAAACATGTTTACAAACCAGGAGCATATACTTTTTTGGTCAAAAACGCGGATTAGAACATGAATATAACGTTTTTACGGTTAGAAAGTTCGGTTTGAACCCAAAACCGAAACCCTAACTATCAAGGCTGTTACATGGATGATTTATGCTTGGTTTGATGTTATATGATATGTAGATATACTGAGTTTGCAACCCGAGACCCGGAGAGTCGTTTAAGATAGCAAAATTCATCGAAAACCGACAAGGTAAACCCGTAACACTCGTCTAGGGGCTTTTTAGTATTAGGTTGTGACGTGCTTGTTGTTAGCTTGTGAAAACTTTCAGGAACATTAGGGATCATATAAATGAGTCCCTGTTCAAATTTGGTAATTTTTCGATAAACGGAGAATATTTGGTGAATTTATTTCCGTTTATGAGCGTTTATTTGGGAAAAATAGCTAAACATATTGAAAAATTATGAAACTTGGTTTTGGATTTTAATATGTGATGGTAAGATCACTGGTAAAGTTTGGGAATCATTGGAAATGCCTAAGTATGGTTTGTACAATCATGGTTTAACCGAATTTTAACAGCCGAAAAACGCACAAAAAGGCATTTTTTCAAAAGAGTTAGGTTCTGGAGATTTTGCAGGGGCTATGTAATAACATTGAGGCCATTTGTAAAAATTATCGGATTTTTCGGAGGTCGTTTGATATAAACGGGCCATTTATTACACGATTATAACCTATTAAATGAATTTTTATAAATAAATAATTAATCATAAAATTTCTGAAAATATTTTTATAAAATTCTCCATGTCTTAATGTATTTTTACAAAAATTTACATAATTTATATATAAGTACATATTTAGTTATGATTAATCAAAGATTTAAATTATAATTGTTTTAACGAAACCGGCAGTTTTGTGTTTAACGGACTGACTGGTATGTCAAAATGTCAAAAGTGGTCAAATATCATATTTTTGAATGATATTGATAAAAACGAATTTTTTACGAGAATTCCGGAAATTCGGGTGAATTATGCGCGTTTTGTATAATCAAACCCGTGTGAAAACAAAAACGAACCCTGCGATCAAACCAGACACCGAAACCTTAAAATTCTTTCATAAATCAAGCATTTTATTAATCAATATATTTACTTAAGTTTATGTGATCTTACCTAATCCCGAAACGTATAAACAATCAACTGGGCTAGGCTCGGGAAACGGTGAAACTGAGCAAAATCCAGTTTTAAACATTTCATAGTATACAACGTCACAATCTAAGACTATGGTCATGTTCTGGGCCTAACAGCTATACCCAGATTATCTATACAGCCCGACTTAGCTTGAACACTGTACTAGTAATAACAATACGATACCGTTTATAGGAATCAGGCTATAAACGAGGCATCTGACTTATTGATACGTAATTTCCGTGCGAACTACGATAAGGTGAGTTTCACGACCCCCACTTTCTAAACTGTTTTACGAACTTTTGGGGTGAAAAGCATGTTTACATATACTGATATACTTGAAAACGTGTGATGATGTGGATTATCTAAGTACTAACACTTGACAAGTCCCCACAAACACAAGTGATTAACTTCGTGCCGGTGACGTGTGGATAGTGCTATCGGTTTGACAAACCCAACTGACAGAGCCGGAGGGGTATGCCGGAACATATGTAAACCCAGTTGCACATTGTCATTATATTTTTTTTACATACTGCTATGTGGTGTTAGACATAGTACATACTTGGGGCAAAATGGCTGTTAAATGCCAACGGGAGTGCATGGGCAGTGGAGGCCATGTGTTTTAGCTCGTTTCGGTTTCACTTGTGGCTTAGTATAATACATCATACACATACATATATACATACACACTGTAAACTTTACGAACTCGTGTACTAATTTCATTGACACTCGTGAAACTTGAAACTCACCAACTAGACGTAGTTGACCCGTTTTAACATGCTTTTCAGGTAAAGCAAAAGTGGAATGATTTGCTTACATGCTTGGTGTTAGAAGGAAAGTTGAATAGCTGTGAATAGACGCTGATATAATACTGAATAAGAAGCTCGTAAACCGGTTATGTGTTTTTCACCTAGTTTGTAAACATAGTACCTACCAATGTAATATGATGTAATTTAGCTGTTGAATTTCTTTATAAACAATGTGGTTGATACCAGTGTTATCTGTTACATTCCCGTATTACGCTTCCGCAACTACCTAGTCGGGGTGTGACAGAAGTTGGTATCAGAGCCATTGGTTATAAAGAATTAGGATGTCCCTTAGGATACCCTAAGATAACCGTAGGCTCGATTAACTCTGGGAATAAAATAATATTAAATAATATACACGGATGATTCTCGTGATGAACGCGAATGGACAAGTGGGTTATTATGGTCCGGAACGTAATAACGGACTTGTTTGTACGAGGGAATTCGAGAGGAAGTCAATAAACAATCGAATAAGTAAAAACATCAACATATGTGTATAAAATATAATAATAAATAAATATTTGTGTATATAAACGATTATTTGTGCTTATGTGTATAAATACCTGCATGTATTTTACTATGATTAATATTTAAGGATATTATTCTTATCACTAACAATTGTGTAGGAATATGTCAAGATCTACTGATCGTTTATCTAATACCCTACCAACATGGTCTGAGGAGGAGGAGGAGGATCCAGAAGAGGAAACTGGGGAGGAATCAGAGGAAATGGAAGAAGGTTCAGATGCGGTAATTCCTCACGAGGTACCCTCAGATCAACCCGACATATCGGGTTACCGTTGTGACACCTACCCCCCTAGGGAATCCCCTAGGAATGTTGCAGGACAGGGAGCTACTAGTGCTTATCATTCACCTATTAGAGCACCCAGATCCCATACTCCACCTGTACAGCATACACCAGTACCCCCACCCACCATTAGAAACCGTCAGACCGCTCGTATTTCAGTGCGCCCACCTGAGCACACCTCTCCCCCACCTCGATCTACGTACCATAGGGGAGAAACATCACGTGTCCAGGTCACTGAGATACCTATTCCTACTTGGGGTTTACCCGCCCCGGTACCCGAGCCACCTCGTCATTCTGATTCAGCATGGTTTGGTTTAGCAACTGATCAGCTTTTAGAACAATCACATTCGATAAATAACCTAAACCAGCATAGACATGATATGCATGATCACATGAGGTATATGCAGCAAGAAATCAGAATTGTGCAAAGATCCAGTGATCACAGCCACGGGCGTCAGGATCGAACAATGATACTACTGGGGGTATGCTTAGCGGTTAATGCGGCCCTAGTGGCTACTGTTGTTTGGTTGTGGCTTCATGTTACAAAAAATGGATAGGACATAGTAGTCTAGTCTTGTGTATATAGTCTTTTGATATCCCAGGCAGCATTTTGTTACAGCGTGTTGGGCTGACTTGGGAGTTGTTTGTGGTTTAGTACTATTTCAAGCACTGGCCCTTATCGGGTTAAGTCTACATGTCACTTAGTGACAAATTTTGATACGCATATACAAGCGCTGGCCTATACCAGGTTAAGCCTATGCGCTAATTTTGGATGCATATGTACAGTAATGATTATAATTAATACAAACGTGTTTTCTTTGGCATAGTTATGTGTTGTGAAATTTGTAATATTGTAAAGTTGTGTTGATCATAGTGAAACGATATTGATTATTATATAATTGATTATTTTATAGAATGGCCCCGAAGAAAGCAAACCCTTTGTCTGAGGCGGAAGTGGCCGCAATGATTGCTCGTCAACTACAAGCAGTGATACCAACAATTGTAGCACAAGTCACTGCAGGCATACGTGCTAACAATACTGTTAATCAACCTACGAGCACCACCACGGCCACTGTTAATACACCTCCGCCGGACACTAATGTAGCCCCGGGTGTTACTACCCCGGTGAATACTGATAATGTCATAAATAATAATAACACTCTCCCAACTATGAATGTCACTGGGAACCCAGAACATGTTGTGCATCCTGATAATATCCCGAACTCTGTACCGGTTGTTAACACAACTAATAATGATAATACTCGGACCAATACCGATAATAATAATAATAACCGAGAACCCCCGCGTCAGGAGTACTCATACAAACAATTTACATCATGTAAACCGGTTGATTTTAAGGGTATTGAAGGACCTAGCGGGCTGGTCAAATGGATAGAAAAGACCGAATCAGTAATTAATATCAGTGAGTGTCCACCGAACCGCGTGGTCAAATTTGCTACCAGTATGTTTCTAGACCAAGCGCTGATGTGGTGGAACACGGTAGTCCAAATAAGGGGACAAGATGCTATTAATCGTATGTCATGGACTGAATTAAAAACCCTCATGCTAGAGCATTTTTGTCCTAAAAGTGAGATTCAGAGGTTGGAACACGAGTTATGGAATCTGGAAATGAAAGGAGCGGACCATGTGGGATACACGAATCATTTTAATGAACTGTCCCGCTTAGTTCCATGGTTAGTTACACCGGAAGCGAAGCGAATTGAACGTTATATCTGGGGACTGACCCCTGCTGTGAGAAGTATAGTGAATTCAGTTGCCCACCCGACATTAGAAAGTGCTGTATCTCAAACGGGTGTCGTTACTTTTGATCTGATGAGAAGTGGAGTGATAAGGATGCCAGGTGAAACAACAAGTTTAAAACGAACTGATTATGGGACAAGAATGCAAGGAAACCCTCAAAACAAGCGGGCTCGTCCGAATACCCGAAGTTATGCCATGACCAGTTCTAATGTAAAACAAGAGACCTATAAAGGGACGTTACCGAAGTGCAGAAGATGTAACTTTCATCATGTGGGTGATTGCAAACCGATCATTTGTCAAAAGTGTGGAAGAACGGGACACTATGCCCCCAACTGTAGAACCCCCACCAATACTGTTAACCGTCCACCGCAATCAACTCAACTACCTCGACCTCAACCAACCCGCCCACAACTCAACCAACAAACCCCACCTACCACGAACCTCCGTGCCTGCTATGAATGTGGCAGTACGGAACACTTTCGGAGATACTGCCCCAATTTGAACCCGGGTACAGTGAGAAGGCAGAACCAAGCACAAGCATCAACCTCCAATGCAGCTAGGGGACGCGCGTTTGTATTAGGACCGGGTGAAGCGCGTCATGATCCGAATGTGGTGACAGGTACATTCTTAGTTTCGGGTCAGTATGCTTCAGTTTTGTTTGATACGGGCGCCGATAGAAGTTTTGTATCTGTTAATTTCTTACCTTTAGAAAATATGCCGGTTAGTGAACTAACAAAACCATATACTATAGAACTCGCTAACGGTAAGTCTATACTTGTTAACCGAATAGTCCGAGACTGTTCCCTTATCCTAAACGACCACCCATTCCTTATTGATTTACTTCCAGTGGAATTGGGAAGTTTCGATGTTATAGTCGGTATGGACTGGCTATCTAAGTATAAAGCTGAAATTGGCTGTAAGGATAAGACCGTTAGGATACCTCTTTCGAATGATGAAGCTATGATTGTTCAAGGTGAGAAATCTGGTACGGTACTGCCTCTCATATCTCAACTTAAGGCATTGAGATATTTACGCCAAGGTTGTACTTTATACTTGGCGAGTGTAACAGTTAAGGAACCCGAGGAAAAACGGATGGAAGACATCCCAGTGGTACACGAGTATTCAGATGTATTCCCCGATGAGTTGCCTGGTTTACCACCGACCCGACAAGTTGAATTCCGTATTGACTTGATACCGGGAGCAGCACCCATTGCTAAGGCACCTTATCGACTTGCACCTTCTGAAAGGCAAGAACTGTCCAACCAGTTACAAGAATTACTGGACAGGGGTTTTATTCGCCCTAGTTACTCACCGTGGGGAGCACCAGTGTTGTTTGTAAAGAAGAAGGATGGGAGTTTTCGAATGTGTATTGATTATCGGGAATTGAATAAAGTGACTATAAAGAATAGATACCCCTTACCTCGAATTGATGACTTGTTTGATCAGCTCCAAGGTGCGAAGTATTTTTCAAAAATTGATCTTAGATCTGGTTATCATCAAGTAAGAATTCAGGAAGAAGACGTACCAAAAACAGCCTTCCGAACTCGGTATGGTCACTATGAATTTTTGGTTATGCCGTTTGGGTTGACAAATGCACCTGCAGTGTTTATGGACCTCATGAACCGAGTTTGCAAACCTTACCTTGACAAGTTCGTGATAGTGTTTATCGATGACATTTTGATATATTCGAGAAGTAAGGAGGAACACGAACAACATTTGCGGGAAATCTTAAAATTATTGAGGCAAGAGAAGTTATACGCAAAGTTGTCCAAATGTGAGTTTTGGCTACAAGAAGTACAGTTTTTGGGACATATTGTGAACCATCAAGGGATCCAAGTAGACCCAAGTAAAATTGAGGCCATTAAGAATTGGCAAGTGCCTAAGTCACCAAGAGAAATTCATCAATTCTTAGGACTAGCCGGGTATTATAGAAGATTCATTGAAAACTTTTCAAGTATTGTACAACCTCTAACCCTCCTAACTCAAAAAAGATCGAGCATATGAATGGGGAGAAGAACAAGAAATGGCCTTCCAAACGTTAAAACAGAAGTTATGTGAGGCTCCAATATTAAGCCTTCCAGATGGAACTGATGAATTGGTGGTATATTGTGACGCATCTCGTAAAGGTTTAGGATGCGTACTGATGCAAAGAAAGAAAGTAATAGCATATGCTTCCCGACAATTAAAAGTACATGAAAAGAATTATACGACCCATGATTTGGAATTGGGAGCAGTTATCTTTGCATTGAAGATTTGGAGACATTACTTGTATGGCACTAAATGTACCATCTATACTGATCACAAAAGCCTACAACACATATTCGATCAGAAAGAGCTAAACATGAGACAAAGGAGATGGGTAGAACTGTTAAATGATTATGATTGTGAGATTAAATACCATCCGGGTAAGGCCAACGTAGTAGCTGATGCTTTAAGCCGAAAAGACAGAATCAGACCATTAAGGTTACGAGCACTCGGAATGATTGTTCAAAGTAGCCTAACCGAACAAGTTCGCGTTGCACAAGATGAGGCCTTGAAGGCATATCAGCTAGAAAAAGAAGAACTACATGGAAATGAAAGGAATTTTGAGAAGAAAATTGATGAAGTATATTATTACAAAAACCGGGTCTGGATTCCAACACTTCATAAACTCCGAAAGCTGATACTTGATGAAGCACACAAATCCAAATATTCTATTCATCCAGGTGCTGATAAGATGTATAAGGATGTTAAAGAATTTTACTGATGGCCTGGTATGAAAAAGGATATAGCCGTGTATGTAAGTAAATGTGCAACATGTGCAAGGGTAAAGGCGGAATATCAAAAACCTTCGGGAATGTTACAACAACCCGAAATCCCACAATGGAAATGGGAACAAATTACCATGGACTTTGTGACACACCTTCCTAAAACCTCTCGAGGACACAACGCAATTTGGGTAATTGTGGACCGATTAACCAAATCCGCACACTTTATTCCCATCCGTAACAACTACACCACCGAAAAACTCGCTCAAATTTACATTGATGAAATAGTATCTCGACACGGAGTACCTCTTTCGATTATTTCCGATCGAGACAGTCACTTTACTTCACATTTCTGGCAAGCAGTACAAGAAGCCTTGGGAACCCGAATCGACCTAAGTACGGCTTACCGTCCCCAAACTGATGGTCAATCTGAACGAACCATCCAAACCTTAGAAGATTTACTTCGTGCTTGTGTACTGGACTTCAAAGGGAATTGGGATCAACACCTCCCGCTCATTGAATTCTCTTACAATAACAGTTATCACAGTAGTATACAAGCAGCACCTTATGAAGCTCTATACGGGCGAAAATGAAGATCACCACTATGTTGGACAGAAGTGGGTGATACTCAAATTTCAAGATCCGATTTAATTCAGGAAACCACCGATAAGATTCACCAGGTTAATCAAAAATTGAAAGCCGCCCGTGACCGACAAAAGAGTTATGCCGATATTCGCAGAAAACCGTTATCTTTTGAAATAGGTGATAAGGTATTTTTAAAAGTATCGCCATGGAAGGGTGTTATAAGATTTGGAAAGACTGGTAAACTAGCCCCGAGATACATCGGACCTTTTGAGATTGTCGCAAAAATTGGTCCCGTAGCTTACCGATTAAAACTACCCTTAGAACTGAGCACTATTCATGACGTGTTTCATGTATCGAATCTGAAAAAGTGTTTGACTGATGAAACGACAATAGTACCACTGGAAGATGTTCAGATCAACGAAAAGCTCAACTTCGTAGAGGAACCGGTAGAAATTGTAGACGGGAAAACCAAACAGTTACGACACAACAATATTACATTGGTAAAAGTTCGGTGGAATTCAAAACAAGGACCCGAATATACTTGGGAACGAAAGAACGAATTCCGAAAGAAATACCCACACCTGTTCCCTAAAAAGAAAACCGATGACACATTAAATTTCGAGGACGAAATTTCTTAACGGGGGGAGAATGTGACATTCGCGACAAAACGAGGTACACTATATTCATTACGTAACAAGTAAACGATAAATCGGTTAATTCGTAGTGCTTAAACGAGTAACCGACCGATACTAATTATGACCCGTATACATACTGAGGGGTCATATACGAGTTATATATATGTTATAGAGGCTAACATATTGATATTTAGGCCCCAGTACGTTTAAAACTCTTTAAACGAAAAAGGTTTCGTTTATCGATACGCTATAAGCTTAAACGCAATCGTTAATATCAAAACAAGCATTGTAGCATCCGTTAAGCCGAAAAAGATTTATAAAACACTTATATCACATGTTCTAAGCAATCCGTGAAAATATTTTGGAATTTTACAACGAGTCAGTACGTTTTTCTTATTTTACAAAAATAAGCTGAAAAACACTCGTTTTTGCGCTATTTCTCACACCCGAATTAATTTTCTTGCGAAAAACCGAACCCGAACTAAATTTGAAGTGGGATTTTCATGTTTGGGCTTGTATAAATCAGATTAATGGCCAAAACAGCCCATTATGGGCCATTCCTTAGTTCCGATCGGCCAGCCCACCATACCTCACATTTTTTTTATATAACTTACTCCTTAAGCTTATTTATTCATTATAACTCATAAAAATTTGAAGTCCAAGCAGCTGCAAAGTAGAACTCCAGAAACTTTCAAAAGTTACATCAAAAACCTAAGGTAATTAGTGATTTTCTTTGAGTTTTAACCATGATTAACATAGTTTAACCATGAAAAATTAATCCTTGATTAGTTTTAAACATGTTTAACCATCCAAAAACCCTAAAAATCAAGTAAAACCATGTTTTGATGTTAAACATGTTTACAAACCAGGAACATATACTTTTTTGGTCAAAAACGCGGATTAGAACATGAATACAACGTTTTTACGGTTAGAAAGTTCGGTTTGAACCCAAAACCGAAACCCTAACTATCAAGGCTGTTACATGGATGATTTATGCTTGGTTTGATGTTATATGATATGTAGATATACTGAGTTTGCAACCCGAGACCCGGAGAGTCGTTTAAGCTAGCAAAATTCATCGAAAACCGACAAGGTAAACCCGTAACACTCGTCTAGGGGCTGTTTAGTATTAGGTTGTGACGTGCTTGTTTTTAGCTTGTGAAAACTTTCAGGAACATTAGGGATCATATAAATGAGTCCCTGTTCAAATTTGGTAATTTTTCGATAAACGGAGAATATTTGGTGAATTTATTTCCGTTTATGAGCGTTTATTTGGGAAAAATAGCTAAACATATTGAAAAATTATGAAACTTGGTATTGGAGTTTAATATGTGATGGTAAGATCACTGGTAAAGTTTGGGTATCATTGGAAATGCCTAAGTATGGTTTGTGCAATCATGGTTTAACCGAATTTTAACAGCCGAAAAACGCACAAAAAGGCATTTAGTCAAAAGAGTTAGGTTCTGGAGATTTTGCAGGGGCTATGTAATAACATTGAGGCCAGTTGTAAAAATTATCGGATTTTTCGGAGGTCGTTTGATATAAACGGGCCATTTATTACACGATTATAACCTATTAAATGAATTTTTATAAATAAATAATTAATCATAAAATTTCTGAAAATATTTTTATAAAATTCTCCATGTCTTAATGTATTTTTACAAAAATTTACATAATTTATATATAAGTACATATTTAGTTATGATTAATCAAAGATTTAAATTATAATTGTTTTAACGAAACCGGCAGTTTTGTGTTTAACGGACTGACTGGTATGTCAAAATGTCAAAAGTGGTCAAATATCATATTTTTGAATGATATTGATAAAAACGAACTTTTTACGAGAATTCCGGAAATTCGGGTGAATTATGCGCGTTTTGTATAATCAAACCCGTGTGAAAACAAAAACGAACCCTGCGATCAAACCAGACACCGAAACCTTAAAATTCTTTCATAAATCAAGCATTTTATTAATCAATATATTTACTTAAGTTTATGTGATCTTACCTAATCCCGAAACGTATAAACAATCAACTGGGCTAGGCTCGGGAAACGGTGAAACTGAGCCAAATCCAGTTTTAAACATTTCATAGTATACAACGTCACAATCTAAGACTATGGTCATGTTCTGGGCCTAACAGCTATACCCAGATTATCTATACAGCCCGACTTAGCTTGAACACTGTACTAGTAATAACAATACGATACCGTTTATAGGAATCAGGCTATAAACGAGGCATCTGACTTATTGATACGTAATTTCCGTGCGAACTACGATAAGGTGAGTTTCAAGACCCCCACTTTCTAAACTGTTTTACGAACTTTTGGGGTGAAAAGCATGTTTACATATACTGATATACTTGAAAACGTGTGATGATGTGGATTATCTAAGTACTAACACTTGACAAGTCCCCACAAACACAAGTGATTAACTTCGTGCCGGTGACGTGTGGATAGTACTATCAGTTTGACAAACCCAACTGACAGAGCCGGAGGGGTATGCCGGAACATATGTAAACCCAGTTGCACATTGTCATTATATTTTTTTTACATACTGCTATGTGGTGTTAGACATAGTACATACTTGGGGCAAAATGGCTGTTAAATGCCAACGGGATGCATGGGCAGTGGAGGCCATGTGTTTTAGCTCGTTTTAGTTTCACTTGTGGCTTAGTATAATACATCATACACATACATATATACATACACACTGTAAACTTTACGAACTCGTGTACTAATTTCATTGACACTCGTGAAACTTGAAACTCACCAACTAGACGTAGTTGACCCGTTTTAACATGCTTTTCAGGTAAAGCAAAAGTGGAATGATTTGCTTACATGCTTGGTGTTAGAAGGAAAGTTGAATAGCTGTGAATAGACGCTGATATAATACTGAATAAGAAGCTCGTAAACCGGTTATGTGTTTTTCACCTAGTTTGTAAACATAGTACCTACCAATGTAATATGATGTAATTTAGCTGTTGAATTTCTTTATAAACAATGTGGTTGATACCAGTGTTATCTGTTACATTCCCGTATTACGCTTCTGCAACTACCTAGTCGGGGTGTGACAAAAAGGGCGGAACGAGAAATTGTGCTCCTCAAGTTCATTAAGGAAATGAAACAGAAAGCGTTGGAGGATGAAGAAGAGAAGGTGGCTCTAAGAGAAAGGATTAGGGTGTTGGAAGAGCAAAAGGAAGCAAGCGATGCTCTTGCTGAGAATCTGAGATTATTGACAAACACCTTCCACACCCGAATCCAGAATCTTCAAGTACTGATGAACCGAGAAGCCTCTGAAAACGTTAATTTGAGAGCACATCACTCAAGGCTCGAAGATAGATTGGCTACACTTGAAAAAGACCTACCTAGTGCAAGTGCCCTCAGAACAAGTGTAAATAAGAAGATTGAGGATGTCACTAGAAAATGGGATGTTAAACATGAGGCCACAAACTCCAGAGTTACAACCTTAGAGAATCAGCTCGCTTCAACTGCTTCTCTTGATACACTTAGAGCCGAAATGGAGGATGTTCAAGAGAAACAAAGAAGCAAGATCGTCTAAATGAGCTTCAAGTCAAGACGAATGAACCGAGAAGCCTCTGAAAACGCTAATTTGAGAGCAGATCACTCAAGGCTCGAAGATAGATTGGCTACACTTGAAAGAGACCTACCTAGTGCAAGTGCCCTCAGAACAAGTGTAAATAAGAAGATTGAGGATGTCACTAGAAAATGGGATGTTGAACATGAGGCCACAAACTCCAGAGTTACAACCTTAGAGAATCAGCTCGCTTCTGATACACTCAGAGTCGAAATGGAGGATGTTCAAGAGAAACTAAAGAAGCAAGATCGTCTAAATGAGCTTCAAGTCAAGACGAATGAAGAAATGGTGGGTAAATACCAAGCGGCCTCAGACCTAATGGGAATTCATGAAGATGATATTCATGGTCTGGAGGATAGGCTTGATGTAGTTTTCGGAAGTTGGAGAAGGTCTGGTGTGACTTCTCAAGTTGGTGGTTCACGGCCTACCGCAGGTCCATCTGTGGCCTTGCAAGGAGTTCAGGTCGAGGCTTCTGAAGGTGAGGCGACTGTTGGTTGGATAGTACAACATGGCGGCCAATCAAGTGGTACTGGTGGTGGAAGTGAAGGTGGAATAGAAGGTGAGAAGGAGGATGATAGTGATGACGAAGATGATGATGGTGAAGATGATGATGATGACAACGTGCATGATAGCTGTGATGACGATAATGATGATGAAGGTGGAGCCGGTGGAGACGGAGGGGCCGGGGCAGCAGGAGGTGGAGGTGGAGATAACACTCAATCACCTCCACCAGTTCAACATGACGTTTAAGACCCTGCTGCTCACGACTCGGCTGGCAAAGTCAGAGAACAAGACACACAGATTACTGACATGTATAAAGATTTATTTCCTGATGACTTTGCAGGTGCTATGGATGACTTTATCGAAGCGGGAAAGAACTTGGAGCAACTTATTGAACAGAATACAGAGAAGGGGGTTGAAGATGACTACATCAAGTACTCACCTAATCCAGACACTCCTCCTGCTCAAGTTCAGACTATAGAGATTCCTGCTGCTGATCCCGTCTCCAATCTAGCTGATGACTTGACACAGGAACCACTAAAGAGAAAGAATAATATGGTGTCAAGTCGTGCATGTGCCCGCGATCTCATCTATCCTTACCACGATGACTCGCTGATTGTGTATGCAAAGTATAATAAAGAGAACGCATGTTGGGCGATTACGCAATATAGTGGTGGTCTGATTTATCTCAACCATCATGAGCTAAAGTCACTACCAGAGCTTGACCTCAATTATCTTCGAAAAGCTCTAGGTCATGGTGCGGTTGGGAGCACTTTGGATAGTTGGATCCCAGATTACCTTCATCGTCAATCGAGGGTCGATTACAAGGAGTTTGAGCCAAATAAGGGTCGGAAGTACAAGAACCCAAGAGAAATAGACCTAGCCACCGTAGAGCCACGAACCATGTGGAGATACAAGGCACCAAAGAATTGTCATATCATCTACCATGGAGAGCCCTTTATTCCCAACATCCTCCAAGACTTCACAGGCTGGGAATTTGACAACACGACAGTGGAGGCCATCATATGCTGCCTAAGATTCGCATATTTGACGAGCACGAGCTAATGGGGCTGCACATAGAAAACATCAAGAAGCTATACAATTCACCCCTGGGAACCGTCGAGGACATTGGTCGTCAGAACACAGACCGGATAGTGGAAGCCTTCAACAAATTTGTTAGAAGAGTTGTTGAACTTTCACTACCCGAGGACGGCTGACTTGATTACAACACCGACGGGTTCCAATACTAAAGACTAGAGGGAGATTTTTAGGTCCCTTTTTGTTTATATTAGTCTTTTGTATCGACGTTTATGTAATGGGCCTTTTTGTTTACTTCAGGCACAAGAGAAATAATTTATAGAGCCCATTGGGCATGTGATGTATTCTACTTCTCATGCATGCTTCCCTATAAATAGGAAGAATGCCATGAGAAGTAAGGTTGTTCATTTTTGAAGGAAACTAATCCAAGGGAAAACTTTTGTAACTCTCCTCTTTTCTCTCTCGGCTCTCTCTCTTCTTCTCTCAAACTAAAAGAAAATAACATCTCAAGATCCGAGACCGCTTAGGTGGCTTAGTGTGATTTCCGCTAGCACTAAGCTCGGTTGATCCAAAGATGTTGTTAGATCCACCCACGTTGGGACCTACAGGTTCATCATATCACCGTAAGGTAAGAAAAAAATGCAATTAGATGGAATTAATGGATGGTAGGTCAAGTGAGGTCGTACGAGCATGCCCTAAATATTATTGGACTTTGTCCTACATATGCCCTAAGAAAATATTTATTGACTAAAAAGTTCGAGTCCTAATAATGAATCCTCATAGTCGCCATCCCCTTGGTAACACGTAAACTCTCAGTCTCGTCTAGTATGTGCACTTTGGCCTCCTTTTCTATTTTTGAGAATGCTTCTTTGGCATTTTTCTTTACATAACTTTTCTCACTTTTACTTTTCTTTTATTTATTTATTTTTTTTCTTTATATTTATTTATTTATTTTTTATTTTTATTTTTTTTATTGTGCACTTAGGCATCTTTTACCTAAAAATATATAACTAAAGACTAAAGCTCGTATAAAATTGGACATTTTGCGGGCGCCACCACTCTTTATTTATTTTCATAAAACGGAGTGGCGTGCTAATTTTAAAGTGCATTCAATTCTCGTCACCTTAGGGTAATCAGCTTATGATAATACTCCCTATACCTTATCGAATTTCAGCTTCACTGTCCCCCCTAGGATGAGAACCCACAAAATCTAAGATTAATTTGGTTTATTAAGAATATTCAAGACTAGTTGGGCCTACCGACACATCCCAAGCTTAGTACGCTTTCTTTTATATTATCTCATATTATTAGTAGTTTGAAAAACCGATTCCCGATAAGTATCCTCATTTCCCATTTAAATGCAAAAAAAAAAAAAAAAACAAAATCAAGGGACATTTTTCAAAACTTTTTTTTATTTATTTATGACTCAAATGTCCTATCCCCACACTTAAATTTAGCATTGTCCTCAATGCAAGGATAAGGATGTAAGATAAAAACAAAATCGAAATACAAAAACCTAAAAACCTAAAAAGAAAAACAAAAATAAAAATAAACTAGCAAGATAGATAATGGAAAAGACTTAGCTGGTAATATGCGAGTGAAAATTGATGCTAAAGTCTTCTTCCATGACTGCCCTCCAACTCCGAACGTGCTGAGTAAACGGTATCTCATTCTCTCACTCACGAACTGAAGCGGCAAACACAACAAACAATATCTAAAAACATATCTTATCAACTTGATAGATGTTAAACATTCAAAGAATTTTACCAGACCAACCAACCCATCCAATAAACAGGAATAAAAACAGCAAATAAATAATCATAAAAGTATATGGCTCCTGCTGCTCCATCCCCACACTTGAATGCTTCATTATACTTCAAGGGGATTCTTCTATCTCAAAACCTGCAAAACTTAAAAACAAAAACAAAGAAAAACTACAAAAAATACGTTAGTGACTCGACAAGACTCAAAAAAAAAAGTTGGGGCAAATATACAAACTCTACACTTGAGTTTTCACTCAAGATAATCTCCTATGTGATCTACTCGACTGTCCAAGTGGAGCTTCTTCCACCTCGGTAAAACTCCATGGCCCTCTAAGAAACTGCATCACAATACGACCACTGATCAATCTTATTTTTCTTATCTCCAACTTCACCAAACTCCACAAACTTCTGCTTTCCTCGGTCTCTATCATACTTCAAAAACTCTCGGGAACTTGCGACCTCTCTCCCATCCTCGGAACGAAAATGATCAAGACGATGATCCATGCCCGAAATAAAATATTCAATCGCATAAACAGGATGACACGGATCAATGAGACCGTCTTGACCACTCGGGTGTCTCATGGATTTAGCAATATAAGTGGCACTATCGTCGCAGGCTCTAAGAGTGATCTTACCATCAAAAACATCTACAAGTGCCCTAGCAGTACGCAAGAATGGACGACCTAAAATAATAGGAACTCTCTCATCGGCCTCCATATCTAAAACCACAAAATCTACGGGGAAAACTAAATTATCGACTTTAACGAGCAAGTTTTCTATAATTCCCCTAGGGTACTTCACCGAACGATCAGCTAAAGACAACGACATACGAGTGGGTGTGAGCTCTCCTAGGCCTAGCTTCTCAAACAACGAATACGACATTAAGTTTATGCTAGCTCCTAGGTTCACTAACGCTTGGCACGAGGTATCCCTACCGAACAAACATGGAATAGTGAAAACACCAGGATCTAGTAACTTTTCCGGAACCTTATTGAGTACTACTGCAGAACACTCTACGTTCAGTGGAACGATCGAAAGCTCCTACAGACTTTCCTTTCGTTTAAGAAGATCTTTCGAAAACTTAGCATATTTCGGCATATGCTGGAAGGCCTCGATAAATGAAGGTTAATCATAAGCTGCCTAAACATATCTAAGAAGTTCCCGTACTCTCTACGAAATTTCTGATTCTTAAGACGGGCTTGATACGGCGTACGAGCATGCTCTATAAGTGGTGATGGCCTAACATCTCTCGGTTTCTTCTTTTAACTCTCTCTAACTATGGGATCACTGGTTGGTGCAGTACTTGCTGGGTCTAGCCTAGGTTGCACCCTCCTAGGAGTCTCCATCACTATCTCCTCATCCACTAACTCATCACACTCCTCTGCCTCAATCTCTCTCCGGGGACCTAAAACCCTACCACTACAAGTAGAAATGGCATTTAACTGAACTGCCGAATTTTGCTGAGTGGAACCCGAAAACTGACCTGGGGGTCTCTTATCTAAACGTCGGGCTATATCACATATGGTTCTTTGAAAATCTAAAAGTGCGGACTGGTGATTCCTTAATAGCAAATCATGATCGGCAAATTTTTTTTGAGGTTCCTGATCTCTAATTAGTATTTGCTTCATCATCCTTTCTAACCTACCCATACCACCACTCAAGTCCTACCCATTACTCCCACCTTGACTACTTTGATCCTCACTAAACAACTGATCCTGCCCCCGGTTAAGATTTGAATTTGATTGGAAACTAGGGGGTGCACCGTGGGAACGCAAATTCGAATTATAGTTAATTTTATAGTTGTTCCAGTTTGAATTATTATTTCCATTAAACGAATTAGGAACCCTATTTTGCCCTCCTATGAACTCTACCTGCTCCTGACTCATCAACGGACAATCTAAAGTCCCATGTCCCCTCTACACAACTCACACTTATCTATTTTAGCCTTAAGTTTTTTAATCTCACTGGCTAGGTTCTCTAAGGCAGCAGCCACACTAGTATCTAGATTAACCTGGTGAACACCTCGGACGGATGAAGGTGTACTAGTGACGGCATTTGAATTCCCGTGACATGGCTTTTTAGCAAACTCGGACTGGGCAAAACTTTCAAACAATTCATTACACTCAACTACACTTTTCTTGTCCATTAAATTACCTCCAGCAGCAGTGTCGAAACGAGCCTGAATCTCATATTTCAGTTCATTGTAAAACTTCTCAACAAGGGCCCACTGAGTAAGACCATGCTGTGAACAACGGGCCAGTAATCCCAGAAAACGCTCCTAAGCTTGATAGTATGGCTCGTCCGGCTCCATATGGAAAGAATGAATCTAATCTCGGAGACGAGATGCTTTCGCAGGCGGGAAGTATTTCTTCAAGAAAGCGGTACGCAACGCCTCCCAAGTAGTGAATGCTCCAGCAGGTTATGAATCGAGCCAAGTGGCGGCACGACCCGTAAGTGAAAACGAGAATAAGTGAAGGAAAAGGGTATCTTCATTAGCACCTTGTAAATTGAAGGTTCTGAGCACACGGGTGAGACGGTTGATGTGCGCTGGTGCATCTTCATCGTCATGGCCATGGAATAGATTACTCTGGGTGAGATTGGTTATGACATAGGAGGGAATCTGCCATGAATTTGGGTTATTGATTGCGGGAGTGATGATGGGAGAGTGATCTCCGTTGAAACCTCCGAAGGCTTGTTGGTAAACGGTTCGGTTGTCGGCCATTTGAAAATTGGGAATGGTTCTGGGACTCAACGGCGGTGAACTGTGTGGTGATGACTTTGGTGGAGAATCTATGATGATTTGTGATGACGAACTGGCTTACGGAATTGGTCCTTGCGATCGAAGATGTGGCATAAACCAGAAAAACACACAAGACCAACTCAATAGACTTTATTTAAATGCTAAAATAAAACTAATAATAAATAAACTAAACTTAAAATTAGATAAAATTAATTATACTCCTACGACTCAAAAGACAAAACAAAACAAAACAAGTAGCACGTATATAGAAAGTAAATCTAATCAAAGCTAATAACGCAATCGCCAAGAGTCCACGGCAACGGCGCCAAAAACTTGATGTGCTAAAAGTAGTCTAATAATTATTAACTAAATTACGCTAAATTACGTTTACTAGCTAATTAGACTCAACTACAGACACGACTATTTATTTATTATTTGTTTAGGGGGGGGGGGGGGGTTTACTAATAAAATAATTTTAAACTAATTTAAACTAATTAAGGAAACTAAAGACGATTAAACTTAGAACTTGGACTTAATTCAGACGATGATGAACAACCACCTAGGCTAGAATCCCTTAAGTTTCAGTTATCAATTAACCAGGAGGATATTGAGTTATGGAACTAGGATCGTAAAAAAGACGCTTAAGATAAAACTCGAACAGGACCCCTGACCCTTCTCAAGAGACATCTATGGGTTTCTAATAAGTTTTAACGCACACCAGTATTAAAAATCAAGTTTCCTTACAGTCACCTAATTGATTACAAACTAGTTCCTTTATACGAAATCCTAAATTACAGCGCGGAAATCAAAGGCAGTCTAATATATTCTATTGACTCGATAGACAAAGTTAATCAATCAAACCTAGACGGACTCCTTACGAAGAACTAAATCTAGCAATCTTGATCAACAAAGACCCATCAATAACCTAGCACCTTACAGCTATTTAGGTTAGCATCACATTTAGGTTTATTTAATTAAATAATATTATTCCAATGATCTTATTCGAAATCAATCATAAAATAGTCAAAAACACAAAGTAGATGATCTAATAGCAACCTGTCATAATGACAAATAATAATCAAGGCAACTATGGAATAATAAAACTCAACAAACAACCCTAAGCACACATATGCATCAATTTAATATAATTAAACCTTTTACTAATTCATAAAACCATAACGATAAATAAATCCCCAGTCAAAATCAAACATCAACAAAGATTCATCATAAGCCTAGGCAGTCTATAATGTTTATCCTAGCATGGTAGAATCAAACAAAACAATAATAAAGGAATTCATGGTGAAAAATAATGTAAACGTAAGAAAATAGGTGATAAAACCCGTAGTCTTCGTTCTTGATCGATTGGAACTTCACAGGCTGATTCCTTGCCTTCAAACCCACCAAATATTGCAATCCTAAGCTCCAAGAAACTCCAAATTCGGCTTCGGTTCGCAGGGTATGCTCAGGATTAAGTTTAGGGGTGTTTATATAGGTTTCCTGGGCCCAAAACTGATAAAAAACGAAGAAAATTCGAGAAACTGGGTGCCCAGAGCGCCGCGCGGCGAGAGTTGGCCTCCCGGTCACGCGGCGCTCCGGATGAGGGGCTGACCAGTTCGGTTCATTTCCTGATGCGGTCCAGTTCAATTCTGATGCTCCGGTTCACCGTTTGGCTTGTTTTAGCTCGTTTTTCGCCCCTTTTAACCATGAACAAGTCCCGGAACCTACATTATTCAAATATGTTAGTAATATACAAATTCTAATAAAACCCGAACAAAAACTAATAAAATATTAATTAAAATATACAAGGGATTTATATATATTTAGCATTATATCAGTCATCTCTGTGTATATACTCTTACAGAGTTTTAGATTCGTAGTCTTTCTCATCGATTACATCTGTAGCTATAGCATATGCAAGTATTCATAAGCGCGCGTCACATGTAGGTTCCACATTGTACCTTTGTACATAATTTGTAGAGATCTCATATCGATTTAATAATGATGTTTCTTTCGGAACTTTATAGATTGTATTAGTCTCTTCTAGGACATTTACCTCTTCTAATGTTTTATTATTTCCTTCTTGAAATATATTAGTATCTTCGGGGACATTTACCCCAACATGGTATTATATTAATAACCTCTTATATGGTTTTACAAGTAACATCTTCTTGGGTTGTACCAACTGCATTATTTTGCTCATTTGATTTTCGTGGATTTTATCTTTTGAACCAATTTGTTTTCCACGTGATCTTTGTATTGTAATCTTATTTTGATTACTTCAAATTGAGCAAATGAATTTGATACTGGTAATATGATATTGTCATTCTATATGTGTTTTATGAATGCGTCTAGTAACTCTTTAGTTACTCTTTATAAATGTATAACATATTTGACTTCAGATTTATATTGATCTCTTTCGGGATCTAAAATTTGATATTTGTGATGCATTTCATATTATTTCATATATTACCAGGTTTTTTATTCTTATCTCCTCTAAGACGGAGAATATTGCCATATATAACTAACAGTTAACATTGAGGTGTTATATATATTTCTTCAGTCGGTCATATAACTGTAAGTTAAGTATATAAATGGCACAACCAAGTATCTATACGTGAAACATATTATTTGATTAGCTTAGCGACATGCAAAATAGCATGCCCTCATATAATAGATGATATGATCTTCTGGCCATATACTTGTAATGTAAATATTAAAGATATTTGGATATTATCTATCCAAGCATTTTATTAAGTTGATAATTTGCCCATAATACGTGCCCATAACCGTCGCCGGTAGTTAACGTACATCAGTCTAGAACTCCGATAGACCCCAATTTTACCGTCGACAAGGTTCGGAAAAAAAATAACAGTCAAGACTCAACGAAAGAGAAGAACAAGCGGATCGGTTCAGACGAATGTATTTTCACTACGAAATTCGAGCGTTTGAATTGGAACAAACGACGGAACAGCGCATGGCATTAGCGCACCGCAATGCCATGCATGTGGTCACGCCCGAGGAAGAAGTTCATTCGTGTTTGGTTGATCTTAACACTGTCCAAAGACCGGAAGTCACGTGCAAGAATTGCCAGACTAGACCGGCGACAATGCTGTGGTTGTCATGCCGGCACTTGTGTGTGTGTCTGGTATGCGAGCGTCGGGTTAAAAATTGCACGATCTGCGGCGTGAAGAAAACTGAAAGTATTCAGATTAATCTTCCATGACATTATTATACATTATACATGCCCATAATAAAGTTATACTATCAAAAATATTATACATGCCTTCGGAATTAAATTTCCAAAGAAAATAACAGTTTCGCTCGAATTCCGTCGCCTGGACTATCTTAAAGACAATTGATTTACTTTTCCGGTCATCGGAATGCTTTGAATTTTCTTTTCTGTATTTGTTTTGATTGATAATCGTTGATGAAGTTTTTGATTTCGATTTATCACTTGATTACGATTAAGTATTTTTTTATTTTGAATTTGACAAAAATTTCCAAACAAGAAACAAGGGTTTCATATTTTGTGATTGTGATGATGGTGAATTTGATTCTCTTTGAAATAATCGTATCTATTCTTTGTTGGTTTAGATTTCTTTTCAGCGAACACTAACGCTGTGTTCCCGAGTTACATTTAAGAAGAGAAAAGAAAAGAAATGGAATTAGGAGAGAAAAGAAACAAAATGAAAGGAAAAAATTTGGTTTTATTTGGTGTTTTAGAGTTTAATGAAAATGAAAAGAAAGGAAAGAAAATTTAACATTTTACATGTTCCCGAGTCAGGAGGAAAAGAAAAGAAAGTTACAATTTTACTAATATACCCTTTTTAGAACTAAAATAAAATTTACATGTGATAACATATCAAAATAATTTCATGAATATATAAAAGCAATCCTTATCAAGATTTTTAACAATTAAGAGTTTTATTACTATTATATCATTTAAGTAAAACTAAAACAAAAAATATGTGAGATAAACGAGCCAAGCACATTTTGGCTTGCGAGGGCTCGAGGGCGGCTCGTTTCAAGCACCTTTTCTAAAATTCCAACTCGACTCGGGCTCGAGCGCCGCTTGTTTCAAGCACTTTTTCTAAAATTCCAACTCGACTCGGGCTCGAGCTCGAGCTCGGCTCGTTTCAAGCACTTTTTCTAAAATTCCAACTCTCGCTCGTTTCAAGCACTTTTTCTAAAATTCCAACTCGACTCGGGCTCGAGCTCGAGCTCGGCTCGTTTCAAGCACTTTTTCTAAAATTCCAACTCGACTCGTGAGTTGTTTTACTCTTCTTTTCAGGTGGCATAGAAAGAGGAAAAAATAGCAAAAGATAATCCACAAGGCAAAGTCTACACTCTGTGCTCAATCTCAACACCTAGATCAAAGTCAACTTGTATGTTAATGGTTTAATACAAAAGAAATATGGGTGTTTAGCTTGCAGTGGCAGCTGGGTCATTTCACATGCTGATCATCATTTTGCTAAAAAATCACAATATGCTTCTTATAATAGGAACAGTCAACTTAGAAATCATCAAAAGTAAATTGGAAATCACTATGAGAATGTGTATCAAGAATGTTGTTTAAGAAATAGTCTTAGTGTGCTCAGGTTAAAAATTTGTCAAAGTCAAAGGCTGAGTCAACTGGCATATTTTTCCAGACTCATGTCTGTTCATATTTAAAATCTGTTATTCTGGTTCAAAGGTTTGTATCTTGGTAGTCTTATATGGCAACAATTTGATCAAGTTAACAGATTAGTTTTAGCCATGATCCGTAGGCAACGAGCAAACACATGACACATTTGACATGTTATCAGAAGTACTTAAACTACTCACTTGAATACCTGAAATAACTTTGGTATATAAACAACAAATTATACCCTTGGTAAAATACCTCTGGTTAAAAACGCAGAAATTTGAGCACGTAACTGACTTGACCCGTTTTTCAGCCATGAAAATGATCGGTTAACAGTAGCTATTTGTCCACTTCACGAGAGTGTGAATAAAACCCGAATTCAAAATAGTGTGACTCGTTTCAACTAAAACAAATCTGTCCTGAATTACCATATAAGAGCAGCGCACGACCCGTTAAAACAAACAACCTACGCACAATATGTTTACGTGGTAAATTAATCAAATATTGGTACTTTACTAAAATACCCCTGATGCAATATTTTGACCTGTATATGTTCTCTACATTTAGACCAAGTTCTTTATGTAAACACAACTAAAAATAACTGCCATCATAACACGTGACAAAGATATAAAGCTTCAAAAACAGACCCGAACTTTAGTGATCAACACAAACCCGAACTTGATTAACTGCTAAACAGAATTCCACATAATCATAAACAATCCCAAGATCCATAACCAAATAGTAAAATACCCAACAAAGAAATAGTCATAAATGTACGAAGTTACTAAAAAGAAAAAATAAAAACTTCAACTAAATAAACGCATCATAAACTCATTTAGTTACCGGAATCCATCATATCTGTTAGCAAGCCCAACCGTATCTAAGGAGGACAACTAAATAACGCCCGTGCATCTGCTTGGTTGGCCACCAAGTACCTTAAAGCCCTCCTTATTTCACGGGGTTCCAAACCCATTGGTTCCAATGCATTGTAAATTTCCTCTCCCGTGTACTCGCGATGATAAACTCTGTCAAGTATTTTATTGCCTTCAAAAATAGCATTAGCCACACTACCAACATTATTCATAATCATAGAGGCTAAATCTTCATTTTCTTGTTCAACTTTTCTTTTTCTAGTCTTGCATTTCTTCGCACTTGATGGTTGCTCAGCTAGAGAAGATGTAGGATGTAGCACTTGAATATCATCGTCAATATCAAATTGGCTTTCCAGTATTACATCATTTGCAGCACAGAAATCATCCACTTCTGGAAAAGTTTCTAAGTTAACGTTCATTCTTTTGGAATTGTGCATTTCTCTCTTTAGCAGTTTCAGCTTGTGCACCGGATGCCCTATCCTTCGCAAAAAGTTCTAGCATTTCATTAAAGTTTGAGACTTTCTTCGTCTTCAACGCTTCAGATTCAGGGTTCGACTATTTAACAAAATCAAGATGATTAGTTTTATAAACGATAAGCAAAATATTCATGCATATAATTAAAGTAGGGGTGGGTTTTTTAACCGCACCAGAACCGAACCAGACCTGAGGTGAGTCAAGACCTGATATAACCTAACCTAAAAACAACCAACCCGAAAGAACGATAAGCTTGAACCCGAGTTAAGGATGCATGCCAAATTCACCCATTTATCATTTACAAAATAGCAAAAAAAGACTCTTACTTTTAATTTTTTTCTTAAGACAGTATACACATCTTATTTAAATTGAAAATACATAAGAACTCTTCATGCTCAGTTGATAACCTATTACGCCCCAACCAAATAACCACATAAATAACCAGAAGAAACCTGTTAAATTAAGGATTACCTGTATTAATTTATCCCAGACTTCATCCTCTTCTTCAATTAATTGAGTAGTTGAGTTCCATGAGAATCCACTCAACGACGTTCCACGAAATAAATCGTACCATTTAGAAAAATGCTCTTTCAACGTTTTTAATCGGTTTTTCAAATGTTTTTTTTGATACATTCATTTGAAACTTTATGCTCAGCTCCTCAACTATATTGCCGTATGCATTTGAGGTAAAATTTCCATTAACCCTTGATGAGGTATGCACCCGCCTTAACATCGAGCGGGGCGGATCAACCCACAAGATATAGACAAGAGGCTTGAAATCAGGATGTCATGAAGATGCAAAGCCAAAACCTATGCACGTGGCGCATATCACATATGCTCACGCATATCACATATGCTCGCGCGTCACATATGCTCACGCATATCATATATGCTCACGCATCACATATGCTCACGCATATCACGTTTGCGCGTGGCGCATCTGCGCGTGGCGCATATCACATATGCTCGCGCATATTACATATGCTTGCGCATATCACATTCTCACGCATATCACATCTGCGCATGAAACATCTGCGCGTGAGAATAAAGAGAAGACCTCGCGCATCCCCAGGATAGGCGCATATCACACATGCACACAATCAACCACGTCCTTATCCAAATCAGGATAAGGACAACCATGATTGTGCTCATCAGACAACCTTCCAGAAGGTATCCTTTAAGGAATAAAGAATATGCTGATGTTGACAGCTGCCAATGAAGGGTGGACAACTCAGCAAAGCCCATGTGCTACCACGTGATTGCACATGGGTCAGGTGAAATACCTTGGTCAGAGAATAATCAATGAAAAAGCACCAGGTGTCCTAAGGACACGTGGCGCGAAGCAATAGGAGGAGGCCAAAAAGGCCCTAATTGGGTCTGAGCCCAATCATTGGAAACCCTAATACTATAAATACCACACCACCTCCACAGTGGGAGGTAAGCAAGAAAATATATTCTAAGTCATTACTCACTTTCACATTCTTATCATCTTCTCCTACAATATCTTTTTCTCACACCGGAGGGTTACCCCAAAGAGTACCCCTCTGTCCCTTTCTGAGGGGTAAGTTCACGATGCTGCTCATTTTGTAGGTGGAAGAACTCATATTCCGGAAAACCATCGGTGATACAGCACACTCATACCCGAGGAACGTTGATCGTATATAAGTAAGTCGATCCACGCTTCTTCATTGGCGCCATCCGTGGGACCACGGCAACAAAACCACTATTTCACCAATTTTCTCTCTGAAAATCTTCACCATGGTTTCCGGTGTTCGAAACAGCGATTAAGTTCTGGAGGATAATGAGCTTGAGGATGTTAATGAGGGACATCAGTTTCTGAGGGCGCCGCGTGATACTGCGCGCACCACCAGTAACCATCCCTTCATCACAACACCTCATAGCCAGACTGAAACTCCTCCAGACGATCTCACGTTCCAAAATCTGACTGGTGCAAAACAAAAAGGACCAATGGGTCCGGAAGTTGAAACCAATGACCCTAAATAATGGCTCATAAACGAACAACGGCATTTAATGGACAAATACAATGAACTGGTAAAACACAAAAAGTTAGCCGACTTGACACAAAGGCTCGCATTTGATAAACAAACCATTCAAGGAACAACAAAAAAGGCGCGCGCGCCGGAAGATGGTCACTCTGTTTACACCGAACACGCTGATATTAGTGATGAGGAAGAGGTGCACAGCATGAGGAAGACGCGAGATACTCATGCAGGAGGGTCACAGCTCCGCGCGCACATGAACATAGCGCCTGGAGCCAAAGCCGATATGGATCTATACACACCATACAACCCACAAGCGAAAGAGCAAGTGGACGTAACCACACCATATAGGCCAGCCATCTTGGTAAAACATTCAAAATTCACTGAGCGCATCGCGAAGGCTCCCATTCAACACAAAACCAAGATGCCAAGTGGTTTAGGCAAGTACGATGGCACAACAGATCCAGACGATTTCTTACAAGGTTTTTACAACACTGGAAACCTAGAAAGCTGGACGATGCCAACATGGTGTCACATGTTTGCTCGCTGCCTTACGGGCGCAGCGCGTGTCTGGTTCGAAAGCTTGCCGACAGGACAAATCGATGGGTTCGAAGAGCTATTGGAAAAGTTCCAGGCTCACTTTGTACAGCAGCGCAGACACACGCGCGACCCCGATGACATCATGCACTGCGTGCGCAGGAATGATGAAACCATTGAAGACTACATAACTCGTTTCAATCAGGAATCTCTTGCAATTGGAGGTATCACTGAACAACTCTTGCGCGTGGCCTTTATACAAGGTGCGCGCAGTGATCAACTCCGCAGAGCTCTCGTGAGCAGAGATGGCATGCCAACCACTTGGGCTAAGCTTATGGAAGCATCGCGAGTCTTCGCGCGAAATGAAAAACAAATTGCCCAAGACAGAGCAAGAGATAGAGGGCATCAAACAGAAACACCACGCAACAATGAAAGGAGGGGCAAACAAAACTCCGTATGG
This sequence comes from Bidens hawaiensis, assembly GCF_021521415.1. Lineage (NCBI taxonomy): Eukaryota > Viridiplantae > Streptophyta > Magnoliopsida > Asterales > Asteraceae > Bidens > Bidens hawaiensis. The sequence goes on from NW_027491136.1 coordinate 1,761,052, forward strand.
TCCAGGTTGCAACAAACCAATTATTCTCCCGCAGAAAAGCAAGCGCAACAAAGTTCACCCCAGCCCCAAAAAGACATGCTTAATCGCAGAGAGGGGGACAGGAAGGAAGGCGCCAGATAGCCTAACAGACCTCTACCAAGAATATAGACCCCCCTCACCAAAACGCCTTCGCAAGTGTTAAACACAGAGAATGTCCAGTTTAAAAGCCCCAGGCCATTACTCCATAAGGGACCAAACAGTGGCAAGTATTGTGAGTTTCACAAATCCACAGGGCACAACACCGATGCATGCCACCATTTGAAGGATGCGATCGAAAAAGATGTAAAATCAGGCAAGTTGGCTCACCTGGTAAAAAATCCAAGACCAGAGAATGAACAACCAGACGGAGCCCCAGCCAGTAAAAAGTTTAAAAGAATCTGTGTAGCTGAAGGAGGAAGGCAAGGGCAAAGATCGAGAAAGAGAAGCGCGCAAGTCCAAGGGGATTGGCGCGAGCAACAGGTAATCTTCCCAAGAATCAGAGGAGGCTCGTCTATCAGCAGTCCTCTAGTCATCACTGCACACATCGCTCATTATGAGGTGTCAAAAGTCCTGGTGGACACCGGCAGTGAATCAGACATCATGTATGAGCAATGTTTCAGGAAGTTGGATCCAGCAGACCAAGCAAGGCTCGAAATTGTGAATGCACCAATCTCGGGTGTCTCAAACGAAATTATTCACCCCCTAGGTCAGGTACAATTCGAACTAACTATGGGGGATGAGAAACACAAGCGAGCTGAAATTGTCAACTTCTTGGTCTTGCCCACCACTTCATGCCATAATATGATCTTGGGTAGAGGAACGATTGCCCAATTCAACGCCATACCGTCACCAGCGCACGGCGCGTTGGGGTTCCCAACACCAACAGGAGTAACATTTGTATACCGAGATCATTTGTGCGCAGTAACAAGTATACCTCGAGAAGGGAGAATGAAGCTTCCAATGGCAAACAACGCGCCAGAGGAATGGATTCTCAACCCAAAATTCCCAGAACAAACAATCACAATTGGAGCTACGATATCAGATGACACAAGGGTGAGAATGAAAAGATTGCTCACAACGTTTATATCGGTCTTCGCGTGGAAACATTCTGATATGACTGGGGTTCCGCGAGACCTGGCGCAGCATTCTCTCAACACAATCAAGTCTGTAGAACCAATTGCTCAAAAGAAAAGAGTCATGGGAGATGAGAAGGCAAAGGCCATGAATGAGCAAGTAGAAGATCTACTGCGCGCAAATATCATCCGCCCAATACGATACCAAACATGGGTAGCCAATCCTGTGATGGTAAAGAAGAGCAATGGGTCATGGAGAATGTGCATTGATTTCAAGGACCTCAACAAAGCGTGTCCAAAAGATTGTTACCCCCTCCCAAACATTGACGCGAAGGTGGACTCTGTGGCGCCATTTAAGCTCAAATGTTTCCTGGATGCCTATAAGGGCTATCACCAAATTCAAATGGCACCACAAGATGAGGACAAGACTGCTTTCAGAACTAACAAGGGTGTTTTCTGTTACACAAAAATGCCTTTTGGTTTGAAGAATGCAGGAGCCACTTACCAAAGACTCATGGATGCAGTTTTCAACGAGCAAATTGGAAGAAACTTAGAAGTCTATGTGGATGATTTGGTGATTAAAAGCAGGGAGGAAAAACAAATGCTCAAAGACATCGAAGAAACCCTTCGGCGCCTAAAGGAAGTAAACATGAAGCTCAACCCGAGCAAATGCACATTCGGCGTAGAAGAGGGGAAATTTCTCGGTATAATGGTCACCAAGGATGGTTTCAAGGTGAACCCAGAGAAGGTGGAGGCTATCCTCGACATGCCCTCGCCATCCACCATGAAGGAAGTTCAAAAGTTGAATGGTAGATTGGTATCAATTAACAGGTTCCTAGCGAACCATGCAAGCAAATCTACCCCATTCGTAAACACATTGAGAAATTGCTTAAAGAAAAGCCAATTCAAGTGGACACCTGAGGCCGAGCAAGCTTTCAGTGAGATAAAAGAATGTCTGATAAATCTGCCTGCGCTCACAGCTCCACTACCTGGCGAAACTCTAACGTTGTACCTGTCAGCAGGAGAGCGCGCCATTGGCGCAGTGTTGTTGGTGGATCGCAAGGGAATCCAAACACCAATCTATTATGTAATTCGGGTGCTGACAGATCCTGAGACGCGCTACACCATCATAGAAAAGTTAGTTTTATCACTAACACATGCGTCGCGCAAGCTTCATAGATATTTCAATGGTCATCCCATTGAAGTCTTGACTGATTACAACATCCAGCAAGTCTTGCGACGTCCCGCGCTCTCAGGAAGGCTGACAAAATGGGCGCTGGAATTAGGGGAGCACACGATCACCTACAAACCTCGTCCAACAATCAAGGGACAAGTCTTAGCTGATTTCATTGCAGAAATCCCTGAAGGAAAAGTCGAAGAGGCTCAGCGCGAAGTAGACCCTCCGCAAGCCAATAATGAAGAAAATGTTTGGAGATTATTCACTGATGGAGCTTCAAACAACGAAGGGTCCGGCGCAGGCCTCAAACTGGTGGATCCAGAAAATCATGAGTATACTTACGCAATCAGGTTGGATTTCAAGAGCACCAACAATGAAGCTGAGTATGAAGCCCTGCTGGCTGGTCTGCGCATCGCGCACAAGTTCGGAGTTAAAAAGCTAGAGGCTCATGTCGATTCATACTTGGTAGCAGCACAGGTCAATGGCCTTTATGATGCCAAGGAGAACACTATGCCTCTGTATTTAGAGCAGGCGAAGAAACTCACCGAGCAATTTGACTTCTTCAGAATCATACATTTTCCGCGCAGTGAAAACAAGTCTGCCGACGCGCTGAGCAAGATGGCATCAACCAGCTTCGATCATTTCGGCAAAGATGTCAGAGTGGAAGTAATGAGCAACCCGTCGGTGGAAGCGAAGTCTGTCCTTGTAATTCATACAACACCTTCATCATGGATAACTCCAATAATGGAATTCTTGAAGGAGGGAAAAGTACCAGACGATCGCGCACAGGCGAGGAAGATAGGACACAAGTCGCAGAACTACGAACTGCTTGATGGTACGTTATATCGACGCTCTTATCTTGGACCGCTCATGAAATGCTTAGACGCCGAGGAAGCAAGCTATGTGATCAGAGAGATACACGAGGGAATCTGTGGAATACATGCTGGCCCGCGCATGGTGGTTGCTAAGGCAATGAACGCAGGTTACTATTGGCCATGCATGTACTTGGACGCGTTAAAAGAGATCCAAAAATGCAAAGCGTGTCAGAGCTATGCGCCAAACACCATGCGGCCAAAGAACAACTTGATTCCGGTGACCTCCGCATGGCCTTTCAACAAATGGGCAATCGATATTGTGGGTCCCTTACCACAAGCGCAAGGGCGGTTAAAATTTTTGGTAGTGGCAGTAGATTATTTCACAAAATGGGTTGAAGCCAAGCCACTGGCAAAAATCACAGCCGAAGCAATGAAGCAATTTATTTGGAGCCACATCATATGCCGTTTTGGCCTACCCATGGAAATTGTGAGCGACAATGGCAAACAATTCACTGACAAGAAGATATCCAGTTGGCTCAAAGAATTGCGCATCAACCACGTCTTCACTTCAGTATACCACCCTCAAGGGAATGGCCAAGTGGAACGCGCGAACCAAAGCTTGCTGAATGGGCTAAAGAAAAGGTTGGAGGGAGAATCCCATTCATGGGTCGAGGAGCTACCTAATGTCCTGTGGGCACACAGGACATTAAGCAAAACCAGCAATGGCGAATCCCCGTTCAGCCTAACCTATGGAACGGAGGCTATGATTCCAGCAGAGATTGGATGCCCATCCTATAGAGTGCTCATGATGAGTAAGACGGATAACGAGCGCGAAAGGAGGTTGGATCTCAACTTACTTGAAGGGCGCAGAGAGGCGGCTATCATCAGTGAAGCCAAATACAAGAAAAAACTAGAAAAATATTACAATCAGCGCGTGAAAGAATGCCACTTCAAGAAGAATGATTTTGTCCTTCGGAACAATGAAGCTAGTCGCGCGATACCCCGGGAAAGATGTCCCCCAACTGGGAGGGACCTTATCAAGTCTCGGAAGAATTGGGAAAAGGCGCATACGCTTTAAAAGATTTGAATGGAAAGAAGATCCCGCGCACATGGAACGCAGCACAGCTTAGAAAATGTTTCATGTAAAAATTGTCAAGTTTGTAATCAAGGCTTTTTAAGCCATTATGAATAATGATACGCGCTATTTTCTCTTAATGTGTGTTCTATTACCTTTTGCATACATGTTTCACACTTCCCTTTATTAATTTTGAGCAATATGACAACATTGTATTGACATCAAACTAAAAATAAAACGAAGTAAAACATACATGCGCGAGCTTCAAGCTCAAACGCGTTAACGAGTTTTAACTCTAAAACGTCAGGGCCTTAGCCCAATAATATGAGCCTTAGCTCAGGGCCTTAGCCCAATAATATGAGCCTTAGCTCAAATTACTCACAACATCCATCCTACATGCTGCGCAGCTAGACCATAAAAATACCTAAGCACAGCTAAGGCAAAGCACATGCCAAAACATAGTTGTTAAGGTCTCAGGTCGAGGTCGCGCATGGGATTATAATGGATATCAGAGTAACACATACTGACACGTAAAGGCTAAAAAACTCATTCATAATTCCCTATAATAAATGCGCGATAACGTCGCGCAAAAGAGGAATAATGAAATGCCAAGGCACGTGTCAGCATATTCAGAATATTGCAAAATAACTTGAAATATGACAAGGATTAAGTAAAATAATTTCCTTACAACCTTGTTCAAGTTTCAATGTGCAAGCATATCTTATATTCAACAAGCAAACACATGCAATATAAAGAGATGAATTGGGAATGCGCAAGATGCGAATAAGGAAAAAACAAAATTTCATTCCAAAACATAGAAGTTTACAAATTTACAAATGATGAGATAAAAACTACAAAAAAAAACATGAAGGGCTTTTCAAGTCTCTATATCAATATCAGCCTCTTCATCGTCCTCATCATTACCTCCTCCCTCAGCATCTGGCGCAGCCCGCTCCTCGTCATCTCCAAACTTACCATAATCAAGTTGTTCGTCTTGAATGGAGTCGTCTTCTATCACGATAGTGTCAGGAGTAGGTCCTTTGGCCACGCCAGAGCCGCTAGCAAAGGCAGCATTGCCCGCGCCATCATCGCTGCCACCAGTCCCTTCACATTCATCAAGTAATTTCTTTAGCGCGCCAAGATCGGGCTGGTCAGCAAGCGCGGCTATCTGCAAGTCACCAGGAAAAGTATGAGTACAAAAGATTAGGAAAATAAGTCAAAGTAAACTCATTAAGGTTAAAATACCTGCTCAAGGATGGGAATTGGAGTATTCAAGTACTTCTCCCCCACCTCGGCCATGTCAGCGCAGACAGCGTCGAGCTGATAAGGGTAGTCGGATGGATTCTTCTTCAGCATGCCATATTCATAGCCATCCTTAAACCCTTCAGCTCGACCCACCAAGCGCGATGCTGCATTGCAATCCATCACAAGGGTCTGAAACTCGTCTGAGTATTTCATCGCATAAGCGCAACGAGTCACACCCTGTGAAACTAGCCATTGACGATCCTGCGCGAGGGAAGAAACAGACGTCTCAAGAGCAGGAATCTGAGAGTTTAACAACTCAACAGTTTCCTTTGCTTGTTTTAGCTCTTCTTTGTCAGACGCTGCTGCCGCCAAGGCTTCATTCTTTTCCGCTCGCGCAGCATCGAGCTCTTTCTTCAGGCGCGCAACCTCATTCTCTAATAAAGATTTGTCAGTGTTAGCCTGCGCAAGAGTTTGGTCACGCGCCTCTGCCTCCAACTCCAGGTCACGCGCCCGGCGCGCGTACTTGGCGGCATCCGCTTCTGCCACCTGCAGCTTCTCCCGCGCAGCTTGCAGCTCATGCCCGCGCTTCATAAAAGCAGCGTTGGCACTTGCCCGGTTCTCGCTAAGTTCCGCTTGGAGTTTCTCAGCCCTCTCTCGGGCATCAGAAAGATTCCAAGCTGAAACCTTAGCCTCTCGCTTGGCCTCCACAAGGGCATCACACACTTTTATATAATCATTGCGAAGCTCTTGGGAGGCAGCAAAGAACGCAGACCCAGCAAAAAGGTGGTCATTAAGCAAGTCCACGCGAGCGCGGTCCTCTTGAAACCTCCTCTCAGCCGGAGGAATAGAGTGAGCCCAGAAGTCTTCACATACGCCCATGGATTAAAATGAGCTATCTTCAGTGATATTCCAGCTCGGGCGGTATATGTGATCGGCTTCCTGCAAACACAAAGCAACGCAAAAGCAACGTTTTAGTCATCTAAACACTAATCTGGAAGTCCGCACAGCGGAGCAAAACAAACTTATACCTGCGGAGAGCCGGCAGAAAAGTCAGCGCCTGCCCCACGAGAAGAAGGCTGCGCCACGAAATCTCGTGGCGCTACAGGGCTTGCGCGGCCACCATCAGGGCCTTCAGAATTGATCTCCTCGTCATCCTCTGTAACAGGTCTCTTCTCCTGCGACTTGGAAAAATCAAAAACAGTATCACGAGGGCTGCGCGCTGGAGGAGGTGAGGGAGGTCTTGACGCCGTTAGATCAGCGCGTAAAATAGTCTCCTGCTCCTTAGTAATCCCAATGAGAGGAGATTCAGTGCTTGTTGGAGCAGGAGCAGAACTAACAGCGCCGGCGCCGGCGCCAGCAGTGCCACCAGCAGCTTGTGTGCCAGCTATAATTCCTATGAAAAAGCCAACAAGGAGAAATGATTCATGACTTGATCTAAAGGAAAAAATCATAAAATCAAAGCGCAATAAATACCTTGGCGCACCGTCGTCCGCGAATTGAGCATCGCCATGAAGTCCATTTTCCCCCTTTTCGAGGGTAAAACAGGGGACTTCAAAGCAACCTTCGGCGCAGCCTCGGTACCTTGCTGCGCCTGAGGTTGAGCCACCAAAGTCGCCGGCTCTACAAACATTTGAGTGAACAAAGCTTCATTAATAACTCTATCGGAATCACGCTCATAAAACCACAAAATATAAACAAAGTATACCTGTTGGAGAAGATGAAACAGCAGGCGCAGCGCCGCTTCCCTTGTCCGCCGCGCGAAGAGATGAGGTGGCAGCACCATACCTCGTGTGGACGGGAGGATTGCCCACACCTCGAGGCAAAGAAGACGAGGAAAACTTGGAGGTAAATCCCTTGGTTTTCTCAAGTCCCTTCGCTTGGGTAGGAGGAAGATTCTTAGCAACAGGGGCATCATTTTTCTTCTGTTTTTTACTGGCCCTGCGCCAGTTTTGCCTTTAGCTTTGCGCTTGAGTTGTGGCGCCTCAGCTGCTTCCTCCTCCATCTCCTCTTCCGCAAGCTCCAACTCATAGTTCTCTAGCGCATCTACAATACGTGCAACAGAAATGTTAACCAAATTTGGTATTCTAAAGGCATAAGCATAAGTACAAAGGCTTACCAGGCGCATCGCTGTCAAAGCAAAATTCTAAATCGACAGGGATGAGCATATCATCGAAGCGATCGGGGAAAGCAACTTCCCCAGCGCTCAGCGCGATAGAGCCGCCCTCCATATGCTCGTCATAGGCGGCGTGGACGTATTCCTTGCTTACTGTATAAAACAAGACAAATGATATCAGCAAAACGAATTATATTCGCGCAGAAATAATGCAATGAGCTAATAACTCACCTAAGCCATCAACATGGACGACAGGCTCAGTCGCGCTGTCGGTCCACCTCTTGCTCATACCAACCCCCACCAGCGCCTCCTCGCAAATATTCTTGGCGGGGGATGGTTCAGCAGATAACTTGTTAACCCATGCGCCCGTTGGGTTCTTAAGAACATTCTCATCCGCGGGCGCAGAAGTGATCGAGCGCATGGTCATGCGGATGGGAATCACACCAGCCTTAATATAAAAAAAATTTTCAGCCCAGTCATGAAGGCTTTTGAAGGAAATAGTGCAGCACTTAACCTTCTAACTGCGCGGTATGAATGAGAACCAAGAATCTTGGATTTTTGGCTTGTAAAAATATTGAAAGCGCCGAGGGTTGGGCTCCTCGCGCTGAGCTTTGTACATGAACTCAAAATGAGTCATGCGCACTAGTCCACAAGGATGGACTTGGGATATGTGAATCCCATAAAACTGAAGGAGCGCACCCATAAACCTTGTCATCGGAAGACGAAGGTTACAGTGAGTGAAAAAGTGAAAGTATAAAGAGATATAGCCGGTGGGCGGATCTGCCGCCGTTTGCCCGGTCGCCGGGAGCAGACAGCTGTACTCAGGGAGAAAACCCTGAGAGGCGACGAGATTATCGAAGTCAGACTGTTTCAATTTGCACGGAATCTCATCCCATCTTTTCACCATTTTGTTCTTCCCCACCTCCTCCGACGAGGCCTCGGCAGCCCGTTTACCCTTGCCGGTCTTCTTCAAAGTGGACATAACCAACGACTTTACACGGCGTTTGCTGGGGGAAATTGTGGTGTCTGGGTTATCAGACATACAATTGTGAATCAAACAGTATGGTTACTTTAAGCACGGAAATCTGGAAGCAAAGGATAAAGGCTCTTAATCGGAATGAAAATTGAAGAAGAAAGAGCTCTGAAAATAACAATGAAGATGAAGAAAAAACCACTCAAAAGGCTTGCTTTTATAGGCCCAGGAGAGAGAAAGAAACAGGTAATGATCAGAGTTACGCTCACGCGCCCCCACTCGCAGGTGCAGGCCAACATGAGCGCGACACGTGTTCCTGACACTGTATGAGGAGACATGAAAGGCCACTGTAGCACCTCGAGCACACGAAAAGTCTGACACATAACGTCTCCATCTCTGACGCATGTCAGCACCAACCAACCACGTACATGGACGATTCATTTCAACCAAAAGGATAGAATTTCGCGTAACGCACTTGTGAGAAATGAAAAAGAAAAGATAAACCCTATTAAAAAAGCAAACCATTAAGTCTAATATCTATCTTACCTCGCTCGCGCGAGACAAGACACACATTAGACTGGGGGGGCTTGAAGAGGTATGCACCCGCCTTAACATCGAGCGGGGCGGGTCAACCCACAAGATATAGACAAGAGGCTTGAAATCAGGATGTCATGAAGACGCAAAGCCAAAACCTATGCGCGTGGCGCATATCACATATGCTCACGCATCACATATGCTCACGCATATCATATATGCTCACGCATCACATATGCTCACGCATCATATATGCTCACGCATATCACATCTGCGCGTGGCGCATCTGCGCGTGGCGCATATCACATATGCTCGCGCATATTACATATGCTTGCGCATATCACATGCTCACGCGTATCACATCTGCGCATGAAACATCTGCGCGTGAGAATAAAGAGAAGACCTCGCGCATCCCCAGGATAGGCGCATATCACACATGCACACAATCAACCACGTCCTTATCCAAATCAGGATAAGGACAACCATGATTGTGCTCATCAGACAACCTTCCAGAAGGTATCCTTTAAGGAATAAAGAATATGCTGATGTTGACAGCTGCCAATGAAGGGTGGACAACTCAGCAAAGCCCATGTGCTACCACGTGATTGCACATGGGTCAGGTGAAATACCTTGGTCAGAGAATAATCAATGAAAAAGCACCAGGGGTCCTAAGGACACGTGGCGCGAAGCAATAGGAGGAGGCCAAAAAGGCCCTAATTGGGTCTGAGCCCAATCATTGGAAACCCTAATACTATAAATACCACACCACCTCCACAGTGGGAGGTAAGCAAGAAAATATATTCTAAGTCCTTACTCACTTTTACATTCTTATCATCTTCTCCTACAATATCTTATTCTCACACCGGAGGGTTACCCCAAAGAGGACCCCTCTGTCCCTTTCTGAGGGGTAAGTTCACGGTGCTGCTCATTTTGTAGGTGGAAGAACTCATATTCCGGAAAACCATCGGTGATACAGCACACTCATACCCGAGGAACGTTGATCGTATATAAATAAGTCGATCCACGCTTCTTCAACCCTATTTCCGTTATCCTTTTGTCATCATAGCTTGTATGAATGCGTTATCCATATTTTCCGTCCACTTTAGTGTTTCCTTCTTTCCGGTTGTTTCGTGTTTGCTCATTATGACTTTCTACATGGTAACATAAAAAAATTCTGCATATGTAAATATATAAATGATTTCTTATGCTAAATAGAATTACTATATACACACACAAGTAATTAACAAATAACCAAATCACCAATTAACTGAATATTTTATAACCAAATATTATCACGTAGTGTTCACTAATGATCTAGATGTATAAATCCATGTGATTATAACCAATGACATCAAAAATCATAACATTAACAAACTAGTTTTACAAACAGTTGAACTCGAGCGAGCTTGGCTCGTTTAAGGTACTACACAAACTCGAAAAGATGTTAGGTCCGTTTAAAATTTTCTCAAAATATCTAAAAAAACTTAAAACTGTATATAAATTAATTAATGAATAATAAGCGAGTCGAACCTGAGCTTGAAAAAACAACCGAAAATCCGAGCTTGAGCTCGGCTCGACACGTTTACACACTCGGTGCCTACTACTGTTTGATTTGTATTTTCTGTTCGAAGTTATGATAATCAAATAATTATTGAATCTGATCATGCTTTGTAATAATCAAATAGTAACCTGATTTGCTTTTGCTGCTGGTGACAATTTTGCTTATTTAGGGTTCTAATTGAGGCCAATTAGGTCAAATTACAGCACGGTACTGATGGGTATAATCATAGATGGTGCAGAATTAACTAGCAAAATTGTATATGCTGATTAAGAATTACAACATATAGGTAAACATGTAGCAACTGTTTGAAGTTTCATAATTTTTGAAAGAAAAAGGTAGAATAATTACCTGGTTGTCTTTTCTCTGCAGAATTGCACAAAACCACCAGAAAGAATGGTGAAATTGATTTTGAAGACATGATGGAAGGTGGTTGTTGAAGGCATGGCGAGTAGTGGGAGATATTCCCGCCATCATGTTGACAAGGGCAATCTTGGAACTGAATTTTCAACGTGATGTTTATGGTCTTCTTTCTCTTCAAATCACTCCAATTTGGGAGAAAAGATATAAACACTAAAAAACCATGTTTTTCTCTTCTCCTCTCTTCTTTTCTCTCCATGACAAAATCTCTGGAACACAATTTTTTTTCTTTTCACTCCAAATCATTTCTCTTCTCTCCTTAACTACAACTCTGGAACACAGCGTAATGGAAATTTATGATTTTGATATGCAATCATACTTTTTTGACTCTTGGATTTGATTTTTTTTAAATGTATACAAACTAGCATTGTTACCCGCGCGTTGCGGCGGGATTTATCGTGTGACTGGAAATATCTAATCGATCATGTTTATTTATTTAGCTATTACATTTAAATATTGTTTACATGACAATGTAATAATAAACATCTAATAAAAAAATTAAGTTACATTTGAAATTTGGACAACAATTGTTCCATTATTTATATACACGTTATAGTAATTGTTAAAGTAGTCTGTTGCTTGGATATGAGGCCTGGGCCCTGGTGCCTTGCTTTATGAGATTATGGATTTTAGCTTCTTTTGTCTGGTTTTGTCCCCACCTTGCAAAAAAAAAAAATTTGACCTTGTCAGTTTTTATCAATAGCATTATAATAAATATGCATGTATTTTTTTGGGTTTAGAGCAACTGTTGTATTTACCCAATGGTTGTATTGAATCTCTTTTGTTGTGGGCTTTTGTGCATGTGCTAGTGATTGGGTTTTTGATGATGATTCTTTGGCTGAAGCTGTCAACATAAAATAATTTGCTTTAGTCATTGTAATGTTGTTGTAAGTTAATAGTTTACTTACCTTCAGGTGGTGCATCGACTTCCGATGAAGTGATGGTAAAAATGTGCTTTGACACAAACTGTGATTTGTTTGGATAGGTTGACCATTGAACTTGAGCTTGAAGATTTTGTATGGCCTTGTGTTGCTTCTAGTTCTTCTGGAATTGTCAGCGGGTCATTGTATCCGTTTGTTGTTACAAAGTTAGTGCATTGGGTTTGTACCAACGCAGAAACTGCTTCATCAAATAATGTAACGGTTACAGTAGTTGTGGCGTCAGCTATGGTTGAGTTAACGCAGAACCTGTCATCTTCTATATACATGAACTCATGGTTTTTGAATATACATTCACATTCTGTGTGTGTGTGTGCGGCGTGTACAATATGAATGTTGTTGGGACTTACAAGAATTTTGTTTGTGTTTCATTTGGGTGGTTTATGCATGTCCACTCGTTGCCTTTTTCTGAAAGTCTACTATTACATGCAGGACAACCTTTATAAAACCATATTTTTTGTTTAGTGAAGCTTTTGATTGAGACAATGCATGTGAAGTATGTGTCCTGCAGGTTAAATAGTTATTATAGACCCCTAATTTTAGTATTAAAACCCTTGTATAATATTTCATCTTGCAACAAAAAAAAATAATAGAAGTGATGACTTACACTATTTTCAATTGGGTCATATGATAGCAATTCTGCTAAGGTTATTGCGTTACGCAGATGTATGGTGTTTCTGTTGTAGTTTGCAGTGAACCTGAAAATGATAGTTATTGTTAGTTGCAGGTTAAAATTTATTAAATGGTTCAAATATTTGTAGGATATAGATTTTACATTGAAGTTAAATTTGCAGTTTCTTGGACTGGAGGGTTGATATACACGTGCGTTGCAGCAGTTGATTGCAATTGGTATGTAGATTTGTATTTGTCAGCTCTCATTGACGTGATAGCGATGATTGTCGGGAAAGGTGCATCTTGAAGTGATTTTTTGTCAATAGTGTTAGCAATCTCTTCCCACAATGCAATCTCAAACTGTAGGAACAAAGTTAACATAAGTTTAGTCAGCAATATTTTTTTTTCTTAAATATGTGTGTGTGTCCATATATATTGTTATTTACAAACCTCATGTCTTCGAGTAGAAATTTCAGCAATCTCTTTTCTGACTGTTTTTTTTATCTTGTCTAATGATGTCTAGTCGGCCAATGAAATCTGAAGTTGTTAAATTATACAAAGTGTCAATATAGAATATATATATACACACACACATAAATTAGTGTCATGATTTATTTGTTAGATTTGTTAGTAGTACCTAATAGATGGGTAGTGTCAAATCTGCGTTCATCTAGTTTATCATACGGTATAAAGTTAAAGTAGTTTATCGGGGAATCTGCTTCGTCGATTTGTTCAAACTTAGTGACGCGTCCAAGCTGGATGATGGCTGGGTGTGGTACAATGTTTGATGTGTTTCTTGGTTTGGTTGTCACATATTGGGTGATATGGTAGCATGAGTGGAGTTTCAATTTGGCTTCATAGAGGTCTTTATCGCGTGCATCGTTGACTGCAGTGATTGCATCACCCTAAATAAAGAATTTTGCAAAACATTAAAATTGGAAAATAATAAATGCAACAATTTGGCAATAATACATGATCAAAAAATAAAGAAATGTAATTAAACAAGTTATTACTACTTTTTATTTGTAAGTTACTAAATAAAAATAAAAATTTGAAAAGAAATCTATTATTGCATTAATTTAATACATGTAAAATTATCTTTTACTTACTTTGTTGTCAACAAACAAAAAGTTGCATTCATTCCGGAAGCCAATGAAATTCCATTTTCTTATGACCCTAACATCTAGTGCTTCTGCATTATCATTCGGTTTGATAGTAGAGATGCTTCTAGACGCCATAATCATTAACCTGAGTCATCATAAAAAAATAGTTAACATTTTTTATATATTTAAATAGACTTTCTCTATTTAAGATAAATAAATAGTATTATTTTTATTATACCTTGTTTGACTAAATATTATTAAGGAATGCTGAAAATGCAATATTATGAGTTATCATAGGAGTGTTATCTTCATGCGGAAGTATGAGTACTTTTAGGGAGTCAATAGAAGTTGCTCTAGAAAGGGCGACATAGAGTTGTCCGTGACTAAAGACTGGTTCAGGTAAGTATACACCTATTTTGTTTAGCAATTGACCTTGACTTTTGTTTATAGTCATTGCGTAAAACACCTTTATCGGGAATTGTCTTCTTTTAAATGTGAAAGGTAGTTCTTTTTGTTTGTGGATAAACGTTATGCGTGGTATGTATACACGATGACCTGTAGCAACGCCAGTTATTATTCTAGCCTCTATAACTTTTGTGAAAAGTTTGATTATTATAAGTCTAGTTCCATTACAAAGACCTGGATTTGATTTTTTTTAAATGTATACAAATTCTTGTTGCATGGATATATATATATATGTGTATATATTATTGTAAAAACTAATAAAGTGAAAATATATGCAACAAACTATGAAGAAGATTATGTGTACCCGGATACGATGAACAATCGGATGAATTCGTGTAGAGAGCAAATCGTGCTAATAACGTATTATAAACCAGAGAATACAGAGAGAATTTATGTAGTATTGAATAAGATTAATCATTAATGATTAGTACATAAGAATATAACTACCAAATATAGTTATAACTTTATATGTATATTTGATTTTACTAGCGGGAGTGTCAGCGCCTTGCGGCGGGGATGAAACGAGAATTCGGTTGGTTATGGGTCCAATTGGGTATGCAGCTTTTTAAGATCTTTGGTTTGAAAAACAAAAGTTCTAAATCTTTGGTTGCGATTAAAACTATACAGAAAATATGGGTTTAAATTGTGATGTGCGCCTTTTAAAACTAAACTTATGGTACCGAAGAAACATTTTTTTATCAAACATTATAATGCATATTTATTGTAATTAAAACATAATATAAAATATATAAAGTTAGTAAAGTAATGTTGTCACTTAATCTTGCTTGATCCTTGTATTATATTTTATGAAATATAATGTGAAGAGAATGCATATATGCGTTGACTATCTTGCTTTTTGATTGAAAGTAAACTACACATGGCGTGTAAAGATTTTAAAGAAAATAATTAAATCATGACTAAGTCGCATTCTTATATTTCTATTCTTTTAAGTCTTTAATTGCTTGTAAAGTTTGTACACATTAGTACCTTTTTTGGCAACTTACTAATGTAACTAAAGGTGAAAACAACTGAATAGGTCACCGACTGAAAAATGTAATGGAAGGTGAGAAAAGTTGAATAGGTCACTGGCGGTGAAACCTCATAAATATAGGGTAAGCCGTTCTTCATGGTGTGTACATAGGAACTAATATCAAAATATAATAATCAAAATGAACTATGATCGGTTCAAATTTATGGCTTGAAAAGCTTGTGTCACTGCAACTTTGCATGAATCTCAAAACAAGGTGACTATCCTTTGAACAAATCTCGTACACAAGTAATCTCAAAACTTGAGTCTTTAGATAACTTGAAAAAAGAATAAAATAAAAAGGGAAGTTCCTTCTTCCACATAAAAGATCTCAATCTCGAAGTTGGCATTTGCTTCTGAACCACAAATAGTTGATTTAGAAACTAACCAGTGTTAATTACCTAGGACAGAAATGACTGGTAAACTGTAGCGATTGAACAAGAATCATCAGTGCTAAAGTAACAGTAGTGATGTAAGTTTTGTGTGGTCTCATTGAGTTCCATGGCATTCTCATCCCCAAAAGGGGGTTAGAAGAGGAAGTTAAGTGTTCATCTTTTGCTAACATTTTTAATACAGCTGGCATTAACAGTGTTAATGACGGGTGTTCTTGAGTGCAAACTTACTTGTATAGCCTGTGTAGCCTCTTTTTTGGTAACTGGTGTTATGATTAAGTTCGGGTGAAGATTCCGTCCTATTTTGCTGGAAATGATTTGACACCTGCTTCAAACGTATATAACGCAGAATGATTACTATTCTCGTATCAGTTTCGTTCATGCCAGTTTTGATCAAAAACTTGTGGGAAATTGTTAAATGGCAAATGCACCCCTTAATCTAGTCAAATACAGTTGATAGTGATAGCAAGACATTTTTCTTTTCATTTTTTAAAGACAATATTGTGCCAAAGCGCATGTTTCGTTTTCCTTTTCCTTTCACTTTGGAACTTAAAATTGGTTATTATTTATAAATTCGTTTTCATTCTCAGAATATGTAGTCATTTTCACAAATTTAGTCTTCATGAACCATTTATATCATTTTAAAAATCAAATACAAGCTAATGATCAGATCGGTAAAAATGAGTTGGTTTGTCCGGCCCACCCAACCTGACCGGTTTGGCCGTACCGCACCTAAACAAGAACAACGCTACAATAAGGCTTTTTAAGCTATGGTTAGTGTTGTCATTAACAATTTTTTGAACAATTTTTTAAAAGAGAAATCTACATGAGTAGTAGTGGGTTTTGAATGTAACTGAGTGATACATACAACATCCCAATAAAATTAAGGAAAAAAAATGTTATACTTATGATAGCAACTAATCTGTGCGTATATTGTGTGTTTTTGCTTTTATTATTTGATATTCCAGTGACCACCTCCAGAACTATGAACATATGCGTTTACGGTCTACCGCCATGGGCTAGGTACTCTTTAGCCATATATCCTCTGTTGGGGTCACAAAATGATTAAAAATATTAACTCGTAATTTAAAGCATTTAAAAGAGGAAATTAATAACTTACAATTTCCTGCAATCGCGGTGCTAATGTGACTCTTATCATCTTGGAAAGATTGGGTCGACCCAAAAATAAGATATTTTAGCACGAAATTTCAGATCTAATAAGATATTGTAGCTTTAATATCCCTGTAAATAATCCAGTATTTGGTATTTTCATGAAGGTGAACAAGCCACAAGGGCTTCAGCTGTACCAGTGATGATATTATGTCTCTTCTTCCAGTTTAACTTGATTCCTTTGTGGCATATGCAGAAATTTACAAATTTATTACATGTATTACAAAATATTAAAAGTTAAAAAAATTTGAAATAAGATGACAAACTTTCAAAAGAAACATAATGATTGACAATATTAAACTTACCAAAAATGAAGTGGTCGAGGCTAACATAAGTAGATATTTATAAATAAGAATACTTTCGGGAGCTGAAGCAATCTAACACCCTGCACAGATTTTTGTGTTGAATATTGCTATCATGTTGACTTCATTATAGAAATCTGTTGTAGTAAACTCAAGAAAACGTGTAAAGTAAATGGGTCAAAAGGATCAGTTTGAGTTACAACCTTGTAGGCGGTCTCAAATCCTCCTTGGCCCAGTTTATTAAGCTCTTCCCATTTTCCTATGACTTTCTCAACATTTTGACTTTGAATCTTGCAACTTTGCTTCCGCTGCTTCAAGCCTCGAAAATAAGCCAGGATTTCCACTTCCATCTATAGCATTTGCTTGTCTTTTAGAAATTCAATAACCTATCACCTTATAGTATTAAATATCGAGCAAAAGTTAAATTGAAGAAATTGTAATTTACAAATTAAACATCTGTGGTTCCACTGATTCTCGGATTATGTCATTACGTTGAGCAAAATGTCTCGCATCTTCAAGGGGATCTCCCATTACCATTGGTCTTAATGTCTATGCAAGCAACACAACTTCGTAGTAAAAAAGGTGCAATGAAATAAATAATAATATAATCTTTTAAAGAAATATACAAAATTTACCCCGAACCAGTGTTCCAGGAGATTTTAGTATATTTTTGTGTTCTTTTTCAATCTGGACAAGAGATCTTAAAAGTTAACTACAGCTCTTGATGGTGTACTTCAAATGTTACATGTATCAAATTGAACTAAATAATGCATCTGCTATCTTGTGACAATTTAGTTCCTGCCTAAATATTGCATTCATAAAAGCTTATATTATGCTTATTTCTTAAAATTGAACTAAACTTGAATGGTATCACAAGTTGCCTATCTCAACTTGTTTGGGACCTATGACAATATATCTAAACGCCACAAAATAATGTCTCTTTGAAAATTCTGAAATGTAAAACTCAAAAGACTGCAAGAACAAAATGTAAAGTTTTAACTTAATCTCTATACTTCTTATTTATGTGACTTAGTGAACTAAACACAAGCCAAAAGATGCATGGATATATATATTATTGTAAAAACTAATAAAATGAAAATATATGCAACAAACTATGAAGACGATTATGTGTATCCGGATACGATGAACAATCGGATGAATTTGTGTAGAGATCAAATCGTGCTGATAACGTATTATAAACCAGAGAATACAGAGAGAATTTATGTAGTATTGAATAAGATTAATCATTAATCTTTAGTACATAAGAATATATATATATAAGAATATAACTACCAAATATAGTTATAACTTTATATGTATATTTGATTTTATAACAGTTTTAACAAAAAGTTATTTTTGAGTTAATAAATAAGCAATCCAAAGCACACTCATATAACTTGTTAGAAACTTATTACTTCTTCTATGTAATCAAATCACGAAATTTGTGATTTGAGTTCTTTGTGGATTTTTGTCAATTTTGATCTAAATTAGATTCTGGGAAGAATTAGTTTTAATCATAGTTACTATATGATGGGAATCAACTACTTGCTATTGGAATTTGTTTGTTAAAATGATAGTTTTAGCTACCTCCAACTAAATTTGGTGATTTTGAAATGATTTGCCAAATCGACTAAAATTAATTTCGTCTGATCCAGTATACTGCTTTAGATTGATCGAATGGGTTCATAACTGGAAGGAGATTGAAGTTAATTGGAAAAGTTCAAAGTTATTGGGCCGGTTTGGGTTGAATACCGGATCAATAAGAGATAAAGTCACTCTTAGGTCTTTGGGATTTTGGGGCATAATCAAATAAATTCTTGTAGTGAATATGACCAGTAAAGAGTATATAATTCCAGTAAAGCATACGTACAAGCCAATGTTTGTGTAAAGATAAGCATTGTTAAATAACAAAGCTATTAACTATTATGCATTTATCTAATTTGCATATATAGTTTGATTATTGTTAATGAGGGTTCTGACTAATATGAAGTGATGAAAGCAAGTCCTTTCAATATAAATAAATAAATATTCTAACACTTGTGCAAATGGAGGTGTTAAACCGCAATTAAAGATTTACGAGTCTCAATTGGATCGATAAGCACGAACATTATGCCCGTCGTGAATTTGTATTTCCTACTAGTTGGTTCACCCGTCACGTTGCGGCTGGGTTCACCCGTCGCGTTGCGGCTGGGTTGGATGTAAGTTTTTTTGTTTTCCTTTGTTTATGAAAGGTTAGCGAAAAATTATTTGTTGGTTGTATACGAAGCGGGTTGTCTTTTTAATAAAAAGAAAAAGTAAATTGATTAAGTTTAGGGATAACAACGTATATTTGATTAAAACTTAATATAGTTATGTGAACATTTATATTTATTAAAATAAATAATGCATGAAACCGGCCAATTTAAGTGTTGAAGAGACCTATGGCTTTACACCCAACAACTATTACATAACGTACGCCAGCTGAATTTTTTGTATAAAAATTTAATTGCTAGTGTATATATATGTAAAAACAAAGTTATTTGAACATTTATATTGTACACCAGCTGAATTTTTTGTTTAAAAAATTTACTTGCGAGTGTGTATATGTAGTAAACACAAAGTAAATGTAGTAAAGATGTTTGGTTATCTAATGACAAGAATCGTGAATGTAACGAAAGCCATTGGTAAGTGTCATGGTATACTAACTTTTTTAATATGCCATTGAAGTTAAAAATATACAGAACCTTTCTACGTCCAATAAATCCACATAATTAGCCCTTCCGTTTTCAAAAACTTTGTGGTAGTTGCTGACAGAAAATTCTCCACCATGGTGAATTTTGATAGAAAAAAACTTTGAATGAAAGCCTGCACCAAAAAAAATAAAAACAATATGATTTTCAATTTCATCTCACTATCGAGAACAAAGGGTCTAAAGAGCATATCATTACCAAAATTATGTACCGTAAGCCATGTCAAATTTAAAGTTTTGAAACTCTGTCCTGATTGCCCACGTTCCCATTGTTCTTCTTTTTCCCTAATCGTGTCTCTGTGTCTTCTCTGTATTACAAACATGGAGTGAAGAAGAAGCAGTTGATACGTTAGTATGTGTTAAAGGTGTAATGACAAGATAACCCTTGGGTTTTTTTCACATGACTCCCATTCTGTTAAGTTTTTAATAGATGTTAGACTTAGTACCCAACTTTATTACAAAATTGAAAGTTGAATACCTAAACAAGTGACTTTTAAATGTTAATACCCAATGTTGTTACTTTTATGAAACGTTAGGCACCAATTCGTAGTTAAGTCTTAAAATAATAACATAGTGTATATAAACACATTATGTAATGCAAAAGGGTAGAATGGTCTATTCATTAAAAAATTGGCATATATGAAAGTTAAAATTTTAGAAAAATAACGGTAAGATAGTCATTTATTAAATTGTTATTAATGAATAGTGGTATATATGGTACTTTAACTATTTTATAATGACATATATGATATTTTAATTATTTTGTTAGGACAAATATGATATTTTAAGTTTTGCTTGGGTACATATAATATGGGTTTGGTTCAAATAAGAAGTTTGATTTTCTTAAGAATGCTAGGAAGGAGCGCATTTTTGTCAACTACTTTAATCTCAAAACCCATTTAATTTAGCCTTAAAACCCACTTAATTTAATCACAAAACCCACTTACATCTTTACTCATCTCCTACAACCGCCACCACTCCACCGCCATCACAACCGTCACCCACCGCCACTACCTTGTCGGAAAAGTTTCTGGAAAATTTCATCAAAAATTTCACCAGAAAGTTGCCGGAAATTTTCACTAGAAAGTCGTCGTAATTTTTCACCGGAAATGCCATCTGAACTTTTTTGGCCGGAAAGTTGCTGGGAATTTTTTTTCGGAAAGTCACCGAAAAATAGTCGTCTCCGGAAAAAGTACAATAGAAAAACATTATGAAAAAAACACAATTTGTATAACATAATTTGATTAAAACGCAATTTTGTAAAACACAATTTGTTAAAAACCCATCATTATTTTATTTTTATATAGCAATATAGTACTTATATAAAGATGAAAAAAATACTTGTTATTATGGTGATTTTATTTTTTATTTTTTAAATGTCATACAAAAAAGTTATGGACATTTTAAAATAACAGGGGAATTGACATGCAACTTGCATGGATAGAGAAAATCAATAAATGTGTTATCCCTATTGCTTCCTTCCCCTTATAAAACACTTGATTTCACTTATAAACTAATTTCAATCATCCATTTTCAAAATCAATAGACTAGATTATTCTTATATTTCCTACAAAAATCATACTTTCTATTATAATCTAACCCCATATAATATATCTTATTTTTAAAAAATATATATGAAATTAATCCTAGTTTTAATAATAGTTACATAGCTGAATTATTCAAGAAATAATAAAGATTTTATGTGTTTTTAGCAACTAAAAAGCCACATGCATAAAATATTCTCTTTTTATTTGAGTGTTATTTGAATGATCTAAAAATTAGATCTCATACAACTCATCACCATTTTAATATCCAAATAATATATTTTTTTCAAATAAAATCTTTTTCACTACTAAAAAAATTTACATGATTTATTCTAGAGAAAATTATGATTGATAACCTTGTGTTTTATGGAGGATGCAACTTACAGGTTCCATGGTGATTTTACGCGTTGTGTGCCACCGTTGTCTATGTCACACCCCAACCTAAGGCGAAAATGCCGGGGCGTGATCCGATTGCTCACAGCTCGAATATACTATCATAATATAAACGTGACAATATCTATTTAATTATTTTATTTCAAATGTGCACACAATATTCAAATACAACAAACAATTCAAATATATATATATATATAACAAGTTAAATTCATGTTTATCTTCAATAAACCCTAAGGTCTTTCTAACTGTCCGAACTTCAACTCAAGCAACCTGCATATGCGTAGAAAACAGAGTTTGTCAACAAAACATGTTGAGTGAGTTTACCACCAGTTTTACAATAAAATAATGTTAATATAATAAATAAGAGACATAAGCAAAACGTAATAAATGCGGTAATGAAATCAAACCATGAGCAAATAAGTTGTCGATTAAACCATTGCCAAGCGAATCGGGCGCCGGTAAATCAACCATGAGCAAATAATAATAATAAGACCGTTGCCAAGCGAATCGGGCGTTGGTCAATGAGAATCCTCCACAAGGGGATATGTCAAACGAATGCACATAACAAGTATAGTTGATTAATCACACACAATTACACATTTGCTATTTTATATATATATATATGTATATATATATATATAGTATGATATACGCATATGTCCTCAAAACGTTTTAGAAAACTGAGTAAAATAGGGGAATGATAAAACTCACCTTAGATTAAAGGCAAGTGATTAATAATTAAGATAAACGAACTAAAGATTAAGCGAGTCGTCCAATACGCATCGAACGAGATTAATGATCAGAACCTGAAACTTTGAGATATGATAATATAAGTAAAAACGACTTAATGCCGCTGGAATCGATCCAAACGGACGTCTAGAACTCCGGTTATGTTATATTTAGGATTTAAGCGAGCTGGTACTGACCAGAATCCGAACAGCGAGTCGGAAGTTGGGTTTTGGTCATTAGCCTTAAAATTACGTTACGAGAATAAACTTCTTCTGGACCGAATGTTTAATCCGATCAGAAGTATGAGAAAACGTTAAGTCAAACTTGTTGACTATTTTGCCCTTTAACGAGTTTTAAACGATTTGACCAGTCAACACCCTTCAACCATCGAAATTGATTGAATTTTATTGACTAGGGAATGTATATGAACAATTTCTTTGTTTACAACTTACCTAGAAAGTGAAAGGATCAGGAGAAACGAAGAGTCAAAGATCCTAAAGCAAGCAAAGTCAACCGTCTTAACTTGTATCTTCAACAATAACGCGAAAACCGAAGAAGATGGAGTATGGCAGAGGTAGGTGACGGCTGGGATTTGTGTATTAGGGTTTAGGGATGATTTATGGCAGAGAAATAATGATATGTTTATATAGGATTCACTAAATCGAACTAAATATGGTAACTTACTCGTTTAAGAACCGAATGCGCCTTTAATGATCAAATCAATAGAATAACCAGAGGATTTCGTACTTAGACAAGGGTTAATGTATATGGACATGTATCTAGGCTTTGAGGGACTTCTTGGGGCTTAAAACACTTGATTTCATCAAAAAATAAGCGATTTTGGGCAAAAAACGAACTAGGAAACGATTTTAAACAAAATGATCTGAACAGCTTGCCCATAGCGCCGCGCGGTGGGGGAGGGCCATCCCACCACGTGGTGCTCCGACCGAAATGGGAGGAATTTGATTTTTGACGCTTTTAGCCCTTGTAGTTTGAGAATTGGATAATTAATGAATCTTTTATGCATAAATTAAGAATTGAACATCTTTTAAAGTATGAAGGGCCTAAAGTGAATATTAGAAACTTAAAGTCTTATAAATATTTGATTTCCAATAACAATAAAGATCAAAAAATGTTTCCGGGTCGGGTTATACGCAAACGAATACGAGTTTGAAAAATCCGAGATGTTACAGTCTATAGGCTAATGCAGTCTATATCCGGGTGTGAGTTGACCATGCGTTAACTGTTAAAGAAAATGTGAAACAACCATTTTACTCCCTTTTGATGAGAAATCCGTACTCCGGTGGTAACAAGTATTTTTTATTTGTAACCGTCCAGCTTAATTTCCCTCTAATTTTTAAATGAACCGGTGTTTTTTAAATATATCCTCTCAAAGTTATTGAAAAATCAATTTTGGTCCCTCGAAAGGTTGCATAAAATTTAAAAATAATCCAACGAACATTGAAACACCAACTCGAAACTATAAAAAACGTGTTTTTCTTAAGTTTTCAACCAAACGAACACGAATCAATCAACCCAAAACTCTAAAAAAGCATGTATTTTTTGTGCATTGGCTTCATATAATCCCAACTATGCCTGAATGGCAAATATAAGTCCCAACTATTAAAATAACAAAACATAATCCCAACTACACATGTGGGTGCAAAGTTAACGGAAACTTAACCAATCGTTACTGTTTTGGTGACGTGGCCCCTGACGTGTCTCTTAACTAGCTGACAGGGACGATGAGTTGTCATTAACCAGCTGATTGGGACGATGAGTAGTCATTAATTAAAAAAAATCAACAACAACAACAAACCCACCGTCACTACTTCCGGTCACCACCTCACCATCTCCGACCACCATAATCATCCGCTCCTTCACCCCCACCTCCACCCTCCTATCGTTCACCCGATCCATTTCTCAAAACTGGGTCTGGGTCAGTCAAGCTAAAAACCAAGATTTCTCATCAGCCAACCAGTCAGATCAAGAAATTTGAAATACTTAGAACCCTAAGCGGCCCAACACTACCGCACTAAATGCCGGCTCCTTCTACTGGAGCTAGTGGTTACTCCGAGCACCATCACCGAAGCTGTGTAAGACCCACCACCATCTCCGCCGCCGCCGCCATCGTCGGAAATGATTACGTTGCCGGAAAACTTGGTAGTGATGGGCAAGATGGGAGGATAATAACCACTAAACAACCAACCGGCGAACACATCGTTACCCACCTTTCAGGTAGGTGTCAGACATTCTTTCAGGTAGGTCTCAGACATTGGTGACTCTATTGGTGGTCTTAGTAACCCAGATCGACTACAGATCTCGCGATAGAGTTTGACACCGAATGATGAAGAAGACAGGTTGTAGTCTTGTAGATCCGGCGATGGTTTAGCGTACTTTAGAAATAATTATTTCGCTGGCTCCTCCTACTTGAATCTTGTTTTGTTGACTTTTGATTTAGGTTTAGTTAATGTGTTGACTTTGATTGAGTTGATGACATGGATTTTAATAAATGACATGGCAGTTAATAAATTAGACAACTCAGCGGCCACGTCATCAAAAACTAACGATTGTTAAGTTTCCATTAATTTTGCACCCGCATACGTAGTTGGGATTATTTTTTTGCCATATCCATAGGTGGGGACTTATATTTAGCAATCGGGCATAGTTGGGATTATATGAAGCCAATTTACGTTTTTTTTTAAATTTTCATCTGAACGAATATGAAACATCAACCCGAAACTCTAAAAAACATGTTTTTTTAAGTTTTCAAACGAACGAACACGAATCATCAACCCGCAACTCTAAAAAAACATGTTTTCTTAAGTTTTCAACCGAACGAACACGGAACATCGACCCGAAACTCTAAAAAAACGTGTTATTTTTAATGTTTTCGACTGAACGAACATGAAACATCGCCCTGAAAGTTTAAAAAACGTGTTTTTTTAAGTTTTCAACCGAACAAACACGAATCATCAACCCGAAACTCTAAAAAAGCGTGTCATTTTTAATTTTTTCGATTGCACGAACACGAAACATCGAATCGAAGCTCTAAAAATGTGTTTTTTTAAAAAGTTTTTGACCGAACAAACACGAAACATCGACCCGAAAGTATACAAAAAACATTTTTTTAAAGTTTTCAACCGAACCGTCACACCTCAACCTAAGGCGGAAATTCCGGGGTGCGAACAGTTGGTTCACAGCTCACAAGGTACTATCATACAATATAAAATATGACAATATCTAATTAATTTATTTATTTCAAACTTTTAAATAAGTGTACAAGTTCCAAACATGACAATAATAATCAAAATTAAACAGAAAATCCCAAAATGAAATAAACACACAAATATCTTTTATTTTAATATCTAATGGTCTTTCTATGTGTTCTTCACATTATCTTCAAATCAACTGATAACCTACATATGCATACAAATAAACATAGGTTTGTTAACATGAAGTTGAGTGAGATAATCACCAGTTTTGACACTGATAATAATATATAATAAATGAGCAAACAAAATAGTGTGAGTATAAACCAATCAAACCTTGAGCAAATAATTGTGTCAGTTGCTCGTTGTCTAGCGAATCGGGCATTGGCTACTATGACTAGCATATACAAATGCGGGTGTCGACTAACCATCGCCATGCGAATCGGGCTTTGGCTACTAAGACGACGTATGATCATACTTTAATGTGATTATGATATACCTCTTCAAATGCGATAAAGTAAACGGTTAAGCAAATAGCAATTAGCATTTAATTGCTAACACACAAGATTTACGTTTGCTAGTTGAGTAAATATATAATGTTAAAATATGAGATAATACACATATGTCCTCCAAATCATTGAAAAACAATAAAATATAAGAGGAATGATCTCTCACCTTATTATTTAGGTGAGTTTGAGATATAATATGAATAAAACACGATTAAACGAGTGAATAGTCATTTAACGCGTCGACTGAGTAAATCTGAACATACCAGAAACTTAGAGAAAATAAACTACAATTAAACCAAGAACATATCTGCTGGAATTGATTCAAACGGATGTCTAGAACTCCGGTTATGAGATATTTAACAACTAAGCGAGCTGGTACTGACCAGAATCCGAACAGCGAATCGGAAGTTGGGTTTTCGTCCATAGCCTTAAAATCCCGAGACAAAATAAAAGTCTTCTAGACCGAAAGTCGGTTTTGACTAGAAGTGATAGAAAACGATTGGTCAACTTTGTTGACCCATTTGCCCTTAAATGGGTCGGAGTCTAATTGACCCGTTTAATCCCCTAAATATTAGAAATTGATTGAGGATTATTGTTTTTTGATTAAATATGAACGACTTTACAGAAGACAACTTACCCAACAATGTTTATAACGAGGAGAAAAACTGAGTCAAAGGTCGGAAATCGTGAAAGTCAAACGGCAGCTTGATCTTAAAGATGAAAATACTAGAACCGGAGGGTGGTGGCTAGGGGAAATCGATGGGGAATAATATTTTCATTAACCATTTAGGGTTCGAAGGTGTGGTTTGGTTATATAGGCAGTGGTTCAACTTATGAAACAAGAAATCGACTCGATTAGGAAAACGAATAATATATTGATAACAAAATTGGGTCTTATGATCTCTAAAATCTCGATGGAAACACAAGGAATGAACCTAGACACTTCATAATAGCAGATTAGTTAACTTGTAGCTTAATTTCCGTGATTTAGAGTCCTTTAGGAGAAGATTTAGCATTAACTGATAATAGAAAACAAATCAGGCTACAGGTGTTGCTTCTCGCGGCGCTAAGGAACACAAGGTTGTTCCTTTGCGCGGAGCTAAGGACTACTTCCACCAGACTTTGATATTTTGATAGTTATAGTCCCTAAAGTTTTAAAAATGAAATTTTAAGCCATTTTAAGAAATTTTAAGAGTTTCTAAGGGCTATTTGGCATGATTGAAAGTTATGAAATTATAAAATAAGTTAACTACCAATAAATACAAGTTTTAAATAGTTCGAAAGATCCAAGTTACATTCCCGAATCGGTTTAAACATAAACGAATATAAATATGAAAAACCTGAGATGTTACACGAATGAACACGAAACATCAAACCGAAACTCTAAAAAACATGGTTTTTTTATGTTTTCAACCGAACGAACACGAATAATCAGCCAGAAACTTTAAAAAAACGTGCTTTTTTTAAAAGTTTTCAACCAAACGAACACGATACATCAACCCGAAACCTTAAAAACACGTTTTTTTAGGTTTTGACCTAAACGGGCCCGAAACATCGTTCCGAACACCTGAAACATCAACCCGAAACCTTAAATAACACTTTTCTTAAGTTTTCACCCAAAAGGGCCCAAAATGTCGTCCCAAACACCAGTAACCTTAAAAAAAACGTTTTTTTAATTTTCACACGAACGGGCCTGAAACCTTGTCTCAAACACTCAAACACCAACCCGAAACCTTAAAAAACATGATTTTTTAAGTATTCACCTGAACGGGCCTAAAACCTCGTCCCAAAAACCCAAACATCAACTCGAAACCTTTAACACGTTTTTTTAAGTTTTCATCCGAACGGGCTCGAAACCTCGTCCCGAACACCACAACTTCAATCCAAAACCCCCAAACTTCAACCCGAGCAATGAATATACAATATAAAAAACCAACATAACATTAATAATAGTTCGTCAAATTACAAAACAAACCGACATTAATATGAACCGAGATAACAAAAGACCGGCATAATAATAGAATAACATTGAGATGAATGGTGGTAAAAGGTGACTTTTGTTGTTTGTTCAGATCGTGATGAAGATGAGTTGGGATTTGATGATGAGATTCAGAAGGAAGGAATTGAGATGAAGATGAGATCCAAGAATTTGAGATGATGATGAGATCCTCCATCTGTTCTTGTCCTCCATCTGCTATTATTATTATTATTATTATTATTATTATTATTATTATTGTTATTAAAAGAGAATGACCAAAATACCCTTTTCGTCAGCTGGTCAACTGACGGTCAACTCACGGCTAGATACAAAGGCACCCGCCTATAAACAACTGTGGCACACAACACGCAAAATCGCAAAGGGACCTATAAGCTACGCCCATCCATAAATCACAGGGTAGCAAATAATAATTTTCTCTTTATTCTATGTTTACATATGTTTACTTGAAACAAAATTTCCCGCTTTGTCTTGCATAGACTTTTTTCTTTTTAACGTTGTTTAGAGCTATCCTAATACCCGAGTACGCCTTTCTGATACATAATGTTAATTATCCATACTGATTTTGGCACTACATGTTTGACTCATCCAGAAACACAATAAAAAAGAAAACTCCCATTGCAGATATACTATTTGTAGATATATAAATCCCTTGTGTCAGGTTTCAAACTTGAGATCATAAGATCTCAAGTTGTAACCATTAGTCTCTTGTTATTGGACAAAGAGGTTAATAGCAATTACATATAGACTTATACACGATACTTTGATGGGTGAATGGTGGTCCGGAGAGTATCGATCTTCACCATCACAAAGCACAAACACCAATATCATTAAAAGGTAAGACTAAAGAAAAGCTGGCCAATAGTCTAAGTTTCTCAACCCCCTTTAACTTTCTTTGATATATGGTAATCATTTTTTTATGCATGTTTTTTATTTCAATATGAAATCACATATTCACATGTATATTTTAGTATTTGAACATAACTTTTTCCATTTATAGTCAGTGATCCATTAATGTTGGTTTTGATTCTGGACATTAAATATCTTCATGTTGTTTTAAAACGGGATTATTTGTATATAACTAGTTTTTATCTCACGGGGTTACTTTATATTATTCATTTATATATATACCTAGCTCTTAAATGGATTTTTAATTTTATTTATTGTAAGAACTTAGCATTTGATTATGAAAATGTTTCATAAATAAATAAGATGTTATAATCCGATTTAAAAGTTACATAGGTTTAGTGAGACCCATGACCCGCTTATTTTTTTACTATAAAATTTTCTAATTATAAATAATATTTTTTTTAAATCGGATATTAATTTTTAGTATATCTCTGTTTTATTGGATTTTCATATCAAATATTTGGTGAGATTAACTAATTTAATAAGATGTTATAACCCGTTTAAGGACTATCTAAGTTTGGTAAGACCCATACCCGTAAATTCGGGAAAAATGCATGTGAATGCTTCATTTACAAATAAAGCAATCTGTGGGTTTAAGAGATATAGAGAGCAATCAGAGAGTTTTTAAAGGTTTCTTTTATATGTATTTATTAAGATTAAGATTAGGATTAAGATATAATAAGTTATGAGATGATGAAGATCTGGCTAACAATGATAAAGGTTAACCGTCTTTCCACTTAATTAACTGTTTAGCTTCCCTTTTTTTAAGAAAATAAAAGTTTTCACTGTTTAACTTATTTTTTTTAATATCATTTTCTAGATTTTTTTATATGATAAATGCACCAGAACATTATGCGGGTTTTGAATCCCTTTAAATTGCGTGACACATTTTTTAACTAAAACCTATATATATTTATGGTTTATTTTGGATTAATCAATCAGCTTGATTAATTCACTACTTTAACTTTAGAGTAGGGTATTCCATAAACTATTTTATTGTGGCTTAATCATAATGCGGCTTAATTTATCAAAATATTGAAGGTTTTTTTTTTAATTTTTAATTTTTTTTAAATAGCCACACATAGGTTACCTACTAAATATCAGTTTTACTGGAAAATTAAGAGAATAGATAGCCTAGCTAGATTGTTGATCAAATTAATTAAGAAAATGAAAACTTGAATTTTTGAGTTTTCTAAAATAACCATTTGACTTTCTTTATCAAATTTATATGAATAAAACTGGCAATCATAGAAAGGCACGTCTCCCCACTGTGTTGCGACGCGACAAAGCAAATCTGTTGTGCGTATTCTGCTAGGCAAGGTGATTCTGTTGCACCATATGTATTAAACATGGCACACTCTGGTTCACTGGTAATTTTAAAAAGTCAATAGCTATTTTGTTAATTGTTTGTCAAAATGGATAATTTGGTGACTTTTCCTAAATTTAAAGGTTAAATCTCAAAATTCTAGACAATTTATTGATTTTAATAATTAGACTATCTGTTGAGGCCCGTCACCACAGCCGCAAGCCATGTCGGCCATGAACATCGCAAAAAGGTGACGCAATGGGCCTGGCGCGAACCACGGCGAGCGTGGTAGCGGCTACCGAAGGGGAGAATGATGCTGTTGGTTTCTCTTCTTTTTGTGTGTGTGAAATTGGTGAAAAAGTGGAGAAGAAGAAGATGATGAAGAAGAAAAGAGATTGTTTTTTAACATAATTTTTATTGGGCTTAGACTTTCCGTCAATTTTTTTTTCTATCTTAACTTGAGCCAGTTTTATTATAATTTGTAATGCTTTGGTTGTTATTTAATAAAACTTGGGCTTTTATTTATATATTATATAATTTATATAAGTTTGGGTTTTTTTCTAGTATTAGTATATAATTTTTATCTTTTATTACACAAAATAATCTTTTAATTTATATTCTTGTTTTAAATTTTCACAAAAAAAAAGAAAGAGAGAGAAAATTCACTGAAGCCACCGTTCGCCTGAACCACAACAGGCTCAGGTGGTTTCAGCAAGGGCTTCAGCGAGTGCTCAGTCAGTATCTAGTCAACACTGCATGCCACAATATTATTGGATGAATTAATTCAAAGCCCGGCTTCAATGATAACACATAGCCTTATCAATTATTCAATCCTATGAATATATATATAGGGTAAGGATCATAAGAGAACCCTTTGCAAATTGAACAATTTTGAACCACTTAAAAAATATTAAAAAAATTATTAAAAAAAACAAAAATTTTAAAAAAGTAAAAAAAACCAAAATTCTTATATTTCATTCCGGTTTCATTAAAAAAAACCCCGATTTTTTTTTAATTTGTATTATACCTATACACATATATATATTTTCATTTAATCTCTAGTTGACGTAATGTATACATATGTATATTATCATTTACCTTAAATTATACATAGGTGCACACATTATACATATATGTATAATTTAGCTAAACCTAGAATTTTTATTTTTTTTCGTTTTTTTAAGATACCAGGATGATAAATAAGAACTTTGGTTTTTTTTTTTACTTTTGGGTTTTTTTCTAGTTTTATGATATTTTTTATTTTTGGGTTTTTTGTTGTCTAAAACGGTTATTATGGTTCTCAATTCTCAAAAAGTTTTCACATGATCCTGATCTTATATATATATATATATATATATATATATATATCTATATATATATATATATATATCTATATATATAGGATTTGATTATTTTCAGAAGTATTTTTAGGACGAGAAGTGCGAGAAGTGATCAGAACCAATCATAATTTTTCTTCTTATTTATTTAATTATTAATTATAAGGGCATGTTAGTCAAGTGAACAATTATTTTGTGTGGTAACTATTAATTACTATTAGTAAGTTACAAAACAGAACATTGAAACTTAAATTTTATTTGAATATTAACATGTATTTACTTTATTTTGTTTGTTAGATGACACGTATATCTTACATGAATTTTTAATAACTATTATAAAATTATCGTGTATATTCCAATTATATGAAACCCATACGTACGCCATACACTTTATGAATGTATATATTTACATAATTACATAGGCATGTACATACGTAGGCACGTAGGTACCTACGCACGTAGGGACGTACGTACGTAAGCATGTAGGTATATCCGCACATAGGGACGTAGGTAGGTACGCACCTACGTATGTATGTGTGTATGTGCGTACGTAGAGGCGTACACACGTAGGGACGTAGGTACATACGTACCTACGTATGTATGTGTGTACATACGTACCTACACTTCATATAGATACAAGAGGTTTTTACCAGTTTTCTTCACTGTACATATGCAAATAAAAAAATATTCATCATCCTTAAGATTAGATGAAGCATTTGTTGTGACAACCGCCAAAAATTAGATTAATCTGGTAATTATATTAACCGTAATCGTGTATTAATTAGTAAAATAAGTACATAGGAATAATATTGTTAGTCAAAGTTTTTGACTTTAGTTGAATTTTGAAGTATGGAACCCGAAAAAGTTCAATTTTGTCGTGTAGCTGACACTGTGTAAATTGACACCGGGTAATATCTCAAAACGAATAAATTCATAAACGTGTCAAGATGACCTCGAAAAATAAAATTTTATGTTAGGATATTAGAGATAGTGTATAAACTTAATTTTAGAAGGTTCGAATCGCGAAAATTAGAAAATAAGTAACCGAAAGCCAGTAGAGGACACCGTAAGAGCCCGACATTAAGTTTATCAGAAAATTATGTTTTTAGGCAGACATTGACTGTAATCTAATTTCGCTCAAAGTCTGATAAAAATTATTAGAAACGGAAGCCGTTTGGCTAGATAAATTACGAGATACGTTAAACGTTAATACCTAGTTATTAGCACATGCCATAATTCAAATCACCTCTCACTCTCCCTCTCCCATCTCTCTCGGCCGCCCACACACACACAACCCAACCCCACCTCCCAAACCCACCAATAAGAAACACACATGTAATTATACAATGATTACCTAGAAACTTCAATATGGACACATGCACACTCTACCATCCAACTCACTACCCTATACCCCTCTCTTCCTCCCTTCATATAACCGGCCACCCCATCACCTCCCTACCATCTGTTGGTGCAAAAATGTCAGTAGTTCATAGTCTAGTGTCTGTAATCGAGTCTGTAATGTTATTTATGTTTTTGTTTAAGCGAAATTGTTAACAAGTTCGCCTAGGCGAACTTGTTGAACAAGCGAAGTTATGGACAACTTCGCCTGAACATATCAGGCGAAGTTGTCGTGTATTTATACTAGGTTACGGCTTAGTGTTTTAAGGAATCGTTTAAGTTTAATCGAGTTGATCTAAGCTGGTTTGAGTTCATTGTAACGTGAGGACGAGAGTCTGTATCAGTGATTCATATCACGTGAGTTCAGTTATTAATATATAACGTGTTTCGGTTTATTCGTGTGTGTTTGTTTGATTTGCTCTCTACGCTCGTAACGATCTACGCAGGGATTCCGCACCTGAGTAGACCGAGATATCTCGTGTGATCCGTCCAGGGAACCTACAATTGGTATCAGAGCCTTAGGCTCTTATGCTATGGTTCGAGATCTGCGTTTTGGTGTTTCTGGCACGTTTCTGTGCGTTTCTGGCCGAACAGCGCCGCAGGCGAAGTTATTGTTCATCAGGCGAAGTTGCCGTCACTGTTCGTAGGGTTTCAGCGAAGATATAAGGTCTGGCGAAGTTATGAACAGGCGAAGTTGACTTTAGGCGAAGTTGACTTCTCGGCGAAGTTATAGCCAGGCGAAGTTATAGCCAGACGAAGTTAACTTTAGGCGAAGTTAACGAGAGAAAAAAAAAGGAGTATTT
Organism: Bidens hawaiensis; assembly: GCF_021521415.1. Classification (NCBI taxonomy): domain Eukaryota; kingdom Viridiplantae; phylum Streptophyta; class Magnoliopsida; order Asterales; family Asteraceae; genus Bidens; species Bidens hawaiensis. Next base: position 1,794,929 of record NW_027491136.1, read on the forward strand.
TGGTGTTTTTGTCTGTATGGCCAGGTGTACACGATTATTGTGAGACCGAAGATGTTGTTCCGTCAACGAGTGATCTTGTTATCTCTTGGTCTTACGTGTGAACAAATACGTGTCAACTCTGGATTTGGAGTTGAGGTTGTGAATGGGATATTGTTTGAAACTGGATATTGACACATATTCGGGTGTTTGTGGGCAATGAAATTGTTGTTGTTCGAGGTTGACCAACTGAAGAAAGTCAAATTGAACCGAAGGTTTTTGTCATTACTGGATTACGGTCAGAGCATATTATTTATGTTATTTTCAAGGAGATCGAGAATTGGATCCTGAAACGTGATGCTTATTTATTAGAGTGAAAATTCTGGAACAAGTTGGATTTAATCGGGAACTAAAGTGTTTATGTTCTTGATCGTTATCCCTGGTGATTGAAGATACTTCGGATTAATTAATGGTCATGTGTTAGATTCTGTCAAGGTGGTTTTGTGATGAAATTGATCACTTGATGTTGAGTAGTTGAAGATTAAACCTTATCGTATGCCGACGAGTTGGTGAAGTTGTGGAGGAAGCCCAACTTCACGTGTTGGTGAAGTCAGATGGACTTACGTGATTGGTTGAGATGATCTATTGGCACGAGGATGCATGCATTTCAAAGACCTCAATCGTTATAGTCGGAGAAGCTTATACTGAAGGGGAGATCTGATATGGAAGACGCTGGGTGATTGGTAGATTTGTGAAGCTACATGACAGATTCAGACACGGCTGGTTGACTGCAAACAGAAGATCATCAGTTAAGAGGGGGACTGTTGGTGCATGTCGTGTAACAGATGATCTTTTGTGTTTGTTAGAATTGAGAGCAACGGTCAAAGGGGAGACTGTTGGTACATTTTGTGACCGTCGCTATGCAATTCTAACAAACACAAAAGATCATCTGTTACACGACATGCACCAACAGTCTCATGTCATATTTGAAACAGATAGTCAATTTATACATTCCATAGTTTACTCGAAGCAGCAATGCATAAGCAGGTACAATTTCCTTGCTCGAAATAGTTAACTTAAATGTCAATTCAGTTTGAGAACCACAACTTTTATGCCGCTGATTCAAGACATGAGCAAACATGTCTTGTGCTCAAAATGTTAACTTTTACCAAAAAGTAATCATTTCATAACAGTGATTCAAATGAGCAATTAGTTTAAGGTGACATAAGAGATCAAAATCCAGTTCTAAAATAAAATTCATTTTAAGTCAATTGGAAAGATCTCAATTGTGGGATCAGACTATTTAAAACAACGATCACACCACTTCATGGTCAGTGTTATTATGACTCAAGTCAGGTTGACAACAGGTATACTTAGCATAATGGTAATTGCTTTTGGTGATACATTAAGGATTCAATTAGTGCATAAAATAGGAATGGTTATCACTATAGCTTCAGGTTGCCTCTAATCTCTTCTCAAAGCGTATTTAGCTTTCTCCAAATCACCCCGAATTGACTCCGACCCCCTGATGCCCTGGTCAAAATTTGATTTTTGTATAATAGAGCAGTTATTTATTTATATTTTGTTTTTGATTACAGACTGTAAGGTTGAATGTTGGACTTACATGCCATCCGGACTTACATGCCTTACATTCAAAGTGTTTAGGACTTACTTGTATGCCCCACCCCTATAGTTCTCTTAGTGCCCCTTAAGTCATGAAATCAGCTAACTTATTTATATATATATATATATTATGTTTTTGATCTTTTTATACTTTTCAATCTTTTTCTCTCTCTTTTCTTTTGAGAGGTTTTCCATATATCAATAATTTATATCTGCTCAAATACTTAATGGATTTTTGTAGACCAGAAACACCAACGGGCTCGTGTATGATTGGATAATGACCTTTCTGCCTATCATTCGGAGAGATGTGCTAGAGAACATACCTTGTTTTCCAATGTTTCACCACATCATACTTCAGCCAGTTTAAGTGTATATCACATATTGCAACTACAGACCATGGAAAGTTACCATACTTTGCCAATGACTGTACTCAAAGCCTTTTGAACTTACAATCCATGGGTTAGTTATAGTAAACAGTTTTCTATCATTTCCCAATTTAGGTTGGATTCAATTTCTAGAAGTCAGTTTCTTGCTTCTTTGAAGCTGGAAACTTGGATAATATTATCATTTCTCTTATTTATTGTCACCGAAAACAGTGTTTCTTAATCAAAAACTTTTACCATTTAAAAACCATTTTCCTTTTGAAAATTCAATTGAAGAACAGTGATTTTAAAGATGGTGTTGTCATTTAAGCATTTGTAATTAAGCACACACTTTCACAGAATCAAAAGCACAAACTTTTAGATAGCATAGAAACGACAAAAGTATCACTTAAGTCTGTCGAGCATGCTCAGAACTTCATCGAGCATGCTTGAAAATCTATCGAGCAACCTTAGAAGTAAATCAATTCAATGAATGTGCTCGAGAGACAACTTTGTGCTCGAGCAGTAATTTGCAAGGAATAAGCAATTTATCCTGAACATATGTACATGCTCGACCACTGGTAACAACATTCATGCTCGAGTTACTTGAGAAAAACTTCCGAGTGTGGATTGTTTGTGCTCGAAGAGCATTAAACACCCATCTTCCACAGAAGCATGCTCGAAACACTTGCAAAAGTTTTCAAGACTGCATTCTATGCTCGAGCAGTTGAGCAATGACATCTGTGCTCGTATGACTTAGAATAGTCTTAGAAGCCTATGCTTGTGCTCGAAGAGCAATAAGCACATCATCAAGCACAGATTCATGCTCGAAGTACTTAGAATCATAAAAATTCATCATGCAAGCACAGATCAAAGTACTAACAGCTGTAATTATCAAAGTTAACAGAATTTCCACACAAGAACAGTCACAAACATGATTCATGCAATTTGAGTAATCATTCAAACATAGCAATGTTATCATGCAAACATTCAAAGTGAGTAACTTAGATCATCAGTTAAGCACCTCACTTAAGCACACATCCTAAATTAAACCTCATCAGCATTTATCATTCCTAGGCATTTTAACAGAAAGTGAAACCTAGTCTTGTCTAAAGGTTTGGTGAACAAATCAGCCAAATTATCAGATGTATCTACCCTTTTCATTTCTATTAGCCCTTTTTCTTGACAATCCCTAATGAAATGATGTCTAATTTCAATGTGCTTAGTCTTAGAATGTTGGACTGGATTCTTAACAATAAACATAGCAGTAGTATTATCAATTAAGATAGAAGTAAGTAAGAAATTCAGACCATAGTCCAACAGTTGATTTTGAATCCACAAAACCTGTGCACAGCAAGCAGATGCAGCAATGTATTCAACTTTAGCAGTTGAGATAGACACTGTAGTCCGTTTCTTGCATTGCCATGACACCAACCTGTTCCCTAAAAACTGGCAGCCTCCTGAGGTTGATTTCCTACTCATGTTGCAACCATCATAGTCACTGTCTGTGTAGGCCATCAAATCAAAAGAGAGGTTCTTTGGATACCAAATCCCCAAATCTGGTTTTCCCTTTAGGTATATGAATATCCTCTTAAATGCTAGCATGTGTGAAACCTTGGGGTTAGCTTGAAATCTTGCACAGACACACATAGCAAACATAATATCTGGCCTAGATGCTGTAAGATACATCAGTGATCCTATCTTGGCGCTATACTCATGCTGGTCCACTGGCTCCCCCTTTTCATCAGGTACCATTTTCTCATGTGTATCCATTGGTGTGGACACTGTCTTGAAATCTTGGCACTTGAATTTGTTAAGAATCTCTTGTACATATTTGGATTGATTTATGAAGATGCCATCCGCTTTCTGTTGCACTTGAAGACCAAGAAAGAAATTCATTTCTCCCATTGAGCTCATTTTGTACTTGGATTTCATTACTTGTTCAAACTCTTTGCACATTTGTTCGTTTGTAGAGCCAAAGATAATGTCATCCACATACACTTGCAGCAACAGCAGGTCTTTGTTCCTTCTTTTGTAGAAAAGAGACTTGTCAATTGCCCCTCTACAGAAACCATTTTCCAAAAAATGATTTGACAGCTCATCATACCAAGCTCTTGGTGCTTGATGTAATCCATACAGTGCCTTGCTGAGCTTGTAAACTTTGTTGGGGTGCATTGGATCTTCAAATCCAGGAGGTTGAGTGACATAGACTTCTTCATCAATTTTCCCATTCAAAAATGCAGACTTTACATCAAATTGATAGACCTTTATATTCATGGATGCTGCATATGCCAGAAAGATTCTGATTGCTTCTAGTCTTGCAACTGGAGCAAAAACTTTTTCAAAATCCACTCCTTCCTCTTGTAAGCATCCTAGAGCTACCAGTCTTGCTTTGTTCTTAATAACAATTCCTCTTTCGTCCTTCTTGTTTCTGAAGACCCACTTGGTGCCAATAGCATACTTGCCTCTGGGTTTGTCAACCAAATCCTATACATGTAAGTCTCTAAATTGGACCAATTCTTCCTGCATAGCTTCTACCCAGCTGTTGTCCTTTAAGGCTTGATTAATGTTCTTGGGTTCAACTTGGGATAAGAAGCAGGCATACATGCAGATGTTTGCTTTCTCAGAAGAACTTCTTGTCACTCTTTCATGCAAGTCTCCTATTATGTTTTCTGCTGGGTGATTTCTTTCAACAGAAGTGGTTTGCACAACTTGCTGTGCAGATACTTCTGTTTCAAGATTTGTCATGTTTAACACAGCAGAATCATCTTCAATTCTCATTTGGGATTCTTCATTTGCTTGAACTTGATTTATCTCTGATGAAGATGCTTCATTTGACCCAAATTGCAGAGAGTCAAACAAAGACTGGAACCTTTCTTCAAAGTGGTTTATCCTTTCAGTCTGATCAGGTTGCTGACTTTGAATTTGATCACTTTCAACTTCACTTGGCCCTTCATTGGAAACTTCCACTGCATCATCTTGTCCATTTGTATCAACTTCAGCAGCTTGAAGGTTGTTCCTTTCAAAATTAAAGCCATTAGACTCAGGAGCAACAGATGACCATAGCTTGTCCAGATCAACTTGTTTGTGCTTTTCTTTATCTTCAAAGTTGGTTCTGTACATGCTGTCATCCATATCTTCATTGTAGATTTTGAATGATTTGATCATCTTTTCTAAGTCAAACAGCCACTTGGGTCCTTCAACATTATTGAAATGGTTTTCATTGAAAATTATATCAGAAGATTCAATCACCACCATGTGCTCTTTCAGATAGACTCTGTAAGCCTTTGAATGAGATGAATAACCTACAAAGAAGCATTCCAGAGATTTAGACTGGAATTTGTTCAAATAGTCCTTTGTATTTAGGAGTGAGCATCTGCATCCAAAAGGCTTTAAGAACTTCACATAAGGCTTTCTCTTAAAAATAACCTCATATGGAGTCTTATTTTGATCCTTGTTCAAAAGAACCCTGTTCTGCACATAACATGCAGTGTTGATTGCTTCTACCCAGAAGGTGACTGGTAAATTTGCATCAACAATCATGGTCCTTGCAGCTTCAATTAAAGTTCTGTTTCTTCTTTTTACAATACCATTTGGTTCAGGAGTTCTGGGAGCACTGTATTGTTGAAAGATACCCTTAGAAGTGCAGAATTCATCCATAATTCCATTTCTGAACTCTGTGCCATTGTCACTTCTAATGACCTTCACCTTCTTTTCAAGTTGATTTTCCAATTTTAGAACATACATTCTGATTAACTCTACAGTTTCATCTTTGCTTCCCATAAAGTATACCCAAGTAAACCTTGAATAGTCATCAGTAATTACCAAGCAGTATATTTTCTTCCCAATACTTGGAACACTTACAGGACCATAAAGATCCATGTGCAGCAGTTCTAAGACCTCATCAATAATATTTATCATTTTGCTTTTATGTGAGGATTTGTGTTGTTTCCCTTTCAGGCAGGATGTACATTTTTCTTCCAATTTGAACTCTCTTGTGGGAAGGCCACCAACATGTTCACCTTTTACAAGTTTGTTCATGTTCTTTAAATTCACATGACACATCTTCCGATGCCATAGCTTAGTTTTATTTTCAGTTGCTTTTGACACAAAGCATGAACCACCTCTTGAAGTTGCAGTATTCATTCTCAGTTCATAGAGGTTGCCATTTCTTGGAGCCATCATCATAATCATGTCAGTTGGAATAACAAATTCAGGCTCCAAGATTAGGCAGTGTTCATCATTGAAGGCCACTTTGTATCCTTTATCAAAGACTTGAGAAATGCTGAGCAAGTTGTACTGTAGTCCTTCAACATGCAGCACATTCTCAAATGATACTTTGCCATTTGTGAGTGTTCCTCTTCCAACAATCTTTCCTTCAAATTCATCACTCCCAAAGGCAACTGGCCCTGGCCCTTCATATTTCTTTTCATAGTTTATTAACACACCCTTATCACATGTCATATGCTTGGAACATCCACTGTCCATATACCATGAGTCATTTTTGTTTAAGGACTATTCCTGCACATACACATAAAACAGAATTAGTTTGAATCTGATTTACAAACTGTATCAGTTTGTAATTCAGTGTCAGGGAAAGATTCATCAGGAGTTGGAGTTGGAACTGGAAGTGGGTCTTCGTACACAATTTGACAATCTTCTTTTGTGTCAGAATCTTCCCCATCCTTCATAACTTGTGTTTTGATTAGATTTTCAGTTTCCTCAATCACATAGTTCTTCTTTTCAATCACCTCCTTTTTAGTCTTCCATTGGAACCCTCTAGGTTCAAAGCCCTACTTCATCAGAAATTTCTCATCTCCATTAAGAACACCAGGTCTAATCTTCTCGTTTCCTTTGTCACTCGACCTTTTGTTCTTTGCAGGTTTGCTAGACACACTTGGTTCATCTTTGATCTTTAAGACTAGTTTCAGTCTCTTTTCAACCACTGATTTTTTCTTTTCATCATTTGAACTGCCTTTTTCTTCATTTAAATATCTTTGATACATTTTCTTGTATCCTTTCATATAAACCCCACAAACCACATCAGGAACTTCAAATTCTTCCTCTTCAAACCAACAAGAGCCAGTATGATGACCATATGCATCACACTTCTTGCACCAGATCTTTGCATATCTCTCTATATCTTCAAGCAATTGCTTGTTTTTAATTTTGTCACTGGGTTTAGGGAAATCAAAGCCTAGGGAGGTTTTAGGACATAGTGAATTGCTGAAGTCCATCTTGATTGGTTTGTTCAGATCAGGTTCCAGATGATATTTTTCTTTGACAAAAAAAACAGGCTTGAACTTGGAATGGGCTCTCAAACTGCTTCCTTTTTCATTTCCAACAGATCTTCTCATTTGAACATATTCCACATCTCCAATGTCAAACAGTTCATGGTTTGAGAAGACTAGATAGATTGGAGGATGTGACTGATCATAGGAAGATTTCACTTTTTCTTCTGTTCTTTTCTTGATTTCAGTCTGTGGTCTTGCACAGATGTCAAACACCACATATTCTTTTCTAATTTTCTCATAGTGCTTTTTCATCTTTGGAGTCATTTTTGGCAGGAGAGGAATCTTTTCATTTTTATTTTTTTCTTGGTCCTCTTTTCTTCTTGCCCTTAGATGACTTTGAGCTTCCACAGCTGCAGTTACTATCTTCACTTGAGTACTCACTCCACTTCTTTTTCTCACAATCCTTCTTTTCATTCTTCTCATTCTCTGGTTCCCTAATCTGCTTTACTGCAAACTCTCCATTCTGGTCTACATACACATCAGCATATTGCTTTACAAACTCTTCTTTGTCATCAAAAATATTCTTGAACTGCTTAAGGTATTCACTTCTACTATCCTTGTCTACTTTCAGTGGGTAGCTGTCACAAAAAGGCGGTGGAACATTTTTGTACTTCTCTTCTTCAGTCATTTTCTCAACATATCCCACAATATTGCCAGTAGAAACAAGGTTCTTCAAGAAATCCATTTGAATTAGCAATTCAGCATTTTTCATCTTTTCTTCTGCATACATCTTTTTCAACCCTTCTATTTCAATAGTCATTCTTGATTGGGTTTGGTATGCCATCATACAGTCATCCTCAAGTCCTTTGATTTGACTTTCATAAGTTGCCTCATTTGTTTCATACACATTCAAAAAGGCTTCCTTCCTCCCACACTCAGTTTTCCATTTTCCAATCTCCTGATTAAGTTGATCAATAGTAATAAGAAAATCAGAAATTGAAATATCAGATTGTACCTGAGTATTTGAAGATTCAGCCTGGTCATGCACCTTTGCCATAAACGCAGCATTTGCCCTCTCAATTTCAGCAGCATGATTGCTCCAATCAAATTCCCCATCCTGTGACACCATGGTAACAACCACATTTCCTTGGTCTCTTTGCTGGTTCACAAAGTTCTGATTTGATCTGTTCTGGTTTGTGTGAGCCTGCAATTGGTTGTTTCTTTGAGGTTGAAATGTTTGCTGTTGGGGTTTGTTCAGATTTTGGTAGGGGTTCTAGTTGGTAATCTGATTTCTTTGCTGCTGGAAATTTTGATTCTGGTTCTGGTAGAATTGATTTTGATTCATCTGATTTCCAGCTTGCCTTGGCATGTTACATTCTCTTGCAAAGTGTCCAGGTTGTTGACAGTTATAACATATGGCCTTTGATTTGTCAAATCCAATTCTTTCAGTTGGACTATTGAAGCTTGTTCTACCTGTCCTGTTATACAATCTCTTGCTCCTCACTGCTAGCATAGCTGCTTGCCATTTAATGTCCATAGCTTCTAAATCATCAGTATCTATTTGTTCTAGGTCTTCTTGCATCAAGTGTGCATAAAAAAAAATTCAAGTTTTTTGAAATATGATAGAATACCTTTTGCATTAGATCATTGTTGAGTAACATCTCCTTCTTTTTTAATATAACGTAGCACGTCAACAACTTCCGGAAATAATCTAAGCAAACTTACGATTGTTCTATGATGAGAACCCCATCGTGTATCTCCAGCTCGTACAAGGGAAACCTCTTGATTTAATCCTTTTCCGGTCTTAATTTCACCTTTTTCAATTTCTTTTTCTACTCTTTCTTTTTTTTGCCTCCCGTGTCATATCTTTTTGTTTGCAAGAAGCAGTGTCACACCCCGATCCACGGCCTAGGAGTGTGACCATCAGTTGGTACCTGTTTTGTAAATATATCAGAGTAGCGGGTTTAGTTTAGCGGAAGTCTTTAAATAATAAAATATTTAATTTACATTATCAAAATTACTTGGGAATTAAACAACCGAGTTTCAGTTTTACAAAACCGTGATATTAATAATACAAGGATTTGTAATATTCAAAAATGAGTCATCTTGAGCGATCTTCTATGACTCCAATCCTTGTATATCATCTATTATCATCTAGTTACCTGCAAGGGTGGAAAAACACGTCAGCTATATGCTGGTGAAACGTTGACTCGATAAAACATTTATAACAGTCGTTAAATACAAATATAGTTTTCTGTTTCACAATCTCAGCAGGAATGCCTGTCCATTCCCGGGATTTGTACCACTGCCCTACACACACAATTCAAAGGTTCCCCGAGTATATAGCCCATATTCGGAGAAAACCTTCCCCTAGGCTATATAACCCTGTTGGAGAGCCGGTTATGACTTACTTGGTTTTGTATGCCAATTATCAGTTATGTTTGGATCCAGACACATGTGTATTCGGTCTGAGTTGCTTTTTATTATCTATTTTGTATTATAACGATTTTAGAGATTATCCCTCATGCAAACATTTATCAGACTCTTTGTAATAGACAACCTGTCTATTACAAGAGTAAAATCAGTTCAGACAGTAAAAGGTTAACGTGTTCACCTCGTATATCAGTGGATAATATCAAACTTCTCTTCTCAGCATGCTTAACAACCTATATTCATAATAGGCATGCATAAGTATCTAGTTGATACTATTCAGCAAACTTTAAGTCTGTTTCAGTTCAGTAGACTCGAGGTCTGATTAGCAGACTTAATGTCTGATTCAGTTCAGCAGACTCGAGGTTTGATCAGCAGACTCTTAAGTCTGACCTAACCTTAGTTTAGTTATAGTCGTTTTATGAAAATACTTTGAATTTACATATGACGTTTGGAATAGCACACTTTGGCCTAATAAAGGATATCACGTTGGCAAACTTCTCCAGGTAAGCAAACGGGTCCCGCGGTTAATTGGGGTTTGTACGAATTGCTTTCCTTAGGCAAGAAGAGTCTACTAATGATACCATCCTTCCAGTTACTACATGCCCGTCAAAATAATAGTTTTGATAACATTACTTCACATGGAAGTAACGTCTTTGCTTTATAAAACATTACTTGGAAAATAATTATAGTTTAACGACTATACCCTTAACTAAGCTATATCTTATGTATTTAAAGTAACTAGTAAAGTAACTTAACCTTAATCCTACCTTAATCGGCTCCACGAGACTTAAGAGCTAAGAAATCAGCAGCGGTTCGGCTTGTACTTCGTTTATATGATCAGCAGCTCGTTAAACAACGTAACGACACCCCGGTTCTTCACGAAAACGGCTCTCGACACCCTAGAATGCTCTTGGCATGAGTACCTAGGTTAAGTGTGTGAAATGAAGGTGAAATGGGATGAAATGGCTTGAACCGTAGCTGCCCTTTTATAGGTGAGTTTTGCAGACCATCGCGTAGCGCGATGGCCTTTTCCCCAAGGCCGTCGCGTAGCGCGACGCCGCAATTAATCAGAAGCTGCCACGTGTTGACACGTGGTTGGCCACGTGTCCCGGGTTACTTAACCTGGTCATCGCGTAGCGCGATGAGACCAGTGAGTTTCTTCGTCGCGTAGCGCGACGCCTACCTTTTTCTTGAATTGTGTGGTTTTCTGTCGCGTAGCGCGGTGGGTCTAAAAACCCAAAATTTTCATTTTCAGTCCTTTAACTTTCAGAATTGGCATTTTTAGCCCCTTAACTTCTAATCTTGACATTATTGACCCAAAACTAGATGGGGTATTTTCACGGTGTTACAAGCAGAAACCGTATTAACAATCATGGCAAGGTATTCATAAAAAGTTTTAACACTGGTATGTTTTTTTGCAACAGCCACAATCACTAACTAAAATTGATGAGTAAAGCAATGAATGTAATGTGCTGACGGATTATCTTTCAAAATCAAAGCTTTTAACCCATTAAACTCTCCTCGCATGTTGCTTGCACCATCGTAACTTGACCCCTAACATGTTTTAACCAAAAGAAACTATAAGATAAATTAAATAATCTCTATTAAAGTTTTTGTAATTAAAGTATGAAACTTAATACTTACTTGATCTATGCTCAACTGGTTACTTGCTAATAAAGAAACAATGGCTTATTTAAGAGTTGAGGAAGATGTGTCTTTCACATGAGCAATTCTAATAAAACTCTCTTTAACAACTCCAAGTTTATCAACATACCTCACGACTACAACCATTTGTTCCTTTAAAGATACGTCACTAGACTCATCTACTAACAACCCAAAAACATTGTCTTTAATTTCTTCGAAAATCATTTTGGTTATTTCTTTTGCAAAGCATTCGATAATCTCTTTTTGTATTGATGGAGCTGTCAACTTGTTATTCTTTTTTGCATTCCCAAACGTGTACTTACCAATATCCGGGTTATTTTCACTAATAAACTTTAAAGTTGCAAGAAAAAGACCTTTAGAAAAAGAGTCTTCCGATTCATTATGACCACGGAATGATAAAGAATTTTATAGTAAGAATCTAGTACTACGAACAGAACCCATTAATCAAAACCGATTTCCAATCCTTTCTTATTTGCTTTGCTTATTGAATTTCTCATGAATGGATCGTTTTTGGTTCAAGAGATTGTCACATTTTTGCATCGCCTTATTATGATAGCTATCAACCATCCCAACATGTTCTTTTAAAGCACCTGCTTTACTCCAATTACAAAAGCCTTAAGTTGAAAACGTATCTCTTCCACCTTGATTACCAACGGTTTCTTTAAACAAGTAGCATACATAAGCAATATGCATTGTCTACTTTAATACTATACTCTAACCATGGATATTTATCAAACCAATCTACATTAAAACGTCTCGGCTTACCATAATAGTCTTTGCACGGAAAGTTATGATTTCGTGGTTGAAAAGCTTTTTTACCACGATAATGTCGTCTTATATCATCTCTTTGATTAGGGTGATAACTAGCAATAGGTGGCCTATCAAAGGGATCCGAATGAAGATCATTCAAATCGATTGTATGTGGAATTGAAGGACTTGAAGTCGAAGGAATATTTGGACCAATATTATCATCATCATCTTGTTCTTGCACATTATTACCAACATTTGGACTTCCATCATTGTCCTCAAACTTTTGAAATTTTCTTATATAAAATTTGCCGATAAGAACTTGTTTTGAATGTGGCTTCATCTTCTAAGTTCCAAATACCCTAATTGCCTAATTATATAAGAAAGTAAGAGTTACAATTTTAATTATAAACAAAGACAAAATAACAACTAAAATTAACAACCAAACCCTAACAAAAAGTCCAATTTCATCCCTTTTACATATAAACCCTAAAATCAAAAATAAGAACAATACCTTTGAATCTTTGAATATTTGAGTAAAACAATGGTGAATCGGACTATCATAGGTGGATGACGGTTGACGGATTTGGCTGGAGGAACGTCGGCGGACGGCGGTGGTGGTTCGGTGGACTGCTGGAGTGGCAACTATGGATGTGGTGGGAGCAGAGAAGAGAGCCGATGTGGTGGTCCGGTTGTCTGTAATCATCAATATTATGTATTTGGGTTTAAGTTTTGTGGGCTTTTTACTAATGTTTAGGCTTTTAAATAATGTGTGGGCATATTAAATCTTTGAGGGGTAACCCAGTTTTTGTTGAGGGGTAACCCGATATATAAAATGATGAAAATAAAATTTTTTTTACACTAGAGAATGAAAGTTAAGGGGTAACTCGGGTTACCCCTGCCCAAGGCATAGGTCCGCCATCGGATGAATAGTAAAATTTTCTTTCTTCCACTTAGAGCATTCCCAGCCTATTCCCTATATATGTGTGAGGAAGTTTTGTAAATTATATAGTATGGCTATAAGTGGTTGTGAGTAGAGTAGAGAGAAAATGTTATATGAGAAAGTTAAATTTGAGGTTTCACTATTCATACCTGTAGGTCCTGTAGTGGGTGGATCTAACAACGTGTCTTGGATCAACCAAATTTAGTGCTAGCGGAAATCACACTAAGTCACCTAAGAGGTCTCGGATCTTGAAATTGTTATTTGTGAGTGAAAGAGAAAGAGAAAGAGTTTGAGGAATTGCCAAAAGTCTTGGTTTCTCATGGCATGCACCCTATTTATAGGGAGGCATGCATGAGAAGCATATTTCATATATACTAAGGCCCAATGGGCTTCTTTACAATGGACCATGGCCCAACTACGTACAAAATGACCTATCGGCCCAAATACATAACTGAATCAATACAAAAGACTAAATATACAAAACGGGGCCTAACAATCTCCCTCTAGTCTTTAGTATTGGAACCCGTCGGTGTCGTATACCAAGCATTCGTCCTCGGTTAGTGGAAGTTCAACAAGTCTACGCACGAACTTGTTGAAGGCTTCCACTATCCGGTCGGTATTATGACGTCCCAAATCCTCGACGGTTCCCAGCGGCTTGTTGTAGAGCTTCTTCACATCTTCAATGTGTAGTCCCATAAGCTCATGCTCGTCACACACTCTGATCTCATGCATATCATGGCAGTGAATGACGGCCTCGCCGGTTGTATTGTCGAACTCCCAATCGATGAAGTCTCTGGGAGTGTTGGGAAGATAAGGCTCGCCATGATAAATCTCGTGACATTCTTTTGGCGCCTTGTATCTCCACATCGTGCGAGGTTCTCTGGTAGCCGGGTTTATTTCTCTTGGGTTCTTGTACTTGCGACCCTTATTCGGCTCGAAGTCCTTGTAGTTGACTCTCGATTGACGCCGTAGATAAGTCGGGACCCAACTTTCCAGGGTACTTCCAGCAGCACCATAACCTAGAGCTTTCTTTAGATAGTTCAGATCAAGATCAGGTAGAGTCTTCAGCTCGTGATGACTGAGATATATGAGGTCCCCGCTGTAACGTCTGATGGCCCAAACTCTATTCCGCTGATCATACTTTGCATATACGATCAGCGAGTCGTCATGATACGGATAGTTGACCACGCGGGCAGACGCACAGCTTGAGACAATGTGCGTCCTTCACTTCTTCTTTGGCGGATGGTCAATTACAGGATCGGTTGCAGGAGCCTCTAAAGCTTGAGCGGGAGGAGTATCCGGATTTGGCGAGTAGTTAATGTCATCGTCTTGTTCATTTACTACCTCCTCCGTTCCCGTTCCCTCGATGAATTCCTCAAAGCTCATACCTGCATTAATAAAATCATCTATCACACCTGTATTGTCAGTCGGAGAGATGATATCTTTATACAAGCTGTCAAGTATTGAGTCATCCTCTCTGACTTTGCTGGCTGAACCGGGGTTAGCAGGGTCTTGAGCATCGTGTTGAGAGGGTGGAGGTGATTGAGTGTTATCTCCACCTCCACCTCCTGTCGCCCCGACCCCTCCATCTTCACCACCACCGTTGCCACCATCACCATCATCATCACCAAAGCTGTCATGAACTTCATCATCGCTGTCATCTTCATCATCATCATCATCATCATCATCATCTTCATCACCATCATCTTCTTCATCACCATCATAACCACCACCAACACCGCTAGATTGGCCGCCCTGTTGTACTAACCGACCAACAGTCGCCTCTCCTCTAAACACAACAACCTGTACGCCTCGCATGGTCACAGAAGGACCTGCGGCAGGTTGTGAACCACCAACTTGAAAAGTCTCACCAGACCTTCTCCAAGTTCCAAAAACAGCGTCAAGCCTATCCTCCAGACCATGAAATTCGTCTTCTTGAATGCCCATGAGGTCTGAGGCCGCCTGGTACTTGCTCACCATATCTTCATTAGTTTTGAGCTGTAGCTCATTCAGACGGTCTTGTTCCTTGATCCTTTCTTTTATGGTCTCCATTTCTGCTCTGAGCGTATCAAGATAGGTGGAGGAAGCAAGTTGACTTTCCAAATTAGCAACTCTTGAGTTTGTAGCTTCCCTTTCAACGTCCCACCTTCTTGTAGCATCTTCAATCTTCTTGTTTACGCTTGATCTGAGAGCACTAGCACTTGGTAAGTCTCTTTCAAGTGTAGCCAATCTATCTCCAAGTCTAGTGTGATCTGCTCTCAGACTAGCGTTCTCAGAGGCCTCATGATTCATCAACGCTTGTAGATTTTGGATTCGGGTGTGGAAGGTGTTTGTCAACAATCTTTGATTTTCGGCAAGAGCGTCACTTGCCTCCTTCTGCTCTTCCAACACCCTTATCATATCCCTTAGGGCCGCCTTTTCTGCCTCATCCTTCAACGCCTTCTGCTTCATCTCCTTGATGAACTTGAGGAGCACGATTTCTCTTTCCGCCCTTTTAGTGTTTGATTCCTCCAGTGCGACGATCCTATCGGGGATAGGATCAACGTACACTGGAGGTGTCGAAGACATCCCTCGGGAGATGGGTTTGGGTGAGATAATGGTGGATGGTGGGGTGGTGGTCGTTATGGGTGGTGAGGTTGTTGGCAAAGGAAAGGTGATGGCTTGAGTAAGGATTGGTGGAGTTATAGTGGTGGGTGGAGTTGGTTTTATTATAGATGGTGTGACGGTTTGGGTTGGGGAAGTAAGGATGGTTTTGCTCCATTAGCTTGTTGTTTGTATTGGGGAGCTAAAGACTGATGAAGTGAATATGGATGAGGTTGGTTTTGTAGGTGGTGTTGAGGCTTGATTTGGTTCGGGTTGGGTTTGTTGTTGTGGTGGTGAGTGTGGTAAGGAAGATATTTGGGGTAGGAATGTTGAAATTGGTTGGTCTGTTGGTGAGGGTTTAGGTGAGGATTCTGGTGAGTCATGAAGTAGGGTCTTGGTTTTCTTGGCTTTGGTTTTCTTTCTGGTTTTTGGTGGCTTGTAGGCAGGGATTTATATTTTAATTACATCTAGTGTTTTGAGGGCTTGGGCCAGGGCTTCTTTGGTTATTTTTTGTTGGTCGGAGGGCTTGTCTTGTGAGGGAGACTTGACATGAGACTTGGTTGATATCTGGGAGTCTCCAAGTCTCCTCAAGCACTTCAGGGGCGGCTGGTCTTCCTCCTCCTCCTCAAGTTCTATCAATTTGCCCTTTTCAGCCACTTTCCTCTTCAGATCATGATTGGCCTTTGTTTGATCCTCGGCCGGCTCATCTGATGAATCTTGTTCACCTTCAATTTCAGGTGCTTCATCACCTTCAGCTTCACCTTCACCGGACGCCTCTTCCCCAGCAGGCTCTGTCTCTTTAAATAAACCAAACTTGGGCCCAGGTCGTGGTCCCGTATACTGATGACCTCTGCCCTTGGTGCTCAACAACACACCAAAAACTGACACCTTGATCTCGTGTACATGAAATGGCTCGGGGTGTGACTTCTTGTCCTTTGCCTTCTTGAATCCCGGCCTTTGAACATCTGGAATCATATCATCTAACAATAGCTGCACGAATCTCGGGTACATCAACCATGTAGCCCCGCTCTTGATGTTCGCAAGCATGCACAAAAATATCCGTCTTGAGTAGTTGAACTTCTCCTTGTTGGTCAATGCGGACATAATACTAACCCAGTCCGTACTCATGCTATCAAATCCACCTCGAATGTCTGTGAAACAATGAGTGACAATGTGGAAGAGAAATCTCTAGTATGGTGATAGATGACTCTTTTCTAAGCTCTTCCATTCCGTGTTGTACCCCATCTGAGCAACAAAGCCTTCCAGCTTCTTTTGTTTCCTCTCTTATACTTGTAATCCAGCTGGTCAGCAATCTTTAGTACTCTTCGAATATCTGCTTCTCTGATGGTTAATTCCTTTCTTGCGACCGTTGTTGTGAAGGACAGAGAATCGTCAGCAATTCTGGCGAATGCCTAGAAATCTAAAACCCACTTGTAGTAAATGGTTGGATTTGCAGTGATAGCATAGGCAAGGGGTGATTGCCTGAGCCCCTTGACCATAGGAGTGAACACCTTATCTGCCTTCGCCTTAGGCAACTCGAGAACACAGAAGTTGTTATGACCCTGAAATTAAAAGCCAAGAGCTCATGAGAATCATCATTAAGACAAAAACAAAACAAATAAGACATATATATAGGCATTAAGTATTTACATATTAGATAAATTAGATTTAATACTATCATTATGTACATTTTAGATTTAATAAGTTAATAAGTCAATTTTAGTCAATCTATAAGTTAATTAGTTCATAATGTACAAAGATCAAGTTCAAAACAGTCCACTAGACCAAACAGTTTATTTGATTAAAAGCATATTAGAAGCAATTGGTTTGAGACTTTGAAAATTTTGCTAAGTATGGGTTTTTCTCATGAGACATTGTTTCGCTTCGCATGGGGTCAAGCGAAGCGAAACAGAAAGGTGGTTCGCTTCGCATGGGGTCAAGCGAAGCGAAAGACCCTTTCATGCGAAGACCTGTACTTAGCCCCTTTTTATCCTCCCCTTTCTTTACTAAAGGTCGCCTAGATGCGAATCAGGTTTCTGGAAAGTTTGAACTTGAATCTCCTTTGTTTACTAGGTCAATTTGTCCTTAGAACATTTGAACAAAAACTTAAATCTACAAACTTTACACAAACAACCCTAATTCTAATAATTAATGATGATAATCAAGATCAATAAGTCCAACAACAGATTATTCACAACATATGAATCAAATTCATACAAAGATCAGTCATGGATCTAGCCGACGGTTCATCTGAACCGTCGTCTCGATCCACAAGAACCCAGAAAAATGAAGATGAAATGATTTATGGTGTTTTGATGTTATACCGAAGGTGGATACTCAGGATTCAACGGCATGTTTGTGATTATGAGGGCCGGATTCTTTGAAAAGTAGATGAAGATTAGGGTTTGAGAGTTTGAAGATTGAGAGAGAAGAGAGTAAAAGTTAAAATTGTTTGGTGAATAGTGAAAGATATTTTAGGTTTCCCTTATATATATAGGGTCAACCTATCTCGCGATAAGGTCAAAACATCGTGAGTATTCACCGAAAATACACTCTCAGTCCTCGGTCTTTAAAACAATTAGCATTTTCAAACCTGAAAAACATTTACCCACCGAAACCATGCACTTGATTGTTTATAATATTTTCTTTTGTTGGTCCATAAGCATTAACATTTGCACGAACGATCTCTTTTGTTAACATAAAACGTAATAAAAGAAGACACCAAACTAAAAACAAAAAATAAAATAAAATTAAAATTTAAAATTAAAGATAAAATAAACAAAAATTAAAGTTTAAGATATTAAACTATGCAGATACTTAATATTTTACAAAATAAAACAGAGAATTTAAGACATTTTAAAGTTAAAAATAATAATATTAAATTAATTTTCATAGTGTTTTCTTTGGTTAATTTACAAAGAACGATCACGATATGGAATCATATTGATTTGCAAAGCCCTAGATCGCGTTACCTTTTTGAAATTATTGTGACACAAGTTCATCATTGACTGTAGATATTGTCCTCCTTTTAACTTGACAAGTGTTTTGATGCCAGAAATGATACGTTTAAAGTATAATTAGGCACGGTGCTTATGTGGTCCCCACTTAATCAGACATGTTACTGATTCCATCATATCTCTGGCCTACTTTGTGTTAACATATCACCTCAACTTGACTTAGACCTTTCTTAGTTGATCACAGTACTCTTATTGACAGACTGACTTACTGTACACTTTACATATGACACTTTGTGCTTTGCACACTTGACTCGATCTAGAAAGATTAAAATAAGGCAGAGGTTCAGGCCATAGCAATCAGGTCGGATAATACCATATTATTGCGCAGAGAAAGTCCAAGGCTTGAACAAAAGAAAGAAAATAAAACAAAGCAGAAGACTCAGGGCCTTAACAATCAGATCTTGTATGACTACAAACGTAGAGAGTCCAAGGCGTGAGTCGAAAATAAATGAAGAAATAAAGCAGAAATTAAAATTCCTAGGACTGACTCCTTTTCTGACTCTTTTTCTTGATTTTTCTTTTCTGTCTCTTTTGTTTATCTTTTTCTTGCTTTTCTTGACGCTTTACTTGACTCAATAAAAATTAAAACTGACACTGACTTTCATAAGACGACTGTGATCAGGTAAAGAGAGGCTTGGGTATGACATGTATAATTACATTTCTGCCTTCATTAATATGACTTCACGGAATCATGCAACCGCTTCATAATTGTATATCCGCTAGTACCGGCATTAGTTTAAGTTTATATCACCTGACACTTACTTGTTTGTCAAGCCTACCTACACATCTATGAATGATCTTGTAGCCTTTTGTTCTACTCTTTTAACACGCTAGAATCATTACATACCAACGTACTATCACTTTGCATAAAAAAAACGGATCAAATTCTAGATTGAAAATTTTAAATATCCGACTCCCTCTAAACAGGAGCTCCCTCTAAACGGGATAATTCTTTTTGAATTTTCTTAGAATTTACTTTAATTGGAGTAAAGATGAAATCAATATTATATATTAAAATAAAATCTTTTTGTTAAGTCGAGTGACTTGATTTTTGTTTTACTAAAAATAAATTTTAAAATCTTTTTGGTGAGCTCATTTTCTCCCTCTAAAATTGTGACATATTTGAAAAAATATTTACAGTTTTAAATTAAAAGATAAACGATAAAATTTACTGAAAGGAAATCATGCCCAATGACTCAACGAGAAACAAAAATCGGGCACGACTGAAAGCTTTTGTAAAGAGATCTGCAAAGTTAAAATTAGTATGGACCCGATTTATGTCGACAAGCTTGCGATCATAACAATCATGAATAAAATGTATCCGGATGTCAATGTGCTTAGTCTTTGAGTGCTGGACTAGGTTTTTGACAATAGCAACAGCCGCCTCATTATCACATTTGATCGTTGATCCATAGAAATTCAAACCGTAATCCAGCAGCTGATGCTGGATCCATATCACTTGAGAGCAGCAGCTGGATGCAGCAATGTACTCGGCTTCTGCTGTGGAGGTGGACACAGTGACTTGTTTCTTGCACTGCCATGAGATCAACCGATCTCCCAGGAATTGACATCCACCAGATGTAGACTTTCTGTCCAAGTTGCATCTTCCATAATCACTGTCGGTGTAAGCATGAAGTTCCAAGGGAGAATCTTTTGGATACCAAAGACCCAATCGTGGTCTCCCCTTTAAGTATCTGAAGATACGCTTGACAGCAATCATGTGGGACTCTCTTGGGTCAGATTGATATCTGGCACACTGAAAAACAGGAAACATGATGTCTGGTCTGCTTGCAGTGAGATACATCAAGGAACCAATCATTGACCTGTAAAGGTGTTGATCGACTGGTTTTACCGATGGATCAGGAGCTAGAACAGGTCGTGTTGCGATTGGTGTCATGAATGATGATGAGTCCTTGAAACCAAATTTCTGAACAATGTCTTGAACGTACTTTTCTTGGTGAATCAAAGTCCCGTCCTTCTTCTGCTCAACTTGTAAGCCCAGGAAGAAGGTCATCTCCCCTAAGGAACTCATCTCAAATCGCTGTTGCATAACCTCAGAAAACTCCTTGCACAGATCCTCATTTGTGGACCCGAAGATGATGTCGTCGACATAAACTTGAACCAGAATCAAATCACTGTTGACCTTCTTGATAAAGAGAGTTTGATCGATGATTCCTCTCTTGTAACCATTTTTCATCAAATGATCAGCCAGTGTGGCGTACCAAGCGCGAGGTGCTTGGTGAAGACCATATAGTGCTTTGTCAAGGCGGTAAACATGATCAGGATGAATTGGATCCTCAAAACCTGGAGGTTGACTGACATAGATCTCTTCTTTTACTTTCCCATATAGGAAAGCAGTCTTCACGTCCATTTGATATACTTTGAAGTTCATGTACGAGGCGTATGCCAGAAAGATGCGAATTGCTTCTAGTCTGGCCACCGGTGCATAGACTTCATCATAATCAAGACCTTCACGTTGCCAAAAACCTTGTACAACAAGCCGAGCTTTGTTTCTGATGATCACCCCCTTGTCATCCTTTTTATTTCGGAACACCCATTTCGTTACGATCGGCCTTTTATTTTCTAGTTTCTTTACTAGCCCATAACATTTAGCTTCTGAAACTGTAACAGCTCTTCTTGCATAGCCTCTACGCAGGAGTTGTCTTTTAGCGCGACTTTGTAGTCCTTGGGTTCTGCCTGAGAAATAAAACAAGCAAAAAGACATTTGTTATTGTTACTGAAAGTGCTGCGTGTTTGGATGCCAGCAGATGGATCTCCGATGATGTTCTCAGTCGGATGTCGACGATGAATTGGTAGCTGTGGAATTTGGTCGACATGCTCAACTGGTGTGGCCTCAAGTTGAATAGACAGGCTCTCTATGGGATGCATGACAGTGGTCGCAGGGACAGAATCACTTGGTTGAGGATCAGTTCCATCTTCTTGTGGTTCAACCAAATGTTCTGCAGTAATGGGACCTTCCCATAGGTTGTCATAAAATGGAACAACAATAGTTGGAACAGAAGTTGTGTTGGTGTCATCAGAAGTTTCATGCGGACGGGGTTCCACCTGCTCACATGATGCATCAGTCTCCATTGCAGGACCTTGATTGTCTTCTTCAGAGGGAGGTGTGGGGACAGATTCCACCACACTTGGTTCTGCAGGAGGCAGATCTGCTTAATCGACTTGAACATTTTGGTTGTTGTATGCGGACATGTATGAGTTAGAATCTGAATCAGTCATGTCTTCAACAGCTTGCATTTCAGTGGTGTCGGCAGAGGGCTGCTCATCACCAATTGGGACTTGGTGGTTAGCCATTGATAGTACATTCAGTATAGGTGCAGCAGCAGCTATGTCAACATGTTCAAGATCTTTTAAAACAGCATGCATCAGGATAGACTGATCATTATCAGGTTGAGCAAGCGGTGAAGCAACAGGTGAGACCATTGGTGCAGCTGGTGTCATATACATTCCACGAAACTGCTTGAACAATCCTTCATAATCAAACATCCAATCCGGACCATTGTGTGCATCAATAGGGTTTAACTCTTACCAATCAATGTTGAAGGATTCCAAGATTACTCTTGATTTCTTGTTGTACACACGATAAGCACTATTATCAGCAGAATAACCAACAAAGTAGCACTCATCCGCCTTTTCAGCAAATTTGGAAGTCGTTCCAACATTCGTTTGGAGAATGGTACAGGGACATCCAAACGTTCTGAAGAAGTTTACCCTTAGCTTCGATCTATAGAAGACTTCATATGGAGTCTTGTTTAGTCTTTTGTTCAGCAGCACACAATTTTGGGTAAAGCAGGCGGCTTTGATGGCTTCTCCCCAGAAAATCAATGGTAGTTTTGAATATGAGAGCATTGTTCTAGCGGCTTCCACCAAAGTACGGTTTCTTCTCTCAGCCACCCCATTTTGTTTGGGAGTGTAAGGTGCGCTGAGTTGATGAACAATTCCCTTGTTTTGACAGAATTCATTCACCACCTTGTTGCAAAATTCTGTGCCGTTGTCACTTCTGATACATTTCACCTTCTTATCAGTTTGATTCTCAACCAACACAATAAACCTGAGCAGAAAATGTGACGTCTCGTCCTTGTGCCCTAACAAAAATGTCCAACTGAAACGCGAAAAGTCATCAGTGATAACCAGACAATAGGCTTTTCGACCTATTGCCATTGGTTGAATTGGACCAAAAAGATCCATGTGCAACAACTGAAGAGTGGAATTGACAAGCTTTGGCCTATGAGGGAGTTTGTGCTGTTTGCACTTAGAGCAAGATAAGCATTTTTCAGCACACTGAAAGGATTTTACTGGCAAACCCCTCACATGGTCCCCTTTAACCAACTTGTTTAAGTTCTTAAAGTTGACATGACCCAACCGTCGATGCCATAAAGATGAGTCGTTCTCCGAGGCCTTGGACATCAAGCAGGAAGCAGACCGCATGGAATAATTGCTTCTCATGTCCAGAATGTAGGCATCGTTGTGCCTCGGAGTACACATCATAATCCATTCTTCAGGGACTTTAAAACCTGGTTTCAGAATGAGACATTCATTTTCAGTAAATAGGGTTGAAAATTTCTTATCACAGATCTGAGAGACGCTTAGCAGGTTGTGGTTGAGCTGTTCCACCAGATTGACTTCATCAAATGTCAATGTGCCATTAGAGACCTTCCCTTTTTTCGTTATCTCTCCTCCAATATCACCGGCAAAGGAAACGTGACCACCGTTGAATGGTTTGATGTCGAACAACAGCGATTCGTCTCCTGTTATGTGTCGGGTGCAGCCACTGTCCAAATACCAAATGCTGTTGACAGGCCGTCCAGGCACACACAAAGAACCAGTCAGTGGAGGGTTTCCCGAGACACGGTTGTCTCGGGAAGGTTTAACACAAAATCACCAAGTTTAATTTTATGGTTTTTGAAAATGTAATCCTTTGGTGAATCAGAATCTGAAGAACAATCCCTTGAGGAACTTGAATTATGATCTCCTCTGTTTTTGAAAAGTTTTCTGGATTGCCTTCATTTTGGTTTAGGCTTAACCACAAAATCTTCTTGATTAACCTTTGAGAAAACCTTTGAAGGGCTGTTGGGCTTTTCAGCTTCAGAACCCATAGCTAACCGCCTTCTTTCTCTTTGGGTTAGCCAAAATGGTTTCTTGGGTTTTTCGGTTCTCCTAGATCTTAAATTTGTCTCACTGGCTGAAGAGTAAGTTTGGTGAGACATTTTCTTGGTATGAGAATTATGCCCAGGAAATGTCTGACCAAACTTACTGTTGACGTCTCTTTGTTGTTTGTGCCAGTTCTTGCAATGTCTTGCAAGATGAGATGGATTTTCACAAATGAAGCAACATTTTCTTTGGTTCCATTTATAGACATCTTGCTCACTGAGATATGAGGGATGAGGTGATGTTGTTTGGTTAACATGTTGGTGACCTCTATCTGACTTATAATTAAAGGCATTTGAATTATGAGATGCAAAATGATTTGATTACCTAGGTTTCTGTCGAGAGTAATAAAAGGTGCTATCACACTGATCATAAAATTGAGAACTATTGTCATAATTTGTATTTTGAGAAAATGAAGTTTTTCTTGGGTGGCACATATTTACATGAAGTGCTCGGTTTTTCATTTTCAAAGCTAACTTTCTCTTTTATTAAGTTCTCAATTTTATTATCAATTGATGAGCAGCTTTGACCAGTCTGTTCATTAACCTTGACTTTGACAGTTTCATCAAATATAGTTTCACACTCTGAATTAGAAGAGGAACATTCACTTTCATTGCAAACATTTACATAACTATCATCACTTGATGATTCACAAAATACACCATTTGATCTAGACATTAAACTTCCTATCAATGATTCACACACTTTGTTACAAACAGGATTGTTAATGGTTTTTGTTAGACCCACACAAGATTCAAAACGTGGTTCTAACTCTCCCTTTGATTTACAATTCTGGTTAACCATTCCACCACTTACATCACCTGCTACACAAGATATGTTGACGTTAGAATTATCTGATGACGAAATTTGAGCTGTTGATGGAGAGGCGGCTGAAACGAATTTCACTGGTTTTGGTATTTACCAATACCATATGCCATCTCTTCATCAGGAGAGGTATTATAGCTAAAATGGGGTAGACAAGTGTAATTATCATTCAATGGTGGGGGCACCGCTGAGTAATCACATCCTAGTCCCGTTTTAACTTTAGTACTTCTCTGAGCTTTGATAAGATTATCTAATTGTTCAGATGATGCCTCAAATCTTTCAACTTGTTTTTCTTTTTCTCGTTTATCAGAAAGATCAAGTTTCAATTTTTTAATTTCATTTTTTAATTTATTTAAAATGTCTTTGTAGTAGATGACATTGTGCTCTGCTTGAAAGATTTTAAGTTTAAGATTTGCAACATCATCGTGATGTGTTTTAATCTTTTCAACATATATCTTGTCAGCCTTTACATATTCAGCATTTAGTTGACGAAGTTTTGCGTTTTCTTTCAAAACTTCGTCCTGAAGATATCTATAATATGTAACTTTATTTACGCAAGCTTTAGTGCATAGATTCCTTTTTACCTCATCTGATGGTGACGTATCAGAACTTGCAGCAGCCGATGAGGAAGCTTCATTGTCTGTGATAGCCATACCTGCCATGTTAAGTGGATTCTGCAGCTCTTGGAATTGATCATCCCAATCCACACCAACTTGGACCTCCGAGGGAGACAAGGGCTTTTGAGTTTGAGCTTGAGTTGCCCTTGTGTGGATGACCTCCAATTCTTTGTGATGAGCTGCTTGGTTTCTGCATCTTATGCCTTTTTCCTACAGCCTTGCCATTCTCCTCTTCTGTCACCTCAGTCACACGAATATCATTGGCAGGTTTTGAAGGATTCGTGCATTCTCGGGAAAAGTGACCCATCTCACCACAGTTGTAGCAACGCAGCTTTGACTTGTCAAAGCCGATCCTTTTCCTGTCTGAGTCAATAAAGCTATCCTTCCTGTACGTTTTCATGAAGTTAGTAGCCCTTTGCACTTCCATTGCCATCTAATATTTGATATCCATCTTCTCAAGATCTTTCTGATTGATATCCCTTAAGTCTCCAGCTTCAAACTGAGGTGGCAATAGATTTCCTTTCATCAACTCTTCATGGCTTGAAAGAAAAGCATGAACTATTGCGATGTTGGAGTCATTTAGCATAGGTAATGCTTCACAGAAACTTGAAGGCTTGCTTGGTTGAGTTTTTGAAGATGATGAAATCCCTTGAGCATTTAGGGCTTGGGCAACTACACTGTCGACCGCCTTTTGGAACGAGCTTGTATTTAAAGAATCTGATTGATTTGTTGTTGAGATGAATGCTGTTGGTTGTGAAGGAACACATGAGGAGTACTTGGGAGTGGTCACGGGATACACGTTCGGTTGAGCTTTGCTTATAAAAGCAGTTTGCATCAAGGTGGCAGTACTCACTCCAGCTTGATTTAGTGAACTGAGATGATTGTTCATTCTCATCTGCTCATCCATTTCAAATGTCTTGATAGTGGATATCAAGTCAGTGTTTGTCATCATGTTTAGATTGGTAGTTCTCTTGATCGTGACAGTATTGGTACTCCAGCTGTATGGCAAAGAGTTCATCAACTTGTGGTTAACCTCAGCATTTGCAATGTTGACATTTGCAGCCCTAATTCTTACCATCAACTTCTCAAATCTTTTTACCAACTCCAAAACAGCTTCTCCTTGACGATGATTAAACATGTTGAACTCTTCTTTTAACAGAGCCTTTTTGTTTTCTCTGATTTCGGCAATGCCCTCAACCTTTTCAACAAGTGCTTCCCACAGACCCTTGGCACTTGTGTGTTCACAAAGAGTTTCAGAAATTTTGTTTGAAAGACAAACGGTCAGTATAAGATAGGCCTTCTTATCTTGAGATAACAGGTCTTGGTCTGCTTGATCATAGTTTTCTGGAGCCTTAAGTTGTTCCCCAGCATCAGTGCGAGTTACTGGAACATGAGGACCTTGTTCAAAGCATCTCAACAAGTCAGTCTCAGTCAAAGAGATATAATTCATAAATCTCCATTTGAAATCTGCAAAGTTATCGTCTAAGGTCATATATTTTGGAGGCTTCGTGGGGGTTCCTACTTGGTTTTCCAACAGCAAATAACCCTTCAATAGTTCTGAATCAGTGCTAGCCATGGTCTAAGTAGTTACAAGCCTTCAACAAAGCTTAATCTTCAAAACAGTCAACTTTTTCGCACAAAACAACTTCAAGCGAAGCGAAACAGATTCAAGCGAAGCGAAACAATCCAAGCGAAGCGAAAGGATCCTAAGCGAAGCGAAAGGATTTTATCTTTCTGAAAGCAAATCTTCCTTGGGATCCGTTTTCACCTAACCTTATCCGTACTAGGTCAAAGGTTGTTGCACAAACTTTTATGCCATGAGAAGCAAACTTGTTCTTTATCAATTTTGACCAATTTTTTTTTTAAACCCGTAACCCAATCTTTAGCACAAATCTTTTTGTATTTTTCTATTTTTCTTGTTTTTGAAGATTTTCTTGTCAAGAACACTTGAACACTTATTTTCTTCTTTTCAAGATCAAAACCCAAGGTTGTGATCCAAAAATCCTCAACTAGTGAGCCGAAGCTCTGATACCAATTGTAGGTCCCGTAGTGGGTGGATCTAACAACGTGTCTTGGATCAACCAAACTTAGTGCTAGCGGAAATCACACTAAGTCACCTAAGAGGTCTCGGATCTTGAAATTGTTATTTGTGAGTGAAAGAGAAAGAGAAAGAGAAAGAGTTTGAGGAATTGCCAAAAGTCTTGGTTTCTCATGGCATGCACCCTATTTACAGGGAGGCATGCATGAGAAGCATATTTCATATATACGAAGGCCCAATGGGCTTCTTTACAATGGACCGTGGCCCAACTACATACAAAATGACCTATCGGCTCAAATACATAACCGAATCAATACAAAAGACTAAATATACAAAACGGGGCCTAACAATGCCGTATAATATTTTAATATTTTCTGAAAGTAATTGTGAGTGAATGAAAGATAAAAGATAATGATAAAGATATAAAAAGTATATTTAATTGAACAGTAAAAAGAAAATGCAGTGATTTTTAGTATGTATATATATATATATATATATATATATATATATATATATATATATATATATAGGGTTAGGTTAAAATAAAAACTCACTTGAGTTGTGAAAACTCTAGAAACTCATTCTCAATCACATGTTTTTTTTTTAAGTTTGAATCATGTGATCCACAATTAAAGTTAATAAAAAATGTAAACATAAATATAATATTTTCTCTCTCATGAAAACATATAAAAAAAATTAGTAAAAAAATGTTAAAAAGTAGCAAAACAATTTTTTTTATGTTTCGATGTTTTGTATTAAATGTTACAACATATATTAAGTGTGTAACAAAAAAAAATAAAAAAAACGATGTTACATAGGGTTTTCACAACTCAAGTGGATTTTCATTTTATACTTTCCCTATATATATATATATATATGAAATTGAATAGGAGCACTCTTATAACACCTTAAAACTCCTTACATTTTGAAAACCCCACTCATAAAAAATGTTGTGAATGCTCAAAGCTTAATATGACTTTCCACTTTAGTTAAACTTACTATTTAGTGTAACATCCTAAAATTTATAATGTTAAATAAAAGAAAGTTATGTTTAGTGATTTCACGTTTTAGTTATTTAATGTCGAGTAAGGAACGGGTCATGGGCTTAGATTACGTAAGATGGGTTAAATGAGAATGGGCCTTGGGTCCGTGGGCTTATAAATACTCATCCCAAGCCCAAGATATCATTTTATTTCCATCTTTCTCTTTTACACACTCAAAAACACACACATAACCGACCGAGATCCGAAGTCGAGACCCGAGATTTTGCTGGTAGATCTGAGTTGGAAAGGTAAGAACTAATCCCGCAAAGCTAATATTACTGAAAATGGTTAGGATTTGACGGGTTAATCGGACCCGAAACACAACTGCCCAAATCGGACCCCTAAAACGTCGATTTTAGGCCGATTTGATGGTTGGGATTTGTAGGCGCCGATCATACGATTCCGTGGGTACCAAAATCGAGTTATTTGGCTAAGAAACGAAGGAGTTATGGGCAAACAGATCTGCAGCGCGACAACTTCGCCTTCATCTGGGCAACTTCGCCTTCAAGCGATGAACTTCGCCTGCAAGCTAAGTTCGCCTGATGAACTTCGCCTGCAAGCCAAGTTCGCCTGATGATAAGTTCGCCTGAAGCCAAGTTCGCCTGATGGCAACTTCGCTGAAATGGTAACTTCGCCTAAGGTTTAACTTCGCCTAAAAGCCAAGTTCGCCTGAGGTTTAACTTCGCCTAAAAGCCTAGTTCGCCTGAGGTTTAACTTCGCCTAAAAGCCAAGTTCGCCTGAGGTTTAACTTCGCCTAAAAGCCAAGTTCGCCTGAGGTTTAACTTCGCCTAAAAGCCAAGTTCGCCTAAGGTTTAACTTCGCCTGAAGCCAAGTTCGCCTAAGGTTTAACTTCGCCTGAAGCCAAGTTCGCCTACGGTTTAACTTCGCCTAAAGTGAAGTTCGCTTAGAAAATAAATTAAAAACCTAATGGAAAATGTGTTAAGGCAGTTGTCGAAAATAAAATTTTTCCAAGCTGACCTGGCAGCTTAACCCCAGCCAGGGGCTCTGCCCCTTGGACCCCGCTAGGGGCTGCCGCCCCTAGAACCCCGCTGCCAGGGGCGCTGCCCCCGGACCCCCGTTCGTTGTGGGTCATATATAGATAGAAATACAAAACGAGTAGTAGTAGTTAATTGATATGTGTAAATATTATACAGTTAGCCGGGCCCAGTTAAAGAAAGGAATTACGATCAACGGCGAGCGTAACAGGATCCAGGTGAGTTTCTAGCCCCATTCCTTGTTATGTTTTCGGGGCTGTGTGCATACTTGATGTGTTGTTAATACATTTATCCTAAGTGATAAGTGTATGCCATATGTGATATATGTGATATGTATGAATGATTGCTTGATGGTACGTGAACGATCTTCGGATATTGCACGTACTGTCAGGTTGTAACGTTATAAATATGGTAAGTATGATATGTATGAACGATTGCTTGATGGTACGTGAACGATCTTCGGATATTGCACGTACTGTCAGGTTGTAACGTTATAAATATGGCAAGTATGATATGTATGTTTATGTGTATGAACGTAATAAAGTTAATAAAAGAAGGAAATGACGGTTGTATGGTTGTATGGTTACGAAAAGGGTACCGAGCCCAAATAATACTCGAGGTATGATGTATGGTTGTATGGTAACGAAGAGGGAATCGAACCCTACTAATATTCGAAAACAAGGGACCAGACCCTAATAATATCTGTGATGTTAGGGACCAGACCCTAATAATATCTGTGATGTTAGGGACCAGACCCTAATAATATCTGTGATGTTAGGGACCAGACCCTAATAATATCTGTGATGTTAGGGACCAGACCCTCATAATATCTGTGATGTTAGGGACCAGACCCTTATAATATCTGTGATGTTAGGGACCAGACCCTTATAATATCTGTGAGGTTATAGGGCGAAAGGCTCTTTAAAACGTATGATTATGAATGTAAAGAAAGTATGTAAGTAAGAATGAAGGTATGAGTACTTATGTGTGTATGAAAGAAAGTTATGAGGTTAAGTACGTATGTATGTAATAAGGTATTGTATGGTATTGTATGATTAACTAGAACTCACTCAGCGTAGCTGACTTTTAGTATGCACGCAGGTGAGTAGGTTGAGACAGCTGGCTTGAGTGGAGGACACATGGCAGAAGACTAAAGCCTGGCATCTGAAGATCTGATATGTTTTATAAGTTATGTTTTGATTTTGAAAGACAAGTGGAACGTTTTAAGACATGATTATGAATTAATATGTAATGTTTTATGAAAGTTTTATATTCCGCGTAAAGTTTTTTATTAACTCTGATATTTAGAACTGTGTTTATGAGTAAATCCAACACGAAAGTAGGGTTACCTGTGACGGGGCCTTACATTTAGCCTTAAACTTTATAAGTTTTTTTTTTAGTTTATAACTTTTAAATATGATTTTTATAAGATTTTGAATATACAGCTATGACGTATTATTTATGCATACGTTATGATGTAAGTTTCATTTAAAACAGAGATGTGCATAATAATGTATAAGTCATCTAAATATAAACAAATATGTTATTAATTAAAGCTCTTTGGTTTTTTTTAGTTTCCTTTTACGTGGGGTTTTTTTCTGCATCATGATTAGGTTATTCTTTTCTACAATAACTTTTTACGATTTGGTTTAAAGTTTGTTATTTAACGTTTTAATATGCCGAAACATGTGTACACGGTTTAACATTTATATGTATAACATTTATATGTTTAACAGCCTTGCTGCAAACACGAGTCCTAATTAATTTCTATCATTCATAAAAAGAAACATTAAAATATGAAAACGAATTTAATGAATATTGGGAACGTAACACTTTGTTTGAATGATAAAAGTAATCATAGTAACAATAATAATAATAATATCATTTTACATATCTAAACTTTCATTGTCTTTGAGAAGTTGAACTAGTGGTAAGAGGCGTGCTCTTTCTCAGTGGAGACGCAGGTTCGATTCTCACTTGGGTTAGAAGGGACAAATTAGAGCTTTAATTCCGGGTTCAAACCCGACAGGGGGCAATGGTTTACGTATTTCAGAGGTACGGTCTCACGGCAGTCGAAGAGTCGACCTTGAACATAGCCCCGAAAAAAAGGTTTACACGTGAGATTCTTTTCTGTTAAGAAAAAATCTAAACTTTCGTCTCCAAAATCAAATAATCCAATTATTAACTACTTATGTGATTTCCAATAATTTATCGTTGGGATCGAAAACTTTATTACAACTCGAATAACCGAACTGATTCCCACCAAACAAGATAGGCCAGTATCGGTATTATTAGAACTGGTACCGGTATTAATTCTATAATTTCGTGATACGTAAAAAGCTTTTCAACATCTTTTTGGCATATCTCATGACTTTATCTTTTACGTTTTGTTTCAATTGCTATAGATAGCGTGCACCATACTGATGTCTTGTTAATTAAACCGATACCAATCAAATTCACGTCGCGTCCCCGCTATAGCGTGCAAGCTTCATCAACTAGTTGATAAATTAAAAAGAAAGGACATGCCGGAGTCTCATTGCCCATATGCATGGCAACTTAAAAGCCACAAGTCGTCCATTATTTCATCTCACATGCATACATAAACACGCATAAAGGAAGCTTCTTATTAATGCAAGGAAAGGAACCCTCGTTTGTCTCTCTGGACTGACACTTTCTACATGCAAAGAAGGCTGTAAAGACGAATATAAAAGTCTTATCACTGCATGTTTCCAATGAATTCTTATCGAGTCATGAGAGGCATATGAGTGGTCTGGTTCCAACGAGTGGCACAAATAGCTGCTGTAAAACTATCACTAACTTTACACGAATCCAAGTTAAAATTTTTATATTGAATCTTTATATAATCTGTCAATGGGTCACAGACCAGAGTCTTTTTTTACGATTAACCCCATTAGTGTTGGTAAAAAAAAATCCTGACTTCGCCATACGTACTCACATCATAGGAAAAAAAAACCCAACTCGGCCACTTGGGTTGGTGGATTAGTGGCCTTTAAAAGTCTTTGGAAGGAACCAGTGAAAGAAATATTCGAATTGAAACATCCCGTGCGTCTTAAGTTTCCCACATTTGCGCAGGCGCATTTAAGGTGCAGATTATGCATTAATTTTTCAATGTAGAAAAGAGTCTGGTATTTTTAGGGCAACTTGAATATTCTTTCTTTAACCCAGTGGATGACACAACACATTGAGCATCTTGTGAGTTCAACTGCTTTATCTAGAAAAAGGTGCAGATTATGCTTAACTTGACATTAGCAATAGCGTGTAGGTTAAGGCAGTTTTGTCAAAACCACATATGAACAAGGGTTCCATATTGCATGATGCATATTTATGAGTTGGTCGAGAGAGGGAATTCCAAAAGTAATTTTGTCGCTCAATGTATGTACTCACCTAAAATTGTGAGTCTTTTTCTGACTTTGGAAAAATAACATTGGATTGTTTCCTTGGGGATTTAGGATGATCATAAATGGTTTGGTGAATTGGTGGCACAAATTACTGTCACTTTTGGTTACTTTCGAGTGAGGTTTAATCTCAAGAATGTATTGTATCAAATGTATTCTTTTATCTTCGGTACAAAAATTAAAGAAAATCTATATATATATATACTAGTAGGTGTGCCCGCACATTGCGGCGGGGACACAACACGTATTCAATCGGTATGATCTAGTTTGGGGTGAAGATGCTATAGAAATTCGATGACACCGGTACGGTTCATGACTGTATCGTAGTTCGCTATAGGTCAATGAAAGGGATCTTAGTGGAGGTTTAGTAAAAACAAGACAAATGACACAAAGAGAGTGAGAAGTGTTTAAGGTCAACACAAAACAATTTGCAAGACGTTATCCGTTTATGTCAATCATATTGCAATATACTGTAGAGTAATCTGTTAGTTTCCTTATTTATTTGTTTATTTATTTTATATTTTTATTTAAATTAAAGTTTTCGAGTTTATAGCAGTAGTGTGTCATAAGCGTGACATACTTAATTAAATAACAATAATAATAATATTTAAAATAGTTATATTAATAATACTAATACTATTGATTACAATGAAAACAATAATAGAAATATCATAAGTTGTAAATAATCAAAATACTATTAATAATAATTTTAACCAATAACAACAACATACACTTAATTAAGTTTTAATTGCTAACAAATATTATAAATAAATTCTAATGAAAACAATAACAGAAATCTAGATATTTTTAAATATGAACTAATTTAATTAATATTCAAATAATGCATTCCCTGATATTTTTGTTATTCCGAAACTTTTTACAACTATTGATTATTTAACTTGTTTTAACCATCAAAGGGTCAGCAACTGTAGCTAATTCCACTATACTAAAGAAATGAAAGTTGAAAAAAAAAAGTAAAATATGATAGATTGTTTCTAAGATAAATATATCAACCAATGCTTAGAATTATAAGAAAATATAACGGTCTATTATGTTACTTTAAAAAAACAACCCATTTCCACCAACAAAACAATATTGGCTATAACATGTTTTGGCTCCGAGTTAAATTGATACCTTTTTAAGACGGTCACGTGTTGCAACGGGGATATAATGAAAATTTGGTTTGTGGCACGTCGATCTAAGTTTATTTAAAATGACAAGAGATTAGATGACTAAAAAGTCCTGGTATAAAGTCCACCTAGCGGCGGGTAAACTTGGTGTTGAATAAAATTCATATAAGATCATAGATATTTAAGGTCGCAACGGGGGTCGTTAGGGGCTTTGTTTGTTATGGTACGTTATTATTGTATATAAAATTATGGTAATAAGTAAAAATAATATATTTTGTTATATATTAATTATCGAGCTAAGGTCGCAAGTTAAACGTATAGTTGTGCAAAAAAACCAGAAAAATGCGAAAATCGAACTTGAAAAAACTGAACCAAATGGTAAATTCGGTTATCTAATCGATTTCTAATCGTATCCATATTGTGAATTCAGTTATGTTCGGTGACTGGTTCCACAAATCTTTGTGCCCGGTTTAATTAAATAACCAAATTATAACCTGTTTAAGCGGAAATTGAACTAAATAAATCTAATCAAATGAAACAAAAAGTATCGAATAAACCGATATCTTGTTTATAGAAGTCCTTAACTTGCTAACACTTTGTTCCTCATAAAGACATAGCCATCTAGTCTCGGGTATGTGGTGATGACCCTGACAAAAAAAATGATTTGATGTGAAATTGAATACCTGGATAATGGCAATTGTAGAAGAAAGCGATTAGAGGTCAAATGAATGACAATTGGGAGGTGAAATAGGGATTGCAACCTGAAAGGTGTAGGGATTGAAACGGAAGGCAGGCTTATAAAGTGACACTGGTGGTTCGCATTCATCTTGACATGTCTGAAGAACGGAATTGATTGCTTGGACCACCTTATTACATTACATAACCGAAGTGAAATTGATGGTCGCCGGAGTAAGATCGGTAACATGCATTAGGTCTTTGTCGGAGCATTAATGTACATTTAATTTTACGGTGTCTTAAGGAGAGAGAATGGGGGAGTTTAAAAGGTGCCTATATGCATTATCATGTTATATATATATATATATATGGAAAGGTTAATGTACAAATTAAATTAACGTTATAATTGTGATAATCAAATAGTGTAATTATGAATACAGTAGTACAATTATGTAACTACATCATATTACACTATGCTATAGTTATACTATACTATAATAATTACACAATGTTGTATATATACTTACACTACTTGATTCTTATAGTTAGCATGCTAGCTAATTTAATTTGTATTTGGTCCAAACCCTATATATATAGGGTGAGTTTATTGGGGAACTAAAAAAAATGGGAAACTAGAGAACTCAATCTTACACCATCCATCTAATATTATAGTATGTCTTTTGTGTTTTTGATCTTCTGCATTTCACATAAGTTTATCAAACCAAAAAAAACCCTCAAAAACTAACCCTCCCCCCACCTAGGTAAAAAAGCCCCACCTCCAAACCCAAGCTAAACCCTGTGACCGTTAGAAAAGACCTAACCCCCTAAAAATCTAACCCTAAAAGCTAAATTAAGCCAAAATAAATAAATAAATAAGCCTGAATGCTAAACCAAGATTTTTTATTTTTTTTTTGGAACGAGGGATGCTAGATAAAAATTTTGTTTTTTACTTTTTTTTTTATTTTTTTTTTGGTTTTATAACTTTTTTAATTATTTTTTGGAATATTGGTTTTAAATAGTATCAACTATGCCTTATTGGTAAATATCAGTCTCAACTTTGCACTTGCCTGCTGACAGTCCCAACTGTTGGTGTATTTGTTTTTAACGGATCGCGACTAACGGATGACTAACTCCTTTAGTGATTTGCTGATGTGGCATGCCTAGTTGTCAAAAATTTGCTTTGTGGCAGCTTAGGTGGCAACCCCCAACAACATAAGCAGGAGCATCACCCTAGATCTCAATAAACTCATCATTTTCTTACCTCCACCATATGCAGCTCCTCTACCTTTTTCACTTCATGGCCACCTATTTCCACCACCGGTCACCGCTGCCACACCAGACTTTCCGTCACCACCCCGCTACAATAGATATTTCGTGCTACAACCGCCTCTCCTCCAAGCTTTCTTCTACGCCAACACCCGCAACCTCCGTTAACCACCTCTATCGCCCGCCGCCGCCACCTGCAACCTCCTTCCCACCCTCTGCCACCGCCGCCACCGCCCGCAACTTCCGTTATGCACCTCTGCAACCTTCGATTTTCTTGAATCAGCAAGCCTTTGAAACTTGAATTGTAACATTTCGTGTTTTCCGTACTCATATTTGTATTTATTTATCGGGTTACAAATATTGTTCGAATCTTTCTTATTAATAAAATTATGCAATTATTAGTGAAATAATTATTTTTATTTTATTTTATACTTCCTTAACTTTCATTAGTGTCAAATAGCCCTTAGAAACTCTTAAAATCGCTTAAAATGGCTTAAAAATGCATTTTTGGAACTACATGGACTAAAACTGCCAAAAATGGTTTCTGGTGGAAATCCCACCTTCGCGCGGCGCGAAGGATGAGGGGTGAAACCTTTGCGTGGCTCGAAGCCCCGTCAGATCAGCTATTTTTGAGTTCGATCTTCGTTTAATGCTAAATCTTTCCCTAATCGACCCTAAATCACGAAAATTGAGCAACAAGTTATTGTATCTGCTAGGGAATGATGTCTAGGTTCATACTCTGTAATTATATCAATATATCGATGGATTCAAGGCTCGATTTCGTTCTTAATTGTGTGATTCGGTTACCAAAATCGACTCGTTTCTTGTCCAACAAGTTGGTTTAATCCCTATATAAGCACATCATAACTCCAAACCCTAAAGTTTACTGCAACTAATCATTCCCAGCCGTCACCTACTCTCAACCGACGTTTTCTTGCTCGTTTTCTTGAAGACTAAGAGCTGTAGTTTGACTTTGACATTCGTTAAACCTTTGACCTCGATTTCTTGCTGAAACAAACACCATCTGGGTAAGTTTTTAACTGATCAAACGTTCATTAATACTCACTTGTCAATAACCCTCAATCAATTTCTGAGATTGAGGGGTATTGACGGGTCAAATTAGAGTCAAACCCGTTTAAGGGCAAAATAGTCAATAATTTTGACTATCCGTTTTCTCATACTTCTGGTGAGATTCAACGTTCGGTCCAGAAGACTTTTATTCTCGTAACAAAATTTAAGACTACTGACAAAAACCCGACTTCCGACTCACTGTTCAGATTCTGGTCAGTACCAGCTCGCTTAAATCTTAAATATAACGTAACTTGAGTTCTAAACGTCTGTTTGGATTGATTCCAGCGGCCACGAGTTCGTTTTTACTTATATTATCATATATCAAAGTTTCAGGTTCTGATCATTAATCTCGTTCGACGCGTAGTGGACGACTCGCTTAATCTTTAGTTCGTTTATCTTAATTATTAATCACTTGCCTTTAATCTAAGTGAGTTTTATCATTCCCCTATTTTACTCAATTTTCAAAACGTTTTGGGGACTTATGCGGTATATCATACTATATATATATATATATATAATAGCAAACATGTAATTGTGTATGATTAATCAAATATACTTGTTATGTGCTTACTTGTTTATGTGCATTCGTTTGACATATCCCTTGTGGAGGGTTCTCATTGACCAACGCCCGATTCGCTTGGCAATGGTCTTATTATTATTTACTCATTGTTGATTTACCGGTGCCTGATTCGCTTGGCAATTGTTTAATCGACAACTTATTTGCTCATGGTTTGATTTCATTATCGCATTTATTACGTTTTGCATATTTCTCTTATTTATTATATTAAACATTATTTTATAACAAAATTGGTGGTAAACTCACTCAAAATGTGTTGTTGACAAACTCTGTTTTCTACGCATATGCAGGTTGCTTGAGTTGAAGTTTGGACACTTAGAAAGACCTTTAGGGTTTTATTGAAGACAAACATGAATTTAAATAGTTGTATATATTTATTTGAATTGTTTTGTTGTATTTGAATATTGTGTGCACATTTGAAATAAAATAATTAATTAGATATCGTCACATTTATATTATGATTGTATCTTCGAGCTGTGAGCAATCGGATCACGCCCCAACATTTCCGCCGTAGGTTGGGGTGTGACATGAATTAGTAAACTTTAGATGCATTTGATGGATATTTGAAACTTGAATGGATGAATGGTGGAGATACAGTGGTTGCCTGGTTGGATTTATAACTCGTGTTTTAGTTATGTTTTTGAATCAATAAACACGGAATCGTAACTCTTGACATTTCAATGGTGTATCAGAGAAATTTGGGGTTTGGTCAGTGGAATAAAACAAAAGCACCGCACCAGGAGAATTATGAAAAAAAGAAGCAATCGAGTTTCTGAAAAGGGCTAGGGTTTGGTGGTGGTGGTGGTGGGTGAATTGCAGGGGAGAGAAAGACAGAGAGAGAGAGAAAGAGAGTGAGAGAGAGAGAGATATATATATATATATATATATATTAAATTCTTATACTGAGCCACGTAAGCTGCCATATAAGCAATTTTTTGACAACTAGGCATGCCATATCAGCAAATCACTAACGGAGTTAGTCATCTGTTAGTCGTGACCCGTTAAAAACAAATATACCAATAGTTGGGACTGTCAATAGGCAAGTGCAAAGTTGAGACAGATATTTACCAGTATAGCATAGTTGGAATTATTTAAAACCAATATTCCTTATTTTTTTGATTTTTTAGGGTTTTTTTTATCTACTTAAAAAAATGATGTGATGTAGATGATCGATTGTGCACCATAAGATGGAGAGAGAGATGTTCAAGGACAGGGAAGGGGGTTCCCTAGTTTCCCAATTTTTAGAGTTTTTTTTTGAACCTCTCTCTCTCTTTCTCTCTCTCTCTCTCTCTCTCTCTCTCTCTCTCTCTATATATATATATATATATATATATATATATATACAAACACACACAAATGATCCAATACAATAATCTCTTATTCTATATTATGTACGTGACCGCCAACAACCTTGATTTCAAAAAACACGCGGCGACAAATTTATAAATTCTTTTTAGTTTGTTTCCATCCTAATTAATCGTTACGACCATTCAGCCATCGTCACCGACTTCATTGCAGACACAGTTTAACTTAAACTGAATTGAAAATTGGAAATTAATTTCAATTGATGGAAGTCTAAATACGTTTTATCTTTGTTCATACGATGAAATCGATGATTGATTGATAATTATGATTACGATATTATATGAATTGATTTTAATGTTCAATTTTATGTTACAGAAAGTTTAATTTTAGATTTGAGCTTCTGAATTTTTAAAGGTTTGTTCTGAGTATCTAAAGGTTTTTTGTTCAGAACTTCATAAATTTTTGTTCTGCATTTCTTAGATTATTGTTCTAAACGTTCTAAGTTTTGTTCTGAACTTCCTAGTTTTTAATTCTAAATTCTTAGATTTTTGTCTGGAACGTTTTAAGTTTTATTCTGAACTTCTTAGTATTTATTTAGAATTTCTTAATTTTTGTTCTGAAAGTTTTAAGTTTTGTTATGAACTTCTTAGATTTTTATTCTGAACACTTTAAAGGTGTAACTCTTTTGGTCATTTGTTCTAAGTGTCTTATAAGTTTGTCCTGTACGTTTAAAGTGTGTTCGTTTTGGTCAGAACGTGTAAATATACATAGTATCTTCAGCTTTGTTCAAAACATTTAAATGTAATATTTTGAACCTTAATTAGATTTCAATTGAGTGCATTATTTTGCAATTTCATAATTAATTTATGATACTAATCCTTCTACACATTAATTCGATTGGTTAAATCATCAATTTTTAATCAATCGCAAGATTTTGATGTCTAAGAGCATTCTCATCCGGATCTCTATCCCCATCTCTATAATTACACTAAAAATATTACATTTCTCTCTTCTGTTTAATTAAATAATATATTTTTTTGTACTTTTTGTACTTTAATCATTACATTTTTCTCTCTCCACCCTATAATTTACAAAAAATCATTACCCTTTCCCCAAATTTACAAAAAATCATTACATTTTGTCTCTCTACCCTATAATTTACACTCACAACCACTTAAAACCCCACCCTATAATTTACGAACTCCCCTCACAAAAATTTAGGGAACCGGATGAGAAAGCTCTATGACATTCTATTTTGATTTTGGTTTTGACTTTTGAGATTTCATACTTTAAGATCTGATTAGGGTTCAGAAAATGGATGAGATAGAGCGCGGAGTTCTGAAATTGGATTAGACTCAATTTGTAAACGACGAATTTGATCACTAAACTAGTTTTGGGGTTATTTACGAAACTGTCACCGAGTGTTTTGTAATCTAACACTCTGGAAGGTCGCATACGTAATGTACGATAAAATATTATTGTATAATAACCCACCCCTATATATATATGTTAGGGCTTACACTGGTTAGTTTTTTTCCCGTGAATGAATTGAATTAATCTTTCACAAATTACAAATGAATACCCATTTATGATTTATTTATAACTCGATGTTCACGACTCGAGCCTGAGTCGAGCCAGGGTGATTCCAAGCTCGAGTTCGAAATAAACGAGGCAGCTTAGCTAGGCTTAAGCTTGATTTTGAAGTTAAACGAGCCTATAAATGACCCGAGCCGATTGTGGGTCGATTTTGGATAGGTTATAATAATGATCCAACTCAGCTCATGTGGTTTCAAATCAAGTTCTTTTAGCTAGTTTTATTCGGGTGTTATCGAACGAGT
The DNA here is from genome assembly GCF_021521415.1 of Bidens hawaiensis. NCBI lineage: Eukaryota > Viridiplantae > Streptophyta > Magnoliopsida > Asterales > Asteraceae > Bidens > Bidens hawaiensis. The sequence goes on from NW_027491136.1 coordinate 1,835,477, forward strand.
CAGGAGCTCAAGCTTTAAGCCACAAGCTTTTTGAACAACCTATTTGTGAAAGTGGTAGGTAAGATATTTGTAGGGGTTTATCACGTTAGTTTCATAAAGTTAGCTAGAATCACATTTATTAGTATGAAACAAACTAACGTAGGCAGTCTATTCAAGAAAGACCTTCCATTATTAGTTAAAAGGTTGTACAAAGTATTTCAACCAAATCAATTATTTGTCGCTCTTATTAAATGGGGAGTCTAAATCTAACTGCCACTTCTTTTTCTTGGTGATCATTATATCATCAACAGATAAACTTCTATTAATTTGTAATAATTACATAGCTAGATATCCGTTAATAAATTAAAAATTAATGCACATTAATTAATATATAGTTCTTAATTCATATTTAAAATTAGCATTTTTTTTTAAATAGTCAACGAATCCTTCAAATATACTACTGGCTAAATTCATCACATTTACATTGCATTTTCAATTGTCATAAGAAAAGAATAAAAAATAGAGGTTTGAAAGTAGTAAGATTGTCAAACTTTTAATATGATAAAATCAAGTTAGAATGGTTTATCGTAATAAAACTGTGATTCCTTCAATTATAAATAGTACTAGCTTAATGACCTGTGTATTAAACGGGTGGAAAAATGTGAATATAAAAATATTTTTATCAAGTAAATTTTTTTTAACGGCCTTTTTAAATTGAATGATCTATGATTGTTAACAGGGAATCAGCGGAGCATGCATTTTATATAATAATCACATAAACACTTGTAAATAATGTTGAATATGTTTAATAGAGGAGAAAAGGAAAGACGATCATGTGGTTACATAACATTATATATCGTGCTAAAACAATATTATTATTAATAGCTTCATGTTCTTTATCAATTGTCAGCATATCAAGAACAACACAAAAATGCAACCTATGTCTTTAACACATTAATCATCTTCATGTTTTAGTCGGATACAAACTTTTATCAATTATGCGATAAAGGGTCAAAATGTGATAAAAGGGTCAAACTATGATGGAATGGTCACAATGCGATAGGTGTCTTATGTGATAGAGTTGTTTTGCGAAAGTCCATTTTGTGAAGGGTGGTTCATTTGCGAGGCACCGTTGTTTGCAAGGCCAACCCTTTCTTTTACAAGGGGTTTGGGTTTGCGATTGGTGCTGGATTTATGATAGGGTGTTCTTTAGAAAGGTTCGGTCCAAATCTGACACACCCCGACCAAGTGGTGGAGCATGCCGGGGCGTAACGTATTGATCGGAAAGTTGTTCAAAAGACACTAATTAAAAAGACACTAATTAAAGCGGCAATAGATATTTAATTTACTAACATTAAATCAAGTACACAATTATAACCATTAGATCAAATAAATCATATATTAATCTTTTGAACAATTATCCTAAGGCCAAACTAAATGTCTTCGATCCTGATTATATCAAATACTTAAACTTGTAGCATATATAATATTGAGTTTGTCAACACAAATGTTGGTGAAAATACATAAGTTTAAATATATTTTATAGATAAAAATTACAATTCACATGTAAATGATGATTATTACAATCAAGGTTGCAATAGTTGTTTGGCGAACCCTAGGCGGCCGACTGGGGAGTTAGGTGTACTCGGAGTACTTGCGGAGTACTCGGAGAGTGTAACACCCCGGCTAAAGCGGAAACGCCTGAGTGTGACGTACAGATTGCTCAAACACACGTGACACTATTAAGTGACCATAATAACATTATTTCATTTAAATCTTCATGTAACACAAGTTTATCAAATAATACAAGTTGTAACAAATAAATAAACAAAATGATAAGTTTTCTTTGAATATCCTATAAACATGCTATGTGTCTTCTAACTTTCATCCTCGTATCTCTATACCTGTAACATATGTATAACATAAATTCAGCTACGAACATAGCTGGTGAGATTCTCACATTTTGATATAATACGTAAAAATCATAAAATTCATGGACAAGTGATAAATGAGCAAGTAAAGTCATTTCCAGTTGGTATCAACCAATGTACTCTGATAATCGCGCAAGTAAGGTCCTTTCCAGTTGGTAACAACCAACATACTCGGATAATGAGGCCCTTTTCCACTCGATACAATGGTCCTGAGTGCAAAGGAGAGCGTATGATCATACTTATTGAGGCTACCACGTGCAAGTAAAATTCGAGTAAGTAATCAAGTAACACACAAGTCCATATAGTGAATTGTAGTTTGTAATCGAAATAGTAATACTTGAATTTGTAATAGATACATATGCTACCCCAAAATATAAAAACGTTTAAATAGGGTTTTTGAGAACTCATCTTGAAATTGAAGATAAACATTGCAATGAAAACCGAAAGCATGATAACGAAACCGAAGAGGTCGAACATGCGTTAAAGAAATCCGAAACAATTGAATTTCTCGAACTATAATTAAAACAAAAGCAAAGTCTAACTATCGGGATTGAAAAGATTAAAAATATTTTGTTAACGGATTAAGCATTATTTAATGTAGCTTTTATTATTTTATGACATTTTTATATTACAATAATAGTTTTTTAAGCTTTAATGGGTTTTAACGATTTAAATTATTTTAATAACATTTTATTAATAAATTAAGGCTAATACGAGAATTATGATACTTGCGAATCACGGATTTTAATGATAGTTTTATCTCGAAAAAATGATTATGTTAACAATTTATAAAAAGGTAACGAGCTATAGTTAAAGAAACGGAAAAATAAAATAATTTTATTGGGTTTAATGAAGGTGAACGTTAGTTTTTAGGTGAAAAATGTTAAACTTAAATTTATAAATAATTTATTTATGTTTAAATGATTTTATTTGATTTAAAATAATTTTTAATAATTTATTTGGTTTATTTAATAATAATGACGACTTAAAAGAATTCGGTTCATTTCCGGTCGGACCCGAACTCAACTTTAGGTTGGGTTCGTTTCCGACATGGTAAAAAGTATTATATTTTAGAGAGTGAGATGAAAAGAATTAGTTTTAGATGTTGGATAAATAAAATAACTAAATCAAACCAAATAAATACATAAGCGAGTCAAGATTGTTTTTGATGAACTAACACTAATGTTAAATAAATAATATAACATTAAGTTCTAAACTGCCCGAACAAGCAGACACTAAAAACATACCCGGAACAAGAACTTAGATAATAAAAGAAGAAGTTTTGAACTTCACGGTTTGACTTTATAAATCAAAGTAGGTGAAAATCACCAAAATGAAAGGATAACAAGAATCTTTTATAAATTGAGTTGTGAGAAATGGGAAAGAATGAAGCTCTATTTATAAGTGAGGTGAGCTAAAATTGTTTCAATTGTATTAAATTGGTCAAAATACTTAATGGGTCATGAATGCTTTTTAAAGCTTAATTAGTCATAAAAATTAAATTGTAACCGATAATTTATATTCAAACACATTTATTATCATCATAAAGAACTTTTGACCAAGATTTAAATGTAGTAGGAATGTATCTTTCTTCATCTTTTAAAACTAAATAAGTAAAATTTTTTTGACATAATTAAATAATAAAAAAATATACTTTGGTTATGCATAAATAATGTTATCTATGCGGCATTTGAATAAAGAAAAATAATGAGTGTTATAAATTTTGTTATATATATATATTAGTAATGGTTAATATATTTAAATAACTTTAAAAAAGCTATTATATAGGAAATATGTAACATATGATTGTATTTATAACTAAATGGATCACATTGACTAATAAAATGGATCGGTTTTCAAAATATAATTACTCTTTAGTCCTTGAACTTTGAGGTGCGATCTATTTGAAATATAATTTATATAACTTGGATATTTTTATATTTTACCCGCATAGTTTACAAATTGTTTTAACTTTAAAACGTTAATTTCGTTAATTGCGCAAAATGAATTGAAAGCGACAAATGATAACCGTAAATCCTGAGAATTCAATACGAATAGAAAATGAACATATGATAAACGACAAACAAGAGTACATTAAAATGACAAACCGGGTCATTTTAACGAAAGCAAATGCAAATTTAAATTCAAACAAAATAAAAATTAACGAACGTTACATGGAACAAAACTTGAGAATATTATATATATATATATATATATATATATATATATATATATATATATATATATATATATATATATATATATATATATATATATGGGAAGTATAGAAAGAAAACCCACTTGAGTTGTGAAAACCCGTAAAAGCCCTATGTAACATCGTTTTTTTTTGTACATGTAATATATGTTGTAACATTTAATACAAAATATCAAAAAATAAAAAAAATTGTTTTGCTATTTTTTAACATTTTTTTACAATTTTTTATATATGTTTTTAGAAGAGAGAAAAAGTTATATTTATATTTACATTTTTTATTAACTTTAATTGTGAACCACAAGATTTAATCTTTAATTAAAAAAATGTGGTTGAGAATGAGTTTATAGAGTTTTCACAACTCAAGTGGGTTTTTATTCTAACCTAACCCTATATATATATATATATATACAAAACCAAAAATTCGAAATGGGTTGGGTTTTCGGGTTTGAAAAGTAACGAATGTTACAGAGAGTACTCGGACATGGTAAATATATAGAAAATTAATTTTTGGATATTATATTTATGTCAATATAAATAGATGAATATCAATATAAATAAAAGAAATACAATTTAAAATAATAAATTATTTTAAATATTGTTAGTTATTAAGTAAAAAAAATGATTTATTCTTTAATATTAAAGAAATACGAGTTATGTTTATTTTTTTAAGTCAAAATCGGCCCAAGTTCACTAACTAGATTTGATTCTGGCTGAGTTTGATCACCTTTAATCGATTCTTAGTAACTAGGCGGAATTAAAGAAACTCGCCTCGGCAACATACCTTGTAGTGAGTACTTGGGGATTAGTCGGCCTTGGAAACCTATTTACAACATTGATTGCAATCGTTATGAATGTGTAAATGATGCGCTAAAAGTAGTTATAAATTTATTAACTAAAATTACGCTAATATATTGATGTGACACAAAGTGTACATCTTATTGCATTGAATTATCCCCATATTTTGTGTTAAACTCCATACAAATTCATTGTTTTTGGTACTTATTTGAGTCATTTGTGAATTTGCAGGTCCGGGCGCTCGCCCAACAAAGAAAACATGAAAAGAGGACGTTTCGGGGACAAAATACAGCATTTTTTCAGACCTGTACGCCCATGCCAGCCAGTGCACTTGCCAGTGCACGACCGTGCATGCCCGTGCCCAAACAGAGAAATCTGACTTTTTGGTCAGATTAAAGCAATGAGTTGACTTTCCAAATTGGTACACGACCGTGCATGCCCGTGCACGATGTCCAAAAAGCTTAAATACACCCCCATTATCCTCATTTTGTGGTGTGGAGTCTTGGGGATTTTCTCTCAACCAAGTGTAGCATTTTTAGGGGATTCTTGGATGCTTCCACCAACATAAGATTCATCATTCCATCCTTCAATCCTTGCTTGATTTTGGTTTGTATTTCTATGTTTAAGAGCATGTTTTGTAAGCTTATTTCTAGATTGATTGTAGTTGTGTTAACACTTATGGGCTAAAAACTTTTACTATCGAGACATTGTTAAAGCTTTTACCGTTGTGATTTTCATCTATGTATGGTTATGGTAATTTGGTTTTCTTTCAAGGAAATGCTGAAGTTATAAGTTGATATTGATGGTGTTCATGCTTATTAGAATTGCATACCTTGTTAGTCTTACAAATGTTTAGGCATTCATGTTGGAAAACTATGTTCTAGATGCTTGTGTGTAAACTTTGAATGTTCATGTTTTCTTTGTTTACATTGCTAAGTTAGGAATGACTAGTAAAGATTAGTTTGGTTATAATATTATTGATGAGCATGAAACCCTACACTTGATATTGAAAAATTGATGAGTGTTGTTATGATTCTTGATTTGATGATGACTTGCTAGTTAAAGTTTCATAAGTTGATGTTTAATTCATGAGTGTAGCTAATTTAGTGTAATCTTAGGTGGTTAGAATGTTGTTCATGCTAGCTTTCCTTTAATTATGAGACTTTATTGTTTAGACAAACAAGTTAGTCTATGTTTAATTCTTGATTGAAAACCCATCATGATGATTATTTGTTAGTATTAGGTTGCTTGATTGTAATCTAGTATTTATGTTTAGATTTATGATGCTTACTATATCATTGCTATTTTATCACATTGGTAGAGTGGATGCATGTCTAGTTAGTTTTGTTGGATTGATCGTTTCTTGCATTTTTATTCGCTTTGTTTTCATTGTATGCTAGTTTAATTAGTTAAAAATTCAAATTAAGATTTCTTTGTTTGGTTAGTCATTTACAAAGATTTAGTACTAGAAAATTACCGTATCCATGGATTGACACTCGGTTCTTGCCGACACTTTATTACAAACGACAGGTAAACTTGTCTTTCGTGTGTGGTTTAGTTGTAGGTGAAAACCTATTTTTAAAACCCGATTTGTGTGGAAAATTTATCCAAATATATATATATATATATATATATATATATATATATATATATATTCAGACACGTCATCTATACACTAAGTAATAATTCTAGAGTCTTGACTTAATTAAAACTACTAACTGGCAAGTATATCGGTCGACTCTAATACTGCTAAGTAAGTCCGGATATCAAACCCACCGGACTCTTTAAATTACGACTAGCTAATTAGAGTCAACTAACTGACACGACTATTTATTTATATTATTTTGGGGGGTTTTACTAAAATATTAATTAATGTAAATAATTAAAAACTAATTACTAAAACTAGACACAACATGACTTATGACTCGGTTTTTAATTCAGATAATTATGAGTAACCACCTAGGCTAGAATCCCTAATGTATCAGTTATCGATTAGTTGGAAAATGCTATGTTATAGAACCGGGATCTTAAAATATTTATTTAATGGGAAATCGAACATGACCCTCGATCCTTCTCAAGGAGACACCTATGAAACCCTAGTAAGTTATTAAAATTACCAGTTTAATTAGACTTCCTTACGGTTGCTAATTTATTTTATGACAAGTACCTCTATACGAAATCCTACCTTATAGCGCGAAAATCAAAGGTAGTTTAAAGAATTCACTCGACTAGATAAACAAGGCAAATAAACCAAACCTAGACAGACTCCTTACAGAGAACTAAATCTAGCAATTTATCAACCAAGACCTATCGCCTTACAACTATTTAGATTAGCAGCACACTTAGATCTAATTGATTAATTAATATTGTTTCAATGGTTTTAATGCATATCAAGCACAAACTAGTCAAGAACATACATCAAATGACCTAACAGGACCCTATTATATGAAAGGCATTCACCAAATACTCTGTGAAACAATAAAACTCATCAATCAAACTTAAGTGCACACATGCATTGAATGAAAATCAATAAACCTTTTACTTAATCATAAGTCATAAACAAAAGCAAAATCCAAAAAAAAAAATCAAACATCAACAATAGTTCATTATAAAGCCTAGGCGGTTTAATAAGTTTAGCCTAGCACTATTGAGTCGAACTAAACACAAAAAAGAATTCATGGTGAACATATAATTAAAACAAAGAACAAAGTAATTAGAGTGACATAACCCGTGAATCTTCGATCTTCATCAATGAGCGCTTCAACGAATGATTCCTAGCCTCCAAGAACTCCAAAATATGCAATACTGACTCTGAACTTCGTCCTTGGCGTCTCTCTAAACACAAAGGTGAATACGCCATAAACTTTTGCAAACTCTTTAAGAGTCAGAATTTTTGCATAAGATCTATTAATCCTTAAAATCTTGTGTTACAATAATAGGAAAGGAACACTCTGATTAAAAAATATGTATGTCTGAATTCATTCATACATGGTAACTCAACATTTACTAAACCCATGTGATTGAGGTGTTAGAAATCGGGGCCTTACTCTTTCCTTATATTTATAGAATAATTAAAATGAAAAGATAATCCATAAAATTAAAGACTAAGTCCCACACTTAAGACCTTAATTAATAAAATGCCCAAATTTAAAGAACAATATTTTTCACCCAACTTTTATATCTTTTAAAAGAAACTGTAAATTTCATTAAATTCGTTTCCACCTTTTAAAGGAGCTATACATTGTTTACTCCTTAGACGATTGAAAGTAGCATGCTGGCATTATTACTCTTTATGCAGCATACACATGCATACATCGTATTACTATACTAAGTAATAAACTAATAACTACCGGATATAATTAATTTACACTTCCTTTCACCTAAAACTTAACCGGACATAAATAAATAAAGAAGTTAGAAGAAGCCATCACTTTCTTCTAAAGACATGTTCATAAGGTCCGCTTCAGTAGTAGCATCATCAAAAAGCCATTTTTCAAGAAAACTAAGAGGTGGCATTTGGTCTTTCGTATCCGGTTTACTTTCATCTTGGAACACACTTGTTTCAGCTGAAACAGACTGTGAAGCATCCGAATAGCTGCAATTTGAGCAGTAGTTTATTTTCTGATTCTTGTGAATTAGGTCATTATTGGATCCAAATTGAAGGCCATCACTCTGGGGACTAATTTGATACTGCTGTGTGATCAATGAACTCCGAGTTTGTGTTGTTTCAATACTTTCTGAACTCGTTTGTGAAGATTTCTTGGAACTACTCATCCAGTTTGGGAGCAACCGCGCAATGTTCTCAGCACTAGAAGCGTAAGTGACGGTACTTTGAGATGGGGGTAAATCAGGTAGACTGATAGATTTATTGTCGATAGATAAAGCTTCACAAAGGGCTTGTTTCGCCATATAGATGTCGGTTTGGAGCCTTCTTTCCCACTGACCTTTGGTCATGGTGGCTTCTGATGATGCCGATGAGTGACGCCGCTTTGAATCGGTATGTCTTCTATGATGATGGTCATGATGATGAGGGTTTTCTTGATCTGAATTGCCTCGGAGTCTGTCAAGCTTTTTCTTGAGATGAGTGTTCCAGTAATTCTTGATGTCATTATCTGTTCTTTGTGGAAGATAGGAAGCTATGGCTGCCCATCTACCATTAAAATTAAATATGAACAAAATCAGTTATTTGTTACCTAAAAGTTTGAACTTTTAATTCAAGGAGAAAAAAATATAATTAAATTCTACCTATTTCCAAGAAGAGCTTGAAGATGGATGATCATCTTCTCCTCTTGCTCAGTGAAATGGCCGCGCTTAATACCGGGCCGGAGATAATTAGTCCAACGCAGTCTGCAACTCTTGATGCATCTTAGCAAACCTGAATTCACAAAACCATGTAAATTAGTATCAACTTAACAAGCAAAACAAACAATCGTAAATAATGAAGGATATAATAAAAAGCTAAAATTTCATGAATAAATAAAGTAGCAGAATACAATAAATACCCTAATTTAATGATCTAACCAACCCACCTCCAAATGAAAAAATTGCAAAACTAGAATTAACAAAAAGGAAAAGATTTATAGATATAATACCAGTATTAGTAGGAACAGATCTCCAATTCCCAGGACCATTTCTCTGAATATAAGAGACTAAGATTATGTCTTCTTCTGGTGTCCATGGCCCTTTCTTCACACCTATCTTGTCACAGCAAGGTGGTCTTCCCATTTGGTTCAAGATAGATCTATTCCAATTGTCACACTCACTATGTGTGTGTGTTAGTGTGTGTTTTAGTTTGTTGTGATTCAACCTTAGAGAAAAATGGCAAGACAATATGTTTGGGTTGGGATCACCCTTAGCTTGTACATTATATATAGACATGAAGAAAGAAATAAGAGAGAGAAAACAGAAGATGAGGAAGAGGTCGTGATGTAATCACAAGATGACCAAAGAAATGAGTGGAGAAATGGCTTCTCTCTCTCTCATGAAAAACTCAACAAAGAGTCAAAAGAAGACAGCAAGAAGCATTTAATCCAGTTTTTAAAAGTCAGCTGTTCGCTTAATGAAGATTGAGAGAGATAAAGACTGAATCAAACAAACAACAATGTATAGGAATGTTAATTAATCAACTTCCCGATATATGTATTAAATATACGTTTTATTATTATTATTATTATTAGGCCCTATGTTGTATATTAAGTCTTTTGTATTATTTTATATATTTACGTTGTTATGTAATCAGTTTGTAATCGTCTTTTGTCTTTGCTTGTATATTTGGGCCTAAGACCATTGTAAGCAAAACTCATTGGACCTATGAAATAATACATAGTGCATGAAACTTGCACTATAAATAGTGCAATGCAATCTCAACCTTTGTCATGCTTGTATATCTTATCCATTTACCAACTCTCCCACTTTCTCTCTTCCCTTACCTCTCTCGGCAATAAACAAACAACAACTAGATCCGAGATCTTGGTTACTTAAAGGTGATTTCCGCTAGCCTTTAAGGAGATTGATTCAAGAACTTAGTTGTTTGATCCCGATCATAGGACCGACAATTATTATTTTTGTAAAAGCTAATAATTTACTCCTAAATTTGTTGGGTTTCAGTGGTGATCAGTTAAAATTTTGTTTATTAAAACCGGTTCAATAAACGTGATAAATAATAATTAATCTTGTTATTTAATAATTATACGCAGCGGAAAGTATACAATTAATCAGCACCGAAACTAAACCCGACAGGATCCGGTTACAGACAATACGAGTACGAGTCAAAAAATAAATATATAATTAAACTAACAATATATTTAAGTTTACCTCGGTTAATAATTAACCGGTCGAGACACCGAGGTTCAACGAACGGTGCTAGGTGACAAACCAAACACGGTGACAGTTGGCGGTGATGGCGTGTTGGCGGCAGGGTGGCGCGAACACAGCAGCAGCACCAGATCAGAGGCGGCAGCAACAGCACGGCAGCGATAGCGGTGCGGTGGTTTGCTGTAACGGTGGCGACTTGGTTCCGAGATGAATTGGCGGTGTGTGGCTGACGTAAACCAAGTTGGCCTACTCCAAATTTCTTATTCTCCAAGAATGTTGGAATATGGTTGTGATTGCTTTCTGTGGAGGCCGGCTCCCCTTTTTTAATTTTCTCCAAGTCAAAAAATTATTAGGTTATTATCTTTAGTAAGATTATATAGATACTCTTACGTATAATAAATCACAACGGGGCCTCAAAGTCCAACTAGTTCTAACTCTAATCTAAAGCCCAAACCAGTTCATTTAACTAGTAAATAAACTATATTATTTATAACTATTATAAATAATAATTCCGTGTAATTAGATTCGTCATTTACCGGTTAAACAATTTAAGAGGATTTTAGTTCGTTGGCCAAGGTGTAACTCTCACGGGTCGTAACTCGGTCAGTCGCGTTAAATTAACCGAACCAATCCACTATTTCCAACAGTTTCCCACTTGGACGGTTTTCGGTTAAGTTCCTTAACGCAGACAACCAGTGGTGCTCTAGCTACACATGGCTGCCCATAACATTTTAAATTCATTAACCAAAACTATCTTGGAATACACTATTGTAAGATAAAGAATTTATGGTAATCGTTGTCATCTATCCTTTCTGTATAAGACATCAATTGAACAATGAGACATGGATCAGGTTCAATCTCATATGGCGTTCAATCATTATAGTTCTTGATCTAGAATCAAAGTGGTCCAATCAAACACACAGTTTAGTTTGGGTGAGGCCTCACACTTTACCAGTTTGAATCAACGAGGCGCCAAGATGTCTAACTGTTACATATCATGTATGAGTCCAGAATCTCATCTTGAATACATACAACTCCCACTGAACTTCATATCATTCCCAACCAATGCCTTTTTGGCTGGCAGTTACGCGACAGCGGTTGACACTGATCAAAGAATAACCTTTAGTAAACAAAAGTTCCAATATGTATCTCAGGTCTGAGGATACTAAATGAGTATACCAGTATCAAAACATCTTATGACTAAGATCCATGAAGATGATTTGATGCGACTTACATCCAACGTCATTCATAATGAGGTCTGTGAGTTTGGAAGTCAGCCCCTTGAGTCCAAAGTCAGAATAGCCTTAATTCAGAGTCGTTCCCACGAGTCTGACCGACTACGGATAATTTAGAATACAATATTCATGGATTAAACGTATTAAAGTCGAACACAGTTATATTATTCAACATTTGCATTTAACCATTAAATCAAAAGAGAACTCAAAAGTATAACTGTTTAAATGTTCACACATCCAAATAATAAATCAAAACAAACTACTAGCTAATCTAAGACCGATAGCATCTCTGCGATGATCATGCTTGTCCTGAGTCATCGGTTTAGTGAACGGGTCAGCTAGGTTTTGATCTGTGTCTACTTTGCTTATTATGATGTCTCCTCGTTCCATTATTTCCCGAATGAGATGGAACTTCCTTAGAATGTGCTTGGCTCTGTGATGAGACCTGGGCTCTTTGGCCTGAGCAATAGCACCTGTGTTATCACAGAACACCTCGATTGGTTTATGAATACTCGGAACCACATCGAGATCAGCGATGAACTTCTTCATCCAAGCAGCCTCTTTAGCAGCATCTGATGCAGCTATGTATTCTGATTCAGTGGTAGAATCCGCCACCACACTCTGCTTGGAGTTTTTCCAGTAAACAGCTCCTCCATTGAGAGTGAATACATATCCTGATTGTGAGCGAGAATCATCTCGGTCAGTCTGGAAGCTAGCATCAGTGTAACACCTTACAGTGAGTTCTTCTTCCACTCCTCCAAACACTAAAACATGTCTTTCGTCCTTTTCATGTACCTCAGAATGTTCTTCACAGCAGTCCAGTGGGCAATGCCAGGGTTCTGCTGAAAACGACTTGTCATGCTCAACGCATACGAGACGTGAGGTCTAGTACATAACATAGCATACATGATAGAACCAATCGATGAAGCATATGGAATCGATTGCATGTGCTTAGTTTCAATGTCCGTTGCCGGAGATTGCGATTTGCTCAACATGGTTCCTTTAGCCATGGGGAGAGCTCCTTTCTTGGAGTTGTCCATAGAGAAGCGTGTCGTTACTTTTTCTATGTATGTACTTTGACTCAGCCCTAGAAGCCGCTTAGACCTATCTCGATAGATCTTAATTCCTAGAATATAAGCAGCTTCACCAAGATCTTTCATTGCGAAACAAGAGCCCAACCAGTTCTTAACTTCCTTAAGCATAGGGATGTTGTTTCTAATGATCAGTATATCATCCACATACAGGATGAGGAATGATATAGTACACCCACTAGCCATTCTGTAAACACAAGACTCATCTTCATTTTTGACAAAACCAAACTCTTTGATTTTCTCATCAAAATGAAGATTCCAGCTGTGAGATGCCTGTTTAAGTCCATAAATTGACTTATTTAGTTTGCACACCCTGTTAGGATATTTAGGATCGACAAAACCTTCCGGCTGAACCATATCAGAAAGATGTCCATTAAGAAAAGCAGTTTTGACATCCATTTGCCATATCTCGTAGTCATAGTATGCGGCAATGGCAAGTAATATCCTTATCGACTTAGTCATAGCAACGGGCGAGAAGGTTTCATCATAGTCAATACCCTGAGTTTGAGTAAAACCTTTCGTGACTAGCCGTGCTTTATAAGTTTATACATTTCCATGCATGTCGGTTTTCTTCTTGAAAATCCACTTGCTCCCTACTACCCGACACTCGGGGGGTAGCTCAACCAAGTTCCAGACTTGATTCTCACGCATAGATTGCATCTCGGCGTTCATGGCATCTTGCCATTTCTCAGATTCCGGATCTAAGATAGCAGATTTGTAATTAGTAGGTCCGTCGCTTGACTCGGCTACTAAGAGGACCTCGGGACCATCTAGATGCCATAGGTATTTAGAATTCGGTACGCAAGTCTATTACTTCTGTGAACGCTTGTGTTCATGTCCGATGTATCAGCAACAACAACTTGTTGATCAGACGTTCCAACTTCCTCAACGGTAGTTTGTAGTTCTTGAATTTCTTCAAGATCGACAATATTATCTCCAGTTCCTCGATCGAGAATTTCCTTCTCAAGGAAGTGGCCCTTCCTTTTGATAGAAATCACATTTGTTTCTGGATGGAAGAAATAATATCCGCTTTGGTTATAGTATCCGACGAAAACAACTTTTACGCTGCAAGGATCGAGCTTATCATCAGAATCACTATTGACATAAGCATCACATCTCCATACTCTACGGAAAGACAAATTACATATCTCATATGGGGTTTTGCTTACCTTTTTAGTTGGAGCCAGATTGACAATGCGAGCGACGGTTAAAAGGGCAAAACTCCAAAAGGAGTGAGGCAAGTTAGTTCTACACATCATCTATCGGACCATGTTTAGTAAGGTTCGATTTCTCCTCTCGCTCACGCCATTGTGTTGGGGTGTGCCGGGTGGAGTGAGCTGTGAAACAATTCCACGCTCTTTCAGATGATGTACGAATTCCGAGCTGAGATACTCTCCACCTCAATCTGATCGAAGCATTTTAATAGTTTTCCCAAGTTGGTTTTCCACTTCGTTTTGAAACTCTTTGAACTTTTCAAAGGTTTCATGCTTATGTTTCATGAGGTACACATAGGCATATCGACTGTAATCTTCAATAAAAGAAATGAAGTATCTTTCATGATTCCTAGACATGGTTCTGAAAGGACCGCATACATCAGTATGTATGATTCCCAGCAGATCCTTTGCTCGTTCATTCTTATGAATGAAGGAGCCTTTGGCGAGTTTGCCATCTAAACAAGATTCGCAGTTATCAAAAGAGTCTGGTCCTGTGGATTCAAGAATCCCTTCGGATTGGAGTCTCTTGACTCGTGCCTTGCTTATGTGGCCAAGTCGGCGATGCCATAGAAATGTATCATTGATGTCAGATCTGATACGTTTAGAAAGATTATATACATTATTGTTTATTTGAACATCAACCTTATAAATACCATTTCGAGGTTTAGCCTTAAAATAAAAAAATATCATTCAAGTAGGCAGAAATAGCAATACTATTAAAAACGTACTTAAATCCTTATTCAAATAGTAAAGAAACTGAAATAATGTTTCTGGTCAAACCAGGTGCAAACAAACAGTTATCTAAAGTAACTACAAGGCCAGACGGACAAGCAAAACGATATGTGCCAATTGCAAGAACTGGGACTCTTTTTCCATCACCAACAATGAGTTCCATGCTGCCTTGTTTCAGTTTCTTCCAGTTTTCAGGCTCCTGCAAGACATTAACGATGTGGTAACCACATCCGGTATCAAATAACCATATGTTGCTAGAGACAGTGAAAATTTCAATAACGTAAATAGAAATACCTTTAGAGGAGCTTTCACCATTGGTCCTCTGCCTTTTCAGCTCAGCAAGGTAGTCAGGACAGTTACGTTTCCAGTGTCCCATTTTGTTGCACTTGTAGCACTGGCGCTCCTCAGGAGGTGGCAGTGGTGTTAGTGTTGGTGGCAGACCTGGCAGCAACAGTAACCTTCTTCTTGCCTTTACCGTTATGACCCCGGTTCTTGGGTTTAGGCTTAATGACACCAGCAGATCGAACCATAAGAACTTGATTGTTTTTAGCGGGAATATTCATCTCAGTCGTCTTAAGCATTCCATGAAGCTCCAGCACTATCTTCACCCAGCCATTCATATTGAAATTCATTACGAACTGGTCGTAAGAGCTGGGAAGAGAGTTCAGGTTGAAATCCGCTGCCATTTCATCTGACAAGGGATAATCAAGTTTCCTTAGTTGTTCGATGTACCTTTTCATATTGACGACATGCGCACTAACAAGTGATCCCTGTTACATTCTGCAGCTGATAAGCTGCTTCATGGTGTCATAGCGTTCTTGACGGGCTTGTTTCTGGAACATGCCCTTGAGTTGCTCAAGCATCTCATAGGCACCAAAATCTTCCAAGCCTTTTGCAAGCTCGTAAGACATAGTGGCTAGCATGATACAGACGACTTCAGCCGAGTCATCCATATGCTTGTAAAGAACCCTCTTGGCATCAGCAGTATTGTTTTCAGGCTCGATTGGAACAGGTCCATCGAGAACATAGTGCTTCTTTTCCATCTTGAGAACAAGTCCCAAGTTGTGGTGCCACTCAAGAAAGTTGGTGCCATTTAACTTTTCTTTCTCAAGGATAGCCTTGAGAGTGAATGAGGAGTTATTATCAGTACACATCTGTTTAAATAAGCAAAAATAATTTCTATTAGTATTTTCGATGTTTTAACCCTATTATTAATGACCCAATAACATTAGTAAATAGGAACTTGAGAATCTGGCTTCCAGTTACTAATGGCAGCTGTAGCACACAACATTAGTAAGTGGTTAGGCAGACAGACAACGATTGCCAATTGTGAATAGAGCACAACTCTCGTTTATGGGGCCTATTAAGACAACATTTTCCCAAGTAGATACGTTTAGCCTCATCTATGCCCACCTTAGTCTCCAGACAGCTGTAGCACGTAACAAGAGAGTAAAGTAAGAGTCGCCCTAGTATAGTCACTTGTGAAATAGCCAGATGTGTTAACGAAACCCTTTCACCTTGAAGGATAGGCTAGAAATCAAATGCGGTGCTGTAGCTCCAAACACTTGAAGTTTCGCAGTATGCCTCAAGTGTGACTTATAGTTGGATGGCATAGACTATTGATTTAAATTGGGATTAATTTTAATTATTACCGAATAGAGTAAAGGTCCAGTTTTACTTTATTAATCGAGACAACTTGATGAACCCTTTCATTTCTCAAGACACTTAATTTTATATAACCTATTAAAACTATGTTTGTCGCGATAATACCAACCAATTTTAAGTTAATAGTTTTACCTATTAAGTTATTAGTTATGGAAAATTAAATTTAGTTTAATTTTGCAAAACTTGATTGGTTAATTTATTTTAATATATTTGGTATTAGGTTGGTGGTATTATAATCCTATTATAATCAAGCAAGCAACCAAAATAGCAAACAGAATATGTAAATCTTAAATGGCCAACATTAGTGATTGACCTTGCTAGAGCCTATTAGCAAGATCAATCGGGTCAATGGGTCACAACACAAAACAACCACAAGGATGGACTCTTGGTGCATCCCGTCATCTTTGGTAACTTCCACTAGGGGTGAGCACGGTTCGGTTTTTAGGTAAAACCGAAACCGAACCGAAAAGTCGGTTTTTCGAATATACCAACCGCTCGGCTTTTGGTTTTTTGGTTTTTCGGTTTTTCGATTTTCTTTTTTTTCGGTTTCGGTTCGGTTACAATCGGTTTTTTTATGTGTGTAGACATTGCAAAAAAATTCCAAAGTAATGAAAATGCATATTAGATTCAAAACACAAAAATAAGCATTTGTTACATGGAACCAAACGAATACAAACTTGCAAGAGTACTAGAGCTAAAATTCAACAAAGTTCTTAATCAAAAAACACTAAAAGTTTAGTTCCAATCTTCATTCTTAATCTTATTCATCTTCAAAGTTTACTCTCAATCTTCATCATCTTCATAATCTTCATCACCATCAACGGTAGATCTTTTTGGTGTTTTGTTTCAAATCATAACATCTAAAAAAACACATATGATTGTATTAATATTTAAGTAAAAACGCATATCGGTTCGGTTCGATTTTTTCGGTTGTTTAAAAATGGAAAACCGAACCGAAACCGAAATTTTAGTTTTTCAAAAAAACAAAAAATTAACCGTCGGTAAATGCTTCGGTTCGGTTAATTCGGTTTCGGTTCGGTTAATTCGGTTTCCTGCTCACCCCTAACTCCCACTGACTTCAAGAACTCCATGAGCTCGTCCTCGGTTTTCTTCGGGTCTTCTTCATTACAAAATTACACTAATATAAGTAATGAAAAACTAAACCCTATCTATTACAATTTTGAACCATCAAGGTGGCCAAAAACCATAAAATAAAACCGAAAACTCAATACAACTTTTGAACCATCCATATGGCCAAAATAAAAATCATTCAACCAAACAAACAAGGTCGGGCCAGATTTACGTATTCAACAAAAAATAAGTCGGGCAATATTTTGGTCAAATAAAATAAATAAAATTTTTGACCAAACTAGAATTGCCCTAATATTTTATCTAGATCAAAAAAGTCAACTACCTTAAAGTTTATGATGTAGAACCGGTGAAAATACCGGATTCCACTCGTATGTTGTAACCAAGACTCTGATACCACTGTTGGGTTTCAGTGGTGATCAGTTAAAA
Organism: Bidens hawaiensis; assembly: GCF_021521415.1. Classification (NCBI taxonomy): domain Eukaryota; kingdom Viridiplantae; phylum Streptophyta; class Magnoliopsida; order Asterales; family Asteraceae; genus Bidens; species Bidens hawaiensis. Next base: position 1,853,666 of record NW_027491136.1, read on the forward strand.
TTTTGTTTATTAAAACCGGTTCAATAAGCGTGATAAATAATAATTAATCTTGTTATTTAATAATTATACGCAGTGGAAAGTATACAATTAATCAGCACCGAAATTAAACCCGACAGGATCCGGTTACAGACAATACGAGTACGAGTCAAACAATAAATATATACTTAAACTAACGATATATTTAAGTTTACCTCGGTTAATAATTAACCGGTCGAGACACCGAGGTTCAACGAACGGTGCTAGGTGACAAACCGAACACGGTGACGGTTGGCGGTGATGGCGCGTTGGCGGCAGGGTGGCGCAAACACGGCAGCAGCACCAGATCAGAGGCGGCAGCAACAGCACGGTAGCGTTAGCGGTGCGGTGGTTTGCTGTAGCGGTGGCGACTTGGTTCCTCGATGAATTGGCGGTGTGTGGCTGACGTAAACCAAGTTGGCCTACTCCAAATTTCTTGTTCTCCAAGAATGTTGGAATATGGTTGTGATTTCTTTCTGTGGAGGCCGGCTCCCTTTTTTTATTTTTCTCCAAGTCAAAAAATTATTAGGTTATTATCTCTAGTAAGATTATATAGATAATATTACGTATAATAAATCACAACCAGGCCTCAAAGTCCAACTAGTTCTAACTCTAATTTAAAGCCCAAACCAGTTCATTTAACTAGTAAATAAACTATATTATTTATAACTATTATAAATAATAATTCCGTGTAATTAGATTCGTCATTTACCGGTTAAACAATTTAAGCGGATTTTGGTTCGTTGCCCAAGGTGTAACTCTCACGGGTCGTAACTCGGTCGGTCGCAGTAAATTAACCGAACCGATCCATTATTTCCAACAAAATTCGCCATCAAGATGCCATTGAATCAAATGTCTTTGTTACAAACAAAATATAGATTAATGATCTATGCGAAAAAAATGGGTTCATTTCACTTTTCATATTACAAATGTGCTTTCAAGCTAGTTCTTTTCCTTGTCGCTAGCATTTGTTGGAAAAATTATAGTGAAAATGAGTTTTTTACTAATTTTGGACATTAATAATTATTTCATGTTAGAGTTATATAAGCAATTATTTTTAGGTTTGTGTTGTATGTAGTGAGAGCTTCACAACCAACTAAACCGTGTCTAAACCAGAGTTAAAATAAATGAGATATCAATGTTCAAAGTTGGATGTTCGAAACAAATATTATAAAACTTTGGTGTTTGAAACAGGAAACTGTCGCACTTTCTTTTCTTTTCTTTTCTTTTCTTTTCTTAATCTTTGTCAGGATATAATAAATCAAAGGTTTTGGTTTGTCTCATAAATTGTATTAAAATAATTTATTCGTGGTTAATACAATATAAGATATGACTTTTGGTTCCGGTGTGTGTGAATATAAAATGAACTTCAATGTTCAATTTTAAAAGGAAGAGAAAAAGACCACGCATTAGCAACCGAGAGATAATAGCAAATTGTTGCAACTAAGTGAAGATGGAAACTCTCGTTTTTTTCCAAGAATATTTGGAAAGGAGCACTCTATTAATCTTTATTCACCAACTTTATCTTTTCCACAAACTCAAATACCAACCAGCCCGGTGCTTTCTCGGGTAAGAGAGCCATCTCTGGTAGTACACCTATTGTTCCGGTTGTTGTACCATAGGAGACAGACACAGTCGTCTAATAAGAGGCGCAAAATTTGTTTTGAAGGACCCAACATTAACGGATTTAGTTTGTTCAAGTGTTGCAGTCAAGAACAACCCCGAAGGCTACCCTCAGAGAAGACAATATGTTGAATCATCTGTAGGTCCTCAAACCAGGATCAAACAGCGCGTTCTTGAATCAATCTCTCCAATATGCTAGCGGAAATCACATATAAGGAACCGAGATCACGGATCTTGTTTGTGTTTGGACTATTAACTAGAAGAGGAAAGTAAGAGAGTTGGTGAAGTGATAAGGTATATAGAGAGAGGGAGAGAAAATTCTTGCCAAAAATTAGTATGCATATGCATGCTCCTACTATTTATAGTAGAGAGCATGTCATGTTTTTGATCGATGTCGAAAGGTCAATCAAAAATATTTATAAAATACCTTACTAGCAAGGGTAAGTAAGGTGTCGAATCCATAGGGAATCAGTGGAAAGTGCTAATCAAGTTCAATACTTAGTAATAATTATGTTAAGTGGACAGACGATGTCAAGCAAATTAAATACTGATTTGGTTGTAAAACAATTAGAGAAAACAGTGACACACTTCAGGTTCAGGTAATGCAATGAACTGACTGATTAACTTATACCAATTGGGGAATCACATAAACATAATTCATTTATTAGAACAAGAAAATAATTAGTAGACACAATATTTTGGTTATGATGATTCACATAACTTAATCCGAAGAATTGACACAACTGAACACGGTCTATCTAATTACCAGTTCATTAATACAAAACTTAGCATCTATCAATGATTTATGGTTAACGGTTCAATGACGATAAGAACTTAATCCTAAATGTTGATGAACACAAACCAAATAATTGATGATAAACGAAACTCCTGTAAAACAACTATTAATCGGTTCCAATAAACAAATAGATTCAATCAACCAAAAGATTAATCAAAACTAAATCCCAATACATGTAATGTTCATAAAAATAATCAGTTCATATGCAAACCCTACACCTGAAGTGGTCACGAGTGGTTTAGCCTTGCCTCTTCATCATGATTAGCTCGATTATGGATTGGAAGGATGAAACCATGGATGATTATGGTGATTGGTAGGTGTTAGAATGGTGGAGAATGGCCCCAAAATCGCCCCAATATGTTAGGGTATGAAGCATAGCCGTCATAGGGTTGAACCGGGCTTAAATATGAAAGAAAATACCAAAAAATCGTGTTTTTCCGCCCTGGCGACCGTAGCCTACGGTCTCCCCACCGTAAGCTACAGTGGGGACCGTAGCCTACAGTCCAAGCTCACTGCCTTACGGTGACTGCCCCCTCGCACTGTTTTGCCCATAACTTCTTCGTTATAGCTCCGATTTACGCACCGTTTTTGGCCACGTCTTTGTCTTCAAATTGTCTATCATTCCATGCAATAAAATCTTAATTTCCAATCCACCTCCTATGCTCCAATTTAGCTCCTTTAAGCCCATGTAAGCTACACTCAGCTGCAAACGTAAAACCACTCAAAGTAATTGGGTTTCCAGCATATAATAACACAAAACATATGATATGACTCATTTAACGCACGATATTTCACCCACACATCAGTTTTCTTCATTGTTCACGACCAATGGGTTCTAGTTGCAAGGCCTCAGGCCAAAACGTACAAGCAAGACAAACGAAAGCATACAAAACAAATTGTAAAATGAATGAACAAATACAAAAGACTTAAACAAACAAAATGGGCTCTACATTATCTTTATATTCAAGTAAGTTTTAATTAATTATTTTTATTCATTTATGTACACAGTATGATGCTACCAATTTCTTAAATGAATAAAGAAAGTATCTTTATTAATTGTGAAAATTTTGAAAGTCCAGTTCCAGTAGACCGCCGTCGTATTCAAAACGGTCCACTGAGGATTTAACCAGGTGGAGGACCAACGCCGATATATACCAACGGTCCGTCTCTTAGTCCTGAAGTAGTCAATGTGGTGTTGCACATAACGATCACTCAAGGTATGACAATCGTCGCCAAGTCACTCGTCGATGAACCACCGGTGGCACCGCCAATCGTTTGTCGCATCTGACGAGCTATCCAACTATGGCACTTTTTACATGTGTTGATTGACACGATATTGCGGCCCGATGGACTGTCGCCGCATCCCGATGGTGTGCCAACGGTATGGGATGACAACTATAAATAGCGAGTCATGGCAAGCAGTTTGAGAGCATCAAAACTCGAAATCCTCAGCCATTGCCTTATTTTGGGTGCCTCGACATACCAACAAGCTGTGACGAATTCCGAGCATTTTCCACGAAGTGCGAGCCATTTCTTGGAGTTTTTACAAGCCCTTGTTTTGTCTCGAAGTTTGTGCCAACATAGTTTTTTAATCCCGGTGAGTTTGTAGAACCGTAACTATAAGACCCCGATCCCAGTGCCCTACATTGGGTGTTGGATTTACTCATAAACACAGTTCTAAATATCAGAGTGAATTAAAACTTTTTGTGAAAGAAATACATAACATTATACCATATCTTACATACCCATTCACTTCTTGTCTTAATTAACATTCAACTTATCTTACATAAATAAAAACATAACAAAAGAACATCATCACATTCCTTCTAGAGATGCAACCTCTCCAGTCCAATGACATGTGTCTCCCTCAAGCCTGCTGCTTTAACCTATTTGTCTTCGCGCATACTAAAAGTCAACTACGTTGAGTGAGTTCTAGTTAATCAGGCAACACATATTACATTCGCATACTTACATATATCATTAGGGTTTGCCACCCTTCTTACATATATATCATTAGGGTCTGCCACCCTCCTAACACTGATATTATTTGGGTCTGCCACCCACGTAACGATACAACCGCACAACCATAGAACCATTTCTTTATATATAATTATGCATATGTATCTAAATACATACTTCTAACCTTTTCTACACTTGTACATCATTTATATATCAATCATAAGTCATTCATATAGCATACACTTATCACCTAAGGTAAGTGTATTAACTAAGCACATAGGAGTATGCACACAGCCCCGAAAAACATAACAAAGAAAGTGGCTAGAAAGTTACCTGAATCCCTGAATCCTGTTCCTCTCGGAGTTTATTGTCACACCTCTGGGCACGACTAAATGCGTAACAATCACAAGCATCACTTAACTTCTTCTAACTAGATCCTATTTCTATGGCTAGAAAGTGGGTTTCAAGAGTTCTCATGCTAGTATTGGGTTTCATGTTAACCCTTCCCTATATATATATATATATAGGGGATGGTTCAGGAAAGAAGTGATATTATTATGAGAAGTGCGAGAAATCAATCTGAGCCATTGATTTGTCTAATCAATGGCATATATTTATGATGGCAAACTTGTAATAAATAAGAAAACAACTATACACGGTCTTTAAATGGAAGGGCATTATGGACAAAAAAAATTTATACAAATCATTTTAAAGTCAGTTTTAATAATCCAATTAAATATATATTTAGCAATTATATTCACCCCCAACAAATTAATCTACAAGTTAGGTTTCCAAAACTAGACCAACTGTTTACAACGAACAATGAAGAAAGGCAAGGTGTTTTTTTCCCTTAAAAAAACTATGCCTATTAAAATCCAAATTTTACATAAAGTGTATTTTTTTTTTCACATTGTGTAGGGATTTTGTATGGATTATTTCAATACTTTAGAGTGTAGGATTATTTCATTGTGTAGGGTTATTGCACTATGTAGGTGAATGGTAATAAACTCACCTACACAAGTAACACAATCAATAATCATCTACATGATTTCCAATTATTTAATTCAATATTATATGTGTAGGTTAATATGAGTTATGTGTAGGCGAAAATAAAATGAACTAACAATTTGTTTAGGCAAATATGAGTTATGTGTAGGTAAATATTAGTCACGTGTAGGTGAAAATAAAGTGAACTAACAATTTGTTTAGGCGAATATGAGTTATGTATATAGGTGAATATTAGTTATGTGTAGGTGAAAATAAAATAAACTAACAATTTCTTTAGTCTAATATGTGCTATGTGCAGGTGAATAATAGGAAAGAATCTTTATGTTTATAAACTTAATTAATTCAAGCATATAAAGAAATTTAAAAAAAATGATATGAATGTTATCTTATATGATAATAGTGTAAAATGTGTAGGTTATCTATATTCTGTGTATGATAGTGTAAGTTCATAGTATAAAATGTATAAGTAATATGTATTATGTGTAGGCCTATGCAAGTTCATGTGGTCCGAATGTCTGATTATGTGTAGCACTATGTGAGTTCATGTGTAGGTTGGTACCTATTTTGTGTAGGACTGTGTAAGGTCATAGAGTAAAGTGTGTAGGTAAACTGTGTTATGTATAGGCCTGCGTAAGTTATTTTGAATTAAAGAATTGATTTTGTTTTGATTTTGATTATTGATGTGGATAAGGATTTGGGATTTTGTTTCAAGGACCCCATCACCATCTTGATTTAAAATTATGTTGATATAACAAACATGTTAATAATTAAATAGTTTCCATATAAATTACATTTGTCCATTTACTATACTACCCCCATATTTAATTAAAAGAAAATAAAAAAACTAAAAATCTGATTGGTTGAATGGACTTCTCACACTTCTCACAATAACTTGACTTCTTTCCTGAACTTAAACCTATATATATATATATACATATATATATATATATATATATATATATATATATATATATATACACCCGTGTATTTCTCACCTTGCTCACCAACTTTCTGTTGACAAAACTATATTTTTACTCATGTTACAGGTTTGATAGTTGAAGATTTGGATGTTTGAGAAGATACTTTTGTTTGGCTCTAGGTATGCAAATAAAAGAAGCCTTTGTATGTTTTGTTATGAATTATTTATTGATGGTGTGTACTTGAATTGTATTAATAAAATAAATAATAATTTTCATTATTAAATAGTTTTTTTAGCTATTGAGCAATCAACGTTATGCCCTGGCATATCCCGTTGTTGGTCGGGGTGTGACAAAGCCCTACTAATAATTGCAAAGAATGTTGGCATGATTAAACGTACAAGAGTATGCTTTATATGTATAGAGATAAGAGTAAGTGGTTATGTGTAGAGCCTTCGGGTCTTATGTATGTTATAACAAGTAAGGATGGCAAATTCATATAACTTTATATGGCCTAGTCACGAGCAGCCACAGATGCGTCACACCCCAACCTAAGGCGGAAATGCCGGAGCGTGATCTGATTGCTCATAGCTCGAAGATACTATCATTGAATATAAGTGACGATATCTAATTAATTATTTTATTTGAAGTATACATATATCCCTCAAATACAACAAACAATTTAAAATACACGAATATAAGCTCAAATAAAGATTAACTTGATTATATCCTAAGGTTTTGTCTACATGTGTCCAAACTTCAATCTTCAATACAAGCAACTTGCATATGCGTAGAAAATAGAGTTTTGTCAACATAAAGTTGAGTGAGAATATCACCATTTTTGACACAACAATATAAATAAGCATAACGTGATAAGTGCGGTAAATATAATCAAACCATAAACACGTATGTAGACCGTTTCCAAGCAAATCGGGCGTTGGTCAATAGCAGGAGCACCCACTATACGAATGAATGAATAGTAATCTCAATATACGAATGAATGAATAGTAACACAAGTAACCAAGTAGCACGTACGTTTGATTAAGCCACTCACAATTACACGCATGCATTTGTTTGATATATATATAGTATGAAATACAGATAGGTACGTATATGTCCCCAAAACGTTTAAAAAAATTGGTAAAATAGAGGAATGATAAAACTCACCTTAGATTAATGACAAACGAATGTAAATACGAATAAGCGAGTTAATGAATAAACGAGTCGTCCACTACACGTCAAACAATATAAACAATTCAAAATCTAAGACTTTTGGATATGATAATATAAATAAATACGAATTCGTTGCCACTGGAATCAATCCAAACGGACGTTTAGATTTCAAGTTATGTTTGTTTTAAGATTTAAGCGAGCTGGTACTGACCAGAATCCGAACAGCAATTCGGAAGTCGGGTTTTGGTCAGTAGCCTTAAAATTTTGTAACAAGAATAAAAGTCGTCTGGACCGAACGTTGAATCCCTCCAGAAGTATAAGAAAACGTTAAGTCAAACTTGTTGACTAATTTGTCCTTTAACGAGTTTTAGACGAATTGACCAGTCAACACCCTTCAACCATCGAAATTGATTGAAGTTTATTGACTAGGGAATAGGTATGAACGATTCCTATGTTTACAACTTACCCGGAAAGTGAAAGGATCGATGAGAAACGGAAGTCAAAGATCCATACGCATGCAAAGTCAAACGAACAAGCATTGTGTCTTCAACGAATAAGCAAAAACCAAAGGATTTGATGATGATCAGAGGTAGGACGGCTGAGGAGGCTCCTCTAGGGTTTGTGTAAAGTGTTATGGCAGGAGATTAAGGGTTGTTTATATAGAGATTACAAAAACGAACTATTTATGGGCTTTTTACTCGTTTAAGCAGGCATATGCGATTTAACGGAAAGAATCATCGAAATATTCATAAAGATCTGATGTTGGGAAGGGGAAAACGAATTAGAACTTGTATCTTGGTTAAAATATGTTTACTTGGCCCTTAATTTACTCAAACGTACCTAAAATAATAGATTTTATACCAAAAACGAACTAAGAAACGATCTAACACGAAACGATTATGTGCATGTATCCCATAGCGCCGCGTGGTGGGGTAGGGTAGCCCACCGCGTGAAGCTCCGGCCTAGTGTTGTCAAGTTTTTATTTGTAACACAAATGGTCCTTGAAGTTTGATGTTTGGTCGGTTATTGAACTTGTTATACAATAAAGAAGAAATGAACATTATATAAACTATGAGGGGTTTAAAGTGAACTTTAGAAACTTAAATATTTGATTCTTGAATAATTATAATGATCTAAAATAGTCCCAGGTTGAATTATGAGTAAACGAATACAGGTTTGAAAATTCCAAAATGTTACAAGATGGCCCGATTACGGGCAAGCATAAGTGGCCTAATCATGGGAAAGCATAAATAGCCCAGTCACAAGCAAGCATATGTGGCCCAGTCAAGCAAGCATAGAAGGTTCCAGCTATGAATTAAGTCAAATATCGGTATAGAAACGAGTAAAGAACTAAAGTTTCACCACAAACATACCCACTTACGGAGCATCACACATTAGGAACGCCCTATAATGCTTAAAAGAACCTCCAGGCTTCTATTTATGCCTAAAAATCCACATGAAACGGATAATATTCGTATGAGGTTAGCGTGAGACTAACTTCCATGTCTCTCTACACTCAATGTGCATGGCTTTGTTCTAATTTGGGTTTGAGATGGACTTGGAAAGTTTTCAAGGAATAGGAATGGTGGCGGAAGCATAAAGGTTTTAGACTTTTAGGCTTGGATATGTATGCCATACTACGAGCTATATATGGACCATGCAGGATGTTACAACACAAAGCAAGTGTCACATTCGTTACTTTTCAAACCCAAAAACCCGACCCATTTAAATTTTCGGTTTTGTTATATATATATATATATATATATATATATATATATATATATATATATATATATATATATATATATATATCTCAAGTTTTGTTTCATCTATTTTTATTTGTTATTTGTCAATGTTTATTTATATTCGTTAAACCGACCGTTTGGTTGTCTAATGTGATATTCGTTAACATAATATTTCCGATAATTTACATTTATCGTTCGTTCGTTTTCTATTGTTTTGATCAATTCGCGAAACTCCAGGATTTAAAGTGTTTAATAAAGTTAAACAATTCGTACACTTTGCGGGTATAATATGTTAAATATCCTTGTTTATAACTCCTTATTACATTTATAACTTTTATTTCAATACAAATACATTTCATAGTTCAAGGTCTAAAAGGTAAATAATATTTATTTTTTAATTTTTAAAATCCTTGAGAGTTCTGGGACTGTTCTTGTAATTATCTTTTAAATTATAATATAACTAGCTTTAGAGCCCGTGTCACACACGTGATGATCCGAATTATAAAATTACAAGTAAAGCAAATAATTACATAACGTATATGAAAAAATGTATTACATCTATGCTTGTATCTATACTATGTGTACATAAATTAATTTTATTTATATCGCAAAATGATTTTTTTTAAATGAACTAAATAAAAAAATGCACGTGCAGAAACGTACCCAAGAATGCTCTTTCTATTAAAAATTTCATTCTCAGTGTTATAAATGTATAACTGAAAGAATTTTGGTTATTAACCAATTTTGGGAATAAGACTTCTCATACAATAGTAGTTTTAACCACTTAGCGTAAATACATAATAAGTGCTACCTTTATTAATATATATATATATAGGCTAAGTATAAAATGAAAACCTACTTGAGTTGTGAAAACTCTATAAACCCATTCTCAACCACATGTTTTTAATTAATGTTTAAATCTTGTGGTCCACAATTAAAGTGAATCAAAAATGTAAATATAAATATAACTTTTTCTCTCTCCTAAAAACATATATAAAAATTAGCAAAAAAATGTTAAAAAAATAGCAAAACATTTTTTTTTATGTTTCGATGTTTTGTATTAAATGTTACAATATATATTACATGTAACAAAAAAAAACGATGTTACATAGGGTTTTCGCGGGTTTTCACAACTCAAATTGGTTTTCATTTTAACATTACCCTATATATATATATATATATATATATATATATATATATATATATCAATTTACCACCCATCGAAGTAAATGAGAACATTAAATTGTAACGACGAATGTTCTTCAAGAACTATGTTTTTCTAAGCTACACCATGAAAAAGATTTTGAAAAGATTCAGGGAGCTTCTCAACTTTGTCATAATGACAACATAAAAAATAACATGGTAACCCATTCAATTTTGTGAATATTTTGCTTCATTTAGGCATATTTTTGCATGACGTGCTTCTCATACAACGTTCTGATTACCATTGAAGGAAAAGTTAATGCTTATACAAATATTTCAAATTTGATAAAAGTTAGAAGCATTAATAGGTCTGGGGGTAGTATGCTGAAAGCGTTCGCAATATTTTCTTAAATTTTAATAGTCAAGAGAAAAATAGTCAATTTTCTAAATCCCAAACCTTTTGATTATTTCCAAAAATGCTCTTGAAAATAATTTTGAAACACGAATCATGCTTAAAATTCTAACTTTCATCCGTTTGACATTTCAAGTCAACATATTGAACCCGTAACAAATTTGATGACAAATCTTTTGCATTCTCAAACTTTTAAAAATAATCAGATTTCTCATTTTTGACCCGCAACAAATTTTGATCTAAATGTGGTTAACTTGTACCAAACAATCTATTTACCAATTTTTGAACCATAAAAATCAAATTTAAGTTCCACAAAAAACTCGAAACAATCCTTGATAAAAAAAAACTAAGAAATTAAATATGATAAACTTTGTTATGTCCGAAAGTTATTGGTATATACTATTCTTACATTTTAACATATATATAGTTTACTAAATTAATCGAAAACTAAATGGATAGATTTAAAGCATAGATTTATAATTTATAAATTTATATGACAATTTACAATAATGATAATAGATAAATTGGTTGATTTTTAAAAAATGGATTAACTTTTAAGCATATATTTATAATTTAGTGATTAAAAAATTACTTTGTAAAATTAAAGCATATTTGAGTTTTGTTATTTTACAATCTTCTATAATATACATCTTACTAATATATTAAAGCAAGATGATTCTCTCCACATATCCTTATTCTAGCCTATCCACATAGGATTCCATGTAATCACATTTCCATATCAATAATTTCCACATATTCACAATTATTTTTAATCCACTAAATTAAAATCGGTATTCCAATTTAATTCAATTAATTCTATAATTAAATCTATTTATTCAAATTAATGCAATTAACTCCATGATTAAGTCTATTTATTCCAATTAATAACCACCTTGTCAAATGTATGTTTTTTCTTTTTAAGTTTCTGTTTCATTTAAATATATTTATTCAAATTAATGCAATTAACTCCATGATTAAGTCTATTTACTCCAATTAATAGCCACCTTCTCAATGATTTAGTTTACTCTTAAGGAAAGAAGAAGAGCCGGTGAATAGTAATCAACCGAATGCTCTTTAAGTTTTATTTATTTATAAAAAACACTCTAAAAGAAAAAAGAAAAAAAACGTTCTTTAGAACAATTAGGAACATTTAAAAAAAATAAATAAAGTTGTTTACAAAAAGATTTTTGGAAACTTAATGTCATACAGTTTAAAGCTGGTATGTATTTGCAAACTTAGTTTTCAATTAATATTACAAAATCTTTTACTAATATGTGTTTTTTATTTTTTTTCAGGTCTAATGGTTCATTTATGTTATATTATTTCTTATTCATTGCATTGTTTATTTATAAAGTATTTTCTTTTTATGTTATAGACATAGTATAAAATCTTTTGTAACATCTGAGGGTAAAAAACTTATGTCAAATATTTGTGTTGACTGTATGCGTAGTTTATATATTATATTGTTTGTTGATATATTTTCCACCCGTGTGTAACACGGGTTATTATCCTAGTAGTACAATATGTTAATGATAACATTTGAAATTATATTCTTTTCAATCTTTGACAAACATGGTTTATTGTTGATGTTTGGATTTCACTAAGTATTTTGGAATATATAGTAAAATAATAGGTTAATATTTATTTTTTTAAAAATGTATAGATATAATATAAATATAGTATAAAAGGAAAGTGAATAATTATTGATCTATCACATATATTAGGATCTTAGATTTGGAGGGAAAAGAAATTTGAGAATTAACCAAAATATGATAAGTGTCCACAATTATTTTACTTTATTAGAATAGGTAGAGATTATAAATAAATACCCAACCCCCTCCCGTCGTCGTCCCTGTAGCCCGGTTTTCCAGCAAATATATTTCCTGCAACACCATAAATTCCGACAGCCTTAAAGGTCCTTCAAAATGTTCGTTTAAACATAATTAATGACTCGTAACCATCTCTAGACCATAACGAAAATCATAATCGCCATCCATAACTCGAATTAACGAACAATAAAGAGGTAGATTAACCCGTAACCGGTCGGGTATTACTCAAAAATTCAATTACGAGCATTAAACACCCAATGCTCAAATTGGTTCTATATATAGGCCGAAAATTATAAGCTTAACATACTACAATCATCATTTTGATTAAATATACTCTCTCTAACCTATCTAATTTCTCCGTCAAAGTCGCTTTTCCGGCCATACTTCGTTCTTCATCAAAACATAACATTTCCAAGTAATTACATTATCTGTTGTCAATGTTTTTAGTCGTCTAACAAAACCCCTAACATAACTTTACCATTCATGGAACCATTTGAAGGAATTAGAAATCTAGGATTTAGGTGCGGAAGATGAACTTGAAAAAAAATATATTTATTTAATCTGTTCTGGAATTACAACAAACTATCAAGCTGACTCAATTGGTAATCCAGGTGACTTTGGTCCTAATGACCCGGGTCGAACCCGGGTCTGGACGGGTATTTTCTTTTTGTTTTGTTTATTAGTTTTTAATCATTTTCAATATTGTATAACACAATTTAAATTAGTAAAAATCTTATTGAATCAAACAAAATTATTTTAACTTAGATAAAATTATTTATAGATTATACTTTATCATCTTTCATCAAAAAGTGTTACTTTACTTACCCGTCAATCTTTCGCGGCAAGCGTTAATATAAAATTATATTAATATTATTATTGTTATTGTATTTCGCTAGACTTTAAAGTACACTAACGTAAATAAATTTGGCCGATAAAATTTGTATTCCATAATATAAAGTTCCCTTATTAATAAAAAAAATTATTAATTAAATAGTATTAAAATAATTCAAACCGTTAAAGTTAGTTTATATTTCGTTATCTTTTATTTCGTTAAACTTTAGTGTGTTATCATAATTATTATTTTTGAGATAAGATCACCATTTGAAATCCATGCTCCGTAATTCCTTTATTATTATTAGCATTAGTTACATTATTAAAATAATTTTAAAATAATTCGTTAAAGACTTAAAAATTATATTATAATATCAAATGCCATAAAATAATAAAAGATACATTAAAATAATGCATAATTCCTACAACCAAATTGATTTAACTTTTATAATCCCGTTAGTTAGATTTCGTTTTTGTTTCAATTATAGTTCATAAACTTCAATCGTGTGACAACTGCCCGAATCCGACCCGACCCAGGTACCCGTTTTCGAATCCGATTCTTTTTATGATTTAAAATTTGGTTATTAATCTTTGTAAAATTTAATATTAAATAAATTATATATATATACATATTATATTACTTACTAATAATAATAATTTCCTTCCCGCCGTCCCGCCTCTTTCTCTTTCTTGTCGCCGTCCCGCCTCTCTCTTTCTTGTCGCCGTCCCGCCCCTCTGCCTAACCCTTAAGCCTTGAAACCTTTTTCTCTTAACTCTTTGCTTGTCCTTTGGTTCTTCCCGCCTAAGGATGTCTGCGCAGCTCCACGCGCCAGACTCCTTACAAGGAAGCCTGGGCGAAGACCAGTTGTTCCTACGAATACGCGAGGCGAACTGTTCTCGCAGCGCGCTAAGAATGGTAGTTCTTCTCGCAGCGCGTTAAGAACGGTAGTTCTTCCCGCGACGCGCTAAGAATGGTAGTTCTTCTCGCAGCGCGCTAAGAACGGTAGTTCTACCCGCGACGCGCTAAGAATTTGCAGTTCTTCCCGCGGCGCGCTAAGAATGGTAGTTCTTCCCGCGACGCGCTAAGGATTTGCAGTTCTTCCCGCGGGCGCTAAGAATGGTAGTTCTTCCCGCGGCGCGCTAAGGTTTGCTCTGTCTGCCTTCGCCCTCGCGCGTGCGCTCGAGTCTTCTCGCGCTAGACCTTAAGTCTTTTCTTCTGTTTAGGTCAGCCTGTATCTTTTGATATCTTATCTTTAGTTTGAGCTCTTTAGGTCAGTTCCAACATCTGTCCGAAAAGCCACTTTCGGCGCAGCATGCGCACCAATCCTATTGGTTGACAGAAAAAGTGACTGACATAATCTTTTGAAATCTTCTTTTGCATGCCTTGACCAGTACCTTTATCTGACTCCTCCCATGCTTTATTCTGAAACCTGTCAGCCCTTTTTCCTGTTCCCCTGCAGCTGCCGGCATATCTTTTGATATCTTTTGCTTTTGGCTTCTTGTACTTTTTAATATCTTTTGTCTGATTTGATAAGATCTTTTCCTCTTTTTAAGGGATTGTGTTCCCTAGGGTTTCCCTATATATAATACTATTTTCTTGTTATTTAACACTACACACACAAACACTTAAACTCTCCTCTGCTCTCTTCTCCTTGCCCTCTGCCGTTGTTCCTCAGCCGCCTCCTCTCTCTGCCTTCGTCTTTTCCCTTGTCCTGCCCAGATTTCCGGTAATATATAATATATAATAATTTGTTAAAGATACATATTACTATGCTAACATATATTCAAGGCATAAAACAAATCATTAAACCAATAATCTCTATTTATAGGTTAACTTGTGCTTGTTTAAAAGTTGATTCTTGCATTATCTTTCAACACACCTTTTTCAGGTGAGTAATCTCGTACCTAATCCCTTTTTATTTTTAATGTTTTGGGATGTTCATGTGTTCGTACAAACTTGAGTCTTAAACTTGTTTATAAACTTTTGTCGCGCAAAACCCCCATGTGTTATGAACGTAGACTTGGCTGTTTATTTGTATGTGTGGATCATTAACCGTCTTGTCGGCCTATTCCGCAGTTTTCATGGATCCATTAGATGAACACGGGAGAACTATCGTTTATGATTTCTCTTTTGTTTACACTTGCACAGTTTTCTTGTTTTTGTGCTCAACTGGGAGCACGGATTGAACTATGAGCTATGATCTAAGGCTTGATCACAATCTGATTACACCCTTGTTGAACACCAGTTATACACATGATGCGCGCAGATATTGTTATCAATTTATATGTATTAAACTTGATTTCTCACCGACACGCAAGTGTTGACGTTTTATTTTAACACATGTTCAGGTTTGCTGTAGCTATTTCTGGAAGCTTGAGGACACATAGGATGTTTTCTTTTCTTTTGGACCTAGTTTAAAATGTAACAAGACAAGTTTATGTTATTTGAATATTTTAAGTTATGATATGATTTATGTTACTTTGTCATGTTCTGCGCGTGCGCAAGGAAATGTATTTATTAAATATTGACACCCAAATAGTGTCGCGAGTAATGAAACAATACGTGGCGCCCCGATGTATAATCCGCCATCGGTCGGGGTGTTACAGATTGGTATCAGAGCTCCGTGACTTTAGGATAGGTGGTTAGACGTAACGACCTAGAAAACCTAAGAGTCCCTTCTCGCGCATGAGAAATATCTCATGTTTGCGCGCTAATTGTTAATTACTTGATATTTATAAAATATGCTTGCGTATATGCAGCACTTGATTTCATATTTTATTCGCGATCTTTCGATTTTTATTAAATTTCAATTTATTTCTTTACTTACATATTCGTTTGTTGTGGAGATTGAAAATCCGAGAAGTCATGGTGGTACATGAATAGTTGATTTTCAATTACCATTAACCTTATGTTTTAAATTGAAGATTTGAAAAGTCATGGTGATACATGAATTGTCAATCTCCAATATTCATTTGCTCTATATTTTAAATTGAAGATCTGAAAAGTCATGGTGATACATGAATTGTCAACCTTCAATGCTCGTTTACTCGATATTTTAAATTGAGAATTCGGAAAGTCATGGTGATGCATGAATTGTCGATTTTCAATTCAAATTCTTTACCTGTGTTAAGTTTGCATTTAAGTTCATATTTTACTTCAAAGTTTGATAGCATTTAACTCCGCGAAACAAGCTTTACGACGATATACTTTGCGCTAAAACGATTTCCCATACCAAGATATTAACAAAAATTAAAACTTTTATAGAATGCCTCCGCTATCTCGCCGTCATCAGAGGAGAGAAGCCTCGCGCAGGCGTAGACAGCAACGTTCCCAGGAAATGGCCGCCGCGATAGCCCAAGCCTTAAACCAAAATAATCCCAACCTCTCCGGATACAATATTAAATCCTTTAATGCGGGTAACCCTCCGAAATTCACAGGACTTGAAGGAGCCACCGTTATGCTCCAATGGCTTGAGAAAATTGAGAACACCTTCCTCCATACCCAATGCCCTCCAGACCGACGAACCTTATACGCCTCAAGTGTCCTAGAATCAAGGGCGCTTACATGGTGGAACGGAGTAGCTCACGCGCGTGGCGCAGAGGCTGCTTCTAGCATGCTCTGGGAGGAATTCAAGGAAATCTTGACGCGAGAGTTCTGCCCTCCCAACGAAGTAAAGCGCCTGGAGGAAGAGTTTTGGAACCTGAAACAATACAGTGGCGAAGCGCGCGAGTACGCGACGCGCTTCCACGAACTAAGCTTGCTTGTCCCACACCTAGTTACTCCTTCCCGCCGAGCCATCGAGAAGTTCCTTGGGGGTCTCCCCATGGAAATCCAAGATTCTGTATGGGCCAGGAACCCACTAACCCTCTCTGACGCCATCGAGTTGGCCGCTGTGCTCAGCGACAACCATGTCAGGGCAGGAACTCTGTTCCTGCGGGGAGCTGAAAAGACCAAACCCACCAAGACTGTCACAGAACCAACAGAAACCAAGCCAGAACCCTCAAACCGTAACAACCTCAAGCGCAGGCGCAAAGCCTATGAGCTTACCAACCCGCCCATTGTCCAGCAACCCGCCTACCAACCTCCAGTACACGCTCCTAACCCACTGTCAACTTACCCAACACCCCCTGTAGTCCATAACTATGCCTTAACCAATCCCGCACTCCCTACCCCGTTAACTAAGAAACCTTACACAGGAAACCAACCTTTTTGCCCAACCTGTAAACTTCACCACCCACCTCAAGTCCCGTGTCGACTTTGTCACCGATGTGGCCGCGCTGGTCACAATGCGGAAAACTGTAGAGTCCTTCCCTCCAACCCAATTGCGCAAACACCACCAACCTACCTACAGAACCCACAACCAACATACCCTAATCCACGACCCAGGTCGTGCTATAACTGCGGTGATCCCAGTCATTTCCGGAACGCGTGCCCGAGACTACAAGTTCAGATTACGCAAGCTAATCCGGTTAACCAAATCTCAAACCAAGCGACGCGCGGCCGAGCTTTTAATATAACCGCGCACCAAGCGCAAGCGAATAATGACGTGGTTAATGGTACATTTTTACTTAACGGACAATATGCATCTATACTTTTTGATACTGGCGCCGATAGAAGTTTTATTTCTCGCGCATTTGAGCAGAAACTTGCGCGACCGCGCATAAACTTAAGCGAAAACTTTTCAGTTGAATTGGCTAATGGTGAAACTATTTTAATAAACTCCGTAATCAAAGATTGCACGCTTAACCTTAACGAAAACGATTTTCTAATCAACCTCATTCCTATGCCGCTTGGAAGCTTTGATGTTATTATCGGTATGGACTGGCTCTCGCAAAATCGCGCCGAAGTTATTTGCGCCAAAAAGATGATTCGCATCCCTCGAGAAAATGGTGATCTGCATATCTACGGCGAGAAACCATCTAACGGTCTTAAACTAATGTCATGCACTGAAGCCCGAAGACTTTTGCGGAAGAAATGTGTTGCATTCTTAGCCCATGTGGTCAAACCCGATGAAGGAAAGAAGAAACTTTCTGAAATCCCCATCGTGCGTGACTTTCCTGAAGTCTTTCCCGATGATCTTTCTGGTTTACCTCCCGCTCGGGAAGTCGAGTTTCGTATTGATCTGGTCCCTGGTGCTTCCCCCGTAGCCAAATCTCCTTATCGTCTTGCGCCCGCTGAAATGCAAGAATTAGCAAGTCAACTTCAAGAGTTGACCGCTAAAGGATTCATTCGCCCTAGCTCTTCGCCCTGGGGTGCTCCGGTGTTGTTCGTTAAAAAGAAAGACGGTTCGTTTCGCATGTGTATCGATTACCGCGAGCTGAACAAGCTCACCATTAAGAACCGGTATCCCTTACCGCGTATTGACGACCTCTTTGACCAACTCCAAGGTGCCTCTTGTTTCTCCAAAATCGATCTCCGTTCTGGCTATCACCAGTTGCGTATCCGCGAAGAGGATATTCCCAAGACTGCTTTTCGAACCCGCTATGGCCATTTTGAATTCTTGGTCATGTCCTTCGGTTTAACCAACGCACCCGCCGTTTTCATGGATCTAATGAATCGGGTGTGTAGGCCTTTCTTGGACCGATTCGTGATCGTGTTTATCGATGACGTTCTGGTGTATTCCAAAACCAAGGCCGAGCATGAACAACATCTTCAGTTGGTGTTGCAAAAGCTTCGAACCGAGCAACTCTTTGCCAAACTCTCCAAGTGTGAGTTTTGGTCGGATGAAGTACAGTTTCTTGGTCATGTTGTAAACAAGATGGGTATTCATGTCGACCCATCCAAGATTGAAGCAATCAAGAACTGGATTACGTCATCCACTCCTACCGAAATCCATTCCTTTTTGGGCTTAGCTGGTTACTACCGGCGATTTATTTCGAACTTCTCAAAGATCGCTTTGCCTTTAACAGCTTTAACGCACAAAGGCAAACCGTATATTTGGGGCTCGAAGCATGAAGAAGCCTTTCTGAAGCTCAAGCAATTGTTGTGCGAAGCTCCTGTTCTAGCGTTACCTGAGGGTACTGACGACTTTGTCGTTTATTGTGATGCCTCCAACCAAGGTCTCGGTTGTGTACTTATGCAACGAGGCAAGGTTATCGCTTATGCGTCAAGGCAACTCAAAATTCATGAAAAGAATTATACGACTCACGACCTCGAACTTGGTGCAGTTGTATTTGCCTTAAAAATCTGGAGACACTACCTCTATGGGACTAAGTGCATCATTTACACCGACCATAAAAGCCTTCAGCACATTTTTGATCAAAAGGATCTTAACATGAGGCAACGCCGATGGAACGAACTCATCAGCGATTACGATTGTGAGATCCGATATCACCCTGGAAAGGCTAATGTGGTAGCCGATGCGCTCAGCCGGAAACCCAGCCAGCTTAACTGTATCTTGCCGCGCACGCAGCTTCACTTCGCGCCGATTCAAAGCAATCTTGAATCACGCATTCGTGACGCGCAGCGCGCATCCATCAGCAATGGCAACCTTCGCGCCGAGTTAGCGTGTGGCGCGGAAGCGCATTTTGTCCCTAATCTGAGTGGAATTCTCTGCTATCTCAATCGCATCTGGATTCCCAATGATGAGAATCTTCGCACTGTCCTACTGTGTGAAGCGCACAAATCTCGGTATTCCGTTCATCCTGGTGCTGACAAAATGTACAGAGATTTGCGCCTTTCTTATTGGTGGCCTGGTATGAAAAAGGATATTGCTGTGTTCGTAGCTAAATGCCTAACTTGTTCTAAGGTAAAAGCTGAACATCAACGCCCATCTGGTTTGCTCGAACAACCTGAAATTCCTACGTGGAAATGGGAAAGTATAGCAATGGACTTTATCACCAAGTTACCCTTGACCGCAAGCAAACATGATAGCATTTGGGTAATAGTGGATCGATTGACCAAGTCTGCCCACTTTCTGCCCATTCGTGAAACCTACCGTGTTGAACAACTTGCGCATCTTTATGTCAAGGAAATTGTCTGCCGTCATGGTACTCCTTTGAGCATCATATCCGATCGCGATGGCCGTTTTATATCTCGCTTTTGGAAATCTCTCCAATCTGCGTTAGGAACTCGTTTGGACATGAGTACTGCATATCATCCTCAGACTGACGGACAGTCTGAGCGAACCATCCAAACCCTTGAGGATATGCTTCGATCTTGTGTTCTTGATTTTGGAGGTAATTGGGATTCACACCTACCCCTGATCGAGTTCTCTTATAATAACAGCTATCATTCCAGCATCGGTATGGCCCCATTTGAAGCACTCTACGGTCGAAAGTGCCGTTCCCCGATTTGTTGGAACGAAGTGGGTGAAGTTCAAATCACAGGACCCGAACTAGTTCAAGAGACAACAGATAAAATCGCCAAGATCCGTGATCATCTGCTGACTGCCAGAAGCCGACAGAAGAGTTACGCAGATCGCAGGCGGAAGCCTCTCAAATTTCTAGTTGGTGATCTTGTTCTCCTCAAAGTGTCGCCCTGGAAGGGTGTTGTCCGCTTTGGGAAGAAAGGTAAGCTTGCACCTCGTTATGTTGGACCATTCAAGATTCTCGCGAGGGTGGGAAAAGTTGCCTACAAACTAGACCTGCCGCCCGCGCTCAGCAATGTGCATCCAACTTTCCATGTATCCAATCTCAAGAAATGTTTAGCTGACGAGAACCTCCACATACCACTTGATGAAGTTCAAGTTGATGAGTCTATGCATTTCGTTGAGAAGCCTGTTGAGATTATGGATCGCGAGGTAAAGCAAACCAAGCGCAGTCGCATCCCAATTGTTAAAGTTCGTTGGCAGTCCAAGCGCGGAGCCGAGTTCACTTGGGAAAGGGAAAATCAGATGAAGATCAAGTACCCGCACCTTTTCTCTGCGCAACCTACTTCGAGGTAAATTTCGGGACAAAATTTCTTAAAGTAGGGGAGACTGTGACAACTGCCCGAATCCGACCCGACCCAGGTACCCGTTTTCGAATCCGATTCTTTTTATGATTTAAAATTTGGTTATTAATCTTTGTAAAATTTAACATTAAATAAATTATATATATATACATATTATATTACTTACTAATAATAATAATTTCCTTCCCGCCGTCCCGCCTCTTTCTCTTTCTTGTCGCCGTCCCGCCTCTCTCTTTCTTGTCGCCGTCCCGCCCCTCTACCTAACCCTTAAGCCTTGAAACCTTTTTCTCTTAACTCTTTGCTTGTCCTTTGGTTCTTCCCGCCTAAGGATGTCTGCGCAGCTCCACGCGCCAGACTCCTTACAAGGAAGCCTGCGCGAAGACCAGTTGTTCCTACGAATACGCGAGGCGAACTGTTCTCGCAGCGCGCTAAGAATGGTAGTTCTTCTCGCAGCGCGTTAAGAACGGTAGTTCTTCCCGCGACGCGCTAAGAATGGTAGTTCTTCTCGCAGCGCGCTAAGAACGGTAGTTCTTCCCGCGACGCGCTAAGAATTTGCAGTTCTTCCCGCGGCGGGCTAAGAATGGTAGTTCTTCCCGCGACGCGCTAAGGATTTGCAGTTCTTCCCGCGGCGCGCTAAGAATGGTAGTTCTTCCCGCGGCGCGCTAAGGTTTGCTCTGTCTGCCTTCGCCCTCGCGCGTGCGCTCGAGTCTTCTCGCGCTTGACCTTAAGTCTTTTCTTCTGTTTAGGTCAGCCTGTATCTTTTGATATCTTATATTTAGTTTGAGCTCTTTAGGTCAGTTCCAACATCTGTCCGAAAAGCCACTTTCGGCGCAGCATGCGCACCAATCCTATTGGTTGACAGAAAAAGTGACTGACATAATCTTTTGAAATCTTCTTTTGCATGCCTTGACCAGTACCTTTATCTGACTCCTCCCATGCTTTATTCTGAAACCTGTCAGCCCTTTTTCCTGTTCCCCTGCAGCTGCCGGCATATCTTTTGATATCTTTTGCTTTTGGCTTCTTGTACTTTTTAATATCTTTTGCCTGATTTGATAAGATCTTTTCCTCTTTTTAAGGGATTGTGTTCCCTAGGGTTTCCCTATATATAATACTATTTTCTTGTTATTTAACACTACACACACAAACACTTAAACTCTCCTCTGCTCTCTTCTCCTTGCCCTCTGCCGTTGTTCCTCAGCCGCCTCCTCTCTCTGCCTTCGTCTTTTCCCTTGTCCTGCCCAGATTTCCGGTAATATATAATATATAATAATTTGTTAAAGATACATATTACTATGCTAACATATATTCAAGGCATAAAACAAATCATTAAACCAATAATCTTTATTTATAGGTTAACTTGTGCTTGTTTAAAAGTTGATTCTTGCATTATCTTTCAACACACCTTTTTCAGGCGAGTAATCTCGTACCTAATCCCTTTTTATTTTTAATGTTTTGGGATGTTCATGTGTTCATACAAACTTGAGTCTTAAACTTGTTTATAAACTTTTGTCGCGCAAAACCCCCATGTGTTATGGACGTAGACTTGGCTGTTTATTTGTATGTGTGGATCATTAACCGTCTTGTCGGCCTATTCCGCAGTTTTCATGGATCCATTAGATGAACACGGGAGAACTATCGTTTATGATTTCTCTTTTGTTTACACTTGCACAGTTTTCTTGTTTTTGTGCTCAACTGGGAGCACGGATTGAACTATGAGCTATGATCTAAGGCTTGATCACAATCTGATTACACCCTTGTTGAACACCAGTTATACACATGATGCGCGCAGATATTGTTATCAATTTATATGTATTAAACTTGATTTCTCACCGACACGCAAGTGTTGACGTTTTATTTAACACATGTTCAGGTTTGCTGTAGCTATTTCTGGAAGCTTGAGGACACATAGGATGTTTTCTTTTCTTTTGGACCTAGTTTAAAATGTAACAAGACAAGTTTATGTTATTTGAATATTTTAAGTTATGATATGATTTATGTTACTTTGTCATGTTCTGCGCGTGCGCAAGGAAATGTATTTATTAAATATTGACACCCAAATAGTGTCGCGAGTAATGAAACAATACGTGGCGCCCCGATGTATAATCCGCCATCGGTCGGGGTGTTACAAATCGTTTCGGGTTCTTTAACGCGCTTTCGGTTTATATTTCTATTTTATCTTTAATTTCGAGGTGAGTTTCTCATACCCCCTTTTTACGCTTGGTAGCATGTATATCGTATCCAAACATTTACTTATTTATTCATTTACTAAAGTACAATTCGTATTATGGACTTGTGCGTTTATTTTCTAACTTGCGATGTGCTATTATCCGAGTACGTTGGTTGTTACCAACTAGAAAGGGTCTTTCCTGCGTTGTGCTATTATCCGAGTACATTGATTTTCCCCAACTGGAAAGGACCATGCGTGCGTTGTGCGATTACCCGAGTACATTGGTTATTAAAAACTGGAAAGGACCTTACTTGCGTCGTTACACATGTTCATAAAATTATATGGTTTTTATGTATGTATATTAAACTATGTGATTCTCACCAACTACTTGTAGACTTTTTATTTTAGATACATGCTACATATACCATTATTAGAGGTTGAAGTGACGAAGACGCTAGTTCTAAGTTATCAATAATAATCAACAAGTTATTATAGTTGTTTTTCCTTTATTTGAATGTATTTCATTGCTTAAACTTGTGTACCTGAGATTTTAAATAAATTAATGATAATCTTGTCACATATAGTGTCACGTGTGTTTGAACAATATTTATGTCACACTCGAGCGTTTCCGTTTAAGCCGGGGTGTTACAGCAAGGTTTAGTTACAGTGACGTTCATGGGTACGGTCGAATTAAAGGGACGGGATAAATGCGTTTGGTGTGATAGAGAAGGAGCTGGTGTAGAGAACATGGGCAAGGAAGGAGAGAGGAGGCCACTAGGTGACGTGAATAAGAAAGATAGGTAAGGTGTGTATTCAAATTGGAGATGGGGTTTGACTTACCATATTTTTAAGGGGAAACATGTTTGTCAAAGACAACATGGCACAAGAGAAGCATTTTCTGGGTAGAGTGGTTCTACATTTGTATCAACGATGGTATGTCAGGTAGCCAAGAAAAGCGCATGATTGGGAACGTTTTTCGAGTTCGTATATAGTGGTGGAAGTAAGTAAGAGGTAACATAAGAAATTGAATACATGTAGGTGAATGTAAAGCCGATGGCAATGATTGATAAGTTGTGTTAAGGTTATGTATTGGTGGATATTACTATAGAGAATGTTTAAAATGTAGGCGGCCATTTGCAAGCTGGTGTGGTGCCAAAAGGTGTTACGAGCGGAGGCATGAGTTAGAAAGGTTTAGACGATGTCCTTTATGGACCAAATTATACGTTCGGCCTACCCGTTTTGAGAGGGGTATGCTTGAAAGATAAACAAAATACCATACCATTTTGTTCACATAATTGTTTAAAATGATGTTGATATATTTGATACCATTTTTCGCAATCGAATCATTTATGGTGCATTCAAATTGGGTCTTAGTTTGTTTCAAGAATTGAAAACGATATAATATTCTTGAGATTTGTGACTTAGTTGGCAGGTCTAGAGAAAGTTTGTATGTCCTTCAAAAACAAAATATAATATTTTTCTAGTCGAACTTGACTTTAGGCGAAGTTAAACCTTAGGCGAACTTAGCTTTAGGCGAAGTTAAACCTTAGGCGAACTTAGCTTTAGGCGAAGTTAAACCTTAGGCGAACTTAGCTTTAGGCGAAGTTGTCATCAGGCGAACTTAGCTTTAGGCGAAGTTGTCATCAGGCGAACTTAGCTTTAGGCGAAGTTGTCATCAGGCGAACTTAGCTTTAGGCGAAATTGTCATCAGGCGAACTTAGCTTTGCAGGCGAAGTTCATCAGGCGAACTTAGCTTGCAGGCGAAGTTCATCAGCTGCAGGTACTGTTCGCTCTTAAATCCTTCGTTTCTTAACCAAATAACTCGATTTAGGTATCCACGGAATCGTCTGACCAGCGCCTACAAACCATGGAAATTGACAAATATGAACAATAAACTAAAATATTGCATAAGTTAAGCAAGTATAACAAGTTATATGGTTAGATTTGTTAAATATATAAACAAGGACTACAAAGTCCTCCATGTAACCTTGCCTTACTAGCCCGACATTTCAACCGGCCGAGACCAAAGAAATGAAAGACCGAAGGTAAACAAGGAGTGTATATTATATATATGTTGTAACATCAAGCTGTAAGTATTGAGAAGTTAGTTAAAATGAAAGATTAGCTTATGAAGAACAACCTTAGAATTCAAGAATTTGAGAGAGAAATGAGGAAATGAGCAAGCACAAAATGAAGAAGATGGGTGTGTATATATAGGGTAAGTTAAATGGGTCTTTCATAAAGGGTGTTGCATGAAAATGGGTTGGTTATAGACCCAAGAAAGCACAAACTACAAATGGGTCCTTCAAGTCCCCATTTTGGTAGTTTTAGTCCCTTGAGTTCGTTTTGAACGTTTTCGGGGCATTTTAAGAACCGAAAAGGGTGTTTATTTAGATCCAACAGCAATAAAACAAATATGTAACATAAAATTCATCATTTTGATAATATCGAAAGGTTCGGGATACAAAATGGGTCGGGTTTACATTAAGAAAACAAGTATAAAATAACCCGAAATTGACAAATGTCACATTTAGGGCGTTAAAATATTCGTCCCTGAAATTTCTTAGCCTAAAATAGTCGTCACGGCTAGTTTAAAATACCTACATTTGGAATTCTTTACAAATGATACTTAAAACTTGAAAATTGTTTTTAAAAGGGGAAAATCCCCAAAATAGATATTTATGAAAACAAAATTCTAGTTTTAAGTATGATTTTCAAAGAATTCCAAAAGTATGTATTATAAACTAGTCGTGACGAGTAGATTATTTTAGTATACGAGTAGTTTGCAGATCCAATCAAAACATGCCACGTGGCCATAAACTAACCGTGATGAGTAAGTTCACTAACCATCTAGTCGTCATGACTAAAGTAGTTGCATGCATCGTAATCAACAACCACGAGTACTGCATAAATGTTTTAGTCGTGACGAGTAGATTACAACTTTTCGAGACACGGGTTGGTTTACTAAACTAACCATAACGAGTTGTTTTGTTTACCAAATTCATCGAACCGGTTAGTTTTATAGGAAACGAACTGGACCGGTTAGTTTGAAATCTCAAATAGTAACTATGAGTAGTTCTTTCATATGCATTCCCGGTACGAGTAGTTCTTCCGTAAACATATACCAATACTAGTAGTTTGTCACCAGTTAACCCGTCGCGACGAGTTTAACCTTATAATCTACTCATGGCTACTCATTTTAGCGTTAATACGATTTAATTATAAAATATTCTAAAAGATTACTCGTCGCGGTGCAATTAATTGTAGTCATGTAATTGCCGTTTTCAAATGCATGAACGGCGCGTCTACTTTATCGGAACCCACTTCTTCAAGCCGCGGCGAGTAATCTTTTAGAATATTTTATAATTAAATTGGAGGGTTTTCTGATTGGCATCACCATACCACAAATCGTATTTACGAATAAAAAACACCATTAGGTGACAATCAACCGCTTAGAGTCTTTTATCTCCGAACTACACATCCGTACCGCGGAGATTATGATTTAATTAATTGCACCGCGGCAAGTAATCTTTTAGAATATTTTATAATTAAATCGTGTTAACGCTAAAATGAGTAGCCACGAGTGAATTATAAGGTCAACCTAGTCGTGACGAGTTAACTGGTAACAAACTACTAGTATTGGATATGTTTACGGAAGAACTGCTCGTATTGGGAATGTATAAAGAAGAACTACTCGTAGTTAATTACTAATTGATATTTCAAACTAACCGGTCCAGTTAGTTTTTTGTAAAACTAACCGCTTCGATGAATTCGGTAAACAAAACAACTCGTTGTGGTTATTTTAGTAAACTACTCGTGTCTCGAAAATTTGTAATCAACTCGTCACGACTAAAGCATCTATGAAGTACCCGTGGTTGTTGATTACGATGCATGCAACTACTTTAGTCGTGACGACTTGATGGTTAGTGAACTTACTCGTCACTGTTAGTTTATGGTCACGTGGCATGTTTTGATTAGATCTGCAAATTACTCGTGTACAAAGTAATCTACTTGTCACAACTAGTTTATAATACCTATTTTTAGAATTTTTGAAAATCATATTTAAAAATAGAATTTTGTTTTCATAAATATCTATTTTGGGTATTTTTCCTTTAAAAACATCTATTTTGGAAATTTTCCCATAATATAAACATAAAATAAAATATACTCCCTCCGTCCCATTAAAAGTGTCATGGTTTGAAAAACACAAAGTTCAAGGAAGATTCAATGATTACCTTTTTTACTTACAAAATGACAATAATGCCCTTGAAATTGGGTCCATCAATATTGATTACGAATGCTAGTTATGTGTGTTTAAGGGTACACTTGGAAATTGGCTAATAAATTTTGAAAGTAGACATTTGTAATGGGACAACTAAAAATGAAAATATGGACACTTCTAATGGGACAGAGGAAGTATTTGATTTGTCCTTGTTTCTTAACTAACGCTTACATCACTCGAGGTGTCAAGGTCTTTTGACCGAAGTACCATGAAATTCTGTTGTATGATTTAACACATGACCAAGTCTTGTTTGTAGTGGAATCAGATATTAAGTCCACTTTGGTTATCTTTGATGACGTTATAGTTTTCCATTGTTTAATTCTTCCACGACGCAATACAATACAATCGAAGTCTTTTGTTTAAACTTAAAATAGTCTAAAGAGAACGCCATCTTTGTTCGTTATTTATTGATTGATTGAAAAATGTATTTCTTTATATTGTGCATATCCTAAAATTTACACTACTTAACAAGAAAAGGGAAAGAGGAGAAGACTCCCCTGGTCTCCATTAAGCCGTGTCACTAGCATAAACTATAAAAATGTAAAATGCTACAATATTTACAGAGTATATACACGACTAAAAATAATAAAGCTTAAAAATTAGGGATTAATGTATACATTTAAAAATGTATAAATAGTTATATTTTTACACTAGAAGCGAAATTTAGCTTTACTACAATGATAAAAGGAAAATCCTTTACTAAATCTAAACACCTATTTGCCATATGTTCAAGTCTCTTTTGTTTAATGAGTTTTTATGATCGGTAATCGGTATACATCACGACAAACTGAGTCTATTTCAAAGACATTTGTCGCTATAGCCCTAGATTGTCGTTCCTAGATCCTTTTTGACGACATGAGATATCGCAACGTCTTGGTCATAGCAGTTGGACTATAGTGTTTGTGTGTGTGTGTGTGTGTTTGTAGGATTAAGTTTATGTGAGAAATGATCTTAGTGCGAAAAATGCGATAAGTCACTCCAATCAATCAAAATTTTTCTTTTTTCATTTATGATTATTTAACTTTAGATTTTTAGGGTTATATTAGTAAAAAATTTACTTGATTGGTGACGGCCATAATTAAACTGATTTAACCTATTTTAGACATAGTGAAGGATTAGAACATAAAAAGTATATATAAATCTATAACACATAAAAAACCAACGTAAGAAACTAATATTTACTGCTAAGGAAAAGTTAAAATGCATAGGAGGATAAAAATAAGAAGTGTGAGAATAATTTGCGGGCACACAAAAAACCCCTAAAAAATTCAAAAAAAATATAATTAAAAAAAATCATAACTCAAAATATAAATATAAAACAAAAAAGTTTAAAAAACGAAAATGTTTCCTCTCGTCATTCCCGTTCCAAAAAAAATCGAAAAGACACAATGCCGAAAATGAACAGACAACACAATGATAAATAAAAAAAGACACAATAGGTCGCAAAATATAACACAACGTCGAACAAAATATAACATAATGTTGAGTGTTATAACACAATATCAAGAAAAAAAGACATAATGTTAAGGAAAAAAGACACAATTAACGACAAAAAAAACAAAAAAAAACAAAATGATAAATAAAAAGACATAATGATCTTTTTTCCTCAACATTATGTCTTTTTCAAGTTTTTTCTTTCTTTCTTTCTTTCTTTTTTCAGAACGAGAAAGATGGCGGAAACATTTTTGTGTTTTTATATTTTTTGTTTTTTATCAAATTTTGAATTATAATTTTTTTATTAATTTTTTATTATTTTTAGAATTTTTTTTGTGACTACAAATCCTTCTCATTTTTATCTCCCATTGTAGAATAACCTGAACCTTATTGCTATTCGTCTTAAGGGTCATGTTATTCTATAAACGAGGACAAAAATAAGAATGAAGAAGAGAAGGATTTGCAGCCATATAAAAATCCCTAAAAATAATAATAAAAAAATAATAACTCAAAATTTAATAAAAAAAATGAAAAAAGTAAAAACACAAAAATTGTTTCCACCATCTTCCTTGTTCTAAAAAATTAAAAATAAAAAATCATTGTATCTTTTTATTTATCATTGTTTTTTTTTTGTATTGATTGTGTATTTCCTACTTGACATTGTGTCTTTTTTTATATTGTGTTAGATTACTCAGCATTGTGCTATATTTTGTTCGATATTGTGTTATATTTTGTTATTATATTGTGTTTTTTTTTAGTTATCATTATGTTTTTTGTTTATTATTTTCATCATTGTGTCATTTTTCCTGTCATTAAGTCTTTTTGTCGTTTTTTAACAGAAATGACGAAGAAACATTTTAGTTCTTTAAATTTTTTTGTTTTTTATTATATTTTTAAATTATGATTTTTTTTTTTCTTTAGTTTTTTTAGAGGTTTTTTTTGTCACAAATCCTTCTCACACTTCTCATTTTTGTTTCCCTTTACATTTTAACTTTTCACTCGTTTTAAATATTCGGTACATAATAAAATATCACAAGAGGAGATACCATATTGAATATCAAATAAATCTCTCATTTTGAAATGTTAAAAGCATTCCGCCATTCTCTACTATATATCTATATGTATCATATAATTATACTAAAAATCATTGTGTTTTCTCTCTCATGTTTAATTAAACAATATTTTTTATACCTTTATCATTATCTTTTCTTCTTCCTCCAATCACAACCACTTTAAGAAAATATTAAAAAATTATACGGTTTGAACAGTAAAACCCCAAATTTAACTTTCACATATAACATTTTCTCTCTCTTCTACTCACAACCACTCATAACCATAACATTTAATTTACAAATCTCTCTCATAGACTTTTAGGGAACGAGCTGAGAATTCTCTAAGTCATAACATGAAGTGGGGTGGGATTTTTTTTTTCGCACCCGAGCCAAGTTCACCCAAAATACAACCCTAAACCCAACCCTTATTAACCTGGCCTGCATCTCCCAAAACCTAAACAACCCATAAGCAGGTCGGTTTTTGGGTCAAGTTCCAAAATGTCCCACCCGATTAACTAGACCCAAACAACCCAATTAACTAGTCGAACACATGTAAACACTTACATAAATCCATATATAAAAAATAAAAGTTCATAAATTTATAAATGTGGAAAACCTTTTTGGGTAGTATTATTGAAGATAGTTAGTGTCCAACAAAAGGGTAGTTAGCAACTTAATTATCATAAACCTATCAATAATGACATTTTGGTCCACTGCACAGTAGAACTAAAAGATTAACCTGACATGAATAGGGCTGTTCAACAAGCTCGAGGCTCGAAGCTCGGGCTCGTGGCTCGTTCGAAAAAAGCTCGATTAAAACTAGCTATAAAAAGTTGATTTGAAACATCCTAAACGGATTTGGATCATTTTTGTAACCGAGCCAAAATCGACTCTGGCTCGGCTCGAGTCATGGCTCGGCTCGTTGGCTCGATCTTAAGCTCGTTTAACTTCAAAATCAAGCTAGAGCCTAACTAAGTTACCCCGTTTAATTTCGAGCCCGAGCTCGAAAACACCCTGGCTCGACTCGGGCTCGACTCGTGAACAGCCCTAGACATGAACAATCCAATTAACCCGACTCAAACAATCGGAGACTGAAAGTTTTACCCGAACAACACCCCTAACATGAACATCCCGACACCCTTAAAGTTTATAGACGCTAGGATTCAATTGATACGAATTTATTTTTCCGGAATTGAAGGTGGAAAGATTGGTGACCTATCTCGACAACAAGTCGTTGAGTTAATGACGTCGTTTTGTTAAGTCACGCAAACAACACCAACAGAAAAACAAACAAAACAATTAACCCTATATCGAAGACAAGTCATCTATATAGGGTAAAAAAAACTACGTCGTTTGTTAAAGAATGAAAGGTAAATTATAAAATAATTTACCCATGTCCTCAAGACAAGGTTTCTAATTGGCTGACACCTTTTTCACCGATCCCTCCAAAAGCTAAAGCGTTAGAAAGTATTTGGGGAATTGTTGTCTCGACAACTTGTTGTCGAAACACGGTTTCAAGTTTCAATTTGGCAAAAAAAGAAAATCGTCTATCCTATTTCGAGGATAGGTCATTGGTATATCCTTAGCTATCTTGATGACACCGATAAAGCTCCTGTCAAGATATGTATCTTTTCTTTTCTTGTAGTGATAGATGGTGCCCTTGACACAAAAGATATTGTCTTCATGTCTTCAATGCAAATACCATTATAAGTGACTTAAAATCATGAGTTAAATAGCTTGAATATGTAGGTTAGAGGTGTTAAATGCAATCTAAAGCTTCCCTATTCTTTCCCATATTTATACTATATAATAAACAAAGTTTTCTAAGTTTCACATGTAATCACCATGATAATCCTTACAAAGTTTTCCCTTATCTCTCTCATATTAAATACAGTTCTCTTTCTTATTAATAATTTTATATTTCATTTTTTCTTTTTATAATTCTTTTATGATTTAAAAAAACTAATAACATCATAAATATATATTTTGTTTTATATAAATATATTGTATTAGTTGTTAATATTAGGTGCTTTTAAGTAACCAATTTTCACGTTCATTTTGAATAATGATTCCAAAAATTAAGATTTTAAATATTTTATATTAGTTAATTAATATTGAGGTTTTATAAAAAATGATATTATTGAATGAAGAGGCAAGGTTAATTTACAATTAAAGTTTTAATAAACTTTAACTTATTAAAAATATATGATATTTACTAAATTACAAGTTTTTTTTCTTTCCAGCCCTTAAAATGCAATTCGCTATTGATGTATTCTTAGCGTTTATGTTAATTTAAGCGAGCGGGTTTCTTTACTTGGTTAAAGTA
This sequence comes from Bidens hawaiensis, assembly GCF_021521415.1. NCBI lineage: Eukaryota > Viridiplantae > Streptophyta > Magnoliopsida > Asterales > Asteraceae > Bidens > Bidens hawaiensis. The sequence continues at coordinate 1,886,272 of NW_027491136.1, forward strand.
TCAAACATAGTTCAGGTCAAAATAGTTTATGATTAGAATGAGTTCTGGTCAACGGGTTGGTTTTTTAAAAAAAAAGACATTACAACTTCTTTTTTTAATTGACTTAAAAATCCACAAAAAAATATAAACACTAGACTACATGTTTTGGTTTTTCAGGTGGATGAGACAACTTTTTACCTTGTAAATACAAATGCTAGATATTAGCACACTGTTAATTAGATGATAAATTGACTTTGTATATCCTTCTATCATTAAATATTTCAAAAATATAGATTTCTTTAGTAAACTAGTTGTACTTGTACCAAAAAATGAGGTCGTTCAAGAAATTAGCAAACGTTTGCTATCCATGTTTCCGGAAGATTTAAAATATTATCATTATTCAGATGGTATCTATCAGACATAAAATTATACATTACAAGAAAGTATTAGTTTCATGATGTTTTAAATCGCCTCAAAGGGTATGTTTGGCAAAACTAGCTGGTGGCTGGTAGCTAGAAGCTGGTAGCTGTAGCTGGAAGCTGTAGCTTTTAGATATATTTAAGTGTTTGGCAGAGTAGCTGGAGCTTTTAATAAAATGTATAAATGACCAAAATGGGCATAACTAAAAAACAATAATATTAAATGTAATTATTTTGGAAGGTTATTTAAGTAATTAAAATACTAAAAGCTTGTAGCTCTTTCTAAACGCTACTAGTTGGAGCCTTAAGCTTTAAGCTTTTTCTCATGACCTAAAAGCTTTAAGCTCATTCAACCAAACAAGACTTTTAATTGAGTATGAGCTTTTTCTTAAAAGCTAGAAGCTTGAAGCTCCTAAAAGTTCCTAAAAGCTCCTTGCCAAACATACCCAAAATCTAATGTTGCCAAGTCATAGGTTAGTCCTAAAAGACGATTTTGAAGTGATGTTGCTTAAGTGGTCTATGCAATGAAACTAAAATACATGTGATAATACAATATGATAACCGTGTTATAGAAACGGAAATCATATCCGAAAGGAATACTGGAACTCACACTTTTATTCTTAAAAAAAAAAATCCTACAACCTTCAGATAAAATGATTAATTTCAAAGAATGAAATTGTCACTTTATTTTTGTTTTGTAATAAAGATTAATAAAAGCGATCAGCCACTATAGATGGTTACTTTGTTTTGTGACAGTTTATTTTAACTCATGACCAATTATACGTTGCATTATCTAGAGTTAAAAGCACAAACAATATGAAAATACTAAGTTTTGATATAGAAAGTAAAGTTACAAATAAAACCATAAATATTGTGTATAAGAAAATATTTAGGGATTTATGAATTTTCTAACGACTTTTTATTTTTATATTATTTAATATGTAATTTGTTCTGCCATATAATATATCTGTTGAATATAATTTTTTTGTTTGATATTATGTTGTTATTTAAATAAATTTATCTATTCCAACTCATATACTACACAGCTACCTAACCTAGTTATCACATAATCTACAAAACATGGATTCCTCCCACGTCCACTTGCAGAAAAAATTTCTGCTTCCCCATATACTTGACTATTTGGTTCATTCAAAAAGCTCAAAATGTGTCTTTAAAAAAAATAATAATAAATCCTTTTCACTCCAAGGTCATCAAAGAAATGAAAACACACTTATTTGGGTGATAAGTTTAAGATCCTGATAATCTATAATATATATAAATGAAAACCCTAAAATTTTACGTGTCGTGATGTGGTCGCTCCCCCCTTTTATGGAAGGCACCAGATTGTTTGATTTTTAAATAGAGGTCTCTCATTGATTTAACCCAAATTCATGGGTATGGCTCTTACCAAAACCAGATAGCTCTTAAATGGGTTATAACATCTCATTAAATTAAAAATTAGTCTTACCAATTATTTGATAGGAAAATCCAATAAAATAGGGATATACTAAAATTTAATATGCAATTTAAAAAGAAAAAGATATTATTTATAATTAATATACAATTTTATAATAAAAAAACATAAGCGGGTCATGGGTCACCAAATACAGATAGCTTTTAAACATGTTATAACATATTATTTTTTTATGAAACCCTTTCATCATCAAACCCTAAGTATATTATTAACTTTTTTATAATAAAGAAGTATACTAAAAATTAATATCCTATTTTATTTAAAAAAAAGATATTATGTATAATTAAGAAACAATTTTATAATAAAGAAAATAAATCGGTAATGGGTATCATCAAACCCAGATAGCTTTTAGACCGGATTATAACATATCATTTATTTGTGATACTATTTCATCATCAAACCTCAAGTATATTAATTATTAACTTTCTTATAATAAATAAAATTAAAATCCAAATATACATATATAAATATTAAAAACGAATAATGTAAAACAACCCTCGTAATACGGAGGGATAAAATCTAGTTATATATATACAAAGGAGTGATTGCATCATTGAATACTATTAGAGTGGGGGGACCCGTCAATTCCCCATGTATTTCTTCATTTGTTACATCACATCAACTTTTTCACCAATTTTTCTTAGATAGAAGGGTGTCGTCTTATTTTTTTCACATTCTTCCCATTTTGGTTTATCTTTTATATACATATTTATTTTTAATTGTAGCTGCGGCAGATTTACATAAAAGGGGAACCTTTACGTAAAAAGGGGGTGGTTCCTCAAAACCACCCGAGTTTCGAAATAATAGTGTACTTTTATATAGAAAATATAATATGAACCACCTTATAAATTAGGAAGGAACCACCTTAATCTCAACTATATGCGCTGGTCTGCTGGCAAAAACTTGGTTTTGTAAGGGAGAGGTCGTGGATTCGATCCGGACACGATGCGTTATTTTTTAACTGTTTTTTTTATTAAGCCTTAACAGTTATATCATATTAGGGTCTAAAGTTTTACCAGTAACCACATATGACAATAGGCAGCCACTGCCTCTCAAGAGTCACGCACACATACAGCCGCCCACCGCCCTGGCCTGTTCTCCGACCACCGCCCACCGCCGTTACCCGCTACCCCTTTCTTTTCCTGGCCAACCACACGCCCACACTCCACACAGCTCCTTCCTTCAGCCTTCTACTCTTCCTCTAAGCTCGAATCCTCCTACTTAGAATGTATGTTCACGTTTATTTGTTAAATTCTAATTACTTATCCTTGTTAATTGTTTTTTATGTTGTTAGTTGTTAAATTATTTGTTAAATTTAGTTTTAATTTGTTAGTTTGCTAGCTTTTGTTAGTTTCTTAGTTTTTAATTTGTTAGTTTGTAATTATTGCTTTGTAGGTATTATGAACATCACAAGATTTTCCAAAGAGAACTATCGAACCTTGAATCATCATCTTCAAATAGTAAACCGTTAAAAATAAATTTGGATGATCTTCCATGGGATCCATCCGAAAAGCAACCAATTTCATCTTATCACCCAAATAAAAAAGATGAAATTAAACGGGCATATCTACGTACTTAGAGGTCCGTGTTAACCAACCCGGCATGGTTTTTCTCTAACAAATTTTAGTGGTAAATTAAGGCGTTTTAATGAAGAATGGTACACTAGTGAATATGGAAATTGGTTGGAATATAGTGTCAAAACGGATAAAGTGTATTGTTTGCATTGTTACTTGTTTAAGGAAAGTGGACAAAATGATGCATTTCTAAGTGAAGGATTGCGATGTTGGAATAGGTGTCGGGAGAAATTTAGCAATCATGTTGGTAAGTGCAATAGTTTTCACAGCAAAGCGCGTAAAAACGGGGGAGACTTACTTAACCAAGCTCAATCTATACATGTGGCCATTGATAAAGGAACAGATATACATAGAAAACAATATAGAATCCGATTACATGCTTCGGCTAGACTTACCGATGCATTGTTGAATGGCTCGTTAGTTTTTCGTGGTCATGATGAATCTGAAGAATCTCTTTACAGAGGAAATTTTAATGAGTTCTTAAAAGTGTTTGGATAACTAAATGAAGAAATTAGTAAGGTTATATTAGGTAATGCTCCCGGAAATAACCAAATGATGTCTCCATCCATCCAAAAAGAACTTTGTAATTGTTTTGCCGAAGAAGTATTAAAGAAGATAATTGAAGAACTTGGTGATGATGTCTTTTCCATATTAGTTGATGAATCGAGAGATATTTCTAAAAAGGAACAAATGGCCGTGGTTTTAAGATATGTTGACAAATTAGGATTTGTGAATGAGCGATTTATTGGCCTTGTTCATGTTATGGAAACAACCACGCTATCTCTTAAAGCTGCAATCGATAAATTATTTGCTCGCCATAGTTTGAGTATTGGTAGGGTTAAAGGCCAAGGATATGACGGTGCAAGCAATATGCCAGGTGAGTTTAATGGTTTGAAAGCTTTAATTTTGAAAGAAAATTCTTCAGCATATTATGTTCATTGTTTTGCTCACCAACTTCAACTTGTTGTTGTGGCCTTGCAACCAAACATCATGAGATTTTCAATTTTTTAAAGAATTATCAATAAATGTTGTTGGTGCATCTTGTAAAAGAATAGATTTGATAAGAGAGGGTCAAAGAGAAAGATTGGGATTGAATCCGGAAGTTGAAACCGGAAGTGGAAAGAATCAAGAATTGTCACTTGCAAGAGCTGGGGATACACGTTGGAGTTCTTATGAAAAAAAAAATTTTTCGTTTGCTTACTTTATATCCTAGTGTTATTGACGTGCTTGAATATATTGAAAATTCGGGAGAGTTTTCAGATCACAAAAGTGAAGCACATGGACTTCAATTATACATGAAAACTTTTAGTTTTGTATTTTATTTACATCTGATGAAATACATCTTGGGTGTTACTAACACATTGTGTCAAGCACTTCAAAGAAAGATCAAGATATGTTGAATGTAGTTAAGCAAGTTAAGTTAATTGATGAAGCCCTAAAAAGTTGTCTACTTGAAGGTTTTGACTCGCTTTTGGAAGATGTCACATCCTTTTGTGATAAATATGATATTGAAGTGGTTGACATGGAAGCCAAGTATGTTGATCTGAAATATCGAAGAAAGAAGACGAGTATCACCAATCGTCACCATTATGTGATTAATAATTTCAACACGGTTCTCGATATGCAAATTCAAGAGCTTGGAAACCGCTTAATGAGGTAACCACTAAATTGCATACTAGCATGAGTTCTTTGAGCCCGTCTTGTAATTTGAGTGCCTTTAGTAAAGTAAACTTGTTAATGTTGGCCGAGGTGTATCCGTGTGATTTTGATTTTGATGAAAATGAGAAGCTTGTATATGAACTTGGCCGCTACATTAGTAATGTGAAAGAAGATAAGCGGTTTGCCAACTTGAGTGGGTTAGGTGATCTTGCCAAAATGATGGTGAAAACAAGATTACACGTTGATTATCCGTTATTCTATCATTTAATAAAGTTATCATTAGTTTTGCCGGTTGCAACGGCAAGTGTTGAAAGATGCTTTTCTTCAATGAAGAATGTGAAAACGGATTTGCGTAATAGGATGTGGGGTGGATACATGAACGATTCTTGCATTTGTTACATTGAAAGGGAATTCCTCCAACAAGTGTCAGTTGAAGAAGTAATGAAACGATTTTAAAAGATGAAGATTCGTAGGGAACAACTATAAGTGTTTTTTTTTATTCGTAAGACTATTTTATTTCTAGTATGTGTTTTTTAATTTCTAATGACGGTGTCTCTTTTATTATTTTATCGTATTTTTATTGTGTAATGAACTTTGCCCGAACCACCAATTGTCCACCACCAATCGTTCACCACCACCCACTTCCACATTTCTTACACAACCACCAATTATTTTAGCAGTTTATAGACGTTAAATGACTTCTATCTACTATGATATGTATGACAGGTAACTAATTTTCAACTTATATAGACTATGTTCAGTTTATAAAATAAACAGTATGATATTTTCAGATTACAGACCTTCAGACCATATTTTCAGTTGCAAACATGAAATAAGATGAAATTAGATTACAAACACTTTTTATCTTCAAAAACAAACAACACCTAGTTTACCCCTTTCTTTTCTATTTAATGCAAATTTTTTATAAATCAATTAGCAATTAAATTGAAATATTTTTTTTAATACATTTTTCTATTTACAAGAAAATTACAAAAGTAGTTATTTCCGTGATTATTCCATGATCATGTTATAACGCATTACACATGTAGTCATAGTCATGGTAGATGTAAATCATTAGCTACATATCTATTTGTATTCACCTACGTATACATACGTACGTGTGTGTATACATTCATACATACATACATACATGCATGAATGCATACATATATACACATTCATTATACATACATGCATACACACATAATGCAATACTAGGTTAGATCCCGTGTTACACACGGACAAAAAATATATAAAACTTCACACACACAAACACAAACACACACACACACATATATATGTATGTGCGCGCGCGTGCATACGCACATGTGTGTTATATACATTTTAACGAATTGTAACGTCGGATAATCTAGCATTATTATTATTATAAGGTATCACATTGTTACTTTAATTAAAAGAACCCAACATACAAAGACAAATAGAGAAAAATAACAACTTAAAACATAGTTCTAATTTATGCCACATATTTCTAACTTATACCATGAAACAAAAAAGACATATTAGTTTAAACTTCATCATCTTATGAAGACATATGTTGTAAACTATGAAGCGTAAACATGTACATGTTATAACATACGTTGTGTGTTATAAAAACTTTTAAGTACACAACATAAAAAAATGCTAAAAATATGAATATAACAATGAGATATAATTATAATTTTTAATAAACCGCGCGTTTAATAAAGCAACAATATAATCCAAACATTGTGGACTTAAACCACCATTTCAATCCAAATATCTGGTACAAACGTTTATAAATAATTTCCCAAAATCCAAAAAAAATAATAACAAAGTATCAAAATTTAAAAAAAAATAACAATGAAAACAATTAATAGTCTTTATTATCCAATAAATAATTATTATAACAATTTATTTTAAAACTTTCTTCGACTTAGGAGTTAATGCTTAAAATTAATATTCAATTAACATGTAGAAATTATATAAATGAAAAATTGATGAGTTGTAAGCTTATGTAGACATACTAGTTAAATGCCATGTAGAAACCTCGTATTGCTTTAATCTAACTAATATATTAAAGCAAAACCAATTTGTTTACTTGTCCTTCTCCTAGGGTGTCCACCTAATGTTCCATGTCATCGACTTTCCATACTTATAATTTTCACATAATTAATCAATTAATTTTAATTCTAATGCTAATTAACATTTAAACCAATTTATAACACACATTTAAAGTTTTGAATTCATAACTTAACATTTTTTTAATCAACCTAAATATAAAAAATTTCAATGTTTAGATTATATGTAAAGAATTCTTATGATATATATATATATATATATATATATATATATATATATATGTGTATGACGTTTGAAATTTTTTCCATCCATGTGTAATGCGGGCCACTATTCTAGTAGTATAGATAAGATTCACATTAAAGTATATACTTTTTATACTCACTTGTACATAAAAACCAAATAAAAAATTAAACGTTTGATTTAAAGAAAGCATTTAAATTAGGAAATGAAACGGAAGAGATGCATTTAAAAACATATATGTTCTAGAAATCATCTCTTAGAGAGAAGGTCTTCAAATAGGTAGTTTAGATTTATTGGTGTACAATAGAATAGAGTATGATTAATATTTTAAGTTCAAACAAATAACTTTAGAAAAAGATAATTTAATTGATGACTAGTCACTAAGAAGTGGTACGCTAAGAAAAATCCGTTGTACCACCTGATCTTAAAAGATAATTTCATGCAGATTGTGGTTGCAATTGAGTAGGTCACTGATCTTAAAACAGTGTCATTTCAAGAAGCCACCGGGAGATTGAAGGCCTTTGAGGTACACATCCCGAAGCTAGAAAAGAAAGGTGATATGCAAAGCAGAAAGATGCATGCTTTCCGTTCTTGATGGAAAAGGCAAAGTTAAGGAGCAAAGGTGTGAACATTACGGTTGTGGGAGCTCAAATCGTGACGACCTAGTGAAAGGTTAAGCAGACGGCAAGCAGGATAAAAGTTGTGTGAGATGTTTCAAGTGCAATGAACACGAACACTTTGCGAAAGAATGTCCATGTAACTTGTAAGGAGAACAAGGATGGTCAAGCAAATTTGATCCAAAAAGAAGGCAGTGATCCAGCTTCGTTTTGAAGGTCGGCGTGAACTTTAACTATTAAGGTGCTCATTGTTGAAATTAATCATTAAAATTCACATGTTGGTCAAAATTCATAATAGTGGTTTAGCCATTACTGGTTTATTTAGTTATTAATTTGGTTTGTTTTATATGAAGCTACTAATTTTAGATCAAGATCAACTAGCTTTCATTAATTGGTACCAGAGCACGAAGAACACGAACATTAACGGCCCATGATCAAAGAATCAGAGGAAACACGAAGAGAGAAACTTGATTTGATCAAATCCACTGATCGACACTATTCTATTATAAGAAAAACGAATATTAACTTGTACTAATTACGATATCATCAACTCATTATATAGACTCACAAGACTCAAAACATAACTAAAAAACCTAATAGATAGATAAATAAAATCAATCATACTTATTATCTGAAAATCAAATTCAAACTAAACTTAATCTAAATAACTCCTACACACCGTTGATTATTATTAACCCAGAAGATTAAGTCCAACAAGGTATAGTGTGAATCACACAAACATAACAAATCCATACTTATAATTATGACTGTACAAAATCTTTGGTATTCTTCATGAAAGTGTGAAACTTATACAAGTTGAACTAAGGATGAGCAAATGGTACTAGGTACTGAACCGAGCTTTTCAATACCGACACTATGTTTTTAAGAAAATCAGGATCGGAAAATTCAGGATCAATACCGGTACCAGTATTTACCGAATCTTCTGCCTACGGTATTGGTCCTGAACCAAGCATTTTCAATATCAGTACCGGTATCAAGTTTTTTTTAAAATAAATTCAGGATCGGTACGATATGATACCTATACCGAGCTCATCCCAAAATTAAACCTTAGAAGTAATCGAGAACAAATGAACACGATAGCATAGAGCAATTGAAATCATTTCACCATAAAACCATAAATTCAAGATCGACACCTGTGTGGTAAAGAATGAACCCAATTTCGTATTTGGGCTTTGCGATGGGTCCACTTACCATTGTAAAAAGTTGTTTTTTATTTTATTATGCGAGAATTGCCGGGCTTGGTCCACTTCAGTTAATTGGGTTTTTAAATACTACGAGATTGTGATTGGATGACACATGTCGGCTGTCAAGAGGATGGTTGACACGTGTTGGGCCCACTTGTGGTCCAAATATGTGTGATTGAAAATTGCTGTTGACTTTTAAGTGGAGCTAATTAAATTAGTTATTGGGCCCAATAAAGTCAAACCAAGTGAGGATGGGTACTCGTACATATACCGATAATTTGTAGTACGATGCAATGATACATGAGCCTTTCTTGTTCATACCGTTTTTCAATATTTTGATAAATCTGAACTAGATATATGTTTCAAGTTTGCATACATAAAAATGCGATATTAAACATTGATTATGATTTATAAATATGAATTCACAACTTAGCATTCTGTCTTTTTCTAGATTTTGAATTAAGGGTAAGTGTATCTAGAGAAACATGGCAAGTATTATAAAGACCAAGAAAAATTAGATACTTGAGAAAATGACTTGACTTGTGAAGTTTTACTTTTACGTATGGTATGTATTCCAATGGATGTCGAATTTTAAGGCTGTGTGTAAAGATTTAGCTAAAAAGTGAAAGCAGAGTGTTGCGCCACTGTCACATAAGGACAAGCTTTAGAGTCAGTTATATATGTAATGGTCTCATAATGATTTCACTTTTAAAAGAAAAAAGTTCAAAAGAATGGTATGGCGGAGACATTTTATTGGGAAATAAAATAAAATTAATTCAATCCCTGCACAAAAAGCCTCAAGCACGCCCCAAGGCGGTGTTTCATGTCTATTATGGGTGATGTGCCATTGGACATGAGCCCAAATAGCCTAATTGCAGAGTTTATCATTTGAGCCAGTGCTAACTCTAAAATTCTTAATAGATTATGTTTAGTGGCTAATCAATGAATTATTGTCCAGGTCAGGTCAAATATGAGTTGGGTAAAAGCCAGGTAATTTCAATAATAGGAGAAAGTAATAACCTAATCTTAAGGCTTGTGATTAGAAAAATAAAATAGTTAAAAGAGGGGTCCTAGTCTATTTAAATATTTCTTTTACATTGATAGGCAAAGTTTAAACCGAGACTTGGTCAAGAAGTAATTGGTCGGCCGCAATTATGTTGTTGTTATCTTGTAAGTGATACCGACTACTCAAATATGTTTACATCCTTCATACTATGAATGTGTGTATACGTCAAATTATAGTTTACATACATACTCATCAATTCATGCCTTAATATATGCAAATTTTTTAATTCAAATGCGTTGCGGTGTCCATTTTTTGTGTTTAAATTGAGGTGGCATCGTGTCATAAATTCTTTGCAATGATTGACGTGCCACAAGATAATTTAAAAAACACAATGGAAATTATGGTTTTGATTTTCCGTTATTATTTTACTAGGTTTTTAACCCGTGTATTACACGAGATGTGCCAATGTGTAAATTAGTACAATGAATTATTTGAAACAATTAATTTTTAAAAATTTAAAGGTAAACCAAAAAATATGATTATGTTAAAAATGTATTACAAATACTTCTTTGTATAAAGCATTTGACATGGTATTGATAACTTCGATTAGAGACTGCTCACCACTCTGTCTAAACAAATTTTAACTCCAACCATTTTGACCATAACCAAAAAGTTCCTGTTTCAACCTAAACTCATTTTGACCATAACCAAATTCATTTTTTTAAGTTGGTGTGATTTGACCGAACTCATTGACTCATTCGGTAGAAAATACATTGGAAAATCATTTCTTTTATGCTATGCGAACATCCAAAATCTCTTTGACTAACATAATATGCAAACCTTGTGCTATAATATCTCATATGCTGTCACAGAACCTGATTAAACATGAAAAGTCACAATTGCAACATGTTAAGCAAAGACTCTAATCTATATAATTGTTTTGTGTAACAAACTCATTTTACCATCTCTAATGGTTTATACACAAAAAGTGATGCATTTGATTCAAATATAACACATATTACCCCTTCAAAATAGATTATAAATTAAGCATTTAAACCCACCAAACATGCATCAATTACTTAATATCTCTATGTTGTATTTAAAAGCTCAAAACTACATTCACAAATCAATCATTGACAACCATAATAAACTCAAATCTCAATGTTTTATTCAAGATTTCATAATCATCCAAAATATACTACCATCCCTTGATAACATTGATACATGTAACAAAATTGATTTAATAGTAATGTCACAAATTGTATGATAATGGATGTCTGCGGATTATCCCTTGGAAATATTGATATGTGTAACAAAATTGTTAGGTTTATGAACAATCATGTAACCCAAACGGTGTTGTTTGCAAACTATGAAATATAAACTATATGTAACATCTCGGATTTTTCAAACCCGTATTCGTTTACGTATAACCCGTCCGGAAATATTTTAGATCTTTAAATGATAATCAAAAACAAATATTTATAAGTTATTAAGTTTATAATGTTCACTTTAGGCCCCTTATACTTTATATGTTGTTCAAATATTAAACTACGCATAAAAAGTTCATTAAATGACCTAAATCCAAACTATAGGGACTAAAGTTGACAAAAACTGAAATTTCCATTTCTTTGGCCGAAGCACCACGTGGTGGGGTGGCCTAGGCCCACCACGCGGCGCCATGGGCTACCTGCACAGTTCGTTTCGCTTATTATTGATTCCTAGTTCGTTTTTGGCCCAAAATCGCTTATTTTAGGACATAATCGAGTGAATTAAGCCCCAAGAAATCCCCCAAAGCTTAGATACATGTCCATATTCATTGAACCTTGTCCAAGAATGAAATTTACTGATTATACTATTGATTTGATCATTAAAACTCGATTCGGTTTCCTAAACGAGTGAATATACTAAATATGGTTCGTTATTGCTTTTCCTATATAAACAACCGCTAATCTCCTGCCATAAAACTTTACCTAAACCCTAAGAAGCATTCTCAGCCGTCACGCCTCTCTATGCCTCATAAAATCCTTCGATTTTTGCATTATTGTTGAAGATACAAGCTTGTTCATTTGACTTTGCTTACGTGTGGACCTTTGACTCATCGTTTCTATTAATTCTTTCATTTTCCGGGTAAGTTGTAAAAATAGAAATAATTCATATACATTCCCTAATCAATAAACTTCAATCAATTTTGGTGGTTGAAGGGTGTTGACTGGTCAAATCGTTTAAAACTCGTTAAAGACAAAATAATCAACTAGTTTGACTTAACGTTTTCTCATACTTCTGGTCGGATTCAATGTTCAGTCCAGAAGACTTTTATTCTTGTAAAGAAATTTTAAGGCTACTGACCAAAACCCGACTTCCGACTCGCTGTTCGGATTCTGGTCAGTACCAGCTCGCTTAAATCTTAAAACAAACATAACTTAAATTCTAAACCTCCGTTTGGGTTGATTCCAGCGGAAACAAGTTCGTTTTTACTTATATTACCATATCCTAAAATCTCATATTCTGAATTGCTTATATCGTTTGACGTGTAGTGGACCACTCGCTTATTCGTTAGCTCGCTTATTCATATATATATACTAAGGTGAGTTTGATCATTCCCCATTTTATCAACTGTTTTCAAATGTTTTGGGGACATATGCGTACTTACTCATATATTCTATCGCATATTATATACAAACTTGCAAACATAATCATTGTATGAATATCAATTGAATGCTATCTGCTAATTGCTATTTGCTTATGTGTATATTCTATCACTGTCGGAGAGGTCCAACATATCCCCTTGTATAGAGTTCTCATTAGTATGATCATACGACCGTCTTAGTAATCGGAGCCCGATTCGCTTGGCGAAGGTAAAACGACAACTTTAGTCATCGTAATCAATGCTTGATTCACTTGGCAACGATTCATTGGCACACTAGCAAGTCTTGGGTTAGTCTTTGGTTGTGTTTATGGTTGATATATGCTTTGTTATGATTTGATTGATTACTATCACATGTGTTGTTTGCGTATTTAATATTTATCATTTATTATATAATTATTTGTTGTGTCAAAATTGGTAATCATCTCACTCAACTTTATGTTGACAAACTCCATTTTCTACGCATATACATGATGCTTTGTATTGAAGATTGAAGTTGGACACTTAGACAAAACCTTAGAATATAAATAAGATAATCATTATTTGAGCTTATATTCATGTATTTAAATTGTTTGTCATATTTGGATATTGTGTGTATTCTTTCAATAAAATAATTAATTAGATATTGTCACTTTTTACGTATGATAGTATCTTCGAGCTGTGAGCAATCGGATCACGCCCCGGCATTTTCGCCTTAGGTTGGGGTGTGACACTATAAGCAGGGTCTTTTCCAACCAAACAATCGTGTAACCTCAAATAATGTTTTACAAATTGTAAGACTTAAAATACTGTATTTATTCAACAAAATTTGAAGTACACACATGATTAAATATCTATTTAAACAAATCTTACTAATATTTATATGATAATGTTCTGTAATTCATTATTTAACTAATTTAATAATTCAATATTTGATTATATTCAATAGTTTATATATATGTTTTTTAAAAAATCATGGTGAAGCTTTCTATATCTAATAGTAAAATTAGATGTAATTGATTAGTAAAACTTAGTGTGATTTAAATTACATTAAGTACATTTTTTTATATGGGTTACAAGTAATGGGTCATGCCAATTAAATTGATGACTCAGGGATAGCATGGATTAGGGAGAGTAGAGGTTAGAAAATATAAGGAAAATTAAGCCTAGGATTGAATGTGGTTATGACACATCATCCATATTATTTTTGTTTATTAGTATAGGTAGATAGGTAGATGTGCTAACTAAGATAATAATATTCTTTTTTAACGCTATGAAAAGGGGTAAGTGTGGTAAAATGTGGATGCTGGGTCGGATACATGGGTAAAGTAATGGACGAATGAGTCAACTGATTTTAGCTTAAAAACATATTCAACATATTTTTGATCGAAATGAGTTCGCGCCAAAATAGATTATTTGAAAGAAGTATCGGTTGGGTCATGTTAACGCAAGTTTCAACCAAAATTGAGTTTTGCCATGATATAAACGGCTTCAAAAATAACAAAAAAAAAGTGTAAGAATCGGTCCACAATTAAGCTATATTTGTTTTTATGACGGGTAGTGGCGATAGATAAGAGCCGTGGCGGTGATGGATGGTTGTGGAGGTTGCGGTGACGGGTGTCAGAGATGCAGTGCCGTAAAACTATGTTTTAGTTAAAACCTTGATTTTACTAAAAAAAAAATTTATAGTCATTATTGTTATTTGGGATGGAAAACGAAATGGGAATGAATTTATTTTGACAAAACAGCAAAACTAGTCATTTATGTTTGAACGTTTTTTCAATGGGCGTCCTTTCGCAAACGAAATGGCATAAAACACACTTTATGTTTCAAATCCTTTGCACGTTACGTCCTTTGGCACTAACCCAATTAAATTTTTTCGTTAAATCCGGTCATGTGCCTTGCACATGAGGGTAGGTTTGTAATTTTATAAATAAGTTAATTCTAAAAACTAAAAAATTAAAAACATAAAAACACTCACCCTCTCTCTCTCTCTCTCTCTCCAACCAAATAACCATCACCGCCACCACCTGCCGTAACCACCACATTCTCTTAATCATCTCCCAACACCACTAATCACCAACAAGCACCACCTTACCCCGCAGATCAACCCCCACCCACTCCAAACCCCCTCTCCTCACCGACACCGTCGTCACCACCACCACTACGGCTGCCACCATCGACATCGTTGAATGTGTAAAATTGGGATGATATGTGAGGGTTAGGGTTTATAATTTGGGGGTTATGGTTATTGGTTAGGGTTAGGGTTTGTGCCGTCGCAGGATGTGGAGCTGCCAAAATCTTCGTCGTAGTCAAATTCCGGTAGGCAGAAGTCCAACGGCGGCGGCGACGGTGGTGATTGAGGTTTTTGACAATTTTTGGCGGATTTGGGTTAACAAAAATGGACGGCTGGGATTCACCGGTGGGATCCAGGTGGTGATGGCACAAATCCATATGGGATTCGGTTGGATTCATTAGGTCGGGGTTGGGTTATTTAGTGGTGGTGGCAACCCGACGGTGGTGGTCGTGGTGACAGCCACAAAGTGGTGGTGTTTTGGTTCAATAAACTCTTCATAATTCACAAAGAGATTGTATAGAGAGAAAGAAGAAATGAGTTTTTTTTAATGAATTTTGAAAATTTTCATATGTTTTTTTATTAAATAAGGGGAAATGGATGAGAAAATACACTATTGCCCCAATGTGGGGTTCATTTGACCATATTTAACGAGAAAAATTAACGGAGTTAGTGTCAAAGGGCGTGATGTGATAAAGTTTTTAAGTATAAAGGATGTTTTCTATTATTTCTTTCGCCAAAGGACATCTAATGAAAAAGCGTGCTAACATAAAGGACTACTTTTGTCATTTTGTCATTTATTTTTCTCTCTTCAAAATTTAAACTCAAGACCTCAATATAAGGAACCCGCTTTTATACTCAAATGTTGTTTTAATAAGTTTGTGTTGTTGAATGATAGTGTTGTGGTTTAACAAGAGACACCCGTATGAATTCAAAGTATAGCTGTGAGGTGTTTGAACAAATGCATGCCAATGTTATATACTACCAGATATCTTTTTTATGAGAACATGAGTTATATATGATTATGGCATTTAAATGACACTGTTTTTTTTTTTAACTATTTTCTAAAAATGAAACAATTAAAAACATCATGAATTAATTAGTGTTTCGTACTTACGGGTAGACTGCTTGCGAGATTTTTTCAAAAAAAATGCGGTTGGTGATATTCTCGTGATAATTGATGGTTTTGTATCTTAATATAATAATAATTTATCTTGTTATCTTGAATTAAATTATTGTTATCTTGAATTAAACTAATAATTAACATGTTTAATAATCTTTAGCTTTTTTTAATCAAGATCTTTCTATAGTCATAAAGCTCATTAACTAAATTCTCTCAAACGTAATAATATCAAATTAAACAAAAAGTTTTACGTACGTAGCTTATTATTTATCAACTTAAAAAGCTAGTTGGTTAAAGCAAACATATAGGATAAAGTAAAGTAGTAAAAAGAATAAAATTACAAATTCTAATTAAATTCATTACTAAGACCGAATTTAAATATTTTTTCACGAATGAGACAAACACGTCTATGGTAGGCTCAGTAAAAGTAATAAATAAAAGAAAGAAACGGGCCGAACCAAAAAGTTTTGGTTGTTGCCTATTGGGCTACAAAATAGTAATATAACATACAATTAAAATGGTCTTCTAAGTAATGTCTTGGGCAACAATATATAGGGTATGTTATGAAAAAACTAGCCGGTAGCTGTTAGCTGGAAGCAGGTGGCTAGTAGCGGTTAGCTGTAGCTTTTTATATATATTTAGGTGTTTGACAGAGTAGTTGGAGCTTTTATAAAATTAGTTGGGGGCCCGAGCGGTGCAGCAGAGTGTGCGCAACCTAACATCAACCGCATAATCAGTGTCGGTATGTGATTCACTTGATAATAGTGCACACATAACCTGAAAGTAAACGTTTAATTCGTGCAAAGGTAGTAAGCGTGTAACCGGTGGCGAAAACCAAAAAACAAAGCTGAAATATACAGTAATTTTAAATAGATAATTTTTTAAACCAACCTTTTTTGATCTGAAACGTTTCTAACCCGGTGCCGTTTTAATCTGAAACATGTTATGACCTGACCCCTTTCGACTCAAAACCATACCGGCATGAACCAAACTAAATTAACCCTTTTTGTGTCGGTTCGTTCCGACCCTAATTTGGTCTTACAAATGACTGGAGCTCGTCTGACTCGACTTGTTGCCAATCCTAACCGATAATCACGTAGTATACTAATTTTTAAAGTTAAAAAAGTATAGCAATATCATACTCAAATTAAAGAGAATAAAATGCTCTTTTTTATAATGTAATTTGTTTAAAAAATATTAATGTGTGGAAAAGTTATGGTCTTTTAAAGAATCATGGGGTAGTTAGTTTTGAATAAGGGTAAAATATATAACTATTATATAAATTAACAAAAGTTGATGAAAGTTCAAGTACAAACTTGTAAATTTAAATGTAAAAGATTGTAGCCTTTTCTCAAACGCAAGTAGTAGTAGCGTGTATATATATAGAGCTTTTTCTCCAAACTTAAAAACTTGAAGCTTCTTCAACCAAACAAAGTTTTTTATTGAGTATGAGCTTTTTTCTTAAAAGCTTGAAGCTCCTAAAAGTTTTTTACCAAACATACCCATAATCAATTTTGAATCTCGTGAGGGGAATCAAGGCAATGCCTTATTTTATGGGTTAAAAGCAGAATAAAAATCCTACAACAAAATTATGTGATGTCACATACCGTGAAGGCAGCAATGTGTACGTACAACGATCACGTTGTTAAACAATGACCAGAAACAGGTTTCATCGAAAATATACAAATGCCGACAATGGCGAGAGCCAGGGGTGCGCTCTAAGGTTTGTTTTAAGTTGCTGAATTAGAGATTGAGGTGCAATTGGCTTTCTGGTCCAATGGCATGAGAGTGATGGTTAATGCTTAGGATTATTATGGTCTAAGGTTCGAAATTTGACTTAATGAGGTTTTATCCCACAGTGATGGGTTTCCTCCTTAATAATGCTCATGTGTGAGTCAAGACTAGAGCGTCAAAATCAGTATGGACGGTTGACATTGTCACACCCTAATCTAAGGCGGAAATGCCAGGACGTGAGCATGATTGCTCATAGCTCGAGGTAACTATCATACAATAATGGTGATAATATCTAATAATTAATTTATTAAATACCAAATATAACATCCATAAATAAACCAAATAATCCATAACAATAATCCATGATAATCAAAGAAATAATTCAACTTATAACTTAAATAAAGTGTTTCTTGATATAGCCTAGGGTCTCAATCTGGCAGTCCAATACTCCAAGTCTTCAGTTTAAACGATAACCTGCATATGCGTAAAAAATACAATAGTTTTGTCAACAAATATGTTGAGTGAGCAAGTCATTAAGTTTTGCAATAATATATAATATGAAAAGTAGCAAAACGTAAGTCAAGCGGTAAATAAACCAAACCAATGAGCAAATAAGTGTCAAGTGAACCATTGCCAAGCGAATCGGGTACCGGTTACAACTAAACGGTCATATGATCATACTATAATGAGAACATGGTGGACCTCTCCGAATGCGCAAATTAAACAAGTAATCAATTAGCAATTTAAGTCTAGCAATTCACATATAATACAACGTTTGCTAATGATTAAGATATGTATAATACGAAATACTATAAGTACGTATATGCCCCCAAAACGTTTGAAAATATGTGAAAACGGGGGAATGACAAAACTCACCTTAGAGATTAAGCGAGTTAATATGATTTTAAAAATAAACGAAGAAGTCTTCCGATTAACGCGCCGAACGAAGATAATCAACAGAACCTGAAACTTAATGGTATGAAAGTATAAGTAAAAGAGAAACTATTGCCGCTGGAATCAATCCAAACGGATAAGTATAACTCGAGTTATGTCGATTTTAATAGTTAAACGAGTCGAGTCTGACCAGAATCCGAACTTCGAGTCGGGAGTCGGGTTTTGGTCAGAACCCTTAAAATTTTATTATGAGAAGAAAAGTCTTCTGGGCCGAACGTTGAATCCGTCCAAAAGTATGACAAAACGAGAAGTCAAACAGATTGACTATTTTGCCATTTTTCGGTTTTTAAAGCAATTGACCAGCCAATGCCCTTCAATCTCAGAAATTGATTGAAGGTTATCGACTAGAGGAAGTTTATGAACAAAAACTCAGTTACAACTTACCTGGAAAGTGAATGAATGATGAGATATATCGAGTCAACGGTTCTTGAGCTTGCAAAGTCAACAGAGTGTAAACGGTTCTTCAACGAAAACACCAAAAACCGAAGAGAATTGAGAGAGGCAGAGAGGGTGACGGCTGGAAGATGATAATTAGGGATTGTGTAAAGATTTATTGCAGGGGTTTAAGGTTAGTTTATATAAAAAAAAACTAAACGAACTAATTAAGGGCTTTTTGGCCCGTTTAAGCAAGAAATCATGTTTTAATGAAAGAATCACTGAATATTTCATAAATATATGATCTTGGTGAATAAGAAACGAAGTATAACATGTAATTCAGTTATATTAAGTTGTCTTGGCCCTTAAGTCTTGCGATTCATGTCGAAAATAACCGATTTTATGCCAAAACGAGCTAATAAACGAAAAACGAACTCAGATTTTGCGCGAACTGATTGTGCAGCAGCACCATAGCGTTGTGTGGCCAGCTTCTGGACCACCACCGCGCGGCGCTCCGGCGTCCAGGTGGGTAAAGTTTCAGCTGTTGACAACTTTAGTCCCTAATGTTTGTATTTGGGCCATTTTATAAACATTTTAAGATATAATTAGGATTTAAACAATGAGTAAACATGAAGGGCTTGATGTGAATATATAGAAACTAGATAACTCATAATGCAAGGTTTTTATTAAATATTAGGATCCGAAATAGGTTCATACAATGATAAAACGAAATAGCCGAATACGATAAAAAAAACCTGAAATGTTATAGACATACCATCTCAAAATAACACGTTCGAGTATTTGGAACAATCTGTTTAATGTAAATTCTCAATTCCATAAACGTAGGAGATGAACTCTATAAATAAATGAATTAGTTACAACAAGATGCAAAAAAAATACATAAATTACAAATAACTACATCATATATGATTGATATCCCCTTCAAGCAGAATGGTGGCGATTCGATGCGTAGCATACCCCTCGAAAATTCAAATTGCAGTGACGAATACCTTTTGTAAAAATGTTAGACTTGAAGCTTGGCCTGGAACAACTCGAGCGAAAAGCTTGTTGGAGGAGACTATCTAATTAATGAAGTGATAATCAAACTCGATGTGTTTGGCTCGTTTATGAGAGACTAAGTTGTGTATCCAGAAGAGTGTATTGTGGTTGTCTGACAGATGAGTGGGCTGAGGTAAGGCATGAAGTTCACGTTGTATGCGTTGATCCAAATTAGTGCTGCTTTATTAGTATGGGCCATAGCTCAATATTCAAATTCACAACCTGAAGTGAAAATGATAGGTTGTTTATTGACACTCCATGAGACCAGATTACCTTCAAAGAAGGTAGAGTAGTCATAGTTAGATCTTCGTGTCTTGAGACAGCAAGCCTAGTCTGCGTCAGAGTGGCCAAGAATATTAGCATGTGAAAATTGCTTGTTAGAAAGACTAAAACCTATGGTCGCGTGTGGAAATGTTAATATATCTAAGGATCCTTTTGTCACATTGATAGTGAGTGATGGTTGGCGCTTGTGGGAACTGGCTTACTTGGTTCACCGCACAAGAGATATCAAGTCGAGTTATGGTTAAATATTGCATAGCTCCAATAAGGGATCGGTAATGAGTTGGGTTTTTATAAAGTTCTTCCATAGTAGTAAGGACCTCATTTGAAGCATGTGACGTATGAACAATCCTGGAATAAAGAAGAGTAGCTCGGTCTAGAATGTAATGGGAATATTTGGATTGGCTAAGAAACAACCCATTAGTAAGGACCTCTATTCTTTTTTATTTTCTGGAAAAAAAAATATATCAAAAAGGTACTCATTTTAAAGAAAATAAAATGTTCGATTTAATTTAGTTTTTTCGTTTAAATATGTCATATAAAAAAAGTTAACAATGTTATAAAAGTGGATGAATTTGCTTAATTTTAGGTTCTTGTGTATGGTGGAAGAAAAGTAATTTTACATAAAATTTTATTCAAATTTTACTATATGTTGTATATGTAATTACAATACTTGATTCTTACAATTAATATGCTAATTTAATTTGTATTTAATCCAAACCCCTACTTTATAAATGAAGCTTTTGTAAAAGTTAATAAATTGTGTAACTTAAACACTTAGCCCTTTGGCTAACTAAAATTCTAAAAGTTAATAAATTGTGTAACTTAAACACTTAGCCCTTTGGCTAACTAAAATTCTATTTTTAACTCATTGGCAAGAATAAGTTATACATTTGGCTTTTATGACAAATAAGTAGTAATATCAAATCAAACTGAATTGAGTGAGCAGCTTGGAATCAAGGTCGAGTTAATCTCAAGCTAGCCTTGACTCGACTCAACTCAACACAAGTCGATAACATCCTTTAAATGTGTGACCCAGAATCCAAGAAAATGGTGGCCCATCGCAATCATCACCAGATTCACAAATCACAACTATCGTAATCACAATCATCATCATCGTCAAATACCTAAATTCTGCCTTATTTATTATTCACTACTCTTAACAGTTGAATACTTGAACGCATATACATACATTCTCTGCTGACCAAATCATCTTCGTCTTCAAGATCCGTAAGATTCTTCATCAGTCCATCAGCTTTTTAGAGAACCCAGTTGAATCCAACTATACATCTCTTATATAGTTATATTATATGATTAAGAAATCAACATCTGTACTTATAACTTATGAGCTACACCTTTGGTCACGCCAATTAAGTGTTTGATAAAATGCCTAGTGTTAGATTTCTTTATAATCATTGTTTTTTTCCAAAGTAGTTATTTTTCAGTTGATTTGGTTAATGGTTATGAAAGCATTATGATTTCTTCAATACATATTGGCATTGCATTGTTTGTTACAAAAGTATTTCTTTTTTAGTTGATTTGGTAGGTAGTGAAAACAATGTGATTTCTTTAATATGTATTGCAGGTAACTAATGGCAACTAAAGGAAATCCAGGAGACAATAGAACTAGGCATCATTTTCTATTCTTTTAATACTAGGCTTATGCTGCTTTTTGTACTTGCTCGGTGCGTGGCAACGAAGCGGTTTTGGCAAGGGAGACAGCATAGCTCAAGATGTAACAAAGACCGCCGATTGCAGTGTTCTTTCAAATCTAAATGTGGAGAAGAAAGCCAGTGATTTACAATCAGAAACTAAGGTTTTCCCACCTTGTGATGACCGACTTGTTGACTACACACCGTGTCATGATCAAATGCGTGCGATGACATTCCCGAGAGAAAACATGAATTACAGGGAACGACATTGTCCGCCTGAAAATGAGAAACTGCACTGTCTTATCCCCGCCCCGAAAGGGTATGTGACACCCTTCCCATGGCCCAAAAGCCGTGATTTCGTCCCGTTGCAAACGCACCGTACAAAAGCTTGACGGTAGAAAAGGCGATTCAGAACTGGATCCAATATGAAGGGAATGTTTTTAGGTTTCCGGGTGGCGGGACACAGTTTCCTCATGGGGCTGATGCATATATTGATCAGTTAGCTTCTGTTATCCCAATTAATAATGGGATGGTTAGAACTGCATTGGACACTGGCTGCGGTGTAAGTTTTTTTTTGTTAAAGTTTCAGTTTTTATTACACCATTGGCTTTGAATTCATCAAATTGTTTGTTAAAGCTCAAATTTAATTACTTATTGGATTTAAATTCATCAAATTGTTTGTTAAAGTTTCAATTTTGTTTACATTATTAGCTTTGAATTCATCAAACTGTTTGTTAAAGTTTCAATTTTTTTTACATCATTGGCTTTGAATTCTTGAAATTGTTGGCTGAAGTTTGAATTATCATGTAGGTTGCAAGTTGGGGCGCATATTTATTCAAAAAGAATGTGATAGCCATGTCTTTTGCACCACGAGACTCACACGAAGCACAAGTTCAATTTGCACTTGAAAGAGGTGTTCCAGCAATTATTGGTGTTCTTGGAACTATAAAGCTTCCTTACCCTTCTAGATCTTTCGACATGGCTCATTGTTCTAGGTGCTTGATACCATGGGGCGGAAACAGTAACTTCATAAACTTAAATCTTTAGTTAAAAGGATTGTATAAGCTTACAGGAAACTCACCAAAATAGACATTTTGACCTACTTATTGCACAAATAGACATTGACTCTTAGCCCTTTTAAAAAAAGATATATTCAAAACCACGCAATTAGGCAACGCCAAATAAGCACAGTCGGCTAAAAAGGTTAGTTTTCAGCTGCACTAAAAACCTTGAAAAGCACAAGTTCACGAAAACAATAAATCAAATCAATGCACTTGTAAAGGTAAGCTAAATTTAGCTGCCGGCAGATATTTACACGTGTAACAATTTGATTGGTTGTTTTCATGGACCCCGTAGTTCAAGAGTTTTTATGTCGTCAGAAAACTAGCCTCCTTAGCTGGTCATGCTTATTTGGTGTAGTTGGTTTTGGATGTCTATTTTTAAAGGGCTAAAGTCAATGTCTGTTATGCAAAGAAATCGGTCAAAATGCCTATTTTGGTGATTTTCCATAAACTTAAATGAAATATAAATAACTAACTTTTCTTAGGAGGAAAGTACATGATGGAAGTTGACAGAGTCTTGAGACCAGGTGGATACTGGGTTCTTTCCGGGCCACCGATTAACTGGAGGGTTAATTATAAATCATGGCAACGGTCTAAAAATGAACTTGAACAAGAACAGAGGAATATTGAGGAAACCGCTAAACTTCTTTGCTGGGAAAAGAAATATGAAAAGGGCGAAACCGCAATTTGGAGGAAACGAGTCAATAAATCCTATTGTCAAGAACGTGACTCTCGTGTTACCATGTGTAAATCTAAAAATGCAGATGATGTCTGGTATAATATGAATATATTATATACGTAATTGTGTATATATTTTTTTGACTTCAACGATCATATTTTGAACCTGTGTGCATGTGTGTAGGTATAAGGAGATGGAAGCTTGTGTGACACCTTATCCTGAAACAAACAACTCAGATGATGTTTCTGGTGGTGAATTAAAACTGTTTCCCGAGAGGTTAAACGATGTTCCACCTAGGATTACTAGTGGTTTGGTTCCTGGAGTCTCTGTTGAGAATTTTCTAGAAGAAAACAAATTGTGGCAGAAGCATTTGAATGCTTACAAGAGGGTGAATAAGATTATTGACTCAGGGCGTTATCGTAATATTATGGATATGAACGCAGGTCTTGGAAGCTTCGCTGCTGCAATCGAGTCTCCAAAATCGTGGGTCATGAACGTGATGCCAACAATTTCTAAAAAAGACACTCTTGGTGTGGTTTTTGAGCGCGGTCTGATTGGCATCTACCATGATTGGTAAAGGTTCTTTTATCCTTGTAGTGCTGACGGGTCCTGATGAACAAATTTTGACACTTATGCGAAAGTGTCTAAAAGTGTTACTATTTTTCTTGCGCATCAGGACACATGTCAATACTAGAATCCTTCCTAGGCCTGTAAATGAACTGAGAAAGCACGAACGGAGCATGCACATGCTCGTTCATTTAACTTTAACCGACCAAAAGATCGAGCATGTACAGTTAAACGAACAGGGTTTTCTTGCTCGTGTTTGTTAGTTAAGAAAATGAGTGTGATCATGTCTGCTTATGTTCGTTGTTAACAGTATAAACAAACGGTTCAATACATATGGGCGAACATAACTGAGCTAAAACCAATTGAAAGTAAATGTGAACAGTGATGTGTTGAGCTTAAAAGGTTATTAAAACTGAACTAAATTGTAATGGGCCTAAACAATTTAAATAGATATTAACAAATGTAAACAAACGGACTTAAAAAACATAAACTAATCTTTTGAACATAAATAAACGTAAGCGTATGAGACATGGGTCATGTTTGTTCGTTTATTAAATAAACGAAGATAAATGAATTTCCCGCCGCATGGTTCATGGACGGTTAACTGAACGCTTGGTTCTTTTACAAGCCTAATCATTCCTACATTTCTTCAGACAATGGCCGTTTTACAGAAACACATATCTACACCATCTATCTTTTCAAAAATGCCAAAAAGAAACTATCTTTTTGTAAAAATGAATAATCTTGGACAAACAAAAGTGTCATTTAAGATCATCAGTTTTGCATTTATATTCCCAAATTTTATCTAAAGTCACTCTTTCTTTATTTTTTCTTGAAGGTGTGAAGCCTTCTCAACTTACCCAAGGACTTATGACCTAATACACGCAAACGGTCTTTTCAGCTTGTACAAAGACAAGTAAGTTT
Organism: Bidens hawaiensis; assembly: GCF_021521415.1. Classification (NCBI taxonomy): domain Eukaryota; kingdom Viridiplantae; phylum Streptophyta; class Magnoliopsida; order Asterales; family Asteraceae; genus Bidens; species Bidens hawaiensis. The sequence continues at coordinate 1,911,607 of NW_027491136.1, forward strand.
GTGTTTATGTTTATGCATCAAGATTCAATAAATGACACTCGTTTATCTTAAAATTCTAAACCTTTTGTAATCTGAATGTTCTTTTCATGTGGGCATGTGTGCAGGTGTAGTTATGAGGACATTCTTTTGGATATGGACAGAATTTTACGGCCCGAAGGTACAGTAATAATACGTGACAGTGAAATTGAGGTTATGAAAGTGAAAAGAATCGTTTCTGGCATGAGATGGAACATAAAAATGGTGGATCATGAAGATGGACCGCTTGTTCCAGAGAAGATATTGTTTGCTGTTAAACAGTATTGGGTTGCAGGTGCAAATAACTCCACATCTTCCAGATGATTATGGTGTAGGATGCAATTTGTTTAAGATATTGTTTGTTTTGATCTTGATTACTTGTACCAAATTATTTAAATTAGTTTTAGATTTAGTGGTAGGTTTAATATAGGGTTGATATAAGAGTTTTTGAAACCATGGATGTCTAATTATATGTAAAAGCAGTTTTGTTTTTACTTGTGATACCTGTTGGTCCTGTTTGAATTTGGTTTAAACTATGATCATATCATATGTTGTTATGTTTGCAATAGTCGAATGATACTAGGAACACTAATATAGTAATGAAGTTGAAATGATATTAATGTGTCGGATCTACGTAGTGTTCTATTAAAATATGTCAAATAACAAAAAATGGTTCAGATGTTAACTACTTAATGGTTTTCATTTGAATCTTTTTGTTAGTTAAAACTGTTTTGTTTTTCTTGTTTTTAGTATAATTTTATGTTATTGTGATTTATTAAGTTAACATTATAAGTCTCTCTAGAAAAAAGGTTTTGAGGATTAGGATTTCTTCATGATTAAACTCCTTTTGTCTTATTTCCGCCACCTTATTAGAAAATAAGAAATGGTGATTTTGTGTCGATTGTCACTATTGATGTTAATAATGTGTTTTAAAAGCGAAAGATCTAAAGTTGAGGAACATAACATCAGATGTATGTTTTGGTAACTTTGACCGGTGGCATCTTTTCCTTTATCTTAATAAGCATGTCCTTAAGTAGAAAGAAGCGGGCTCATGAATTATTACCAAACATTCGGAGATGCTCGAATGCTAGCTAAGATGACATTTCTTTTCAAAGCAGTTGAGTAAGGGAGTTTGAGGATCCAGGACTCTAGGAGGAGAGAGAGGAGAGGAGGACGTTTGTGTGGAAGGATGGGTCAAACGGCTGAGCGGGCTTCTATAACACACAAACAATTACTCTGTTTTTAAAAAAACCATGAAAATAGTCAATAAAAAGAAAATATCACTAATCAAATGTTTACACAATCCTTAACTCTTTAAATTAAAATCTGGACGATTAATTTTATATAATAGTTTTCTAATCATGTTAATATATCAATTATTTATCACCATACTTGGTTATCTTTAAATATATATTAGATAAATCATGTTATTAATATATTCTGAAATGAAGGTTTTTGTTGTTTATCTTTTGTAACTATCAAGTTGCAGTTCCAGTGTACTTATTTTAGCCAACAAAACAGATCATAGTTGCTAAATCATATACAAGTCACAAATATAAATTAACTCTTAGATATTTATTTCCAAACTTGTGGGTAGCAACTAACCAATAAAACCTCACTTAGTCCTCGTGGTCCAGTCCAATGTCTCGAGCCATACATCCTAGATGGACCCATTTGCAATATGCTTCATTTCAAACACTGTCACATTTATAAAAATCTACTAGCAAAATTCGAGCCACAAATACGCACCGGACCCATCACAACTACCCTTTAATGCTTCCTTTTGCCTTTAAAAAGGGAAAAAACTCGAACATCATCTATGCAAGCTTAAGTTTCTCCATTTCTTCAATGGACATCCTTGGTAGCTCTTGAATCTTTTCTTTATTGTTTGCCAATATCTCCATGGTAGGATTGATTAATATTGGGAATGTGAAGTGATCCTCCTTTTTGACGCTTGGTCGGACATAAACAGCTTTCTTGGTAGAACAAGGACCATGGAACCACCTCTTACCGCTAGAAGACTTTCTCAATGCCCCGTGGTTGTTGCTATAACTTCTTGTGAATCTTTCACTATCATTGAAGAAGCGTGAATCGACTTACTTGTATACGATCAACGTTCCTCGAGTATGAGTGTGCTATATCACCGATGGTTTTCCGAGATACGAGTTCTTCCACCTATAAAACGAACAGCACCGTGAGCTTACCCCTCAGAAAGGAACAGAGGGGTCCTCTTTGGGGTAACCCTCCGGTGTGAGAATCAGATATTGTAGGAGAAGATAATAAGGATGTGAAAATGAGTAAAGGATTTAGAATATATTTTCTTGCCCCCCCCCCCCCAACTGTTGAGGTGGTGTGGTATTTATAGTATTAGGGTTTCCAATGATTGGGCTCAGACCCAACTAGGGCCTTTTTGGCCTCCTCCTATTGCTTCGCGCCACGTGTACTTAGGACACATGGTGCTTTTTCATTGATTATTCTCTGACCAAGGTATTTCACCTGACCCATGTGTCATCACGTGGTGGCACATGGGCTTTGCTGAGTTGTCCACCCTTCAGTGGCAGCTGTCAATATCAGCACATTCTTTATTCCTTAAAAGATACCTTCTGTAAGGTTGTCTGATGAGTACAATCATGGTTGTCCTTATCCTGATTTGGATTAGACTATTGTCTCATTTATTGTGTGTCGCTTACGCGCGGCCTTTATACGCCTATCCCGGGGATGCGCAGGGTCTTCTCTTTATTCTCACACCAAATGTGTGTGTTGTGTCCATATGTGATATGCGCCACGCACAGGTGTTTCATGCGCTTGCGCATAGGTTTTGGCTTTGTGTCTTCATGACTCTGTTGCCCAGAATCTTCCTCCTACTCAAGTGAAGGAACCTGAGAAAACCAAGGGTTTTACTTCCAAGTTTTCCTTGTCTTCTTTGCCTCAAGGTGTGGGTAATCCTCCAGTCCACACGAGGTATGGTGCTGCTACCTCATCTCTGCGCGCGGCGGACAAGGGAAGCGGTGCTGCGCCTGCTGTTTCGTCTTCTCCAACAGGTATACTTTGTTTATATTTTGTGGTTTTATGAGTGTGATTCCAATGGAGTTATTAATGAAGCTTTGTTCACTCAAATGTTTGTAGAGCCGGCAACATTGGTGGCTCAACCTCAGGCACAGCAAGGTGCCAAGGTTATGCCGAAGATTGTTTTGAAGTCCTCTGTTTTGCCCTCAAAAAGGGGGGGAAATGGACTTCATGGCGATGCTTAATTCGCGGACTGCGGTGCGCCAAGGTATTTATTGCGCTTTGATTGTCTGATTTTTTCCTTTAGTTCAAGTCATGAATCATTTCTCCTTGTTGGTTTTTTCATAGGAATTATAGCTGGCACACAAGCTGCTGGTGGCACTGCTAGCGCTGACGCCGTTAGTTCTGCTCCTGCTCCAACAAGTACTGAATCTCCCCTCATTGGGATCACTAAGGAGCAGGAGAATATTTTTCGCGATGCTCTAACAGTGTCAAGACCTCCCTCACCTCCTCCTGCGCGCAGCCCTCCTCGTGAGACTATTTTTTATTCTTCCAAGTCGCAGGAGAAGAGACCTGTTATTGAGGATGATGAGGAGGTTAATTTTGAAAATTCTGATGGTGGCCGCGTAAGCCCTATAGCGCCACGAGATTTCGTGGCGCAGCCTTTTTCTCATGGGGCAGGCAGGAGCTCATCAGCTGGCGCTAATCTTTCTGCCGGTTCTCTTCAGGTATAAGTTTATTTTGCTCCGCTGTGCAGACTTCCAAATTAGTGTTTAGATAACTAAAACGTTTCTTTGCGTTGCTTTGTGTTTGTAGGGAGCCGATCACATATACCGCCCGAGCTGGAGTATCACTAAAGAGAGCTCATTCCAATCCTTGGGCGTATGTGAAGACTTTTGGGCTCACTCTGTTCCTCCAGCTGAAAGGAGGTTTCAAGAGGACCGCGCTCGCGTGGATTTGCTTAATAACCACATTTTTGCTGGGTCTGCGTTTTTTGCTGCCTCCCAAGAGCTTCGCGATGATTATATAAAGGTACGTGATGCCCTTGCGGAGGCCAAGCAAGAGGCTAAGATTTCTGCTTGGAATCTTTCTGATGCCCGAGAGAAAGCTGAGAAACTCCAAGCAGAACTTAGCGAGAACCGGGCAAGTACGCTGCTTTTGTGAAGCGCGGGCTTGAGCTGCAAGCTGCGCGGGAGAAACTGCAAGTGGCAGAGGTAGATGCGGCCAAGTACGCGCGTCGAGCGCGTGACCTGGAGTTGGCAGTGGAGGCGCGTGACCAAACTATTGCGCAGGTTAATACTGAAAAATCTTTATTGGAGAGTGAGGTTGCGCGCCTGAAGAAAGAGCTCGATGCTGCGCGAGCGGAAAAGAATGAAGCCTTGGCGGCAGCAGCGTCTGACAAAGAAGAGCTAAAACAAGCCAAGGAAACTGTTAAGTTGTTAAACTCCCAAATCCCTGCTCTTGAGACGTCTGTTTCTTCCCTCGCGCAGGACAAACAATGGCTGATTTCACAGGGTGTGACTCGTTGCGCTTATGCCATGAAATACTCAGACGAGTTTCAGACCCTTGTGATGGACTGTAATGCGGTGTCGCGCTTGGTGGGTCGGGCTGAGGGGTTTAAGGATGGTTATGAATATGGCATGCTAAAGAAGAATCCATCCGGCTACCCTTATCAGCTCGACGCTGTCTGCGCTGACATGGCTGAGGTGGGGGAGAAGTACTTGAATACTCCAATTCCCATCCTTGAGCAGGTATTTTAACCTTAATGAGTTTACTTGACTTATTTTCATAATCTTTTGTACTTATACTGTTCCTTGTGATTTGCAGATAGCCGCGCTTGCTGACCAGCCCGATCTTGGCGCTTTAAAGAAATTACTTGATGAATGTGAAGGGACTGGTGGCAATGATGATGGCGCGGGCAACGCTACCTCTGCCAGCGACTCTGGCGTGGCCAAAGGACCTACTCCTGAAGCTATCATGACAGAAGACGACTATATTCAAGACGAACAGCTTGATTATGGCAAGTTTGGAGATGACGAGGAGCGGGCTGCGCCAGATGCTGAGGGAGGAAATATTGATGAGGAAGATGAAGAGGCTGATATTAACATAGAGATGAAGGGGTATGCACCCGCCTTAACATCGAGCGGGGCAGGTCAACCCACAAGATATAGACAAGAGGCTTGAAATCAGGATGTCATGAAGACACAAAGCCAAAACCTATGCGCAAGCGCATGAAACACCTGTGCGTGGCGCATATCACATATGGACACAACACACACATTTGGTGTGAGAATAAAGAGAAGACCCTGCGCATCCCCGGGATAGGCGCATAAAGGCCGCGCGTAAGCGACACACAACAAATGAGACAATAGTCTAATCCAAATCAGGATAAGGACAACCATGATTGTACTCATCAGACAACCTTCCAGAAGGTATCTTTTAAGGAATAAAGAATGTGCTGATATTGACAGCTACCACTGAAGGGTGGACAACTCAGCAAAGCCCATGTGCCATCACATTGACAGCTACCACTGAAGGGTGGACAACTCAGCAAAGCCCATGTGCCACCACGTGATGGCACATGGGTCAGGTGAAATACCTTGGTCAGAGAATAATCAATGAAAAAGCACCAGGTGTCCTAAGTACACGTGGCGCGAAGCAATAGGAGGAGGGCAAAAAGGCCCTAATTGGGTCTGAGCCCAATCATTGGAAACCCTAATACTATAAATACCACACCACCTCAACAGTTGGGGGGGGGGAAGAAAATATATTCTAAATCCTTTACTCATTTTCACATCCTTATTATCTTCTCCTACAATATCTGATTCTCACACCGGAGGGTTATCCCAAAAAGGACCCCTCTGTCCCTTTCTGAGGGGTAAGCTCACGGTGCTGTTCGTTTTATAGGTGGAAGAACTCGTATCTCGGAAAACCATCGGTGATATAGCACACTCATACTCGAGGAACGTTGATCGTATACAAGTAAGTCGATTCACGCTTCTTCAATGATAGTGAAAGATTCACAAAAAGTTATAGCAACAACCACGGGGCATTGAGAAAGTCTTCTAGCGGTAAGAGGTGGTTCCATGGTCCTTGTTCTACCAAGAAAGCTGTTTATGTCCGACCAAGCGTCAAAAAGGAGGATCACTTCACATTCCCAATATTAATCAATCCTACCATGGAGATGTTGGCAAACAATAAAGAAAAGATTCAAGAGCTACCAAGGATGTCCATTGAAGTATTTGGTTCTGGTACTATAAACAAATGTGACATAACAAAAACCTTAGTGAGAAAAATGTCAATTTTGAGTTGGGACGCGATTCCAACGAGTGAAGAGAGTGTAGTTTTTGATGATGTGGCGAGTGATGCAAGTTCTGATTTGTTTGAGATAGAGAATGTGTCGACAACCGAGTGGGAATCGGCCGAGTCCAGGTGTGTGAGTGTTCACTCACATAAAAAAAGGGATAATGGTTTGTTGGGATGCAATAGTTTCAAATCTGTTAAAGTAGTCGAGCCAGGCGTGTATAGAACGTCCCACAAATAGGTACATTTGATTTGTATATGTATGTATGTATGCATGCATGCATGCATGCATGAATGCATGTATGTATGTATGTATGTTAGAATGTTGTGAATGTTGTGTTATCTATATATTTTTGTAACCCAATGTGTGTTTTTTCAATCAATTAAAGACTTAAAAGTATGCTGTAATAACTGTCCAATGTTGTCTACAAGGTATTCTAATGATGGCTCATATGTTTGGTGCTTATTGCTTTTTATGTTTAAAATAATTGATGAATTGATATTTAACTTGTAAATTGGCCTACAACCATATATCAATGCTTTATAAAGTCATGACAATTTGAGAATTTTTAGTGTTAGCCTGAATTGAGATAAAAAGTGAAATCTATTATGTCCAAAGTTATCAAATTTGATAATCTGCAAGTGTATTAAATGACCATCATTATTGTTAGATTCAGATGATTCTAAGTTGAAATTGGGATGAAATAATTGTAGCAGCCAAAGTAACCGTACTAAGATATTGTGTACTTTGTCCCCGATGGATTGCGCATGAAAGAACTCAGGATCTGTTTTTAGCCACAAATTGTTCACCATGACAAAACATGATAGAGAAGGTTTCTAGCTTCCTTATAAAAAAGACTTTGTTCTCCTCCTCAACTGATGTGGGACTTATATCTCCATCCCCCTAAGGAGCCCTCATAGCATTCCAAATTGACTGTATTAGGAAATTGCCCGCTTTGCCCATAATGGGTCACCTATCCAGGAACTCATTGTTTTTTTGTCACGTGACAACCGTTACTCGCCTAAACAAATGCATCCTTATAGAAAATGTTTGAACCCCTTATAAGGAAGACTTTATTTTCAATCGACGAATTGCTCGCCCAAGCAAGTTGTGTCCTGATGGAGAATGTTTAAACCCCTTATAAGGAAGACTTGTTCTGCTCCTCAACTAATGGGGGACTTACAGAATCACTGTAGTGATTAGCCACCAATTGAGGTGAGAATCGAAGAGCTCTGATACCACTATTAGCCTAAACTAAGATAGAGAGATAAATCTATTCATAGCCAAGCTATTGGAATCGATTAGCTCCAACTGTATTGAATGACCACCATTCTCTATTACAAGAATCAGACTAAATACAATTAAGTCCCTTAAACACTCGTAGAGAATATGTCTGAGAGTCAGATCCTATCTTAACGATTATTTGAGGTAGTCAAATAGAGGTTTTACATAGTTTTAATGAGTACGGGAAATCTTGAAACTGGATGACATAAAAGATTAAAACGGATTCAAATCTTAATTTTGGCTCACGCGTAGAGTGAATCAAACTCAAGAGTTGAGAATATGCTGTGATTCAAAAGCCAAAAAGGGTTGTAACATTTGATTAGTATTTGGATGTTATTGAATGGTACATTGTAATATGCCTGAGTCACTCGACTCGGTATGCGCCTGGTGAATTCAACATTGAGAGGACTTTTAACACACGTAGAAAATGGTACAAGGGTTCGTTGATGCAATACATTCAGTCGTATATAGAATTACGACCCAAACATCAGGTACATGTGATCCTGTATGTATGCATGTATGTATATTAAAATGTTGTATTATCTATGTATTTTGTAATTAAAATGTGTTTTTCAGTCAGTTAAAAGTATGTTGTAATAAGTGGCCAATGTTGTCTTGAAAGTATTCTAACGATGGCTCATGTGTTTGGTGCTTATTGCTTTTTGAGTTTAAAATAATTGATGATTTGATATTTAACTATTAAACTGGCCTACAACCATAGATCAATGCTTTATAAAGTCATGACGCTTAGAGAATCTTAGATCTTGATGTCTCTTGATGTTTCATAATAGTTTTTGGTTACTGGAAAACAAATTTTTACCGATTTAGACTAAAGCAAGACTCAAATCGTGACCAGCTCGACCCAACCAAACACATAAGGTCCAGGTAGTGGTCTTAACATTAAGTTTAAAGGCAACCAGTCTTTCGATCTAGATCGGTTTAAAGCCAAACATGATTGGTCAAAACCTGGGCTGACCAGTCTAATTAATCACATAATTTAGCACTACTGGTAGGCAAACCATAAACACCTAATATAGGCACTGATTTGTAACTTTAAAGAGAGATATATACGGTACATGAAGGTGAAATAATAAAGTAGATTTATCTGATGTTTTGATATTTAAAGAGAGAGAAAACACGTATTGGTTTTTAAGGAAATATATAAGGTGTTATAAGGATCATCATCATCGTACTCAGTATATCCCACCAATAGCAATGCTATGGTAGGGTCTGAGGAGGGTAAGATGTAGACAGCCTTACCTTTATCCCATAGGGATAGAGAGGCTGCTTCCGGTGAGACCCCCGGCTCGATAGTAGTTTTGAATCAAGCCTTGGACATAAGACACACAACACTCAATCATCGGGACACCGGCTGATTGGTGCATATGCCCTTATCTTTCGGCTATCAACGCCACCACATGATGCCTATAAGGATATTATGATATAAACTTACTAACCATACAATGTAACTATTCCAACAACCAGTACAGACCTGAAAAAGAACCAACCAAACCTGAACCTACTAGATCAAAACCAGCCAAGCCAAAATCCGACTAGGTCAAAACCAGCCAAGCCAAAACACACCCAGGCTTCGGCCTCAGTTTTCAACCAAAAACAGTCTTTTAACTCTGGTCCGACACACAACCGGACTAGTCCAATCCATTACAGTCCGGTCCTCGGTCTCAAATCTCAATTTTCAACCAAAATCTGTCTGATTCTCATCCAGTCACAACTACTCTTCTACAATTGATCTAGTCCAGATCGTTTCTTTCCAACGCTCATGAGCCCATGCTAAAGTTTCAATGCTATATGATTTGTTGTGCTGTCTAAATTAGGAATGAGCAAAAGACCAATTAAACGACAAAACCAAACCAAAACAGCCAAGCCAAACAAAGAACCTACAGCTCGGTTTTGTGTTTTTAACCGATAATTATGGTTTGGTTGTTATACCTTATTCTAAACCAAAACAGCGGCAAACTTGTTTGAATATTTGCTATTGGGTTCATGGCGAAACATATTATTTTGAGTCAACTTTCAGGCTGAATTCATTAATAAGTGGTGGACAAAAAAAATTAAGCCAAAAGTTTATCGCCCAAACATTTTAAACCCAAATGTAAAACCGAAAATCAACTCATAAGTCTATAACCAAACCGAACCCATACGCAAAACTGAAAACCAAAATGTATCGGTTTTCTAAAACCGAAAAATCATAATTTTAGTTCTGATTTGTTTGAGCCCCAAAATCGAGCCATGCACACCTCTGATGGTGTGTATTTGGATGGCATGTGTTTTTCTGTAATTTGCAAGACAATAAGTTGTTGGACCAATTTACTCGACAGATTACTCAACTAAACACGGTTTATTTACAATGATTATCAGACATTGATAAAAGCATGATTTGATTCACAAGCTAGGATACTTCAACACATTGCCACAAAACAAAACAACAGAGTTTTACCATCATAAAGACATAAACAACCTCGTAAATCCTCCATGATGATGCACAAACAAACCTCAATATCTATGGTCATCTTCAGCAAAGATACTTCCACCTCCATACCTCACTTCCCTATCAGACTGCATTAACCAAAACACAATGAAATCTCATAATATAAAGAAAAGACGTCCAAGTAAGAAACTGAAACAAATAGATGCATACGCGATGAATAATTTCTTGAAACGCGTCTGGTCCATGTTCCTGGATGTATTTCTCTGCAGCAGCTAAAATGTCATCCGGTTTACTAAACACGTCTTTCTTTCTAGGCACATACCATATGTTTATCGTTTGTTTTCCCGTGTAAAACGGTCTAACATAATGTTCATAAACATATGCAGCGCCACTGAAGTATGGTATCACTAACCAGCAGGTTACAATCAGCTTTGCATATGACCAGAACGGGATCCTGATACGCGACAAAAAGAATTATAAAGATGCTCATATAATAATGAAAATAATAAATAAAGTATGCAACTTTACCATTCAATGAGCTTTGCGAAGGTTAGCTCGAAGAGAGTAATCATGGAATATAAGACCCAATATGTAAGCCATTGTTGATCATCCACTGGAGATTTAGTTTCTATTGCCCTGATTGAGGCATATCTATTTAAGAGAAAAGGAAAAAAAAGCTCATTATTCACTGATTAAAGCTAACTGATTTAAAAAAGGGTTAATACAATAAAAATCAACTTACTCTCGTTTTGCATAAAAGATTTTGTAAACCCAATTTTGGTATATTAATTCCCTCGTATAAGACCATTTGTTATGGTGGCGTGAAAGTGGCCGTGTGACACAGGTTTGGTGTGAAAGTGGCTGTGATCTTTGCGAGCCAACTCACAGGCGCTAAGGGCTCAAATGTTTTAATAATTATTATATAACCAATAATTTATTTCCACTCATCCCATTATCAAATTTTACATTTCACCCCACCATAACACATATTTTTGAACGTGAAGTGTCAAAGCCATTTTGCCACATCATCGCTTACATGCCACAATTTGCCTCTTTCACCCCTGCCATAAGGCCCTGGGTTATACATTAGTGTTTGTCGTTCAGGGCATCAAAGCTGATTTGGCAAAGGTTAACGAGTGCGACGTCACTCCCTCCATGGGTTAAGAGGCGTTAAAGGCAGGATGTTAACGGGATTTAAAATTGTTTTTAAATTAAACCGAGGGACATGAATGTATGCCCCATGGCCTAGCACATAGTCTAATGTTATGTGTCAGTTGCTAGCAGCACAACTATGGCATTTAATACACAAAAATTAATGATAGCACATTGGTTTTTTGTATTAAGTATTAACCCTTAAAATATGGAAAAAATAAATTTAAACAAAAGAAAAAAGGTTTGTTGAGAATGAAACTTACAGAGGATAAGCCAAACTAACAACAGGTCTGCAAGATTAAATTGAGAAACCAAATGAGAATCCTCAAAAAGGAATAATAATAATAATAATAATAATAATAATAATAATAATAATAAGCTTGAATTAATCACTTAGAAGCATGGTCATGATTTACTAATATAAACCCTAAAGGAATAAAGTTGATATTTAGAAGAATGAATTGACCCGGCAAGAATGTCGAAGTTTTGAGCGATTAATTTGAGCAAGTTTCCAGCTCCAGATCCCATCTTCTCTTCAGTGGAACACCCAACAACCAATTTGTTTTTACTTTAAGAATGAATATAGATGAAAGTGAAAGTGTGTTTGTGGAACAAGACAAGTGGTGCTGAAGCAGCCAGAAAAAAGAATGTGAGTGCATTGGTTGCTTGTATGGTACGAGTAGTCGTCTCACTGTGGTTTTAAGAAAGAAACACAATAGGTCTCTACAAAAAAATTGAACTGGTTGAGTCCATATAGTTTCAGAAACGAATAATTTGAGTCCTTGTCGTTAACTGAAAATTTGGAATTGCTAGTTTACAATTTTTTATGATCCGTATAAGTCCTTGTGGTTAATTGATTACTCACTTTTAGTCATTTTTTAAAATTCTCTCCAAATTAAAGAATTAATCACCAATCAAACCATAGTCAACCACCCAAACCATAATCAACCAAATATAAATGAACCGGACTTTTTTGTTTAACAAAAATAAAAGAACCGAATTTTTTTTTAACAAAAATAAACGAACCGAACTAATTTTTTTTAACAAAAAATAAATAAACTAAACTACTTTTTTACTAAATTAAACGAAAGTAACTACTTCTAAAATAAGTAATCAAATCGAACTCCACCTTAGAGCAAGCTACGACGATATTTTTGTTTAAAATAAGTTCGGTTAGCTTATTTTGTTTAAAAAAGTTTGGTTCATTTGTTTTTGTTAAAAGAATGTTGTTCGATTCGTTTTTTTTTTTTTTTGTTAAAAATAAGTTTTGTTCATTTATTTTTTTTTAAGTAGTTCCATACACTTGTTTTTGTTAAAGCGAATTGTTCAGTTCGTTTAGTTTAAAGTAGTTCGTTTTGTTTATTATTATTAAAAAAAGTAATTCGGTATTTTATTTTTGTTTTTTAAGTAGTTCGGTTAGTTTATTTTTGTCAAAAAAGTAGTTCGGGTAGTTTATTTTTGTTAAAAATGTTGTTCAATTTGTTTATTTTTGTTAAAAAATAAGTTTGATTCGTGTTTTTATTTTGTTAAAATGTAGTTGTATTCGTTTATTTTTGTTAAACAAGATGAACTAAACTATTTGTTAAAAAAAGTGATTCGGTTCGTTTAATTTAGTAAGAAAAAGTAGTTTGATCCGTTTATTTTTTGTTAAAAGATAAGTTTGGTTTGCTTATTTTTGTTAAAAAATAAGTCCGGCTCGTTTATTTTTGTTAGAAAGGTAGTTTGATTTGTTTGTTTTTGTTAAAAAATAAGTTCGGTTCGTTTATTTTTGTCAAAAAAGTAGTTCGATTCGTTTATTTTTGTTAAACGAAATGAACTACTTGTTAAAAAAAGTGATTCGGTTCGTTTAGTTTGACAAAAAAAATTAGTTTGGTTCGTTTTTTTTTTTGTTAGAAAGTAGTTAGGTTCGTAAATTTTTGTTGAAAAGGTGGTTCGGTTTGTTTATTTTTTATTTTTTTTTAAATTAGTATAATTCATTTATTTTTGTTAAAAGGGGAAGGGAACTCAAGGTGACCACTTATGAAAGTTTAAGGACTTAGAGTGACAATGTATATATGTTGAATCTACCCCTAAAGCTAACACAGTTAAGTAACGGCATGGACTCAAATGATTCATTTTTGAAACCACAAGGACTCAATCAGTTCAAAATATTTTTTGGGACTCATTGTGCCTCCGCCTAGAAACTATGGAGACATAAATAGTAATTTTCTCTTGCGATAATGATGAGGTGAGTCGCCTAAATGAAGACCGGGGCTGATCAAATTTTGACTTTTATAGAGCCAAATGGCTAGTACAAGAATATTCAAAGAAAAAACAAGATAAAAAAATATGCATATGGCTGAATCCTAATTCCTAAAACAATAAAGACGACGCCCTTCAAATCTTCGGGAAGAACAGTGGCAGACTGGCAGCAAAGAGATGGAAGAGATGGGCCGACCTAATCTGGAGCTCATCAAAGAGACAAAGAGGAGAGAAGTGCATAACAACCCAAAAGCCCAAAACATGTGAAAAGAAAATAAACATTATATAATATATTGTTCTCGAATGTCATAACTGCTTTTTGGAAAGATCACAGCCGTGTAAAGTCCACAACTTTTGATCCTCACCGTCCAAAAGGGTAGAATTGCAGTTGCCTAAAAACGAGGAACCTGAACTCCCTACATCTTCATATCTGTGAATTGTTAATGAACCCATCTCATTCGTCGACTCTATGTAATCTAATATTTCTCTCACGCATCAATTCTATTACAAGTTATCGAACCTATAAATCTATTCACTATTTTTGATTTGTGATTTCTTAGGCCTTGAATCTAGAAAACAAGACAGAAATAGACGAAAAATTCGAATGAATAAATAATAAAGAATAAAAAAGTATTGTTTCCCTATAGTAAAATTCGAAAGTAAAATTTGAAGCACATATCTCCTTTCGATGAATGCCCCGAAAATTCAATCTAAAATTCAATATTCAATTTCAATAATGAATATAAATATTTTTAATATTTTGATACGAAAGAACTCCTTTTCTATCATTATATAAAAATAGCTAAGATTTCTAAAAAAATTAACTGACTATGAGTAGTCAGGGATAGAAGAATTGAGGGAATTTTCTGAAGAATCTTGTGAAATGAAAAAAAGGTGGCAAAAAACGACAGAAAGAAATTGGCTAGTTATCATTATAAGAGATCCAATAAACTAGCTTTTGAACCCGTGTAATACACGGGAATTTTCAAATGATAAAACTTAATAAAGTTGGTAATTTGAAATAAAGATAGCTTTTGAACCTGTGTAATACACGGGAATTTTCAAATGATAAAACTTAATAAAGTTGGTAATTTGAAATAAAGATACAAAATTAAAGGGAAAAACAAATTAAATACATATTACAAACAATAAACAGTTTAGAGTCTTAAATTTACAAATTTGAGAAAATCTTTTTATATACAACATGCGTAGTTTTATCACAAGTATTCCCTTCATCATCCAATATCAAAAGTTTAAGACCACGTCTGCTGGTCACCCTGGATAACGCAACATATAATTGTCCATGGGAAAAACAGGACATCGGATATGAATCAGGTAAAATTTGAAAAATATCATAAATTAAATCAAATCAGGTTTCAAATACTGTTTCTCAATAGAAACTTGGATCTTCGAGCCCTGTAAAATTTGAAACATATCATAAATTAAATCAAATATGAATCGGGTATTAAATGAATGTTATTATACGTAATAAAAGTTTATAATACTTCCTTGTCCATAAGTATAATTTCAACAATATGAGTATCAGTATGACACTTTATTACAGGCGTCCTCCATAATCTTATGACTTGGCCTTGAAGTGTGAAATTCGAGTTATTAAGGTCCAACCCTTTGAACATGGTGATGTTTGAGGAAGTAATCATGCTGAGAATTACAAATAAATATCAGTATTATTGTTATTAAGACAGTAGGACTATAAGTGTATTTGTCATGAAGATAAAATAAGAAATACTAACCTTTGAGACATTTTTATGATAAGCGTGCTTGCTCTGAGTGAGAGGAAGATTCAGAATGTAAAAGTATTGATGTACAATATGAGTTTTTAAATGTGTTTATCGAAGAATCATTAATAAGGAATGCTTGAAACTTGACTTATCAAATCCCGTGATATTGGTATTATATTCAGGGAAGTTGTTTCAAAAGATAAATTGGAATTACTATAACTTTAGGAAATAATCACACCTTACAAATCTGAATTCCTTAATATAAGGATATGTAATTAAATTTGTAATTAACTTGTGTTAATTAAATATTTTAAATTTTTATGTATAAGAAATGGGTGCTCAATTTCTTAAACGTCATAATACATTTAAATATATTAAAATTTAAAATGAACTTTGTTAAATGCTACAACTAATTAAAACCTTAAAGCATTGAAATTTAAACTTTAAAATGTGCATGAAAACGTTGAGGTCATTAATATTGTTAGTAAATACTTAGTTGAAATTGTAGGTTTTTTAAAAATACATATACTATGTATGGATCTAATTAATTTTATTATCATAATGACTCCCGACTATCAATAACGTTTAGTTCCATTATTATAACACTGATTTGAATGCCTAAATAATCAGATGATCCTGAGATCTTCATCAATGACACATTCTTATAATAATCTTCTCTAAAATAGTTCAATATTTTTTATTAATTAATTTACAATTAATAAGTAATTTTCAAAATGTTTTCAATTACTCAATTTAATGCTATTATATTTGCTAAATATATACACAATTTCAATTTTTCAGTTTTGCCAATATCTATTTTCTAAATTTAAATACATATTCAAAGGTTTATTTTTGGATGTAATTAAAATCATTTGATAATTTCATTATTTGACTTTACGTTTAAAATAAAGATTTGAACTTTCCTAATTAATGGTATAATTAAATGACATTCCATTTACCAAAATTACATATAATAATATTTAACATAAATATAATTTTCAAAGGTTTATTAACGGATTAATTAACATTAAAACCAAAAAAGTTTCAAAAAAAGTTGCTAAATAAATTTAAAAATTTGGACTTCTATATCAAACACATTTCAAAAAATGAAAATAAGCTTAAAGTTGTGCTAGACGTTTAGCTAAACCCATGAACCCACCAGGCCAACCGACCCCAACCTGTTTAGCTAAATGTTTTTGTGGGTTTGGCCGAAACCCATTTACAGTTTTTTCAACAGGTTAATGCATCTTGACTCGGTTGACCAGATACACTTGTTCAATAAGATTACTAATATTACTTCATATAACATTTTAATATGTTGAATAAAACTATTAAGGAGGTTTTATAAAAGAACCTGTTCGGTTCGATCCTCTGCTATCACCTCTCTAAAGTCAGCATCTCTAAGCATCTTAAAAACAAAATTAAAATAGTCAATACAAACACTAACATATAAAGTATAAACTAACAAAAAACTTATCTTTTTTACTTTTTATTCATCAACTTTAATTTACCTGTCCATAAGCTTCAATATCATGAAGATACATTGGCCAGACACAACAAAAATGCAGTCCAACTGACTCCCAAACATATTGGGAAAAATCCTTCAGTCACAGGAAGTATACCAGAAAATGCTCTTGGTGTGTATCTTCAGTTTCCTCAAATACAGGTTTCCAATGTTCGTAGTAATCCTTGAATTCATCTTTGATTTCTAAATAAACACAAAGAAAAGAAAAGAAAATAAATGATATTGCTTAATTAAATACAAACAGAAACTAACTAACTAACCTTGGTTGTCTTTTTCTTCCGACTTGTTAATCTGCTGTTTCTGTTGTTCCCTTGGTAAAACGTAGTTATAGCTTGGCAGATTCCACTGCACAGGCCAACCGCCAATCTCTTATTCTACTTCGTAGTTAAAAGGATTTGTTAAAATCAACCAGGAATTTGTTGTACATATCCTTGAGTTCATTCTCGGTGAAAGTTGCTAAATACAAAAAAGGAATAAACACACCTAATAGAATCAACATCGAAGATTACAAAAAAGTCATAAAAAAATTTTGAAAAAAATTAGAAGAAAAAAAAAAGAGTATATCAGGAATATTATTAGAGTTTCTATTACAATCTACAATAAAAAACCACAGTTTTGTATCAAAAATCGATTATATGGGGATACTATTAGGGTTCAATTACAATCTACAGGTTTATACATCAATATACACCTGATTATGTATATATCAAGAAACACAGTTACGTGTGTTAATTATATCAAGAATCAATTCATGACAAACATCAAATATTAAACAAAAAATCAATATAAACCCTAATAGAGATTAATAACAATTATATAAAAAATACAACAATAGCCACAAAACAAAAATATAGACCAAACCAACGATGAATAACATCAAATAAGAAACAAAAACAACCCTATAAGCCACATAACAACAATACAATATAAGAAGGATTTAATTCGACTAATGCTCCTTTAAGCTAGTACATCAATTAATTAGAATCCGGTACTGATTTTAGCAGTTTTGATTACGTAGCTTGGCCAAATTGATCTTCAAAGAAGATAGAGCGGCTGATGGTTTAAAAAGAAAAGAAGGAAATAATTAGAAGAGAGAGAGATTAATAAAGGGAATTGCTTGACTGAATATGAAATTTACATCTAAGCATTAGCAATTTAGTAGATCATCGATCACCAAGGCTGCTCAATTGGTTGTCACCGCCGCCCTAGCACATCCATCTAATTGACTATCGAAGCTGTCACCAATAGAGTTTCGTGTTCATTTCTCTTTGCCTTATTATTATTTCCCTTGATTTATTTGTTTAACTTCTCATTTAGGACTTAGTAGTTGGAATGTGTGATGTGATACTCATCATTCCAGCATTAGGATTTCTTAGTTTACTCTGTTGAATTAGGCTTATAACTATAACCATGTCTTTTCCCCTTGGTTCATATTAATTTCTTTTAGCATTTGTGTTCATTGTTTCATATTCTTTTTGTACTATTGTTGTTCTTATTCATTTAACTTATTATTTGGATTGATTTCCTCCTTCTTTAGAAGAGACAACTCTTTCAAGATTTGGCTCCATTGGTGTGAAACTCCTTGCTCTGTTACATGTCTAAGTTGATTATATAAAATACGAAAGTAGCTTCTTTTTATCTGTTTATCTGTTACAGGTAAATTTAGCTTCTGTAGGCATTAGACACTTGTAAAGCAGGTGAAGAAGATGTTCACAATCTCCTGCCCATCCTATTATTATAACACAATTTGTAGAAATAGAGCCTGCAATTTTTTAAAAGTTGTGAGGCGTGGGTTATAGATTTATAGGGCTTATTTTTAACAAGCATTAGTTTTTCTGATAATCTATTATAATGTAACTGATCAGAAGAGATTTCAAATGTGTTTGTGGGTTATCCATGCTAATAACTTATCAGGTCTTTACTAACATGCAATAGTCATGAAGTATGCCGCGAGAGGAGAGCTTTTTGGGAGGATATGCCAAAGTAAAATCAGTAAAAACAGGCAAGTCGTTTTTTTTTTTTTGGGATTAAAAACTCGAATATGGTCAAATCTATTCTTATGACCTGGCTGACTTTTCTCATATGCACCAGGAATGGGTTTTCTTTTCAACAACTTATATAAGGAGTTAGCTATTGTCCAATGGTATAAAATCTTTCCATTCAAATTACTATTCTAACCTTTCTTCAATGCTTGATTGATTGTTGTGCTGTAGGAATATGATTCAATTGCCCATTCTACCCTTTATTATTATTTTTCTTCTTATTATTGTTAATTTGCAATTAAGTCAACTATTCTGCATTCTCAACCAAAGTCGGCTGCTGGGACACAAGCTTGCATTGCGCCCGAGGTCATTTCAAGTAAATAATATGATGGAAAGGTACTACCTTTGAGCTTCATCATCATCATCATCGTACTCAGTGTATCCCACCAATAGCAAAGCTATGGTAGAGTCTGAGGAGGGTAAGATGTAGACAGCCTTACCTCTACTCCATAGGAATAGAGAGGCTGCTTCTGGTGAGACCCCCGGCTCGATAGTGGTTTTGCATCAAGCCTTGGACATAAGGCACATAACACTCAACCATCAGGCAGCCGAATAGTGCATGTACCCTTGTCTTTTGGCTATCAACGCCACCACATGATGCCTGATTAACCTTCTGCCACTTTTAACGCTATTTTCACACAATTAGTAAAATAACGTCAAAATTAGTGCAATTTCACTTTTGCCCACCCAAGGGCCCACACATATATACATTATATGCGTGCATCGCAAACAGGGCGAACCTTTGAGCTTATAGTTATTTAATAAACATGAAATTTAATGTTTAAATTTAAAAGCAGATTGAAATGAATGCACATGTCTTTCAGATTTTAAGCTACCCTAAACACTCCCTTAACGTGGCGAGCCTGCTGAGGTGTAAGCTGACATGGATGCACACGCCATCAAAGCAAAAGAAGAAGCTCTCACTAAAGTTGAAAAATGGGTATCATCTTGTGAATGAGAGAGTTGGCTTGAGGTTACAACAGGGTCCGTTACTAACTCCCTTATTAGATATGGGAAAATTGGCGGACATGGCGGGTTGTGTGATGGGTGAAAATCCGTATGAGTCATAACAACCAACGTGGCTGCTAACGTTGCATATGATTTTTATAAGTTAAACATGTTTTGTACTTAATACGTTTACTAAAACGTCTTTCTGGTTTTTGGCTTTTGACGTAAACTTAGTGATTGCTTTGTGATATGTTCTGTTCTTTAAATGCCTGATCAATTTTCATTTCCTTAAATCATAGGTGACACATTTCTGGGGTATATTAATGTTCAGCAATTGGAATTTTGGTTTATAAACTTGAGTCGAAATTTGAAGTCCCAAGTCTGTGATTGGGTTCTGTAAAATAAAAATAAAATGAGATCTGAGAGCTCATGTTACTTTTGTTAGTCAAAATTGGAAACTTGCCGTGATCTGTTTGAATGGGGTAGCATGGTATTATTGGAAAGATGGCAAATCAACAACAAATTTGGTACTTAAATGGGCTTCTTATATGTCGGGGAGAATTACATGGGCCATTATTCTTGACGAATTGATACTTATTGGGGATATTTAGTAGGCTAAAGAAGATAAATTGATCGAGGGCCTTTCTAAACAAATAATATTTGCTGTTTAGAATGAAAAGAAAATAGTTATGTTATTGTAATCTTAAAGTCGGACGGATATAAAACTAGTTAGATATAAGACTTCCATATTAAATCATGTATTAAATTGAGTTTTCTTAACTAATTTTATTGACTTTATTGTTTACTTTACTGAGAATTTATTTCAAGAAGCTAATTTATGATGTACATCATTTACTTATAAGAAAACGCATACTCTCTAATTCTATACGGCCTATAATCCACCTATAATGTCACTTAGCCGAGGAGAATACACTAATTTTGTTAGATTGAAAGGCTCTTTGACTATCATGTACACTATAACCTTAATAGTTCACAATAATGTATGCGAAGTTTCTTGACGCTTTGTTGCATCCTGGTTCTTTTATCATTTAAGTGATTTGTCTTAAAATAATAGTATTTCGTCTTAAATCTTTATATGTGAATGATTTGATTTTAGATTTATACATATTTAAAAAGATAGAATATAGAATACCAGTTCGTAAAATAAATAAAATATTTGAGATGAGTGTTGCTTTTTGTTTAAAGGGTTTCGGGGTCGTTTAGTGTGTAGTGATCGAGATGACAATGCACTATTGGTGGAACTTTAGGTAATTGAGAGGAACACTCTCCCTCCGTAAGCACTAAGGAGTGTCAAAACAACTTATGTTAAAGAAGACATCACAACACATACACATAGAGTGGAGTTGTTAAGGATAGAGAGTAGTGGAGTTGTTGAAGACTAGCCTCAACATGTGGAGGATATTATGATATCCTTGTCTATGTCCAAATAAAACACAAGTAAACAATGACATAATTGCAATTATCAAGTACAGGCCGAGATATGGAAAGTAGATTCTTAGTAAGATGAGCAAGAATACAAGACAGAGACATGACAAGACGTGAGACGCTAAGTGACATAGCATTGCTTATGAATTTCCTAATTGATGTAGGCTCTTCCTTTTTGTACAAGTGAGGGTTCGCGTGCCATTACTCATTAGTGGCTCTAGAAAATAAACCCATGTCTCAACTCGGCCATAATCAGACACGGCTTCTTTTTTAGGAAAGGGGAAAAAAATAGAAGCCTGTTTTCACTCAAAGTTTTAACCAGCAGTTCAGCACTAGCCCATGGGTTGGGATGCAGCCCATTGGGTAAACTTTTTAGACCCAAACCCAAAAGCGTCTGGCCTAGTATAGAACACAGCATGTGCAATCGTAAATGAATTATTACCAGGCCCAAAATAATTTAGTCCAGATCTACAAATTCCAGAATCCAGGCTCAAAGGACTACACTCCTCAATCCTGATCCACTAAGGGTGTATTCGGTTCAGATAAATTTTTTTAAAAGGAATTTAAATTGGATTAAAAAGGGTTACTTTGGTTAAGGTCGGAACAGATTTCAGGTAAGGTTTAGGGTAGAAAAGGGTTTTGGGTCCGAACAGATTTCGGGTCAGAACGGGCTTCAAGTCAAGACAAGTTCTTGTTTGGACCTGTCCTGAACCGAACCAGCCTGAATCTCGTCCTGACTCGAACCTGTCCCGAACCAACCTAATCTTAAATCGTCTCAACCCGAAACTGCCCCAAACCGAAACCCGCCCCGATCCAAAACCCATTCCAACCCAGCCCGTTCGACCAGAAACCTGTTCTAACGCTAACCAAATTGAACATTCTAACATTTTTTTAACTTTTCTTTTGAAAGTGAAGGGTTTCTTGAGTTCTAATGAATATAAAAAATAAATAACAAACCCATAGGAAATTTTTTGTCGTTCTTCATGCATACCAAACACCACATTATATACTACCTTCTATAAATTCAATCCTTGAAAATCGGTAATCCCAAATGGAATTTTAAAAATGGGATCATCATATAGTAAATTACAATCCAAATCATTGACTACTAAAAATGAGTTAAAATCACTACCTCCACAATACGTTGCAGATTTCACAATGAATTATTTCCATCGCAAAAAACTGCTAGGAAACTAACGCTCCCTTTCTAATTGATCGAATGTGTTAATGGTCTAATGAAGGCTTCCAACTTTCTGCTTTGCAAATCATCAAGATTGGCCTATGGTCTTCACAACAAATACCCATGGATATAACAACGCCCACATGACTTGCCTATGGGCCAAGTGCAATAAATTTAAACTTTGAACACGAGAGCTGGATACTAGAGCTGGATACTTATAGCTAGCATAGCTTTGAATCTTTGATCCTCACTCTTACATTTATCAACGTATTAGCTCAATAATTCACTAACAATTTGATCGAAATAATACAGACATGCATTGAATGGAACTTTTCATTCATTATTGATCAAAATAAAAATGCTTAATAAATGATTTATTACTTAGGACGCAAATAATGTGAAACTTGGTGTGATATCAATAAGAAGGATCCGAATGGCTAATGTGAAAATCATAAGAGTGGCATGGAAGATCTCAAGAGGTGGTTCTGATGAAGATCTAAAGTTCAAGAACCAATGATGATCACTTGGTGCCGGAATTTACTTATTTATGGAATTGTGTATTTAGTGCCAGAATATGTTGATGCCTCCTAATCCAGTTGTGTTGTTGCTTAAGTTTCTAGATAACTATAAATAAGGCATAGGTTTATCTGCTTTTATTTTGTATTCTAACATATTTGTTTTGTTTATTATTAATCAGAAGAGCCGCATAAGGTTTATGCAATATGTTGTTAAGTTTCTTGATTCACTTGATGGAATAATTTAAACAATTAATTATATATGATTATAACATGTTAATGACTTTAGTGTTATCATGGCTATTTCAGTTTAGTTGAATTTACTTAGACCCAAATGAGAAGTTAGAATGTACATTAATGCAGGTTAGGAGGTGTAGAATACGCACTCAATCAAGACTATGCTTATCTTGGTACTTGGGAACCTCTAAGGTTGTTAGACCAAACCCAATACACCGCTAAAAAGCGGTGCACTTGGGTGACATGGCAGTAGGATCACAAAAATAAGCATTGGAGTACATGAGCATTTGGAGAGTCATCCGTCTAGACGTGCGTTGTATTTGGGCATAGTGGTGGGGCCACATGCTTTAAAAGCCAAAACAAAACTATGTATGTTCAAATTCTGAAAGCACTAAATAATAATAACATATTTCAAACCACTATAAATATAATAATTATACAGATTTATATATTATGACACCTAATTAAAATCCAATTAAATCAGAGTTTACCACATATTAATCATGAACCAAACTCAAACCCAAACGAACACTCGTTTACTCAATAGTAATTTTTTTTCTAGTTTATGCAATGTTTTGCTTTTAGTTCTAATAATTAAAGTTAATCTATGAATTTTAGTTATAGTTAAAACATTTTTATGATTTATTTATATTTTTAATAATGAAAATGTTTAATTCACAAAAAAGATTAAGTATTAAAAATAAATGTAAAAGTAATGGTGATTTGTAAATGTAAGTATTGGGAAGAATGTTTGTAGGTTGGAGAGAAAATAAAGGTTTTTAGTGCATTTGTGAAAATCTGACGTGACAGCTAACTGGGCATGTTTATAGGTGCATTTAACATCTTGCATTGGGGATGGTCTTAAGAGCAAAGTCCCTTGATCGCGGAGTCCGAGGCAGCGCCCCTGGTTGCAAGGTCCAAGGGGCGGTAGTTGGTCCTAAGTAGGATCGAGGTCACAAAACCCTTGGCGGCAATCGGATTCCCATTATTCCTGATATAAAGGTTTGTAATCTGATCATTGGAAGTACTAACAATTAATAGTGAGTAGTGTTTAGTCAACAACTTTAGTCATTCGTGTCAACTTTGAATTCGGCAACAACTTGATCTGTCGGTAACAAGTTTGTACTTTGGTAACACTTGATACCTCCTTAACAAGTTAGAACCACGATAACATCCTGTATTTCTGCAAAAAAACTATGAATTGCAGTAGTGAATTTGAACTTCGGAAGCAGTTTCTACCAATAGTGCTACTGATGTAGCTGTGATAGATACAAGCAGTAATAACAGTCAAATGTCTCACATTTCCATGAAACATGGCAATGGTTCGTTGTGACTTTTCATATTGTATAAATAGATCACTTGGTTTGATTTAAGCACATCAAATCCACAACGAATTCTGGTATGGTTTTTATAATAAAATTAATATACTTGTTCTTGATATGTTCTCTGTCTTAATGTCCGATTGAAAACTTCAAGAATGCCCTCGAAATATTTCAATTTAAAAATCTCAACATGATTCAAAGAAGACTCAAGCAATCTCGAATTACAAAACATAGACAACACATATAATTAATAACTTATAGTTACAAAACTCAAGCAATCCTTAGTCATGACAACTAAAATATGTTAATATTGAAGTTCAAGTTAATAAGATATCAGTACTCAAAGTAGTGTATCTTGAATGAAATTGAAAGGTGAATCAAATGTAAGTTCTCATACAAAGGTTGGTGATATAGAACCTCATAGCAGCTTATATGGAAGAAAGCAAGATGTGTTACAAATCCCTTCAAAGGGTTTTACTCCTACACCAACGAATGCGTGCTCGTGAACTGAGATGATGAATTTCTTCCAAATGATTTGGGGAAAAAAAAACAAACTCGTGTGTGATGTGAACTAATTACATGGTTTTCAAACCAAATTCCTTAAAATAGCGTAAGCCAAGTTTTGCTCTAGCTAGCTACAAAGGTTGATTGTTCGAAGGGATTGCTTTTTATTTTTTATTTTTTATAATATGATGTTTATATTTTCTGTTTTATGATATGAAGAAAAGTACTAAAAATCTGAAATGTTAGAAGTAGCAAACCGTTTTCATTAAATCTGAATGGGTAGAAATTGGTGAGTTGGAGGGACCAATTTAGGCAAGGTGTAAATCTTGTGTACCAAATTGTTGTTAATGCAAATAATTGTACCAATCTTCTTTCTGTATCACAGACAGTCTAGTTAAGAGGGGAGAGAAACAGCACATGTAGTGTAAACATTCATCACCAGACCAACTTTGTTTCTCTCTCTAGTCAGTGTCTCAAGAGTGACAAGACAATAACTTATAAAATAAATGGTTGTTAATTGCTAAAAACAAAATAGTTTGAGGGGCGTATTAAACAACTATGATTATTCTAGTGTTAAGGCTGAGGGGTGCGGAGCGCGAGAAAGGGCGCAAGAGGCCAGCCGCTCGCGCCCCGGGGCGCGAGCACCACACCACCGGGGCGCGAAAGGGGCGCGAGCGCGGAAAAAGAGGCAGGCGCGGGTGGGCTAGCGGCTGGGGGAGCGTGAAGGAGGTCTGGGAATGCGTGAAAAGAGCCGTTGGGCTCGTTTTTTATTAAAAAAAAAATTTTTTTTACTCTATATAATAACATACCAATATCAAACCAAAATCAAACACGATTTTTTCTCTCTATTCAACCTATATCAAACCCAAACCAACACCAATATCACATAACAATATCACATACCACACCCAAAACCCAAAATCACCCCATCTTCCAAACCTTTTTTTAAAAACATGGCTGGAAATTGGTACCCAAACCTAGATTCAGATTACAGTTACGACGATTTATGGTCGGCACCGGACCAAGCGATGTTTTATTCGGGGTCGCAACAACCATCCGGCTTTCAACCATCCAACATACAACCGTCTCCTAACTTTGTAGTTCCGGAGACACAAGAACCAGAAGGTGAAGCTGCGGGACAAAGAAGACGCGTCCACCGGAAAAAACAAGTTGCAACGGACGGGTCGGGTTCGGCTTCGACTGGAAGGACGAAACGGAAAACCACTCCGTGGTCATCGGATGAGAAGGAAGCCCTGTGTCGGGCTTGGATAGTCATTTCTGAGGATCGGCGTTGCGGTAATTGTTTTAACGTTTTTAAAATGATTTTTAATAAAAAAGTTAAATAAAAAATTTAAATGACTAACAAATTTATTTATGCATTTTGCAGCGAACTACCAAAAGAGCAAGGTCTTTTGGACAAAGGTTAGGGAGACGTTCTATTCGCTCGTTGGGAGTACAGAGCGGAACGCCGATATGATTTCGGGTCGGTGGACCGAAATCAGAAAATTTGTCGGCTTGTTTACTAATCTGTTCAACAGGAACGCCGGTCGTATGAGACCAAGTGGCAGTGACGATTTGGCGGTTTATAATTTCACTGTCGAAGAGTGGAGGCAGGAGTGCCTGCGGAGGTATGGGACGGTGAAGACGTGGGACGATGTAAAGGTGTGGGAGAGGTTGAGAAGGTGTTCTAAGTGGGTTGAGCTGGTGGCGCCGGACGTTGATGCGGAAGTAGGGCCGAAACGGACTAAAACTAGTTCGTCTGGAGCGTACAGCACTTCCGCCGGGTCGGATTGCCGGGTTGGATTCGACCTAAACGTTGCGGGGGAGGAAACGTCTTCACCGCCGAGGAGGCGGCCATTGGGAAGGGACGCCAGGGGCAAAAAACCGGCTGAGGGGGAAGCCGTAAACATCAACGATCTTGTTGAATCCCTCAATAAATTCAACAAAACCATGGAGGTGGTCTCTAATGACAAAAAGGAAAAAAAAAGAATGAGAGATTTGGAATTCCTTACAAGAGACTTCAGTAACCTAAATCCGGTCGACCAAATGCTGATGGAAAAACAAAAGGAACGTATCCGGAAGAGGTTGATCGAAGAAGACCAAGCCGAAGAATAAGAATAATGTTTTTTTTAGTACTTTAATTTTTTTTTTAGATATTAATGTGTTTTTTTAATTAATGTGTGTTTTTTTAAATAATTTATGAGTTTTTTTAATAATACGTTTTTTTAATACATTTATAAAAAAATAAAAAAAAAACCGCTCGCGCCCCCTCTCGCGCCCCTCCACACCATGCCCCGGGGCGCGAGCACCACTACCAACACCCATCTTATCAAGTTTCTCTCTCTGCCACACGTCACAATATTATTGGCTGGCGCCCCCACTCGCGCCCCCTCTCGCGCCCCCCACACCCCTCAGCCTTAACAAATTTTATTGGATGATAGGGTTCCCATTTAGGAGGAATAATAGGGTTCCCATTTAGGTCCGGCAAAGATAGTTATTCTTCTGATAACCTGCAAAACAGACACCGTGAGCTCGTCACTGAGAAGGGGGGGTACCTCCTTGTGACCACCCTCCGGCGTGAGAATCAGACTAGATTGCACTGAATATAAGTGTATATTAAGAGAAATAGCTAGAGTAGATAAGATAATATCAGATGATATGTGATAGTATAAGATAATCTGAGATCATATAAGATAATAATACCGTTCCAAGGTGTTGGAGTATTTATAGCCGAAGGTAGGTTTCCAAGCAGGTACAGCCAGCTGTATAATATTCCTTTTCCACCAACTGTGGGCTACGTACGTGCCATGCTGGTAGTTGGTTGGTAGGCAGCGGCTGATAGTGACATGGCCGGCTGTGTACTATTCCTTTTCCACCAACTACAGGCTATGTACGTGCCACGATGAGGGTTGGTGGGTAGGCAGCGGCTGATAGTGACATTTTGTACTAGAGCGTGCTCCTCCTCGTACTGTTGTCGGTGAGCTGTCACCCTGTGATTGGTTCATGGGCTGCTTTGGTCAGATCTTGTCTATTTTGTCCATACCTTGGCAGGTATAGTACAAAAGATCTTCCAGAAGCGTACGGACTGGCTCATTTGGGCGGGAGTATTCCCGCCTTGCTCATTCCTTCTTCAGGTGACATTACTGAATTATTGAGAGTTAGTGCCTTGTGCGTGTAGCCTTACTATTAGTGCGGGTAGCCTTCCCTGATGGCTTGTATCCGCAGCTGCGGGAACAGGCGGGGTACTTTACCATTGGGAGGCTTTTCCTGCGGGAACAGCTGGCGTACTGCGCGTAAGGTCTTCATCTCTCTGAGCATGGTGGGTCCTGCGGAACCAGTTGGTCTTCGCGCAGACGTCCCTCTTCAAGGTGAGTCTTGCGGGTCCAACTGGGCTCTGCTGGGACCTACCTCTTCAATGAAGAAACACTAAGTGACCCCGGCAGATTACAGATAATCTTAGGGTTAAGTAGATGTTTCCCACGAGGGTTAGGTCCGGCAAAGATGGTTATTCTTCTGATGACCTGCAAAACAGACACCGTGAGCTCGTCACTGAGAAGGGGGGGTACCTCCTTATGACCACCCTCCGGCGTGAGAATCAGACTAGATTGCTCTGAATATAAGTGTATATTAAGAGAAATAGCTAGAGTAGATAAGATAATATCAGATGATATGTGATAGTATAAGATAATCTGAGATCATATAAGATAATAATACCGTTCCAAGGTGTTGGAGTATTTATAGCCGAAGGTAGGTTTCCAAGCAGGTACAGCCAGCTGTATAATATTCCTTTTCCACCAACTGTGGGCAACGTACGTGCTATGCTGGTAGTTGGTGGGTAGGCAGCGGCTGATAGTGACATGGCCGGCTGTGTACTATTCCTTTTCCACCAACTACAGGCTATGTACGTGCCACGATGAGGGTTGGTGGGTAGGCAGCGGCTGATAGTGACATTTTGTACTAGAGCGTGCTCCTCCTCGTACTGTTGTCGGTGAGCTGTCACCCTGTGATTGGTTCATGGGCTGCTTTGGTCAGATCTTGTCTATTTTGTCCATACCTTGGCAGGTATAGTACAAAAGATCTTCCAGAAGCGTACGGACTGGCTCATTTAGGCGGGAGTATTCCCGCCTTGCTCATTCCTTCTTCAGGTGACATTACTGAATTATTGAGAGTTAGTGCCTTGTGCGTGTAGCCTTACTATTAGTGCGGGTAGCCTTCCCTGATGGCTTGTATCCGCAGCTGCGGGAACAGGCGGGGTACTTTACCATTGGGAGGCTTTTCCTGCGGGAACAGCTGGCGTACTGCGCGTAAGGTCTTCATCTCTCTGAGCATGGTGGGTCCTGCGGAACCAGTTGGTCTTCGCACAGACGTCCCTCTTCAAGGTGAGTCTTGCGGGTCCAACTGGGCTCTGCTGGGACCTACCTCTTCAAGTCCCCCCAGTCCATTGTTCTTCTCATGAATTGTTAATAAGTGAGGTGAACTTTTGGACTTAAGCAAGGGGTTTTGAAAAGGTTTTTAGTTTTAAGGTTCTCCGTGGGGATTCTTCCCGCGGTTTTCCTAATGTCACGTGCAGAAATTCCCGACTTTTCTGCTTGATCTTTGGGTATGATGCGGGTAGGTTTGTAACCTCCTCGCAAGTCAGGAGCGTTGAGTTTCACTTGTGTAGATTCTCCACGAGGTTTTGGTAGTTTTAGACAGAGTGATCAATTATGTTAAACAACCAATTCCATCTTGGAGCTTCAAACAATCTAGTTCTCAACGTTCCCGCTATGCGGGGATGTTATTTCCCTTTCCACAAGAATGGCCCAGAAGATCCTTCTTGGTTTCAATTCCCTGCAAGTGCTAAGTATGTGAAGGGTTTCGCCTTGACACTGTACCCGCACTCGTCTTATAGTTTCTTGATTTCCAAGGTATTCTTGGCTTCAATTCCCTGCATGTGCTAAGTATGTGAAGGGTTTCGCCTTGACACTGTACCCGCACTTGTCTTACGGTTTCTTGGTTACCAAGGTATCTTGTTAGCTTCGATTCCCTGCAAGTGCTAAGTATGTGAAGGGTTTCGCCTTGACACTGTACCCGCACTTGTCTTATGGTTTCTCGCTTTCCAAGGTAAGGGGGTATATTCCCTCTTATTTTTGAATCTTTGAATCTTTTTGACTTGCTTTATAAACGTTATATGACTTGCTCATGCATACTTTAGTTTAACTTAGCAATTTTCCAAGTGTTTTGAATAAGTTAACCTTTCGACGCGTGGTTGTCAATAGGTTAGTGTTTAGTTTCCTCTATCATGATTGTGCGGGTAGGACCGTCACTTTCACTTTGGATGACCAAATTTCACCTATAACTGACCTGCGTGAAGGTTTTCCTCATCTTTTTAGAAATTTTCTAAGTGTTTTGAATAAGTTAACCTTTCGACGCGTGGTTGTCAATAGGTTAATGTTCAGTTTCCTCTATCATGATTGTGCGGGTAGGACCGTCACTTTCATTTAGTGGGATGACCAAACTTCACCTATAACTGACCTGCGTGAAGGTTTTCCTCATCTTTTCCTTAGAAATTTTTACCGTTTTTTGTGTTTATGCAGGTTTTGCCGCTTTCCACACGCAACGACTTACTTCCCCACTTATTTATGCAGTGAATACCGGCATATCAGTGTGGTCAGATCATAAGTATAAATGTAAGACCATCAGCGTCAATGTGATAAGGAGAATCATTTCCATTAGAAGTGGCTCTAAGCCTTTTCTTTACAAGTTTGGAATTGATCTACATGCAGCCTGTGTAATGTAAGGCCCCGAACCCGGTAGCCCTACTTTAGCGTCGGATTTACTCATAAACGCAGTTCGTACAAATCAGAGTTCATTAAAACTTTCGCGGAATATAAAAACTTTCATGAAACGTTACAGCAATCCAAAACTTGCCTCAATTAAACATTCTTGTCTTTCAAAATAAACGTCAATTACATTAAAACATCTTGAGTCTTCAGATGCCAGTTTCCTATTCGCCCACCATGTGCCCGCTCAAGCTAGCTGTCTCATTCTACTCACCTGCGTGCATACTAAAAGTCAGCTACGCTGAGTGAGTTCTAGTTAATCATACACTATACAATACACATAAACTTATATTCTTTCATTCATACTTTCATACTTTCATACTTTCTTTTGTACTAACCTACTTTCATATCTTACGTTATAAAGAGCATTACGCCCTACATTCCTCGAGTATTATTAGGGCTCGGTACCCTCCTTCCTCGAGTATTATTAGGGCTCGGTACCCTCCTTCCTCGAGTATTATTAAGGTTCGGTACCCTCTTTCCTCGAATATTAGTAGGGTTCGGTTCCCTAGTTCTCGAATATTAGTAGGGTTCGATTCCCTCTTCGTTACCATACAACCATACATCATACCTCGAGTATTATTAGGGCTCGGTACCCTCCTTCCTCGAGTATTATTAGGGCTCGGTACCCTCTTTCCTCGAGTATTATTAGGGCTCGGTACCCTCTTTCCTCGAATATTAGTAGGGTTCGGTTCCCTAGTTCTCGAATATTAGTAGGGTTCGATTCCCTCTTCGTTACCATACAACCATACATCATACATCGAGTATTATTAGGGCTCGGTACCCTTTTCGTAACCATACAACCATACAACCATCATTTCCTTCTTTTATTAACTTTATCACGTTTATACACATAAGCATACATATCATACTTACCTTATACATAGCGTTACAACCTGACAGTACATGCAATATCCGAAGATCGTTCACGTACCATCAAGCAATCATTCATACATATCACATCATTCACATAAGGCATACACTTATCTCTTAGGATAAGCGTATTAACAAACATATCGAGTATGCACACAGCCCCGAAAACATAACACATAAATGGGGCTAGAACTCACCTGAACTCTGCTTCTTCCTCTGATAGTTGTAAATCCCTTCTTTAACTGAGCTCGGCTGACTGTATAAGTTACACGTATCAATACTCGCCTGATTTAATCTGGTGGCCTAGTATTAGCTTACTTTTACTTATCGTTTTTAATTTATTTTCTAATCGAACTTGACTTTAGGCGAAGTTAAACCTTAGGCGAACTTAGCTTTAGGCGAAGTTAAACCTTAGGCGAACTTAGCTTTAGGCGAAGTTAAACCTTAGGCGAACTTAGCTTTGCAGGCGAAGTTGTCATCAGGCGAACTTAGCTTTGCAGGCGAAGTTCATCAGGCGAACTTAGCTTTGCAGCGAAGTTGTCATCAGGCGAACTTAGCTTTGCAGGCGAAGTTCATCAGGTGAACTTAGCTTGCAGGCGAAGTTGTCCAGCTGCAGGTACTGTTCGTCCTTAAATCCCTTAATCATCTTCGTTTCTTAACCAAATAACTCGATTTAGGTATCCACGGAATCGTCTGACCAGCGCCTACAAACCCCAACCATCAAATCGACCTAACATCGATGTTTAAAAGGTGCGATTTAGGCATATAGGTTACGGGTTTTTTATCAATCGATTAACCCATCAAATCATATCCATTTTCAGTAAGTTTAGATTTGTTGGATTCGTTTTTACCATACAAACACAGATCTATCATTTCTATACTAATCCAAACCTAAACGAACAAGTTCTCGATATAAACGTACCGTAAATGAGTCGAACTACGAACACGAGCTGGTCTTGTTGCTTTGGTTCGTCACGACGATCTAGCACCAACGAGCTCGGGTCCTCGCCTTTGGATCTTGGTTCGGGTTGTGTGTGTTTTGGAGTGTGTAGAGATTAGGATGGATAAATGGATGGAATGGAAAGGATTGGGGTTTAATGGGGTATTTATACTCCCTTAAGCCCATGGACCGAAGGCCCATATTTCCTTTTGGTCCATATCTAATCCCATCTAATTATCCTACTAAGTCTTCATATTTTGCTATTATTATTATCGTTCCACTAACTCCTTTATTTCACCCGACAAAATAATATAATAAATATTACTTTAGAAATTTCGGGATGTTACAAGTAATTGAGCTTCCTTCCATGTTCTTGGGATGGGGGTGTCATCGAGCCTTTCGAGTCGATATGCACCTGGTTCGGAATCTCGTTGTTTACGCAGTATGTAGTCTCCAACATTGAAGCTGCAGTTTCATCCGTGTTTTCCCCAACTAGGGTTCTACACGCATTAGCCTGCTTAGCGTCCATTACGCCACGAGGTGAGTGAGTTTCCCATCTATGACGAATGCTTCGACGACGTCCTTCAAGGATACGCATTCCTCCGTGGTGTGGCCTTTTGTCCCGTGAAAGTCACAGGACTTGCTCTGATCAGCGTTGTGACGCTGTCGGATTATTGGAGCCTTTGGCCATGGGAGCCTCTCGGTGGCAAGTATTTTGGTGACGCTTTTGGTGAGTGGCGTCCATCTGGGATTCCGGTTCGACGACTGCATGTTGTCCTTTCCGCCTAAGAGAGGGCGAGAGCTGGATGAGGTGTCAAAGTTTACCCTTGACAGCCAAATACCAAGCTTCCTCTTTTTGTTTTGTCGGGCGGTATGAACGTTATTTTCTCTCGTCCTCTGGGTGTAGAGGTTTGTGCTCTGGGGAAGATCTCTACCCAGTTGCTTCTCCGTTTCCGCAAAGCGTTTAGCTGCTGTCATGATGGCATCCCACGTGGATAGCATGCCGTCTTTACCCGTCAACGTGCGGATAAGCTCTGGGTATTCGGCGCCCTGGATGAAAGCGGCGCGAACAAGATCTTCGCTTATGGTGCCCAAACTCAGCTTCTTCGAGTTGAAGCGAGTGATGAAGTCTAGTAAAGATTCATCCCCCTCTCTAACGCAGTTGAGGATCGTCCACTGCTCTTCAGTATATTTTATCTGTTGACTGAAGTGCTGGCTGAACTTGTGTTGGAAGTCTGCCCAATCGTAGATGTGGTGGACCGGTAGACGGTCAAACCACGCTCTGGCTGCCCCAACAAGTGTCATTTGGAACATGTAACACCACGTGGGTTCCGTCCAGTTGCTGACGGTTGCCCCCGCTATGAATCTGTTCAAGTGATCGTCTAGGTCGGATATACCATCATAAGTGCCGATGTTGGACATCTGTTTGGCACTCTTCGGGGCGATTGCTTCCGCAATGTCCCTTGCAAACTTGGACGTTCCCGCATTTGCAACAGTTGGTCTAAAGGTTTTAGAGAAGTCACGTGGGTTTCCACCCGCGTTTTTTGGTTTAAAGGTTTCTCCAAAATTTCTTATGTGGAAATCTGCTTGTTTACGCTTCCCTTTCGCCCTATGGCGCGGGTTTGCGTCACTGTCAGATTCTTCCCAATCTTCATCATACTCGCACTCATTACTCATGTTGAGCTGTTGTCGAGTGTTTCCGAACTCGTCATTAGCCTGTTGGAGTGAACGTAAACGTTCATCCAACTCAGCTTGGAATTCTTTCTGACGTGCTTCTGCCCACGCTTTAACTTGATCAAGTGTTTGGCGGGGGAGCCTCGTTTGTTGTTTCTCCAACTGGGTATCAATGAATCCCAGGGGAGGATTGTTTACTGCACTTGCCCCGGCTTGGGTAACCGGGGTAGTGTTCGTAAAAATAGTGTACTCGCCGGTGTTCCCCCCAGTAGCTGGGGTTGTGGTTACCGGAGTTTCTTGGTCACTCATTGGCCTTGGCATCGGAGTAACCTTAACCATCTTTCCAGAGGTTTTGAAAAAACTGAGAAAATTAGTTTTAGCTTTTATGCACGGATGGCGCCAGTGAAGAAAACACTAAGTGACCCCGGCAGATTACGGATAATCTTAGGGTTAAGTAGATGTTTCCCACGAGGGTTAGGTCCGGCAAAGATGGTTATTCTTCTGATGACCTGCAAAACAGACACCGTGAGCTCGTCACTGAGAAGGGAGGGGTACCTCCTTGTGACCACCCTCCGGCGTGAGAATCAGACTAGATTGCTCTGAATATAAGTGTATATTAAGAGAAATAGCTAGAGTAGATAAGATAATATCAGATGATATGTGATAGTATAAGATAATCTGAGATCATATAAGATAATAATACCGTTCCAAGGTGTTGGAGTATTTATAGCCGAATGTAGGTTTCCAAGCAGGTACAGCCAGCTGTATAATATTCCTTTTCCACCAACTGTGGGCTACGTACGTGCCATGCTGGTAGTTGGTGGGTAGGCAGCGGCTGATAGTGACATGGCCGGCTGTGTACTATTCCTTTTCCACCAACTACAGGCTATGTACGTGCCACGATGAGGGTTGGTGGGTAGGCAGCGGCTGATAGTGACATTTTGTACTAGAGCGTGCTCCTCCTCGTACTGTTGTCGGTGAGCTGTCACCCTGTGATTGGTTCATGGGCTGCTTTGGTCAGATCTTGTCTATTTTGTCCATACCTTGGCAGGTATAGTACAAAAGATCTTCCAGAAGCGTACGGACTGGCTCATTTGGGCGGGAGTATTCCCGCCTTGCTCATTCCTTCTTCAGGTGAAATTACTGAATTATTGAGAGTTAGTGCCTTGTGCGTGTAGCCTTACTATTAGTGCGGGTAGCCTTCCCTGATGGCTTGTATCCGCAGCTGCGGGAACAGGCGGGGTACTTTACCATTGGGAGGCTTTTCCTGCGGGAACAGCTGGCGTACTGCGCGTAAGGTCTTCATCTCTCTGAGCATGGTGGGTCCTGCGGAACCAGTTGGTCTTCGCGCAGACGTCCCTCTTCAAGGTGAGTCTTGCGGGTCCAACTGGGCTCTGCTGGGACCTACCTCTTCAAATGCGTTTGTGGGCTTACCTAATCCTACCATATTTAGGTTCCAAAGATTTGATAAGTGGAAGGTGGGGGACCATTTGGTTACCAGTTAGGATATATTGACATGTGCCATGTGTCTTGAAATTTTGAAGTTAAAGGAATATCGGGTTCATTAAATTGAATAAAATATGAGAAATAAAATTTTAACCCTGCTTTTCCAATTTTATTAGTATAACATGGCCATTTATGTAGTTTTTTTTATCATTAATCATAGACTAACAACATGTTTAAAGTAAGGGCAACGTACAGGCTAAATTCATAAATTGTAAGCTAAATCCCGAAATACAATTTGAAAAACCCGTACACACTAACAAAAAATCATGTAAGCACATCAACTTGACTATGACATGCTTTTTCAATGACAGATACAAACACGACAAACTATTTATTTTTGTTCTTTTACATATTAATATTTTAAAATTAAAATTGAAAAAGATAAAATGAGTATAAAACAAGTATGTTTAAAGTATAAACATAGTGTTGCTTTACTTTCTGAAAATTTGAATTTTGGCATTCAATGCCTAACCAAAGTTACAACGTAAAAATAAGCGGGTCAATTTGTGAATCCTTGTGGTTGATGAGGACTCCGTCCGTTGATCCAATCATGTTTGTTGGTCTGGTTTATAACTAAACCAATCTCATTTAACCTAAACCCAAACTCCAACTATTCATGGTTAGGCACATGCTTTTATGTTTTATTTAAAAACTCACACTCATATTCATAACGAACAACTAAAATTGTTTTATGACATTAAACACACACAGAGTGACTAGTTAAAAAGATTAAGTTAGATTGTCTTGATATTAAGACATATAATGAAATTTTGTAATTTTGCTCAATTAAACAAAAACAACACAAAATTTTACCCGACCAAAAATCAACATTTTGCAAAGTTGGTTTGTGACAATCCTCGATTTCGGGTTAAATTGTAGTTATTTTGTATTTGTTTTTATGTCGTAAACCGACCCGATTTATATCCCGAACATTTCAAATATATAAAATATTGGATTTTATGTTACTAAAACATTCCCGCTTGTCTAATTTGAAAAACCCCTTTTACGGATTCGAAAACGGACTTAAAACGCTCAAGATACATCAAAAACGAACTTCCGGATGCGAACCGACGTGCTGACCAGCAGCAGACCAGCAGCCCATTTTTTTATTTTTTTATTTTTTTGTTGTTTTGTGACTTGTCTTGACCCCTCTTGCATGCAAAGCTTGATATCACACCCTATGCTTAACCATTTCAACCCACTCTATATATACACCCCTATCCCCTTCATTAATCATTGCTCATTCATCTCTTTCTCTTCCAATTCTCAAGCATTCAAAGGTGTTCTTCATATTTTTTTTGGCAGTTTGACTTTCCAAAATCAAACTGACCATAGCCTTACATTATAATCAACTTGTTAACACTTATTTATACTTGAAGATTGTTATACAACATATATATAATAGCACCCTTTGTACCTTCGGTGGGCATTTCTCCGGTCTTGGTCGGTTAAGTGTCTGGCCCATAAGACAAAGCTACATGGAGGACTCGTAGTAGTCCTTGATTATATATATTTTCCGCATCTAACTATCAAACTAGTTATACCTAATTAACTTCTGCTCATCTTAGTTTTATTTTACATTTTAAGTTCCATGGTTATGGGTTTGTAGAGACTAGCCTCGGTTATTCCGTAAATAGCTCCAAACCGGAAGCCGAACTCTTGTTTACTAGTTTGTTTAAATAGTTGTATAAACATGTTTTATGTAAGATTTGAGTTTCTAAAATCATTTTAATTAGTTCCATGGTTACGGGTTTGTAGAATCTAACCTCGGTCTTATCCCGAAACAAGATCCGAACCGAAAACCGAACTTTCGTTTAAAGACTTTGTTGTTGACTTTTTGTATGTAAAACTTTGGTATTATTATTTATAAATTATTTTACAAGTTCTATGATGTTTGGACATGTGGTAACCATTCTTAGCCTTATTCCAAGATAAAAAAAAACCGAACCAAACCGAACTAAACCAAGTTTACTCGCTTAAGACACACAAGTGTGTTTTTAACCATTAAAGCTTATATATTTCTTTAAAAATAATTTATAAACTGATTTTAATTATTTTCACAAAGTACTCGGAATGTTGAATCCAACTTGATCTTATAACAAAGTTTGGACCGACTAAACCGAACACTCGATTAACGGACGTTGTTAGTTCTAAAACAATAGAACTACATACTTGGTTAAGTCTCTTTAAGATTTATTGAGTTATCTCATACATTTATTATTTTGGGGAAGTTGACTTTGGGTTTGGTCAAGTCACCAAGACCCGAACCGACCACCTGAACACTCGTTAAAACCCGTTTTAGTATCTATATTATAAAGGGACTTGTTTTCTTGCATTTTTACCCACCTTATTACTTAACATAGGTTGAGTAAAATTAAGGGCTAGATACTTTAACCCGGTTTCGAGCAAACTTACATTTTTAAAGGACTATTATTATAATTTCTTAAATATTACATTTTAAACCTTAAACTTTAAATTGTTTATATTTCTTATCATTTATTTTCATTTAAAGACTTCCAAGACAACTTTTCTAATACAAGACTTATTCTCCTTTAGGCTTCGTTCGTTAAACTCATCGTTCCGGTTAATCTCCAAATCATCAAATCTTTTAAGTTTATTACTTGAATGTGAGTACTTTCATCCCCCGTTTTCACTCTTTTATATTTTGGGGGTGACATTGCAAACTTATTCAAATCCAAATGATTTATACTTGAGTCTTAAACCGCAAACTTTATTGTATACTTCACTTAAATAAATGCTCGATTTGGTGATTATATGCTTATATGCTTAAGTGCTAATGTGTTTACCGCTTTTGGATGGTTGATTCATAAATCCGAGTATATCTGGCATCCCCTTATAGAAAGGTATCGTTAATGTATTCTTATTAACGATTTCATACAAAATCCGAGTATATTTGGCATCCCCTTATAGAAAGGTGTCGTTAATATATTCTTATTAACGATTTCATTTATCTAAATTGTTGCTATTATTTATTGTTTTGTATACAAGTTGTGGAATTTCATATTATATATCTATTGTTCAAAAACTATGAAATTGTTCACCAACCTTTGTGTTGACAAAATCTATTTATGCAATGTTACAGGTTTGACTTTAGGTTGACTCGATGACTTGAAGAAAAAAAACGTTATCGAGACTATTAGGATATTAGCAAAACGAACAATATATTATTTACTATGATTTGAATTCGGTTATTGTATGAACAAGTTATGTGACTCTTTGTGTTTTTATGAATTTAAATGAGTTGATTAAATATTGTCACTTAATAGTGTCGTGTGCGATGAACAATCGGTTGCGCCCCGACGTTTCCGTCATGGTCGGGGTGTGACATGGTTGCTGTTTTCTATTTGAAAAATTGCAAGTATTCTTTTTATATATCGGCAACTAAAAACCTTACTGTTGGAATTGCTTAGATGAAAGGGTAGGTAGCAAAGTGAATTAAAGTTGTGAGTTGGGTCTTTGTGTTGTCCAATTTAGGAAGAGGAGGACCACTTATGATAGAAATGCTAAATAATTGCTTTGCTTTGAACACAAGTGTTTGAATAGTGAATATAGTGGTACTGTTAATTTCTTTTTAAGGGAAAAAATGTCATATTTACACAACTTTTTTTCAGCTTGGTAATTCTTGCTTGAAGTTGGTGCCTAAAGGTAAAATCAAAAGCTAGTAGACATCAAAACTTTTCTATTAACTTTGACTGTCCTTGTATTAGTCGTTATCATCTTATTTTTGCAGTAATAAAATAATACTATTTTATAGGTTAGTTTGGCTGAAATATATTGTAGACAAAACAGCAACAGACGTCTTTTATGTTTGAACGCTTTTCCAGTGAAAGTCCTTTCACGATACAAATGGCAGAAAGCATACTCGATGTTTCAAATCCCTTTTACGTTACGTCCTTTAGCACTAACCTTGTTAGTTTTTCTCGTTAAATCTGGACATGTGCAAGACTCATGAGGGTATTATTGTAAATTTACAATTTATTTAATAAAAACATTAATATAATTAAAAATAAATACCTCCCCCACCCCACCCCTACCCACACCCACCTCCATTCTCTTTATCTTCTTCCTCTCTCTCTCTCTGAATCCTCATCACCATAGCCACCGGCTATACCCGCTTCTGAACTGTACCACCGCTGCCACCATTCTTATATTCTCCAACTTCACGACCGACCCCGTATTTGTTTGGTTTAGGGCTAAAGTCGGTGGCCACCGCCACCATTAAACAGTTCTCAGCGATAGTGGTAATGGTTACCGGCGATGGGTGTAGATAGATTAGGGCTAAAGTCGGTGTTGATTGTGTAATTATGATGACTATTGTGGATTCTGGGTTTTTAATTTGTTGGAGTTACAGATGGAGGCGGCAGGTAGTGAGTGGTAGCAGCGGCAGCAGGTGGAGGCGGCGGCAGTTGGTGAGAGGTGGTGGTGGTTGTTGTTTGGTTGGTGATGGTAGGGATGGTGGTGTTTAGATGAAACAATCCGTTCAAAAAGGGGCAGATCTGAGGATCACAAATCATTGATTTAATCCACCGATTTTAAATCAGAGATGATGGAGATGTCTGTTACTGTTCTTCCCCTATTCAATCACGTCACCACTGGTGGGTCTGTTACTAGTGGCCGGAAGAAATTAGGATTTGTTACTGGTGCCCAGTGGTGGTGGTGGAACTCGGCAGGTGGTGTTTATGTTAGGCAGTAGTGAAGGCGGGTGGCGGTGGTGAGGGCAGCTGGTGATGGTGGTGGCGAGGGGCAGGTGGTGATTGTGGTTGTTTGGTTTTAATATTATAATTTTAGTTTTAATACTAGGATAGAGCCGTGTGATACACGGGTGATAAAACAAAATAAAAGGTTGTGAAACTACACCAATTAAAAAAAGAAGGCTAACATCAATTTATCCTAGTTGAGTTGGTATGCCACAAACATTTTAAATGCAATGTAGTGAGTTCGATTCCCACCAACAACAAATTTTTCATTTTATTGTCAAAATGGAAACATATACATTTGACATCTATGTGAATGGTCTAATTGAATGACACGTGGAAAGTTGTGTTGCTTTAATATATAGGCAGATTATTAAATAAGTATGTAAATTTACAATAATACCCTCATGTGCCTTGCACATGACCAGATTTAACGAGAAAAACTAACGAGGTTAGTGCTAAAAGACTTTTCGTTAAAGGGATTTGAAACATCGAGTATGTTTTCTGCCATTAGTTTCGCTAAAGGACGTCTACTGAAAAAACGTTCAAACATAAAGGACGTCTTTTGTTGTTTTGTCTATATTTTATTTGATACTGATTATAATTGTGTTTGTGAACATTAAAAAATATATATCTGATTAATAAACTTTTAGAAAATCATTAAAAGAAATCCACAACTTAACCCTCAATTAATCAGGCCCTAAAGATACTAAGGGTCAAATTATTCTACAGAGGAAGAAAAAAATGAGAATGATGAGAAGGATTGATTGCCACACAAAAAAAACCCTTAAAAAATTAAATAAAAAATCATAACTCAAAAATTTAATAAAAAAACAAAAAAAGTAAAAACACAAAAATGTTTCCACCGTCTTCCTTGTTCTTAAAAAAAAACACAATGTTAAGGGAAAAAGATCATTGTATCTTTTTGTTTATTATTGTGTTTTTTGTTTATTTTCGTAATTGATTGTGTCGTTTTTCCTTAACGTTGTTTTTTTTATATCTTATCTTACTATTCTAATAAAGAAAAATAATGATACTTAGGTGTCTGAACCACATTCAATCCTAACTTAAATTTCTTTCCTAATTCTCTAATCTCTTCTCTCATTCATCCTAGCTATCAATGGGTCATGGGTTAAAACCATTTTAACAAAAGGGTTATAACTTAGAGAATTAAGAGAAAAATTAAGCTATGAACACAAATCTAAATAAATTCATTTTATCACATTTGTTATTTTATCTAGCTCTAGAACTTTTGTTAATATATAAATTAATAAAATGAATTATTTGAAAGAAAAAAAGATATAAAATAAAAAATGTTAGCTTGTGTTTATAGTCTTATAATATTGTATAGTACCTAATTATGATAAAATTACAAATGTTGTGTATAAAATATAAAGAGATTTTATCAACTTAGTAAAATTGAGATTCCAAAATTCTTATTGTTTTTACTATATATTTGAATTCTTTTTATCTTTAATTTTGTGTCTTATTTCAAATAACGGATCTTATTAATTTTTATCAGTTGAAAAATCCCGTGTAATACACGGGTTCAAAAGCTAGTTGTGTTATATTACTCAACATTGTGTTATATTTTGTTCGGCATTGTGTTATATTTTGCGATTTTTGTGTCTTTTTTTAGTTATAATTGTGTCTTTTGTTCATTTTCGTTATTGTGTCTTTTGTCTCTGCATTGTGTCTTTTCGGCGTTTATTTTTTTTGAACGAGTGTGACACAGGAAACATTTTTGTTTTTTTTTGTTTTCTCGTTTTTTATTTATATTTTGATTTATGATTTTTTTATTAATTTTTTAGAATTTTTTTAAGGGGTTTGTTGTTTGGTCACAAATCCTTCTCACACTTCTTATTTTTATCTCCCTTTGTATTTTAACTTTTCTCTACTAATACAAACATAATGACATATAGCTGATCAATGTAAAATGTTAATGTCTTGTTGAGATTCAACACCAAAGGTTCAACAGTTATCGTCAAAACTCAACATCACAAACTTGTTTTGATAAAAAGTGATATAACATATGATTTCAAGAGTTAGGGGGTGTTTGGGTGAGCTTTTAAAACTTGCTTATTTGCTATTTGTTTATTGAAAAGCAAAAGGTGTTTGGTAAAGCTCCTCCAAAAGCTTCAAATTGAAGCTTTTCAAAAGTGGCTTTTGCTTTTCAAAAAACAAATCAGCAAAAAAACAATTATAAAAGTTCACCCAAACACTCCTTTAGATGTTGAGAGAAGTTGTGAAAAATTCTCAGAAACTTGAAGTTTATAAAGGGAATTTTGACGAAATCTTGTGGCGTATCAAATAATCGGCGGAATCTTGGGGCGTATAAATAATTGTCGGAGTATTGCATCATATCAAATAACTAACACACATAGTAAGAAAAACCTTACATGGCACACGATTCAAAGCATCAATAAGGGTCGTATTAAGTCACAAAGTTGTATGATTGGCCTAGTATTACAAGTCGTATGAATTTATAGGAGTTGTATTGCTACGACATGAATGATGTTACTGGGGTGATGGTGTATCGGCTATGTTAGAAGCCATATGACTCTTATTGATTGATACAACTTGTATATATGCATTAGTTGACACCAGAGTTGATGTACACTTCTATGGATGGTGTATCAAAAACATCACAACAAGCTAAAAAATAGAATTCCTCAAAGGATTATAAATTTTTGACTAAAAATTGAGTCTTTTTTTAGTCAAATTTGAGAAAACAATAAACCTTCAATTTGAGTTACTAATTAAATACTAAAGTAGATGGTTTATTAATACACCATTTATGTATTAGTAGGCATATTAATACAACTAATCTAAGGATATGGTGTATTAATACAACTTGTATATATATGTATTAGTTGACACCAGACTTGATGTATACTTCTACGAATAGTGTATCAAAAATATCACCCATTAACAACCTAAAAAACCCGTAGTTATTAATTAAATACTAAAGCAACCACGCAATCTAAAATCCATGATGAGGTGGATTTTCTATAAAACTATTTAAAACAATAAATTTTATATGTAATTCATTTGGAAATATTCATTAAGTTTTTTGGTTTTTCTATGGACGATCTTAATAATTATTCCTTCATTCTTAGAAGATTAGTATTTGTTGAAGATATACAAACTTATCTTCCAAGAATAAATATATCCGTTTTCTACTACTTTTTTATTTGAATAGCCAACGAATATTTGTTTTTAGGGGTGTTAGGGATCTCTTATTTTTGTTACTTATTGAAAAATTATAAAAATATTTGAGATTGATTAAAGTGTAAGTGAAAACATTTCATAAGTCATAAGGTTGTGATTTATGACTTATAAATAAAAAGGAATCCCAAACACCCTTAAGAAGTCACTTTTTTAAACAAGTTGCGAGACTTAATGATAATATTATTAAAACATTAAGATACTTTGCATAAAACATGGGTCATGAACTCATGATTCATGAAACACCAAATTAGGTTCTACACAGTTTTTAAAACAGAAACCGAAGAGGTAGGTCCCAGCAGAGCCCAGTTGGACCCGCAAGACTCACCTTGAAGAGAGACGTCTGCGCAGAAACCAACTGGACCCGCAGGACCCACCATGCTCAGAGACGTGACGTCCTTACGCGCAGTACGCAAGCTGTTCCCGCAGGAAATGCCTCCCAATGGTGAAGTACTCTGCCTGTTCCCGCAGTTGCGGATACAAGCCATCAGGGAAGGCCACCCGCGCAGCAAGGCTACACGCACAAGGCACTTAGCTCTCAATAACTCAGCAGTCACCTGAGGGGATGAGCAAAGCCGGGAACAATCCCGCACAAAGGCGGGAGGGGGAATACTCCCGCCCAAATAAGCCAGTCCGTACGGTCGGGAAGATCTTCTGTACTGTACCTGACGAGGTATGGGCAAAAGATCTGACCAAAGATACGACAGCTCATTGACAACAGTATGGCGAGCAGCATGCTCTTGTACTGTATGTCACTATTAGCCGCTGCCTACTCACCAACTCCTGTCATACCACGTGCATAGCCGGCAGTTGGTGGAAAAGGAATAGTACACAGCAGGCCTGGTCACTGTCAGCCGCTGCCTACCCACCAACTACCAGCATGGCACGTGCGTAGGCCACAGTTGGTAGAACAGGAATACTATTCAGCCGGCCACACCTCA
Source organism: Bidens hawaiensis (assembly GCF_021521415.1). Classification (NCBI taxonomy): domain Eukaryota; kingdom Viridiplantae; phylum Streptophyta; class Magnoliopsida; order Asterales; family Asteraceae; genus Bidens; species Bidens hawaiensis. The sequence goes on from NW_027491136.1 coordinate 1,956,218, forward strand.
TTGGAAACCTACCTTCGGCTATAAATACCCCAAATGGTATGATCATCTCATCTTATCATCTTATCATCATATACTATCTCGTATTACATATTATACCTGATATCTGCTCTAGCAATCTCTTAATATACATTTATATTCAAGAGCAATCTAGTCTAATTCTCACGCCGGAGGGTGGTCACAAGGAGGAACCCCCCCTTCTCAGTGACGAGCTCACGGTGTCTGTTTTGCAGGTTATCAGAAGAACCATCTTTGCCGGGTCTAACCCCTCGTGGGAAACATCTATCTAACCCCCAGGTTATCCGTAATCTGCCCGGGGTCCGGTTAGTGTTTCTTCATTGGCGCCATCCGTGCATAAAAGCTAGAACTTCATTTCTTTTCAGTTTTTTCAAACTTCTGGAAAGATGGTTAAAGAAACTCCGGTAACCACAACCCCAGCTACTGGGGGGAATACCGGCGACTACACAGTTTTTACGAACACTACCCCGGTTACCCAAGCCGGGGCAAGTGCAGTAAATTTTACGAACACTACCCCAGTTACCCAAGCTGGGGCAAGTGCAGTAAATAATCACTCATTGGGATTCACCGATACCCGGTTAGAGAGAGAACGAACGAGGCTCCCCCGCCAAACACTCGATAAAGTTAAAGCGTGGGCGGAGGCACGTCAGAAGGAATTCCAAGCTGAGTTGGACGAACGCTTGCGTTCCGTCCAACAGGCTGACGAATTCGGAGAGTACTGGACAATGATTCGGAGGAATCCGATAGTGACGCAAACCCTCGTCATAGGGCGAAAGGGAAGCGTAAGGAAACGGACTCCCAACCGAGAAGGCATTTTGAAGAAGCCTTCAAACCGAAAAACAGAGGTGGAAATCCACGTGACTTCTCGAAAACATTTACACCAACTGCTGCAAAGGCGGGAACGTCCAAATTTGCAAGGGATATTGCGGAAGCAATCGTCCCGAAAAGTGCCAAACAGATGTCAAACATCGGCACTTACGATGGTATATCTGATCCAGACGATCATTTGAACAGGTTCATAGCGGGGGCAACCGTCAGTAGCTGGACGGAACCTACGGGGTGTTACATGTTCCAAATGACGCTTGTTGGGGCAGCTAGAGCGTGGTTCGATCGTCTACCGGTCCACCACATCTACGATTGGGAAGACTTCCAGCAGAAGTTTAGCCAACACTTCAGCCAACAAAGAAAGTATACCGAAGAGCAATGGACAATCCTCAAATGCATTGGAGAGGAAGATGAATCTTTGCTAGACTTCATCACTCGCTTCAACTCAAAGAAGCTAAGTTTGGGTAATATTAGCGAAGATCTTGTTCGCGCTGCTTTCATCCAGGGCGCGAACGACCCAGAGCTCATCCGCACCTTAACGGGTAAAGATGGCATGCCATCCACATGGGATGCCATCATGACAGCAGCTAAACGCTTTGCGGAAACGGAGAAGCAACTGGGTAGAGATCTCCCCCAGAGCACAAATCTCTACACCCAGAAAACAAGAGAAGACAACGTCCTTACCACCCGATTAAACAAAAAGCGGAAGCTAGACATTTGGCAGTCAAGGGTAAACTTTGACACCTCATCCGGCTTGCAACATCGGTTAGGCGGAAGAGATAACGTACAGTCAAACCAGAACTCCAGATGGACGCCGCTCACCAAAAGTGTCACCGAGATATTCGCCACTGAGGAGCTCCCATGGCCAAAGGCTCCAATAATCCGACATCGTCACAATGCTGATCGGAGCAAATACTGTGACTTTCACAGGACAAAAGGCTACAACACTGAAGAATGCACAGACGTAAAGGACATGGTCGAAGCATTTGTCAGAGATGGGACGCTCGCGCACCTCGTGGCGCAATGAACGCTGAGCAGGCTGATGCGTGTAGAACCCCAGCTGGGGAAAACACGAATAAAATTGCAGCTTCAATGTGGAGACTACATGCTGCGTAAAGAATGAGATCCCGAACCAGGTGCATATCGGCTCGATGGCACTCCCATCCCAACAACATGGAAGGGAGCTCAATTACACAGTTTGCATGTAGATCAATTCCAAATTTGTAAAGAAAAGGCCCAGAGCCACTTCTAATGGAAATGATTCTCCTTAGAACATCGACGCTGATGATTTTACATTTATACTTATGAACTTTCAACACTGATATGCCGGTTTTCACCGCATAATTAAGTGTGAAAGTCGTTGCGTGGGGAAGGCGGCAAAACCCGCATAAACCCAAAAAATGGCAAACCTTCACGCAGGTCAGTTAAAGGTAAAGTTCAGTCATCCCACTAAATGAAAGTGCCGGTCTATCCGCATGAATCATGATAGAGGAAACTGAACACTAACCTATTAACAACCGCGCGTCGAACGGTTAATTTATTCAACACTGATATGCCGGTTTTCACCGCATAATTACGTGAAAAGTCGTTGCGTGGGGAAGGCGGCAAAACCCGCATAAACCCAAAAAACGGCAAACCTTCACGCAGGTCAGTTAAAGGTAAAGTTCAGTCATCCCACTAAATGAAAGTGCCGGTCTATCCGCATGAATCATGATAGAGGAAACTGAACACTAACCTATTAACAACCGCGCGTCGAACGGATAACTTATTCAAAACAGAGAATTTCTAACAAAAGAATGAGGAAAACCTACACGCATGTTAGATGTAGGTAAAGTTTAGCCATCCTACTAAGTGCAAGTGACGGTCCTACCCGCACAATCACGAAAGAGGAAGCAAAACTTCAACCTATTATCTACCACGTTCAAATGTTAACTTATCCTAAACACTTGGAAATTTCTAAAAAGATGAGGAAAACCTCCACGCAGGTCAGATGTAGGTAAAGTTTAGCCATCCTACTAAGTGCAAGTGACGGTCCTACCCGCACAATCACGAAAGAGGAAGCAAAACTTCAACCTATTATCTACCACGTTCAAAGGTTAACTTATTCTAAACACTTGGAAAATTGCTAATTTAAACTAAAGTATGCAAGTCATATAACGTTTATAAAGCAAGGAATCCAGTGAAAGTAGCGGTCCTACCCGCACAGAGATTTATATTTCATAATATTCATTACAAGAATGGCCGGGTAACTACCCGCCTACAAGAATGTAAATATATACAAGCTAAATCTATCATAGCAGTGGGAAGGGATCTTCAGGATCAAGCTTCAGGGCCACTTCCACTTGGACCAGCACCATCAGTAGAGTGTGGCGGTTCAAGGAAAGCTTTAAGGATAGCTAGCCCATCATCAGCAGCAGCAACTTCGTTCACCTTCTCCACCACCGGATGCGGGAAGGCGGCATACTGATTCACTGCTTGGTCGTATACAGCTTCAGTATCCACATCAAATAAAGGGAAGTTGGAAGGCGGGATGCCTTTCTCAATGAACCCTAGACCAAGCAGGAAGCCGGCCTTTTCCCCATCCTCATGAGAAGCGTTGAGGGCTGCGCTCATAGCATCGTCATAAGACGTATCCGCGAAGACCCGATGCACAACCTACAAGAGAATACAAGTATCAAAACCTTTTCTATTTACAAAGAAAAGCGTGAAGACTTGGGAGAGCTTGCCCATTCTTAAATTTCATGGCAAGGGGGATGGCGCGAGCGGAGATGTAGAAGAACTCCCGCTTCCACGAACGAAGACTGCGCTCGGTTGCGCAAATCTTCAAACCCTTGATCCGGGTTATCAGGGTATACCACCCCTGGATGCACCTCCAAGTGTAGAAGGTAATCAGGCGGTCGACAAAGGGCTCAATGCCCAGAATCCGGCACACCCACTCGAAGTGGCGAATCTTCGCGATCGCCATCGGGTGCACCTCGGTCAGGTGCACACCGTGCCTCTCCAGGACACGGTACACAAACTTTGTCAATGGGAACCTAAGATTCCCATAAACAAAGAATGCAGAATATACCCCGATCTTGCCTCTGAGGGCATCATACACCGTCTGATGGGGTTCAGGAAACTCAGGCTCGAGAGACTCGAGCATGAACTTCCTGACGATGTACTGATATAGATCGACAGGCAGAGCACACTGGCACTCGCCAGCAGTACTCTTGTCATCGGCGTGCACCCCAGCCTCCTGGGCTGTACCCTCAAGATCGTAAGCAGAAGACATCTTGCAGATGGAAGAAGAAAACGATTTCGAGAGAATGCTCGACTGAAAAGTTGAGTATTCGCCGGAAATCGTTTTGAAGATGAAAAGTGAAAATGTGGATTACAAAGAACCCTCTCTCCCTTTATATGCGATGAATTTAATGCGGAAGAGAGAGAAATCGAAGGTGCAATGAAACTATGACACGTGGCAAAAAGCAAACTGGCAACAGCTGTTGAAAGGACGCGTACCATTAATTTCGCGGCCACGCGCCCGAAAAATCGCGCCCAAGCGCCTGAAAAAGCGTCTGGAATGACTATGTACTGTCACGTCACCATAACTTCCTGCACGTCCTGACACAGTCAGAAGAAACCGTCGCACGACGTTTCAGAGGTTTGGACTGTTCTTATCCTTTCACCAACTCTTCGAATTTCAAAAAAAAATCAAAAAGATTCAAAAGTAAGCGGGAAAATACCCCTTACCTTGGCAACCAAGTAACCATAAGACGGGTGCGGGTACAGTGTTAAGGCAAAACCCTTCACATACTTAGCACCTGCAGGGAATTGAAGCCAAGAATACCTCGGCAACCAAGTAACTATAAGACGGGTGCGGGTACAGTGTTAAGGCAAAACCCTTCACATACCTAGCACCCGCAGGGAATTGACGCCAGGAATACCTTGGCAACCAAGTAACCATAAGACGGGTGCGGGTACAGTGTTAAGGCAAAACCCTTCACATACCTAGCACCCGCAGGGAATTGACGCCAGGAATACCTTGGAAGTAAAGTAACCGTAAGACTAGCGTGGGTACAGTGTCAAGGCAAAACCCTTCACATACCTAGCGCTCCGCAGGGAATTGAAACCAAGAAGGATCTTCTGGGCAATGCTTGCGGAAACGGAAATAACATCCCCGCATAGCGGGAACGTCGAGAACTACATTGTTTGAAGCTCCAGGATGGAATTGGTGGTTTTAACATAATTGATCACTATGTTCAAAACTACCAAAACCTCATGGAGAATCCACACAAGTGGGACTCAACGCTCCTGACTTGCGAGGAGGTTACAGACCTACCCGCATCATACCCAAAGATCAAGCAGGAAAGTCGGGAATTTCTGCAAGTGACATAAGGACTTCCGCGGGAAGAATCCCCATGGAAAACCTTAAAACTAAACCCTTTTCAAAACCCTTTGCTTAAGTCCAAAAGTTCACCTCACTTTTTTAAACATTCATGAGAATAACTTTGGACTGGGGGGACTTGAAGAGGCAGGTCCCAGCAGAGCCCAGTTGGACCCGCAAGACTCACCTTGAAGAGAGACGTCTGCGCAGAAACCAACTGGACCCGCAGGACCCACCATGCTCAGAGACGTGACGTCCTTACGCGCAGTACGCAAGCTGTTCCCGCAGGAAATGCCTCCCAATGGTGAAGTACTCTGCCTGTTCCCGCAGTTGCGGATACAAGCCATCAGGGAAGGCCACCCGCGCAGCAAGGCTACACGCACAAGGCACTTAGCTCTCAATAACTCAGCAGTCACCTGAGGGGATGAGCAAAGCCGGGAACAATCCCGCACAAAGGCGGGAGGGGGAATACTCCCGCCCAAATAAGCCAGTCCGTACGGTCGGGAAGATCTTCTGTACTGTACCTGACGAGGTATGGGCAAAAGATCTGAACAAAGATACGACAGCTCATTGACAACAGTATGGCGAGCAGCATGCTCTTGTACTGTATGTCACTATTAGCCGCTGCCTACTCACCAACTCCTGTCATACCACGTGCATAGCCGGCAGTTGGTGGAAAAGGAATAGTACACAGCAGGCCTGGTCACTGTCAGCCGCTGCCTACCCACCAACTACCAGCATGGCACGTGCGTAGGCCACAGTTGGTAGAACAGGAATACTATTCAGCCGGCCACACCTCCTTGGAAACCTACCTTCGGCTATAAATACCCCAAATGGTATGATCATCTCATCTTATCATCTTATCATCATATACTATCTCGTATTACATATTATACCTGATATCTGCTCTAGCAATCTCTTAATATACATTTATATTCAAGAGCAATCTAGTCTGATTCTCACGCCGGAGGGTGGTCACAAGGAGGAACCCCCCCTTCTCAGTGACGAGCTCACGGTGTCTGTTTTGCAGGTTATCAGAAGAACCATCTTTGCCGGGTCTAACCCCTCGTGGGAAACATCTATCTAACCCCCAGGTTATCCGTAATCTGCCCGGGGTCCGGTTAGTGTTTCTTCAGAAACTAATCACTGAATGGGACCCACACTTATGCATGGACCTGATCAAACTAGATCGAGTATGGGGTCCACATGCAGTGGGGTCAGCAGTTTCCATCGTTCATTTTTCCTCTCTTCATTTTTAGTCATGTTATGCATTTTTAATATATTATTTGAATATGAGGATTGAGATATATATAATTCTATTATATAGTTTAATTTGTAATTATATATATATTAAAAACCAAAATCACTCCTACTCACAGAAAACACTATTTATCAAATGTACATATAACTGTGCTCGGTTTACAAGCTTCTATTGCAGCCATTTCTTGACACGTTCTTCCCCTACAAGTGTGTGATTACTGCTATGAATAAAAAAATAGAGATAGAAAGAGTATCACCACTTGTTGTAATTGAAAATGTAATATGAGTTGTGCTTTGTTCTTAAAAATGGTAGTGTAATGTTCTTTTTTGATAATTGTTAAAACTTTAAATCATATTTCATGACTTCTAGTATGCTCAACAAGTTTTGTTTACTTGTGTGATTAAAAACTTCTTTTATTTGGTTAACGGAACTTATAGTGAAATATGTCACTATATCTTATGTCATGCCTTAGCACACATGGAAGTAGAGATAAGCTCGGTATCGGTACCGAAAATACCGATTCTGAAAATCACAAATTTTTTGTACCAGTACCGAAATATTTGTTTCGGTACTGGTATTGAAGGGTAAAATTCAGAAAATACCGGTATCGTATCGTTCTCGAAACTCAAAACTTTGATATCGATTCGGTACCGACGGTACCGAATCGATACCGGTATCAAATTTGCTCATCCCTACATGGAAGTTTCTGACTCCATTTTTGTTAGTTCATTGTATGGTTAATTCATGTGGTTTTTAAAAGCTAACATGTTTGATGTTTGAGTATTCTAGATTTTAAAATTTATTTGTTTTCTTGAATAGCAAATGTCTCTACTAAGTAAATTAACGCCACATTGGCATTTAAATTATATATATATATATAGAGAGAGAGAGAATTAAGTTTATTTCAGAAGCTATGTGTGTATATACATATGTGTATATATATGCACACACACTCACACAAAATTTATGAAAGTTCACCAACATATGTTGTTGACAAATGTTATTATTTTAAACGTGCTATGGTTGATACGATGAAGTTCAAGAACAAGAAAACTAGACCTGCCTTCGGAATTTTAATTAAATGAATATTAATTGTTTCATTTCGATGTAAAATTATTTGTCTTATTATTAAACTATTTACGTACTTGCGAATTTATGAAATAAAATAATTATATTGTCATTATTAATAGTGTTACGAGCTTATGAGTGATCTGTACGTTGCGACCAGGCATATTCCGTTTGAAACCAATGTGTAACAATATTAATATGTTAACCTAATATATCTTCGGATTTTAAATACACTGTACTTCCAATGTTAATCTATAAACTTCGAATTGGCTGTTGATAGTCATTTTCTGTAACATGATGATCAACATTCAAATTATGAATGTTTAAAGAGTGATCTTCAAGATAATCACACTTCCAAAATGCACACAATCATTGAAGTTTTGATATAACTCCGAGATAATGTTGTCTAATCCATGGTTAAACAATATGAGTGTTTTAACCTCACTAGTTATTAGGCTCTAATTGACGACTCAACATCTTCAATCTTCCCCATTAATATCTTAAGTCCATTAATATCTTAAGTCCGTAATTTGATTTAACAATGGTTTGTAGTCTTCGTACCCGAGTTGACATTCTTGAATTATTACTATATGTTATGTAGATATTTAGAATGGCAAGAAGACAAGAAGAGTAATACTCTTATCTTAATGGAAGGCTTTTTTGTATAAGACATTGGTTTTGGTGGTGGAAGGAACACTATTGCCTTTTATTACATATACCACTAAATATTCGATTTTGCATAAAAATAAAACTCTTAATGTCTTTTCGTTTTAACTAATTTAGAAAAACGACAATAAATGAATGAAATTTTGTACACCGTTCCTTGTATATATATTTCCCAAAATCGCCCCCATTATTTAAATTTGGACTCATATAATACTCTAATATAAATAACACTTAATTCAAAAAGCCCAACAAAATTGACATTTAGAAAAATGACAGTTTAATTTGGATGTTTTCTAGGCTATGTTCACAACTCACAAGTAGACATCTCTCTCTCTCTCTCTCTCTCTCTCTCATGTATGTATGCATATACACAATATATGCATGTATGTATGCATATACACAATATAGAGAGGGTTGAAATTGAAACCATCATTAATTTTTTTAAAATTTTATTTTTTCATATGTTATTACTCTTTGTCAAAACCAAAAAGAACTAAAAAAAAATAGTAGATTGCATAAGTACATGCATGTATCTTATGTAATTACATATATCTTATATGTATCTCATACGAGGTAGATATATGTAGATTACGTGCTATATGTATTAATTTTTTGTTTATATTGGTAAATGAATACTTATAAAAATAATAAAAAATAAAATTTTAAAAAAGTAGTGCTTAAAAGTGGTTTTCACGAGTTTTCAAGTACCTTAGTGATTTTTATATTAATCTTCGCCAAATCAAAATGAATATAAAAAATATATATAGATTGCAAAAGTACATACATGTATATTGTGTAATTACATCTCTTATATGTATCTCATACAATGCAAATATATGTAGATTACGAGCTACTTATATTAATTTTTATGTTTATATTGGCAGAGATTGACAACTTATAAAAATAATAAAAAATAAAATTTTAAAAAATTAGTGCTTAAAAGTGGTTTTCAGGAGTTTTAAAGTATACCCGAAACCTGTGATTTACCCGTTACCTGACGGGTAATTACCTACAAATACCTGGCGGGCTGGGATGGGATTTACAACCAATGTATGGGTTGAGAATGCCTAAACATCTCCTAAATCCGACCCATTAACATCCCTGCTGCAAATCGAGTGTTCATTAGAAATGTAGGCCGGGTTAATTAAAAGTTAGTCACGTTAGGTTTTTTAAGGTATCAATTGGTATTCATTAGAAATGTAGGTTAGGTGTATCAAGTATCTCTCTTACTTTGCAGTAAGAGACACGTTTTTGCCACATAAACATTCCACGTCATTAAAAAAAACTAACATAATTAACTTTTAGTTAGTATGAAATCACTATAGAAATATGCATTCAAAGTTAGGACTGTTTATAAACATTTGCAGAGTATGGATTAACCCCGACCAATAGGTCAAAGTTGAGATTCTTAAAATCTAACTTGCCAATTAATAATTGGTGTCGAACTCGTTCTCTAATAGTTATTTGTTTAAACTTTAACAATAAATTTTTTAATTAGTTAAAGTTATATATAAATAGTTCATTCAGTCGAATTTTCATGGCCAAAAGGTTGATTTTTCATAGAACCAATGGATTCAATCGTTACAAAAATGAGCTCGTTCAAAATTCTCGTGTTATACAATTTACATGAAATGCACAAAAGAATAGTGTCGGTCGAACTCGACACCGCCTATGTACCTTTTCAACTGTCCATTCATTCCAAAGAATACATGTCTCTGTGTATCGATATATAAATAGTTTATTCACATGGGAGATTTTACATTGTTGAATAGGCATATTCGAGAACAATTGGATGATGACAAAATTATCAAAGATTGAGATTCTAGCTTATTTCGATTCAACAATGTATGAATAGTTCCTTGATTTGGATTAAGGGATTCTTGAATCCTTGCTTTTTTATAGGAATAAATTGGAAGAAAACGGACTGACATTAGCACGATCTGATCCATTCTCAGAAATCAATCCTGAACCCGGCAGATCGTTTCCTTTTCAGGTATATGAAATAAGCAACTTCACTAAGTTGATTCTTAGAATATTATTTGTCTCACACCAGCAAAAAATTGCCTAATAGATCTATATTCACCCAAATAGCATAAACCTTTTTCGTTTTACATTCTCCTAGCTACTAGAGGTGCACAAATCGGGTTTTTCAAATCCCCGGGTTCGTATGGAAACGGGTTCGAGTATGACCGGATATTGGAAAATCAGGTATTGGTAATACCCGGGTCGGGTTCGGGTCCGGGTATTCTCTCTAGAAACCATACCCAATGCATCGGGTTCGGGTCGGGTATCGAACCAAATATTGTTTGAATACCCTATTTTCGGATATTAAAAAAACCCTATTTTTGGGTTTTTCTATGGCTTTTTTCGGGTATAGATTAGATTTTTTAAGGGGTACAACTTTTAGGGATATTTTCAGCTATTTTTCATATACTTTTCGGGTAATTTCGGATATAGATCGGGTATTTAAAAAACCCGGTTTCGGGTATTGGAAAAACCCGGTTCCGGGTATGGAACCGGTTTCGGTTTTCGGGTATTACCAGGTATAAATCAGGCACGGGTTTTGGTACTAATGCATACCCTATCCGTACCCTACAGGTAGGGTCAGGTATTAAAAAAACCGGTTCCGGGTATCTTTTTTGGGGTCTGGTTCCGGGTTCGGTTTTTTGTGCACCTCTACTAGCTCCTATGTCCACATCGAGAGTTCGCAAGACTGGATCTATTTATAAGGCTTTAGATCGGCCCTACATTCACGTCGGGATTTCACAAGACTGGATCTTTTCATTGTGTTTTTAATAGGTTTCCGCTAAAACAATTTTACATTTTAAAGTTAAATATACGAATCATAACTTTCAATTTGTATCATCATAATTCATAAATGTTTGTCGTCCTAGAAAAGAAAAACTCTCGTTTGATAAATGATATATTGGAATAGTGTAGGCATATTATTATAGTGGTTAAGTGGCAGTGCCAGCGATGGGTTGAATTATATAAAGAAGGAAGAATGATCAAACTTGTTCCCTGCTCTCATAAAAGGTAACTTTGATTTTGGATCCCACCAACTGACCCCAATACCTGGAATGATAAGGTCTGGGTCCCACTCTCATTTAAAAATCTTTTATTTAATAAAACAAATTAAATACTTCCCATACATCGACAATTGTCACATAACGTATTTATTTGTTTATTTATTTCTTTATCACAACTTCCATGTCCAATAATCATTATTTGTTTATTTAAATTAGACTTTAGAAAAGTATACTAATTGTTTAAATATAAAGCTATACATGTTTATTAGAAATGATATGGTGGTTTTAATCAATATTGTTAAAACTTGCTCGGGCTTAGAAACCGGACTTAAAACAGCCTAACAATTTCAAATTATTTTTTAATAGCGTTTGAAATTACCTTCAATACCTAAGTGAATCTTACTAAGACAGAATGTTAACTGTCTATACTGATTATTACGCTCTATGCTTAAATCACCCAGAAACACCATCATGACAGAATCGATTCTACCTAGTTGGATCAGTCGATTCTTGATTACAAGGGCTTGAGTCACTGAAGTAGTTTAAATAACCTTTTTTGAAATGTTTCTATTTTAATTTGGGACAGAAACATATATAGTAAAGTGTTTGCCAACTAAATCTTTGGTTTTCTATTAAAAAAAATACAGTACATTTATTTACTTTAGGCTCACCGGTATACATCTCTCACGCTAGTGAAGGGCCCGATGTGGAAGGTGAGATGACACTTCTTGCGTGAGGGGTCACATAGGACCCCGCATGACCTGAAGAGACTGGCGATGGCCAGTAGGGTCACACAAGAATGAAGCAATTCTTTTTTCTTTTTATTTTTTAGTTGGAACTAGGGGTGGCTGGGTTGATGCTTGAAGGTTGTTAGAGAAGTTTTTGAAGAAGGTTGAAGAAAAGGGTGGTGGTGGGTTGTTGATGGTGGCTTGTTTAGGTTGAAGATGGTGAAGATAAAATAGGGTTTTGTTTTGAGGCTAGGTTTTATATAGTTTTCTTTTTTTTTTTTTTAATTTTTTATTGGCTCTAATTTAATTAAGGATATTAACATATGTAATAATTATTAATAGACTTAGAAAAATCAAATAAAGTATTATTTTATTTTCTAGTTTTAGTTTATGATTTGTATTATTTTTTTTTTAAATTATAGACTAGATAATTTATAAATATTATAATTTCAAATATATACTTTAAATATAAAAATTGTATTAAAGAAAAAAAGAAAACTAGAAAATACATAATGGTGGAGAATATGGAAATCGTGTATAACCCTAGGTTGAAGGGTGTTAAAGGGTGATGTTGATTGATGAAAGGAAAGCTGACATAGCGCAGATGTGACGGGTGAGGAAAATAGTGTGAGAGATGTATATCCCTTAGCCTTAGTAATTAGTAAGACAACATACTATTTAAACTTTATATAATATATGGGGATAGTGAATATGGGACTGTTATACACCCAACTTGTATGTAAAACTCTTCAAAACTACGTAGTTTTGATTAAAACATATTTAAAAATAACTCAAATCTCTTTGCTTTCAAAAATAACTCATCAACTCCATATTTTTTGTCTTCTGTTGGTTTTCACCGGAAATGATGACCCCAAAAGTGATTTCCCAACTCTATCGTTCACCAATTTCAACCATTTCATTCCAATAAACCAAGAATACATAAACTAAACATTGGCTATTTTTGATAAATGAACAAAAAAATAATTATAATTGTAAAAGAGATATATTTTTGATTTCGTGAAGAATTCCAGAAGCTACTTGTGATTTAGATTTAAATTCCATCTGCCGCACGTACATAACTTTTTTCTTTGAAATAAATAAAAAAAATAGCAAAATTGGTAGACATTGATTTGGGGAACAATAAGAGCAGGTAGCGATTGAACCGATTTGGGGAGTTACATTTACCTAATCAATTTAAAGAAAACAAAGAAAGATGTGTGGTTGTATCAATTTGGATAGTGGCCTTCATATAGATTTGGAAAACAGTAATATGTGGTTAAAGAGATTTATATTCTTTTGGAGAAATCAATTCCGGCGAGAACAAGGAGAAACAAAAACGATGGTGTTGACAAGTTAATTTTGAAAGCAAAGAGATTTGAGTTATTTTTAAACAGGTTTTAATCAAAACTACGTAGTTTTGAAAAGTTTCACATACAAATTGAGTGTATAACAGCCCCATATTCACTTTCCCCATAATATATGCACATAACTTTTAAAGTTAATATAATGACATTCACTTTCTAAGTTTTCTTTTAACAGTTAAACCAAATTTTCTAATCATACTCTTAAATTTGCATTTATGTTCATCAAAGGACTTCAACATGTAACCAAATAAAAAAGAAATGCCATTTTTTAGCACATCTTAATACCGTTAGATCTCATATGTTTTTGTATTTATTGTAGGCTCCATACAACTAGGTGTGTTCAAATTCAAATATCCTCAACTCCGAAATTTTGAACATTTAAAGTAAATGATCTCAGTGTTTATATATGAAACGGATAGCTGAAAATTTGACTTTGAATATGTGTGCTAAATTAATGGGTATGAATATGTAAAATCAAGAAAATGAGAGAGGGAGGAGATAGCGAGGAGTCAAATATGATGACTAACAAGTGACATTGTGAGAAGAAATTCTTAAATAACGACCTAATCGGTGTAGCCATGAAGTAATAATTAATAATTTAAAAGTACAACATTTCTTATTAGAATATCAAACTATGAAATTGTTAAAAATTCTCTCTGAATCAAAATATATCCTAATATTTGTATAACAGAGGTAAGATATGGTAAAATTAAATTAATCTATTAAACATACAAATAATTAAGTTACTCTATATTTTTGAATTAAAATAATTATATTACAAAAAATAAATTAAAGTAATAATATTTACTTTAGTTAAAAAGTAATCTATTTTTATACATTTTTCACGTTAATAACTATTTTATATATCCTAAATATCACTTCGTTTAAATTTTTCAGATTTTTTATGCACCTCACATCGAACGAGTAAACCAGTGCAATACAAAATAGTACTTATAAAATACAATAGTAAAAGTATTTAAAAAAAATAACAAAGTGAAGTGATTTAGGATAGATTTTGACGGTCAGGTAATATCACTTTCAAACGTCACGGGAATGACACGGAATTTTATCCGCGGTAGATCCAAGAACTTACCATCTCTTACACGCTTTTCAAGATACCGTTTACTAACGAAATATAATAATCAAACTAATCATTATTTCTAAATAAAATAAACAAAACGAATTCATAAATAGACCTTTTCTTTTTCCTTGTAATGATTAAAACCAACAATACACACTGTTAAAAATTCTCTCTCCAAACGCTTTGCAGATCCTCATAAATAATCACACAAATTTAAAAATAATAAAAAAAACCTTAAAAAATCAGCATAATTATCGGAGAAAATTAATATTTTTTCTTTTTTCAAAATTTGTAGACCAAATCAAACCTCAACCATTATGAGTGGTGGCTAGTAGTATCATCTCCACCGCCACCGCCACCGCCACCGTGAGATCCACTTGTCTGTTGTTGTTCGGATGCCCCTTGTCCGAATATCGGCCTATACGAATTTAACCCGGCAAGCATGTTCAATTGTCCTTCAGTAAACCCACCGCTGACGCCTCCTGAGGCTACAGCAGTGGCAACACCCCCAGTGTTGCCACCGAGTCCAGCTGACAATTGCTGACTCGGTAAAAGCGCAACAGGTGTTGGAAAATTCATAAAATGTAAACCCGTGGAGGCTGGGCCTCTATACACCGCGGTGTTATTTACCGTCGGAAAAGTCCAAATCGGATCGCCAGTCATTCCCTGGTGTTGATTCGAATTTGCAACCATCCAAAAGCCCGCCGGTACCGACGCGTGGCTAGCCGCCATGGATCCCGAGCTCGACTGTAGCAAATAATTTCCCAAATGTTGTGACGGCAGTTCTGCCTCAGCCGGAACCCTACGTTTTCTTCCGATACCTTCTTCCGATAACTCCAACGAATTATTATCCCTGTTTTCTTGTTTCGTTTCTAATATCTGATGCAAACTCGTCGACGACCCGAAGTTTAAAAGGTTCGACGAGCTGTTTTGGGATGAAGACAACCCTATTCCCGGAAAAAGATTCCGATTATACGGGAGAGCGTAATTGGGGTTAAAGTAGCCTGATCTGAGTTGTGAGGGGGCTTGCGTAGTTGACCCGGAGCTCCGGAGTGAGATGTTTAGCGAAGTAAAGTTAGCCGGGATAGTACCCGTGCCGGTGGCTGCTATAACAGCTAGCTCAGCTTGTTGTAGCAGCCACTCGATGGTTTCACCATCGGTTTTGTGTCCCAGCTCACGAGTGAGCTGGAACACACGGGCGGCGCATAAGGCAGGCATGCGTATGCGCCGCCCTCGGCCGTCCACTTTTGTGTGACGGTCTTTGGTGGAAGTTCTTTTAGGAGCTAGTTTTTTCTCGGTGGAGGTGGTGGCAGGGGCGACGGTGGTTATTTGGAGGTTGGAGGTGTTGGATCGGAAGGCGTCGGGGCGGGCGGAGGAGGAGCAGGCTTCGTCGTCTTTCTTTTCGAGTAGTTGGAAGGGGAAGTTGGGACGATGGTGGAAATGATCATCACCAGTACCACCATCCATAATCACATAAGAGAGATGGCTAGAGAGAGAGAGATAATATTATTGTTTCTCTCTCTAAACTTATAGATATGGAGCACAGGATCTATGAAGAAGATGTGGGTCTAAATTTCTTTCTCTTTCAAGACCATATAAACAGTCTCACTCTCTTCAAGTGTTTTAACTCTAATTTCTTTTAGCTTCAGGGTGTGTTTGTGTGTGTGTGTGTGAGAGAGGGTGAGTTTTAGAGAGAGAGAGAAGCTAGGCAAACTTTAAGCAACAAAGATAATGAGTTTGGGAATTATATTTTTGAGCTTTAAAAGGAAAAATAAAATTATTTGAAGCTAGGAAAGAGAGAAGAAAAATACAAGTTAGAGATTACATTTAGAAGACTTTTCAAAGAGGGTGTGAATCAATATATATCCTCTTAACATAGACAATTAAGGAAGAATTAATGATTGTTACTTAAGTGATTGACTTTGGTTAATTGATCATCAACTTTTGCTTTTTTACCTTTCTATATTCATCTAATAATTTGCACTAGACATATGTAGGCTAATCACATTGTTACTTGTTACAACAAAAAGGTATGTTGTACTAGAATTTGCTTGTGATTGAAGATTTGAATGTAAAAGGATGATCTAGTACCATTAATGTACGAGACACACTAACAACCCTACAATGGCAATATGCACATGATGGTGTTTGGAAAACGGTTTTTGGTGTGTGGAAAATTATGAAGATATAAGGTACATTGATGTGTGTTAATTCAAGCCTTGACTGTCCTGATAATGGTTGTTCATGTGTGGGTAGATATCTAAATGATAAATCATAAATGCTTATGAATATCCTTATTTATTTATTTCTATCTTTTGCAGTCATTCATAAGTTTTTGAAGTAGTTGATAATTTTGAGGAAAATTAGGTGGCATAGATGGAGAGAAGACTTCCTAATAATATCTGACGGGATTTAGATGGCTGGATGAAATTTTGCAAGTAAAGTTTTTATTGACGCCGAATTTCTCATGAAATCTTATTGACAGTTGATATCTTCACTTGTAGATAAGTGATGCATCTTGTCATAAGTGAAGATGCTCTTACGTAAAGTATACAAATGGTTTGGTTTTAGACACACGGTTATTGAGTTGTATACATCATTGTAATCAGGCAATTTCTTAATGCACCAGACTTGGACCATTTGGATGTAATGTTCGACGCTGTTAATGCACCAAACTTGGACCATTTGGATGTAATGTTCGGCGCAACGTTATAAATGAGTTAGAAATACCTTTGTAATAATATATATCAATGTTGCATACGAATCAAAGTAAATAAAAATTCTAGATTTTATAATAAACAATAATATAGTATATGAAGTCATTTGAGTTTTATAAAACTTATTGAACAATATTTTAATAAAATAGATGTCAACCTATATGTCCTTTCAACAACTTTTTAACTTTTAATAAGTGAATCTTAAGTCTTAACCATTAAGTAGTTTGATCAACTGTCCCAACTCCTTACTAAGCTTTATATGAAAATGTCATTTATATATGTGTGCATATATATTTTGACACTTTGTAGACTCACAATTTGTTAAATAGACTAATATGTATGTGTGTTCACGTGCTGAGTAGGAAGTTGGATAAAATAAAGGACTGAAGTCTACGGGATGCTATTTGGGGACCGTAAGAGTCACGTTCTTAAAACGTAGGGACTAAATTCCAGCAGATTTGAATAATATAGACTATATCTATAGACCCACCAATAGTTGACGGACTCCGGTGTACGTAATGTCATTTATATATGTGTGCATATATATTTTGACACTTTGTAGACTCACAATTTGTTAAATAGACTAATATGTATGTGTGTTCACGTGCTGAGTAGGAAGTTGGATAAAATAAAGGACTGAAGTCTACGGGATGCTATTTGGGGACCGTAAGAGTCACGTTCTTAAAACGTAGGGACTAAATTCCAGCAGATTTGAATAATATAGACTATATCTATAGACCCACCAATAGTTGACGGACTCCGGTGTACGTAATGTCATTTATATATGTGTGCATATATATTTTGACACTTTGTAGACTCACAATTTGTTAAATAGACTAATATGTATGTGTGTTCACGTGCTGAGTAGGAAGTTGGATAAAATAAAGGACTGAAGTCTACGGGATGCTATTTGGGGACCGTAAGAGTCACGTTCTTAAAACGTAGGGACTAAATTCCAGCAGATTTGAATAATATAGACTATATCTATAGACCCACCAATAGTTGACGGACTCCGGTGTACGTAATGTCATTTATATATGTGTGCATATATATTTTGACACTTTGTAGACTCACAATTTGTTAAATAGACTAATATGTATGTGTGTTCACGTGCTGAGTAGGAAGTTGGATAAAATAAAGGACTGAAGTCTACGGGATGCTATTTGGGGACCGTAAGAGTCACGTTCTTAAAACGTAGGGACTAAATTCCAGCAGATTTGAATAATATAGACTATATCTATAGACCCACCAATAGTTGACGGACTCCGGTGTACGTAATGTCATTTATATATGTGTGCATATATATTTTGACACTTTGTAGACTCACAATTTGTTAAATAGACTAATATGTATGTGTGTTCACGTGCTGAGTAGGAAGTTGGATAAAATAAAGGACTGAAGTCTACGGGATGCTATTTGGGGACCGTAAGAGTCACGTTCTTAAAACGTAGGGACTAAATTCCAGCAGATTTGAATAATATAGACTATATCTATAGACCCACCAATAGTTGACGGACTCCGGTGTACGTACTGTCTCCGACACCATCAAATTTGAAGATCAAATAACCAAAGAAAACGACTTTCTTGGCATCTTGCTCCTGTTTTCTTTCATAAAACGAATTTCTTTATTACAATTTGTTAAACCAAATTCACTAATCAATAAATATAATCCAAATATACAAACTAAATATATTTAATGGCATTTAATAAACAAGATACAAAGAAGAAGCGTACTCAAATTGCAGAAGAAATTTATGAATATAACCAGATTGAGGCATGCAAGCAGTGTCCTAAAACTTAATTTTCTGTGTACGGATCTGTTTTGAGGATACAACAATCAACCAAGATGATGACTTCTTGATTATGACGAAATTCTCTATGTTCCTTCTTCAATGAATAAGCAAGACGAATTTGTGTAAAATTTGTTGTGTATGTCTCTTGTAGTCTCTATCAACGATCCTTATATAGGAACCTGAGAAAACTGTTTTGTAACTGTCAAACAGTTAATTCAGTTATTAAATTATAACTGTTTTCTTTGTTAAAAAAATAAAACGAATTTTATTTAGTCAAGAAGAGCCCAAGAGCCCCAAGGCCCTATCTTTGACCCAATATATATAGATATATATACACACACATACAAAACCCAATCATCTTAGCCCAATAAATCTCCATTTGAGAGTTTACTTGACTAGTGATTATAAACAAAGTTATTTTCTTTCTTGCTTTCGATGTGGGATGAAACAATGTGGACAAAGTTCCAACACAATTTTCATTTTTAATTTAAATTTATTTGAAAACATGACGTTTTCTGTACCTTAGAAGATATCTATTATTGACGTTCGTCAAAGAGCACCAAGTGTAAACATCAGAGTTAGTGAGTCTTTGAGTTTACAGTTGTGCTGAAAGCTTATCGTATTAGTGATTTGGATTCTTTAAAACCATGATTTTATAATGTGGTTACAAGTATAGGTTATTAGTTCATGTCTTAACGTGTTTAACAGGTTAGAGACGACACGATTAACACAAGTATCAAACATTAAAACAACTTGTGTAACAATTGACTTTGGTAGTTTGAGCATAACAGTTATACATGTATTTTAAGTACCAAGAAGTAGAAATGATATATATTGATTAATTTCAACATATGATACAAATTCTACAAGTCCCAAATTAATCTATCACTTATAATAGGTTGTAAAACTTACTTGATTGAGAAGATTGATTCCTCTGAGTGTTTGATGAAGATGATGCCATGATGATGATCTTGATTAAGAGTATAATTGCCCTTCAATTAAGATGGATTGAATTATGGTGTTATAGAGTTTTTGTCAGGGTGATCGTATGAGTGAATGAAAAGAACGATCGTATGATGATGACAGTTAATTAGGGCAACGACTCAACGATCCTTTTAACCACCACATTTACATATTAACCCCTTAGAGTATTAACTCCCATCAAATTAGATACATTTATTATGGGGCTACACACATTTAGTCTATATAAATGTTAAATGGTCAAAAGCCACATAAATATTTCTAAAATTTTCCCACTTGGCTGCTGGATCATTTTTACTACATTTATATATGCGTGCACTATATAAACATGTAAAATAATACTAATTGGCCAAGTAATAAAAATTAGGTAATTTCGTTAAACCTTCTTATGATAACATCAAAACAAACCAATACAATCAGTTGCATTATCATTAATGCAAAGACCCCTACCAATTATGATAATGATATCATCTTCAAATTTATAGGTGAGGTGGTAAAGAATACGTTTGTCTAAATAAACATTATAGTGCACATATATTAAGAAATATATATAGACAAACTTTATATTTGAGTGAAGTAAGAAGATAGTATCCTAAACGTGTTTACATTGTTTATTACATGACATTCATATAAGGTCTCGCCTAAAGTCCATATTAAGTACATAATCATTGCATATTTTGGGCGGTAGACCTTTAGTAAGTGGATCCGCTAACATGTCATGTGTGCTAATATATTCAACAATAACACTTTGGTCTTCCACTCGCTCTCGCACAAACAAGTACTTTGTGTCGAGATATAGTCCAGCGCCACTTGAGCTATTATTGTTTGAAAAACTCACGGCTGCACTATTATCACAATACATTCTTATAGGCCTCTGTATGGAAGAAACAATTTTGAGTCCCTTAATAAGATTTCTTAGAATCATCGCTTGGAACGTGGCATTATAACACGCAACATATTCTGCCATCATTGTCGATGTAGTAGTCAATTGTTGTTTATGACTCTTCCATGAAATGGGCCCACCTGATAGCATAAAAATGTATCCCGAAGTAGACTTTTTTATCATCCTTACACTTCGCAAAATCAGAGTCAGCATGGCCTATGAGTTCAAGATCATCTGACCTTCTATAAGTTAACTTATACTCTTTTGTCCCTTGTAAATATCGCAACACCTTTTTAGTAGCTTTCCAGTGATCTAGGCCAGGATTTGTTTGATACCTGCCTAGCATGCTAGTTATGTATGCGATATCGGGACGAGTACAAACTTGAGCATACATTAAGCTTCCTACAACAGAAGCATATGGTAGGAGTCTCATTTGTTTGAGTTCTGCCTCTGATTTTGGGAACTGATAAGACCCAAAACTATCATCCTTAACTACAGGCGCTACAGTGGGAGTGCAATGTTTCATATTAAATCTTTTAAGTATCCGCTCAATGTATGCCATTTGAGAAAGTCCTAATGTCCCAATGCATCGATTTCGATGGATTTCTATGCCAATCACATAAGAGGCTTCACCGAGATCTTTCATGTCAAAATTAGCAGATAATAATCTTTTGGATTCATGCAACATGTCTAAGTTATTGCTTGCTAGTAATATGTCATCAACATACAACACAAGTATGATGAATCTACCCCCACTCATCTTAATATAAACGCACTGATCTACTTGGTTTTTAATGAAATGATGTCTTTTCATTACTTCATCAAATTTGATGTACCATTGTCGAGACACTTGTTTTAACCCATAAATTGACTTATTTAATTTGCATACCAAGTGTTCTTTGCCTTTAGGCTCAAAACCTTCAGGTTGTTTCATAAACACATCTTCATGCAAATCTCCATTTAAGAATGCAGTTTTAACATCCATTTGGTGTAATTCTAAGTCAAAATGTGCTACTAGGGCCATAACTATTCTTAGAGAGTTCTTTCGTGACACAGGAGAAAAAGTCTCCTGATAGTCAATTCCTTCTCTTTGAGTATATCCTTTTGAACCAAACGTGTTTTATAACGTTCAATGTTTCCATTAGAGGCTAATTTAGTTTTATAGACCCACTTACAACCTACAGGCTTAGCACCTTTTGGTAATTCAGTAAGTGCCCAAACATTATTTATTTTCATTGAGTTCAACTCATCTTCCTTGGCACTCAACCATTTAGCTGATTGGTCGCAATTCATGGCTTCTTTGAAAGTAGTTGGATCATTTATTTTACCTAACTCAAAGTCAGTCTCATGAAGGTAAGTCACAAAGTCATCATAAACTATGGGTCGCTTAGGCCGAGAAGACCTTCTTAATGGCGGTTCTTGAGTCTCTTGTTCATTTACCTCTTGAGATGTTAATGGATTTGATGTAGATGGATTCTCAGTGTTAGTAACATTATTATTATGAGAAACCGGCAAATCATTAGGTGGTTCAAGTGGCTGACTAATGGGCACCGGTATGTCATTGAATGGTGCCTCTTGAGTTTCTACTTGAAGATTTATTTGCCTACCACCATTACTCCCACTCAAGTTTGCAAACTCAAGAAATTCAGCCAGTCTAGTCTCAACAATTCTGGTAGAATGAGAAGGACAATAAAATCAGTATCTTTTTGAACGTTCGGGATATCCAATAAAAGAACAGCTAACAGTTTTCATATCTAACTTATTGGAATGAGGATTATACAGTTTAGCTTCAGCCGGGCATCCCCACACCTTAAATAATTTAAATTAGGTTTCCTTCCCATCCATAGTTCAAATGGAGTTTTGGGGATAGACTTAGAAGGAACCCGATTAAGTATGTGGACGACTGTTTTTAATGCTTCATTCCAAAGAAATAAAGGGAGATCACAATTAGCCAACATGCTTCGTACCATATCCATAAGAGTATGATTACGCCTTTCAGCTACACCATTTTGTTGAGCAGTCCCGGGCATGGTATAGTGATTTATTATACCATGATTCTTACAAAATTCATGAAAAGGTCCCGGGCTTTGCCCTACACCGGTGTGTCGGCCGTAGTATTCCCCACCCCTATCTGGTCTTACAACATTTATTTTCCGGTCTAGTTGATTCTCAACATCAGCCTTAAAGGTTTTAAAAGTTTCTAAACTTTCAGATTTTTCATGGATTAAATACAAGTACATATAACGCGAATAGTCATCAATAAAAGTAATAAATGACTTATGCCCTCCAATACCCGTAAGAAAATGACCACATATGTCGGTATGAATATAATCAAGTAATCCTGTGCTTCTAGTGGAACCTTTCTTATTTTTCTTGGTCATTTTTCCTTTAATACATTTAACACATTTTTCTTCAAAATCGGAAAAGTCTAGTTTTGGTAGTACTTCAATTTTCTCGAGTCGATTCATTCTTTCTTGTGAAATATGGCCTAATCTTTGGTGCCACAATTTAGATGAAGTCTCTGTAATTATTTTCCTCTTTTTACATACGAAGTTTTCTTCTACATTATAAGACAATAGGGATTCCGAAAAATTATGATCTAAACGTAATTTATAGAGATCACCATCTTCTAATAGACCATAACCAACATTGTGGGAATTGAAACTAATAATACATTTACCATTTCCTAATGTAAATACATATCCGTCACGATATAGTTTAGGAACAGAAATTAAGTTTCTAGTAATAGTTGGTACATATAAAGTTTCAGGTAAATTTAAAATGAAGCCTCCTTCTAGAACTAAAGAAAGAGTCTCCACGCCTTCCACTTCAGAAACCAAGCCATTTCCCACTTTAACCGTCTGCTGGTTTCTTCCCAGCTTCCTTATTGTACGGATCCCTGTAAAGAATTAGAAATGTGTACAGTGGAACCAGAGTCAAACCACCATGTATTACAGGGAACATTAATATTAAATGATTCATGAATCATAAGATTTAGGGCAATACCTTTTTCGCTAGCCATTCCATAAACTTTGGGCAATCCCTTTGATAATGTCCTATCTTGTGACAGAAACGACATTTAGGAGTGCCTTTAGCTATGCTAGTACTTGCTCCAGGGGTAGAGAGCTTTTTGGGTTTTGACTTATTTCCCATTTCACCCTTGCCTGTGAATGTGCTCTTTTTCTTCTTGGAGTCAAAAGTGGTATGTGAGAAACATCATGTTTTTCTAGCTTTAAGCGTTCTTCTTCCTGAACGCACATGGCAATCAATTCGCTCATCTTCCGTTTCTCCTTTTGAGTATTATAGTTAATCTTAAAAAGATCAAACTGAGAAGGGAGAGATGTCATAATGAAGTGAACTAAGAAACCTTCACTAATTTCCATCTCTAGAGTTTTCAACTGGTTAGCCATGTCATTCATCATTATGATATGCTCACGCACACCACTAGTCCCGTTATACTTGGTAGTTAACATTCTAAGAACTAAGATACCAGCATTAGTTTTTGAGGTACCATTAAATTGATCCTCAACCAACTCTAAGTAGTCTTTAGCATTTTCCGAATCAGGGATGGCTCCTCTAATGGTAGGAGAAATTGAGTTCTTGATTACCATAAGAGACATTCTGTTAGAACGCTCCCACCAATCATGAATTTTCTTTTCTTCTGCCGTTGAATTATCAGCAAGAGGATTAGGAGCATCATGCCTTAAAGAATAATCAAGGTCCATAAATCCCAAGGCCAACTTAACTTGTTCTATCCAAGTACCAAAGTTATTTCCGTTCAGAGGTTCTATTCCGTGTAAATAACCGAAACCTGATCGTAAAGTAGATGCTGATGCATGAAAAGAATAAATATTATGCTCAGTTATGACTATACGAAACATAATGAGGATACAAAATAAAACATATTAAATATAAAATAATGACCTATTACTAACACCAAATAATAGGTAAAATACACATCATATTCAACTATTAATGTCTCGTTGGTTCAGTTAATAATTGAACTTAAAATGCTATATTATATAATTTCTTAAAAAATATATTTATTTCAAAACCTCGTTGGATAAGATGAAACAAATATATTTATTTCCATTATCTAAATTGTTAAACCAATTCAAGATGGGTTCATGAAATAACAATTCGGGCAATGTATATTTAGTGGCTTAATATTAATGTTTATATTGATTCGAGTGATCTCCCGTTGGTTTGATTACTCAAAACAATAAAGCAAAAGCCATATAAGATGTAAACATGATTGGTTTCTTATAAGATAGGAGATATTTCATTAATTTCTATTCGAGGAATCAACACATGAATTTACAAAACTGACATTAAAATCATTATGATATTTCACTGAAGATTTTTTAAACTTCAGAAATCAATTGGTAAATCAGTTTTCATAAAAGTCATTTGTTGTGATATTTAGTTTCTATTAAATATTCATGACCAATCATTAAACAATTTTTTTTATTGGTTTATTGGTTATATATAATGGCTAACTATTAACACTATTAATTCAACAAATGTTAATAGCCATGAGTTTAATTGAAGGGAACATAATTTGTGAGTTTCCATAAACTTATATTCTCGAAATTCACTTTTCTTTAAAATGGGTCATCATAACCAACAAAGAATTAATTTTTGTAATTCAATTCTCACTTATTTGTAGTCAAATCCGGATAATTCATATTACGGATAAAACAAAACACCAATTTGTTAATTTCCAGAAAACATAAATCTTTACATAACGTCATGAACAATTCCCATGATTGATTAATTGGAATTGAAAATTAGCACATGGCTCTGATGCCATAGGTTGATTAACTTCAACATATGATACCAATTCTACAAGTCTCAAATTAATCTATCACTTATAATGGGTTGTAAAACTTACTTGATTGAGAAGATTGATTCCTCTAAGTGTTTGATGAAGATGATGCCATGATGATTATCTTGATTAAGAGTCTAATTGCCCTTCAATTAAGATAGATTGAATTATGATGTTATAGAGTTTTTGTCAGGGTGATCGTATGAATGAATGAAAAGAACGATCGTATGATGATGACAGTTAATTAGGGCAACGACTCAACAATCCTTTTAACCACCATATTTACATATTAACCCCGTAGAGTATTAACTCCCATCAAATTAGATACCTTTATTATGGGGCTACACACATTTAGTCCACATAAATGTTAAATAGTCAAAAGCCACATAAATATTTCTAACAATATACTCTAGTCTCTTAAGTTTAATTATTTGTAAAAAAGTATAAAATTGCATATTATACTTTTTTTTGCTAAACATGCTTTATCGTGTCTAAACATATGACAGCCCTAGATTACTAGGTTAGTGTGTGTATTCGTTTAAAGCTATCAAATAAACTAATTGTTTGATTACAAAACACATTCAGTTAAAAGAAAATCCCGCAAGTGTATGTCACTGATAAAGGGGAATGACACTAAAGCCTTTTCGAGTCTCTCTAACATAGGGTCATTATACGCAAGCTTTGGCTTTAGCTCCCCACTTGAATAAGGCTCTAAATTTATTTAAATATGTAAATTAACATGTATTTAATGTATATTTGGTTAACGATGAGAATTACAAAAACCAAAACACAACACCACTATGGTGATAAGACCTTACTTTTGCTCTTGGGAAGCACAAGTTTGAATCTCACATTCCCCAAATTTATTTTAATGTTTTTTACAACTAAAACCACGTGTAGTGGTAACTAAGCACATAGTGGGATTGCGCGATACATGGCGTTCCAGTCAGCAATGAAGAGTTTTTCAAAAGGTAGTGTTGTGGTAAAATGTCCTATAACCCTCTTTCAATCATTACATAAATATTACTTTTTTAATAATATGTAAACAATAAAAAAGTTTGGTTAGTCAACCCATTCCCCACATTCGTTGTGTACACAACGAGTGAACGGACCAACCCAAAACTTTGGGGGGGGGGGGGTTCCTTTGTTGTGGAGCTCGTTTTCCTCACACAACTAAGCCTCTACATGTGGTCTGATGAAAATGGATTTCAAACATATGAACAAATTTTTTTTAAGATATGACCTTGAAATTTTTATTTTTCGCTTTAAGCACCTAAAATGGTTAAGCCAACTCCTGGCCCACAACCAGTTACACTAACGTCTTTAAAAAATCAAAACTAAAATTATTTGTTGGTAAAATAAATAAAGAAGCCGGTTATACACTTATTAATCATTCCTATGGACTGGGCTATTAGTTAATTAGGTCTAGCAGGCCTAAAAACTCTAATTAATTAGCCTAACTAATAATATCCAAATCCTCATGATTAAAGTGATATTGGTACGTACAAACTAGCTAGCTACCCACTCAACTTTGAATCCTGCTTAACCTCTTCAACATAGATGTGCGTGGTTCGCACTCACCGACTCTCGCAAATACTCGTTGACCTAGTCATGGTTTATGCTATTTAACTTCGGTACAAGGGCGTCCTACCAGTTTTGTAGAACTCACTAGGCACTAGTCGGGCTGTAGGGTAGGGACTAACAATTAATTAATCGGAATTAATCGAATTGGAATTTATATGTAAATCTTTCAAATTGCATACACACATCAAATTTTATATATAAAATTTTCAATATTGAGTAATTTTGACCAAATAGCGATTGATCAGCGACTAGTCGGTAGGGTACCAACTAGCGATCAGTCGACGTCTAGACGAGATTTTTACAACCACACGTTCCACATAACAAAAGAAAGCAAAAACCGAACCAACATATTATTTATTGAATAGGCTAATATCCATCTCAGCTAATATCCATCCCTCATATATAGGCACATTAATTGCAACACGTTAAACTCTTGGGCGTAGGCTTCCACGAACGTACGAGCATTGAAAGAGAGTTTGAATGCAAATTTTAGCACTATATTTATGATTATTAAAACTTAGTTAAGGATTACAAGTTGTTTTAAGAAATATATAAACATTTAAGATAGGAAACAGATAAGAAAATTGATAAAACTTAGCAATCTAGAATGAACTACGACTACGTGTTTGAATATGGAATCTAATTTAATAAGCAGCCTCATGTGTATGTGAAGACAAATAATAAGAGTCCATAGAGACTCCTCCAACAATCAAATCATTTCGACTACCCAGTTCCCACTACAAGGAAGCTCGACATTTTATGACGGATCAAAAGCCATCGGAAAGAGCCGTTGGAAATTTACCGACGGATCGCTGACATATATCGTCAAAATCCATTTTATTATTTCATTTCTTTTCAATAATCACAGTCAGTTGGTAATGGCTGTTAGCACATCATGATCTATCAGTGATAAGAAGTCGATTATTGATCCAAGATAATCAAAGACATGATTTTTTGTATCTTTTTTTTTCACAGAATTACAAATTTTGTCCTTTAAAATAAGACGAATTACGGTTCGTGTCCTTTTATAAGTTTCCTTGCAGGCGGTGTACTTTAAACTTTTTTTTCCTACAAGTTATGTCCTTTACGCTAACTGGGTTAGAAAAACTCTGTTAAATCCCATCACGTGAGAAGCATGTGAGGGTAGTTTTGTCTTTTTGCCTACCCTGCAACAACTACTTCTTCTTCTTCTTCTTCTTCTTCTTCTTTTTCTTCTTCTGTTTCTGTACCTTCACTAACACCATCACCTGCCATCACCCTTCCTCAACCATCACCCAACCTTAACCACCTGCCACAATCGAATCTAGCACCACCATCCCTAACCGTTCGCCACCGTCGCATCAAGCACCACCTCTCCGATTTTCTTCTAAACTAAGAACATCAGAAGTTTCACCCTTCCTCCGATTCACTTATTTCCCCGATTCACGTGGAGCGCCTCCTGCCAAACTCCACTGGCCACCATCGTTCTCTCTCTCTCACTTGCCGGAAAAACGTGGACCACCGCCGGCGATGAAGACTTGCAAACACCACCTATTAACTACCACCGTCGGCGACAAAATCATCCGTATTCAATCCCCAAATGCCGGTGACTGTACGGAACGTGGGTTTCAGGTAGATCGAGTCGTAATACTTTAATGGAGCTTTAATTAGGGTTCCGATTTGGCCGGAATCGAAAGAATGAACTTTTATTAGGCTTCCGATTTGCCAGAATAGGATGAATGAACTTTGATAGGCTTCCGATTTGGCCGAGGATGATGAATGGGCTTCTATTAGGTTCGGATTTACCAGAATATGCTAATGGATTTTGATTTGGGTTTTGTTTTGATCGGACGACAATGGTGGTGGTGGTAGTGTTGGGGGATGAGTGAGAGAGAGAGAGAGAGAGAGAAAGAGAGAATGATGTATGGTGGTTCCGGTGGCAGTGTCGGTGGCTTGCCGGAGAAGACAGTGGTGGTGGCTCGCCGGAGGTGAAGCTATGGTGGCAGTGGTTGAATTCATAGGGTCGGCTTGGTGTTTGGTTGCAGGTAGGTTGAATCGGGGAAATAAGTGAATCGGAGGAAGGGTGAAACTTCTGATGTTCTTAGTTTAGAAGCAAATCGGAGAGGTGGTGCTTGATGCGACGGTGGCGAACGGTTAGGGATGGTGGTGCTAGATTCGATTGTGGCAGGTGGTTAAGGTTGGGTGATGGTTGAGGAAGGGTGATGGCAGGTGATGGTGTTAGTGAAGGTACAGAAACAGAAGAAGAAGAAGAAGAAGTTGTTGCAGGGTAGGCAAAAAGACAAAACTACCCTCACATGCTTCTCACGTGATGGGATTTAACAGAGTTTTTCTAACCCAGTTAGCGTAAAGGACATAACTTGTAGGAAAAAAAAGTTTAAAGTACACCGCCTGCAAGGAAACTTAGAAAAGGACACGAACCGTAATTCGTCTTATTTTAAAGGACAAAATTTGTAATTCTGTCTTTTTTTTTTAAAAAAAAAGAATAATCTTTATATTCGTTGAAACCAACCAAACGATTTACAATGAAGTGGCAGGTAAGCGGGCAACAAGCTGCGCCGCAACCCCCTTTTGGATAGCAAACCCAATCCTACTAAAAACAAAGTTTTGATTCTTATGAGCCGATAAATTGCTATGCATGATATTTTGAACTCTGTTTAGAAGGTCCACGGCATCTGAAGCCGAGGCTGCCTTCAAAAGCACTCGCTAGATCAAAAGCACTCAGCTAGATGGGCATCAATGGTTTAACCATTATTTCGAAACACATTCTTGAAACCTTTGTGTTTGCATCAAATTAGTAAGCATGCATAAAAACATTCACGGAACTTAGGTGGTGTTTCTTTTTCTAAAAAAGGTAATCGCAAGCTCTTTTATGTGCGTCGTGTAAACCAGACTCAGACAATACCATTTGGAGACTGTTTGTTTTTTCAAAGATGTTTTATTAAAAAACGTCCGCGCGAACTACTTTTGGTGCAGACTTGGCTTATCCACTTCTAAGATCTTCTAAGGTACGTAGAGGGTTAAACACCACCACCCATTGTCCACCGTCTGCCACCACTTTGCCACCACTACCACTGTCCACCCCCAACACACCCCACCACCCACCATCCACCGTCTACCATCATCCTCCACCACCACTACCACTACGACCATCCACCACCACTACCATCGTTCGTACATCATCACCAGTTTATTTTAGTAGTATGCAGACATTAAAAACAGTCTTCTTCTTATAGACTGCAGAGGATTGGTCCACCTCTTCTTACACAGATGTCTGCAGATGTGTTCAGCATACTGCAAATATTTTACCTCTGAAAAAACAAGCAGGATACCTTAAATTTGTTATCACAATGTTGTGCGTTTTCGATAGAGCTTCATGGCTGCCTCTTAATTATAGGTCTGCTATTTTGATTAACTTCGAGGTGAGAATGTTTGACACCTAATTTCTTAAGGTATTTGGAGAGTTAGGTGACCTGAAGTAGGGGTGTTAAGAAAATCCGATAAAAAAACAAAATTCGAACTGAAACCCGAATGATCTGATCCGAATTATTATTCGGATATTTAGATCGATCTGAATATCCGGATAACTAATTAGGATTCGGATTAGATTCGGATAGGGATTTCTATAAAATTCGGATAGTTTGAATAATCCGAATAAATAACATGTAATTTAATTATTTTGAAGTGTGGCTTTATTCCTATATATTTTAATTTAGAACTATGATGGATCATGGATTTATTACAACTTTTGTTTGAGGATTGACTTTTCTATGTGTGTGGTTAGTTTAATTTTCCGGTTTTGCATTTTTATATAGTTAGACGTTTGTTTGAATGTTTGTTATACGGTTTATTTCAAGTTATTTGTATTATTTCGGATCAGATAGGATCACCCCTATTCGGATTGGATCGGATTTTAGATAAGTCCTAAAATTTAAATTCCAAAAATCTGAACCGAATAAACCGAACAATCCTTTATCATATCCAATAAACACCACTAACATTAAGTATGTTTTTTTTATTTAATTTCTTTTTATCAAAAGTAGAATGACTAGAAGAAGATCTTCCATTTCCATTAATATAGCTTCAATATATGTTCTAGAATGAACTATTATGTGAAGCATTTGAAAAAAAAAAATGTTCAAATCACTTATTAGTTAGGGGTTGAGCATAGTAGATCCACGATTCAAGGATTAGATGTATTGTTAATAACGTTCAGTTCTCAAAGTTTTTATGGTGAATTGATTTGGGGGTTTTCGCTTAATGAATGAAAACTAGTATTAAATGAATTATTTCACTGTATTTTGAATCGAAGCCTATAGTTGACCTTCCTGTAACCATTGACGATGAACAATAAAACCACAATGGCCACGCAAGATCAATGCTTAAGCATAACACTTTGGCAATTCTTTTAACACCTCTCCTCCCTCCTCACTTCCTACATCTAAATTCGTCACTAATATAGCCACCGTATTCTAAGTTTCCGTCTGTTGGACATAATTTCCACCTTAATAGGCTCGTCACGTGTAGGTGACTGTGTTACGGGATTCATTAATGATGTAATGGGTTTATGGGTTGCAATTAGGGTTTTATTATATTTGGTAATGTCTTGACTAACAAGTTATGTTAGCCTATATAAACCGAGTTATAGCTAGACATTATAGATTATGAAGTATGAGGTGTAACCGAGGTAGGGTTCATCTAGATGCAACCGAGTTAGGGTTCATCAAGAGTAAAACCGAGTTAGGGTTTGAGATATAGTAATCAGTTTTTTAAGTTATATTTTCTGATTAATATAAACGAGAGTTATTCGTTTTATTCGTGTTGATTATCGATCTGAGACTTGACCATCTAGGAAGAAATTTCAAAGAGAATCGATTTGGTTTGTGCGGTCCGTTTGTGTCATTGTAAGTAGGCGAACATGTCAAGAATGTTGCCAGCTTGGTGATTGTCGCTAAAGTGGTTGTCAACAATATTGACAAAGTATAGGAAAGAACAAATTGAGGTCGTTTTATATTAGCTTAACAACCATTATAAACCTATATGTTTGCGCTAAAAGTCAAGCATATTGGACACATGCATATAACTTAATATAACTTAATGTAACTATTAACATAGAAGTAGAAAAGGAATACAAGATTTTCACACAAAGGAAAAGAGTTTTACCTTTTTTTTTCTATGGTTTAGTAAAAATTGTTAATTTAGTCTAAAATTGTTAATTTTATTTTAGTACAAAGGTTTGTTTGTTTTTGCTATCTCAGTCGAGATGACTTACTTCATCCAACTTTTATAGTTAATATTTTTTAAATGACCAAATGACTCTTATTAATTTATAATTTCTAATAAAAATTAAAAATATTTTGCCACTTTTCATTCCCACGTTAATACTTATAATTTAAAACGAACTAAATCTCTAAACTTATTTTTTTTCTTTTCTTTGTTAATTGATAACTATTAAACAAATATATACTTAATTTGTATTAAAGATAACTATTCTTATAATTCTTAATTAAACTTATAAAAAAATATATTTTATAAAAGTTTTAAAAAGCTGTACCAATCAATATTACAAAGATTTGATTTTCAAATCATAATATTATGGGGTTCGTGATAAACAGTGTAAACTAACCAATATAACATAAAATACAATATATAAAGATTTTTTTTCTAATTTGGAATCGTTAAAGTAGTGTTTGTTTTTGTAATTGTAATGTAAATTGTACAAATTATTAATAATATATGATAATTTTATCGTCTATTGTATCATCTTTATGTTTATCATTTTCTACTAGTTTTTGTTATTTATATGTAATCATTCCTGAAACCCATGTACTACGCAAACTAAAACACACATCAAATACAGTAACTTGCTAGCGTATTGTTTATTTATTAATTGTTTTCAACACTACTGCACAACAATTTCATTTAACAATGTATGATAAGTTTATTGTTTTTTTGTATTTGTAAATATTAAATATTATTTTTCATTAATTACTTGTTTAATATACGAGTTTAAAGCTAGTTTTTATAAAGAAAAAATACTACAATTTCTTAGCCCATCCCCCCTCTCTCTCTCTCTCCCTCCCACCTTTTTTATCCAACCCCCCCCCCCCCCCCCCTCTCCATCTCTTTATCGCCCAAAGCATAAATATCCAAAATTTATGATTTGTAAGTTACAATTTATTTATTTCATTATATGTTAGTGTAAGATTTATAAGATTGCTCTTTTGAAATAAAAATAAAAATAGTTTGAAGATGTGTAAGATGGAAAAAAATATGCACGAAGAAATTGAAAGTGTGTAGGAAAAAAAATAAGATGTGTATGAGAAAATTAAAGATGTGTAGGAAAAAAACTTAAGATGTGTATGAGAAAATTAAATATGTGTAGGAAAAATTTGAAGATGTGTAGGAAGAAATTAAATATGTGTAGAAAAAAATTGAAGATGTATAGGACGAAAAAAAGTGTACGACGAATGTAGATGCGTAGGAAAAAAATATGTTATGTGTGAGAAAATAAAAGATGTTTAGGGAAAAAATTTAAGATGTATGAGAAAATTAAATATGTGTAGAAAAAATTTGAAGATGTGTAGGAAGAAATTAAATATACGTAGAAAAATATTGAAGATGTATAGGACGGAAAAAAAGTGTACGACGAATGTAGATGTGTAGGAAAAAAAAATATGTTGTGTATGAGAAAATTAAAGATGTGTAGGGAAAAAAATTAATATGTGTATGAGAAAATTAAAGATGTGTATGAATAA
Source organism: Bidens hawaiensis (assembly GCF_021521415.1). Classification (NCBI taxonomy): domain Eukaryota; kingdom Viridiplantae; phylum Streptophyta; class Magnoliopsida; order Asterales; family Asteraceae; genus Bidens; species Bidens hawaiensis. The sequence continues at coordinate 1,990,162 of NW_027491136.1, forward strand.
ATTGAATATGCGTAGAAAACATAAGAAGATGTGTAGGACGAAATGCATACGTACGAAGATAATTGAAAATAAGTAGGAAAAAAATTAAGACGCGTATGAAAAATATTAAAGATATGTTGGAAAAATTTGAAGGGGTGTAAACATACGTACGAAGATAATTGAAAATAAGTAGGAAAAAAATTAAGACGCGTATCAAAAATTATAAAGATAAATTTATTGTCTTATGTATTTATTGATTTTTTTAATTATTTTAGTTATTTTGATTATATTAATTATATTAGTAAGAAATATAACTCATATGGTTTAATTACATATACATTAATTGGAGAGAGAATAAATTTATATTACTGTAATATCCTTTTTATATATTTTTAATGATTTAAGATTGAAAATTAAATGAGTAACCTGGATTGAGTTCTTGCACTTGTCGTTGTAGCTTGACTTCTCGCATGAACCATCCCCTATATATATATATAGAGAGAGAGAGAGAGAGAGGGAGCAACATTATCACTCTTTTTGGGTTTTGTTTCGGCCAAACTTCTGTTGCCGTCCAGACCACCTCTCTTCTTCACCTACCAAAAACCCGTTAACATATCCATATCATTATCCCTAAAAACATAACGCCTTCTGAACAAAACCCTAAAATTGGAACACCTTTTAAACAAACTTGAATCATTTTCTTCCCCACCGATAAAAAAATCCTTATGATCACAAAAAAACAAACACAACCACCACGTATTTTGAACCATGAGAGGGAAGCGCATATGATCATCCCTAAAATCATTAAAAAAAAAAAACACCACACTTACCATTGATGAGACACTGTCCTCTGCCACCGACATTGGATCAATCCTTCGTTAACCACAAATTTCGAACCGAAGAGGGAACCACAACCATCAGAGACAACTGTCGTCCCATTTAACAGATACGGATCCGATTTTCTTTGTATACATGCAGATCTAAAATCAATTCTTAATCGACAGGGTCTGTTTGGTATAGGGTAATTGAATGAAAGAGGTTATGGAATGGACAAATGAATGAAATGGTTCATTACCATTTCCATTGTCTTGTTTGGTTATCATGTGAGAATGAAATAAATCATTACTTTGTGTTGTTTGAAAGACAGAAAAAGATAAAAATAAAATAAAATTGGTGGTTAGTGGCAGTGGTGGATGCGAGTGGTAATGGGTGTTGGTGGCGGTAGTGGTGGGTGGGTGAAGGCGGTGGTTGGAGGTGGCGGGTAGTGGTGATGGGTGGCGGCGGTCGTTGATGGTGATTGGTGGAGGAGGTAATGTAGGGTGAAGGGGGGGGGGGTGAATGAATTAATTTGGAGTGTTTTAATAGGAATGCGATGGGCAAGGTAATTGATGATTTAATTCAATTAACCAATCAAACACTCTCTTTTTTTCATTCATTCGCAATGGTTGTCTGTCTCTCATTCTTACATACAAAACACTATCATAAGACGTTCAAAGGGGTAATCAACGACTGATTAATGCAATTTCTTGCTAGTGATGGTTGACGTATTCATTGAAGATTTGGTGGGGGTGGGTGGAACTTAAGATTTGAAGAGAGAAAGGAGGGGGGAGAAGGTGGTTAATTTATGTTTTATCTTGTACTACATGCATTAAGACATTATAATAACTTGTATCTAGTGAAAATGACTAAAATACCCTTTACTTCAAGTTAACATAATAACTGAACATAGTTAGTTATCTGGACCGAAATAACAAGCAATATCAAACCTTTAAACTAAGATGGCAATTTTAACGAAACCACATAAACAAGAAAACGAACTTTAAACTCGAATGGAAAAAGAATGAAAAGAAATTATTACTTGAATCAGAAATGGGATCCACAAGTGTTTGATGATCATCTTGCCTGTCCTAGTCTCTTGACTTGTAGGATGGCGCCCACCCATGGGCCACCATTGTCTTTAGAAATTTAATTATATAAAAGCCACCCACGTGGACTCTGAGCCAATGGGCCTAAGGAACCATCTCCTTTCTTTCAGTTCAAATTTCAATTTTTTTAAACTCCTTTCATATCTACTGTTTAATGAGATGTGCCCATCTATTGCAGTAAATAAGTTCTTGCATTTACAATAAACGTGACAACAATAAATAACGTAAAAAGATGGCTTGTAGTGATTAATTAAGGGATCTATTTTGTAAATTTTAAACATAAGATTACATGTACACCGAATTAATGAACTGTTTATGAAGACTTCGACAAGATATTTTTTTATTCTGAAAGTTAACTTATATAAACACACCTCGGAAGAGCCAATACCGAACAACCCCAGTTACACCATATCACACAAGTGTGAAATTACACCAATCTAACTAAGAAGCCGAATTTTTTTTAATCTATGCTAAACCAAATAAAGCAGGGAACCTTGATATCTTTCAAAATCTTCCAATTGCACCAACAAGTTATCATCATGACGCCATGTATAATCCCCTTGATGTAATCTTCCTTCGAAATCAATTTGTGGAGCTCAAAAAGGTCCCCCAAGCCATAAAAACGAATATTGAATCTACCTTGCACCAAATAGTAATACCTTGCCAAACAACCGAGGCCAAATAGTAGGAAGTGAAAAAAAGGCCCACTATTTCTCTCGTTTCACCACATAGAGGACTCGAAATAGAATCCGCTTGGATACTCCTAACACTTGGGGTAAAGGGTGTGGGTGTGCTTGGATCACTCACTAAACCTTGCGTGGCATTCCACATCAAACGTGACACTATTTGAACAACAACATGCGCCTAACTATTTCACTAGTGACCAGACCCAAATGATGGTGGTCATTCCCGTCATTTGATTGGTGGTGGCCGCACCATCCATTAATCAATTTTTTTTGTTTTTTTTTTTTACTTTTCTTTTATTTCCTTTTTGTCATTAAATAAAATAAAATGATGTAGAATGGGAGGAATAAACCATAACATGGGTTGAATGATGGAGGAAAATTTGAGTTGCCATTGAGGTGACGCAGACATAGTAAATGAGGGGAATGAGGTATACCCAGCCTTAGGGTTAATAATGTAGATATACTCTCTATCTTTAACCCTCCAACCAAAAATATTGCATTTGCTTGAAACCCATTTACATCAGTTTAAAATAAATATATTCTTAGGAGCGACTGACTTCACCAAAATCACTTTAAACGATTTAACCGAGAAGATCTTCGAATCAACTCTAGTCCACACCCAGTTGTCCTCTGAGCTAGAACTTTGAACTTGGCCAAGAAGGGTTGTGCATTGGTGTCATTCAATTAATTCAAACCTCGATTAGGGGTAGCATTTACATCTCCACCTCCAATTATAAGATTGTTCATACCGATAGAAACATCCGATAAGCATTTCTACTTCGACGAGATATTCATTTCAATACTTTTGATGAAAGAATGTTAATATAAAACATATATATCAATACCTTGTTAACTAATAAGATCAAGAAAATCGAAATTTTTGTTTAATATGTGGCTTTCAAGAACTGATAATAGAAAATTCAAAAAATAAAGATTTGAACGTTAGACCTCTTAAAGAGAACCCATTTGCTAATATAAAGTGTCAATAGCTTAAAGTTGTATTTAATAAGTTAGATGAGAAAGTAAGTAATTGTATTTTATAAAACAATATGTCTAACACTCTAACCTAATACCATTTTTTTATATGCATATATACTCAGTGGCGGAGCCACGTTGTGGACACCGGGTTCAGCCGAACCCGGTATTTTTTCGGTTTTATATATAACCTATAGTATCGAATCAACAAGCGAACCCATTCTTTTTCGACGATCGAACCCAGTGCCGTTTAAAAAAATATTTGAACCCATTAATTTTTTATAAAATATAAGAAACTTCAAAAATTCTTAACAAACATTATAAGTGGACCAATAATAACCCATACAGATTATAAAAGAGGTCCAAAATGTTCATAGAATTGCCAGTAAACTCAGCCCAATTAACATTATTAAACATAATATCTAAGTGAAAACTAAATAAAAGAATAAAACATCCATCGTCTCAGCGACCGATAAATTATGTTTCTATTGACCAATCGGCCAACGCCTCATCGCCTTTGCCAGATTGCTTCAAGGCTTCAACCATCGGCTTACTTGTTAGACTTCAACCAAACGACAACGGCCGACCGACCGACCGACCGCCGACCGACCGACTCTTTCTTTGATTGCTTCAAGCCTTTAATCGACGCAGACCTCACAATGAATCTTTCTTTGATTTTGCATAATCAGATGACCGACGAATGTATATGATGCTTGCATTTGTTATATTGAAAAAGAGTTATTTTTTAAAGTCGCGATTGATAATGTTTTGAATAGTTTTCAAAACATGAAATGTGTTGGGAACAATTATAATATGTAATATCTTTTTTTTTATGAAATATGATTTTGCATTTTAATGAATGTTGATGATGTACATTTTTTATTATGGTGATATTGCAATTTATTTATCTCACCGAATGACTAACCCGACCTGACCCATTTTGGCTCAAAAACTTTGGCGGAAAAAATTAAACATCGAAAAATCCCGAACCGATAGAAAAATTTTTCTAGCTCCGCCAGTGTATATACTTTGAAACATATATACTCTGAAAAACATAGTCTATAAAAGAAAGGCCCATATTGACCCAAGACACATTTGTCTCAAACTCGTTTAGATTAAAAGTTTAAAAGCAAACTCCCAAATTTCGTATTATTATATAGCTTAATCAAACATGTATATATGATCGCTTGTTCAAAATATTTGGAGCGACACACAAATTAGAAGAAAGTCTACATCACGATCCATTATTAGAGTACTTTACAACAATACTAATGGAAAAGTAATATATAATTTAACATTATAAAAAATATAAATGTAAGTTAGCTCAAGACTAATGATAACGTAGTTATCATTACAAAGTTCTTTTTTATATTTAAGTGGCTATTAACTTTCGACTTTTGAAAATGACAGGGGCCTTAATTGCAATATAGATATAGTAGTGTGTTTTTGGTTTTAATATTATTTTTTTGTTAATTTAAATTTACTTCTTATAAAACATATATAATGACGATTCAACATGTTTCAATGACACTACGTATATTAAAATTATTTTATGTAATGAATGATTAGCATCCCATATATTCTTAGGTCCTGTTTATTTCGGATTTGGAAGGAATTCTATTGCATGGGATTTTAAATCTCATGAATTGATATGTTCATTTCATTAAATAAAAGAAAGGGAATGGAAACTAAATCCCATCAAATCTCACATTTTATGAGATTTTAAAATCTCACATATTTTATAAGGATTGTTATGGAAAATAAAGGATTGTTTTATGAACCAAAATCAGTACTAGGGGTGGCAAATGGGTTGGGTTGGGTCGAAATGGGTCAAGGTCAGAACGGGCCAAAACGAGTTTCGAGTCGGGTTTTTTTTTTAAGAACGAGGGCAAAGACGGAAACGTTTTAGTTTTTTTACATTTTTCGTTTTTGATTTATATTTTGAGTTATGATTTATTTATTTATTTATTTGAATTTTTTTTGGAGGGGTTTATATTCCTCTCAAAAAAAAATTCAAAAAAATAAATAACAAAAATCATAACTCAAAATATAAATAAAAAACGAAAAATGTAAAAAAACTAATACGTTTCCGCCTTTGCCCTCGTTCTTAAAAAAAACACTCGAGAATGAAGAAGATTCCAATTCCAATACATATTAACCAACCAAACACATGATATGAATTCTCAAACATTCCATTCCAATTCCTATTCTAATTCCAAATCCTTTAAATAAAGTCCGTGAAACGAACGCACCCTTAAAGTATTGATGAGATTTGAATGATATAACTTCTAAAAAGCAAAGATATTGAATTTTAATGACACTAACTTCAACTCATTGGTTGACTCTAAATGTAACCTAAGGTATATGTTAGGAGAGTTACTACTTTTAACCTATTTCCTTCATCAAGCTTTTCTCTAACAGAGCCTAGCATGCCACTTAGTTTTTTGTTGGTCTGCCTGTTTATTTGACACAAAAATTAGTTATTCGCTGACTTAGCTAATAGCTGCTTATGTAGCAACCGGTGTTTTGAAACTCATAATGGACCAACCGGTCCGACTGGTTCGGGATCCGGTATAATCACCGGTCCGGTTCATGGTGTTTGGCCCGTTTTTTAAAAACACGACCGGTTCTTGCGGTTCACAGGCGGACCAGACCCGGTAAACCGGTAAAATGTATTAAATATGACATTCCGGCGGTAATTCCGGTCACAATCTGGCCGTTGTAGATCCGGCGTCTCTAAAAATAAGCGAGACTACGAATGAGGAAAAGGCATAGGGGTCCGAAGGAGATGAAGATGGTGATACGATTTAATCATAAAACTTGCCAGAGGTGTGAGATCATATGAAGTTAGGGTGAACCTTTGGAGAAGATGATGATGATGACGGCGGTCAATTAAAAAGGGCATACATGTCTTTTGTGGTGTTAGCCTAATTAAACCAGAAATTAATGTATTCCGCAGTTATTTTTTCTAGGATAATCAATGCTCATAAGATGATTAATACTAGTTTAATACATATACATGATACATAAAAACATATACCAACTTGTCTCAAGTGACTACACGACATTAGTTTTACCTACACTACATTAGATATTTTTACATTACATTAGTTATGACAACACAACATTTGAAAGTGTCCCTACATTAAATATGTCTAAAATACATTAGTTATGACTACATAATATTTGAAAATATGCATACACTACAATACATTAGTTTTGCCTACACAAAACTAGATATATCTACGCTATATTAGTTATGACTATACGACACTTGAAAGTGTGCCTACACTACATTAGTTTTGCATACACTACATTTGAAAGTGAGCCTACGTTACATCAGTTTTGCCTACACTACGTATGATATGTCTACACCACATTAATTATGACTATATAACACTTGAAATTGTGCCTACCCTATATTAGTTTTGCCTACAGTACATTTGATAAATCTACACAACATTAGTTATAATTACACAACATTGGAAAGCAAGCCTACATTTCATTAGTTTTTCCAAGACTACATATGATATGTCTACACCACATTAGTTATGACTATACAAAATTTGAAAGTGTGCATACATTAGATTACGTAACTTTATCTACATTATATAAGATAAGTCTACACTACATTAGTTGATTAAAATAAAATTTAAAAAAAAACACTTCACATTAGAGATCAAATAAAAAAATTATTAGCCATGTATTAGAATAAAATGATTTTAGATCAAATGGATTTTAATTGTTCAAATTTTAGATGAAATAATATTAATAATAACAACAACTTATCATTTGTTAGTAACTTAACATTAATTAAACCATTAATGAGGATGAGTTATAAAACAAAACATTTTATATTTTACTAACATACTCTTTTATTTAAATAATAAGAAATTAAAAAGCAAATCATGTGATTGGTTATAATCTCTTCTCGCACTTCTCGCACTAAGAAAACTTTTGAAATGAACCAAATCCTATATATATATATATATATATATATATATATATATATATATATATATTGGTTCATTTCAGAAGTGTTTCTTAGTGCGGGAAGTAATTACAACCAATCATAATTTTTCTTTTATTTATGATTTATTTTAATAGAATGAGCATCTTATTAAAAGCTTTTCTCATATATGGCAAGTAACTTATGTGTTGGATAGGTTACATCTTTTTTGTTTTTAATTTGAATATTTTTATAATATAACTAGTTTCATTTACCACAAAATAATCGATCTTCATAATTCCATTTTATCAACAAATATAACTAAGTTACAAATTATTTTTTTCTTTAAAATTGTTTGTTTTTTTGTATTTTTAATTTATGATTAATTCGTTCATTTTAATTTTTCAAACTTAACCAAATTTGGAGGATTTTCAACTTTATACTAAATTCGTAAAATCACATACACAGTACATAAATGATCATACACACGATAAAATTTACACATACAATTCGTAATGCCACCTTCACAGTGTATATATATGAACCTACACACAATAAAATTTACGCATACACAATTAAAAATACCACATACATACATGAACTTACATAACTACATACGATAAAATTTACATATACACAATTCGTAATACCAGGTACATGGTACATATATGGACCTACACACGATAAAATATACGTATATATAATTCGAAATACCATATACACAGTACATATATGAACCTACACAAGATATAATTTATAATACACAATTCGAAATACCACATACACGGTACATATATGAACCCACACACTAAAAAATAATTTTGTTTTATTTTTTTCATTAAACTACATATAATAAATAATGGATCATGCTAATAACCTACACTTGTAAAATTTTCATATACACGTTCGTGATATTACCTACACAGTACATATATGAACTTACACAATATTATTTGTGTAAAATAGTTCGTAAAATAATTTCATGAATCACATTATTTATGATTTGAAACAAATGAAAAAAAAAATGAAAAAACAACAATTTGAAGTTATATCATGATATATATTCAATATTTGTCTATTTAAAACAAAAGAAAAAAAATAAAGTCAAACCTTGGTATAAAATTTGGATAGGAATATTATGGTATTAATTATTAAATGATTCTATAAATGAATTCCATATTTATCACAAGAATGTCATGATGATTATGAACTATAGATCAAACATATCAATGGCTCAGATTTATTTCTCGCACTTATCGTTATAATATCACTTCTCGCAAGATCCATCCCCTATATATATATATGTGTGTGTGTGTGTGTGTGTATGTGTGTGTGAAAACTCTAGAAACTCATTATCAACCACATGTTTTTAATTAAAGTTTAAATCTTGTGGTCCACAATTAAATTGAATAAAAAATATAAATATAAATATAACTTTTTCTCTCTTCTAAAAACATATATAAAAATTAGTAAAAAATGTTAAAAAATAGCAAAACATTTTTTTAGTTTTCGATGTTTTGTATTAAATGTTACAACATATATTACGTGTGTGAAAAAAAAAAACAAAAAAAATTGATGTTACATAGGGTTTTCACAGGTTTTTACAGATTAAGTGGGTTTTCATTATATACTTCTCCTATATATATATATATATATATATATATATATATATTATGACATCATCTGGGCCAATGTCCGGTCCGACCTTCCGGTTCGGTCCGACCTTTGACCCGGTAAGGCGTCCGGGTCGATGTTCGGGCCGGGTCTGAAAACATTGGTAGCAACCACCACCACCTTCATCTCCACCACTACCTCCGCCATCATCATCATCACCACCACCACCACCACCACCATCATCATGTCTTTGAGCCTATTTTGATTAAAACTCACGTCTTTGGACAATAACATGCTCGCTGAGTCGCTGACCTAGTAAACATGTAACACCTTCTACTTGTTGACAATCCTATCTCATTCCTCATACTCCTTTTTGGACTTTGATCATCTTCCACCCACATTTCCCGTTACCAATTTCTTCATCCTTAAGCTTACCTGATTTCCTCTCGATAATGTCCACGCCTTTGTTATTGTCATGACAAAGTGCTACACTCCATGCTTTCTTAGCTTCGTCTTTGTCCATGGTTGTAGCCATCGAGAAATTAGACAAATGAATCATCGTCCAAGTGTTTATATGTAAATCATCCACATGTTTCTCTCTCCACACAAATAATGTTGCATCCTTGAAAGTATATCGTGGTCATTATGATCTTGGTCGCGTGGTCCTTAATTCATACGCATTCTATGTAAAGTTCCATCTCCCATATAAAGTAGTCAACCACCCTCTTCTCTCTTGTCAAAGAGTACGATGGCTTTAGGATCTCAATATCTGACAAGTAGGCGCAACACCAACACCAACTCCACTACAACTGCTTTCTTGCACACGTCCAATTATTTGAAACTTTTAGGACAAGCGTATGTCTCTCCCCGCAATTCCTCTATGTTTGTTAAGTTCAAATCAAGATTATTAACTAAATGATTATTTTGGCCTAAGATCATGGTTTTTTCGAGAAATAAGTCACAGATAGTAAAAGAAAAAACGCCATAAACACTAATTTTAGTCTTTATTAAATATAAGGGATGAGTTGGTGAATAAAGCCAATATAATCAATCATCCAATCATGGATTAAAACCAAACGTGATTGGTTATTGATTCAATAAAATAAATCACTAAATTAAGATTCGTTTAATGTGTGAAAAAAAAAACTATTAGAAAGACATGCACATTGAATAAGAGACAAATTGGCCCAAGATTATCTCATCATCTGCAACAAACAAGTTTAGGTTTAATTATTATTTAACTTCCAACATAATGTCTACTACCTACACACTTACGTGCCCTTTTTAAGCAAACCCCGTATCCAATGTCCCAAAAGATCGTAAGTCAAGTCATGTCTAGCTCAAATAAGAGAGCCAGAAAAGGCCAAACTCGTGACCATGAGCTCGATGACCTTATTATCAAGTTACAAGCATTGCTCCCAGATTCTAGTTCCCAAGGCAGGCAAAGGGTACGTTTGGTAATTCTTTTCAACATTTAAGTTCGAATTATTAACATTCGATGTGATCTAACGAGCATTAGTGTCCATGCAAACCGCGAGACGTAAGTGGTATATAAGACCGTTTTGATAACATTTTATGTATATATCTTTTTTTTTAACCTTTACAATTGGGGTTTGTAACTTTGTAAGCCTACGCATTTGCCAACCAAATGTACCAAAAATTTCAATACCTTCAAAGAGTTAATTAACTTTCTTTAGCATAATGAAATCTATGGACACAATATTCCATATCAAAAGGTTGTTTACATGACTCAAACCATAATTTTTTGTCACAAATGAGTAACCTAAAAAAATGCTCACAGAGAAACATGCAAATACATATTGTCATAACTTATTGCATATTGTTGTACTAAGATACAATGTGGTTTACATGCATAAGAAGGAAAAGGTAGAAGCTCTAAAGATTATCAAGGACACGTGCAATTACATTAAGAGCCTGCAAAAAGAGGTGAAGAATGCAGGAGAAAGGCTATCTCAACTATTGGATTATGTGGAAACCAATGGACTTGATGAAGACATCCTCACAAATCTTCTACAACAATAAACACTTCACATTTTATATATAAATCATATTTGTAATCATAAAACTTTCTACTACTCCCATGTAATATAATCCCATATGGTGTTTCTTTTATGTAACATGAACAATCGGTTTAAGCATACTTAGACAAATCAGACAATATATGTTGATACGAGGGGTCGGGTCGGAAATTACATAATCTTTAACCATCCGCTAACTTTAATTTCCTAATTCATTTAAACACGCATATCAAATATTAATACCTTAGGACAAGTAAAGAAACTATAAGTATAATTAGTAAGAAAACATACATAAAACACTATCCCAATTTTAATTTAAACATGTTTAGCATCTCAACATCCCATCACAGCACAGTTATAAACAAACCCACTCGACCGCTTTCTTGCAAGCAAGTTCCATTGAGGCGGGCTTTCATCAGGCACCCACGAATTCAACTCTATCATCCCGCCATAAGAAACCCGGGGCCCACCAATAACAATAAGCTGATCACCACAAGCCCGAAAGGCAAGCCCCCATCCGTTCATCGACCCCGCCCTTTCAGGCAGCCCGCCCACCCTGACCCATAGATTTCTACCCTTATCATACTTTTTGACTTCCTGCTCTTCATAATAAGCTCCATATAACTCGTCCTTCACAACCGCTAATAAAGGCGGTGCCTTTGCGGTTGCGGGTGCATCTTGACCGGTCAACACCGGAAACATATCTGGAATCTCGGTCCAAACACCCGTTTCCATATCGTAAACTTCCCCACAAGTCAACCCATTATTATTCTCTTCGCCTATGCCACCGATGACATAAAATTTATTTTCCATAAATACCCCTGAACACATTTTTCTTGCTTTATTCATATTAGGTAGGGTAACCCAAGTCCCGGTTTCTGAATTATAAAGCTCGGCCGAGCTTAATATGTTGCCAGATGGACCGCACCCACCGGCTACAATGGCTAACTCACCAAGACTTGCAGACCCGAACAAACATCTGGGTGTGTTGGTCTTTGACCCGGGTGACCATGAGTTAGTTAAGATGCTATATTTATACGCTACATGTGTGTCTATTTCCTTACCGAACACCAGCAGCTCGGTCCCGACTGCTAAAGATTCTTTATCTAAGCACATGAAACATTCACTGCAGTCCATGGTAGGCAGGCGCATCCACCTCCGCCGGATCGGGTCAAACGCTTCCCATTCAAAAAGGTTACATGAGAAATAAACCCAATGTTCTTGAATACCCTTTAACCGTCTTAGCTTATAAAGCTCACCACCGCGAACCAGGGTCCGGAACGTGCGGTTAAGTGACGCGATTAAACCATAGTCCGATCTTGAACTGTGTAATAAGCAGTTAATCGAGAGGTCTCGACCTAAATCGCTGATTAGTGAACCAGAGTCTGCTTGATCTTGTTGATCATCTTGTTCTTGGTTATCTAATGGGCTGGATTCAGAAAGTGAAATGACCGAAATACCCTTTTCCGTCTCATTTTCAGACGGTTTCCAATATTTTCTCAACCCGGTTAAGGGTTCTTCTTCGTGATCAAGACCGCGCTTTCCTTTTGAAAATCCGGTTACACAGAAGGCGTTATAAGCCCATGTGCTTTCTTGTTCGCACGCACTTGGTAAGTCTCGTGAGACGAGAAAAGCAGGACCTTCCAACATGATTCCTATCTATAACAACGATATACGTTTTGTTAAACAAATCGGATGTAAACAATATGCAGAATAAAGAACCCCAGGAAGAACAAAATATCATCTTTGTAACTATATAAATAAGTGCTAGATGTTAAGTTATTACACAAGGAAATTATCATCAAGGTTAAAAATTTTTAAGTAAAGATACAGGGAACCGATAGATGCATACAACAAACTACGAATTGACAACAGATTAGCAGAATACCAAAACATTATCATACCTCTTGATGTGCCCTTAAACATTATTAAACTTTAAATAGGATAAAAATGACAGTTTTGGATAAAGGATTACACTTTAACTTATAGTCTTATACTAAATCCAAACTGAAAGGCAAATGAATCAACTATTTCAAAGAAGTCAACTTTAGGCTTAAATTCATGAAATTTAATTATTGGATGATTCAATAATTCAATTCTAATCAGAAATTATTTGATGAACACAGCAGGAGATAAAAAATTCAAGAAAGACAATCTTTAACCAATACCCATAAGAAACCCCCAAATTACAATCCAAAATATGCAACAAACATATTGACTCAAATTGACCTAAAGTACATAAATTTAATACATCAATTGAAATAACAGTTTGCTTAATTTCACCATAAAACATAAATCTTATCAAATACCACAAAAAGCAATAAACTTTGCAGCCCAATCAAAAACTAAAACATGGCAGAACTAAAAACCAACAAATCCTTGGTTTCACTTTCACCCAATCAATTAATAAAAAACTCAGATCATGTAAAATATAAAACAAACAGAAATTAAAGCTTACAGATTGTCACAAAGAAGAGAGCTTGGTTGAGATTTCTTGATTATATATGTATATACCGCACACACATATGATGTGAAATTTAGCTGCAAAATTGGTTATGGAGTCTTTAGTTCATGTTCTGTTGGGTTATATTTTCTTGGAGTGAGGCCCTTATAGTTGTTGATTTCTTTTCTGTAAATGGAATTATTATTTTGAGAATATTATTATAATTTGGTGCAATTGTTGATGGTGTGAGGGTGGGGAGTGGGGGTTATTTATAATTTATAAATTATAATAATAAAAGTTAAAGGTTGAATAAATTACTAATTGACAAATAGGAGGTCTGGCTTTGTGTATCTGTGGGATTACCATAATCATTGAATTTGGAAAATACAGTTTTAATATACTTTTTGAAGATTGTAATTGGATTCTGGTGACACAATACTTTGTAATGATGACTATTTCAAAATATATATAAATGTGTAGAAGTTTTGTATTCTTTTTTATATAATTTTTAATTATTTATTTTATTAAAATAGTTTTTTTTTATATAATAACTAGACAATCCAGTCATTTTGTTAAGGATGACAATGGGCGGTGTATCGATTATCGAGCATGTTTTTGTAGTTATATTTTCATACCTAACTATATTGTATTTTCTAACAATATTTTATACGTTTCAGATATCGGTTACTTATACCATTGAGTATATGAGTATGTTTGCTTATGATCTTATTGTAGTTAAAATGTACCTTATTGGATGCTCATTACTCGAGATGTGATCTTAAACTTATCTCAAAAATCTGTATCTTATAAATTGTATAATATAACAATATAATATGTGTTTCTTGACGCGTATAAACGGGTTCAGAAAATTAGTGCAAACCCAAAATCTTTTAAAACTAATCTTATATCTTATCTCATATTCAGATACTCATCCTACATGTCTTAATGAATTATTGGTGTAGTTTAAGTTTTTGTCCTCTGCCTACCGCTACTTATAGCATTGATAGTATATATAATCTAGTATTTCAAGCGAAATCTTTAAAGTAGTTTACCACTGTTTAAACTGTTGATTGTTTGACTTATCCTAGCATATTTATATTTACACTTATTTTTAATTTGTTCTAAAGGGACAATTTATGTTTTTTTTTATTTTTTTATTAAATTAATAAAGAGATTTTATATTGCATTTAAGTCATTTAAAAACATATAAACTGCTTAGCACGTAAGTAATTTTTATTATGTGACATTTTTTATTGTTTGATATTTTACTTATTTAATAAAGATAATGTGATTTTTCAAAATATTTTACTTTATATTATTTGTATTGCTACTGTTTTGAGTTACATGATAAAATCAGTTATATTATATTGTACTACTTGGTCCGACAACTTTCTGTCACAATAAGCATGAAAATAATGAAACTCTCTTCACGAATTTAATCTAATTTGGCTAACGCATACCACATGTGAAAAATCAAGATAAAATGTATCTACGTAGTCAATGAAATCATGAACCCTAGTGATGATAACATCTTGTTTTTTCCCCATTTTTACTAGCATCACATTATTCTTATAGTCACGTATTTACTATCATCACCTTATAATGTTCTTTCACATATTCTATAGTTTCCAATGATAAAAATTAAATCATATAAGCCAAATATCACCTAAATATAATTATATGGTGATAAGTCTTGCTTCAAATCATTTGACACAACCAAAAGGCTCAAAAGATGCAGGGCCGGCTCCGAGAAGGTAAAAAAAACTTTTAGGTTGAAGGCGAAAATTTTTTTTGGCTTTAATTAAAGGAGTATTTTGTTGGGTTTAAACAGTTTAACTTTTATATTGGCTTACTTGGTTATAATTTGGGTTGTGTAAAAAACTTTTATATAAAAATAGAACTAAACATGTCTCAAGTGAGTCTAGAACTCACAACCTCTTGGTTGTAAGTAATACCCATTTGTCACTAGACCAAGCTATTGCTTATGTAATTATATTTAAACATTAAATATACATATTGTTTTTAATAAAAATACATATAATTTAAAAAAAAAAAAATTCGGGCCTAGCAGGGTGTCGGGCCCGTGGCCGTCGACCACCCTGCCACCCCTAAGGACCAGCCCTGAAAAGATGCTTAAGAAGAAGAACAACGAACACAAATCTCACAAAGATGCACAACTTGACCGTGGATCGTCCTTCGATGCTCTTTCCAGAAATTGCACAAGTATGAAAATGAAGCATATGGGAACGTCAAAATCTCAGTTCAGACTATAATGTTTTCTACAATCAATACTATATCTATATCATGCACTAGCCATCCAAAGGGCACTCAACTTAGGCGACTGAAACAAACGTATAATATGTTGACCATCACTAGTAGAAAAATGCTTTTTAGATGCGGTGAAATTGATTTTTAGACATGGTTTTAGAACGCGTCAAAAAATGGTGAAGCAAAAGCTAGCTTGGTTTTAGATGCGGTTTTGGAAACAGCATCAAATGCACACTAAACCGCGTCAAAAAATGGTGTAGCATTTTCTATTAATCATCTTTAGACACGGTTTCGAAACCTCGTCAAAAGAATATTTAACATTTAGAAAAATGAATTGCAATTTAGCGCCAAATCCATATTTAACCTGCCAAATCTATTTCGTTGCAGAATTTTAGCAATCCAAATCCACCAAAAATTACAAAATGAACCAAAATAAATTAAATGAATTTTGCAATATAAGCTCATCAAAATACAGTTTTCTATAAGATAGAACCTATTACAAACTATACTAAAATCTGTTCAGCTATATACAAATCAAGAGTACAAATACTCATTTAAGTGAATGCCTAAGTTAGTAAATCTTAGGAGAAAACAGGAGATATTTAAAAACGCATGCCTGCACAAGAAAAAAAATTATATTATATAGAATGTCAATATTAGGGGTGTTCATTATTTGAATCACACTTGAAGAAATAGAAATTCGCCCACTCACATTAAAGATAAAGCCTTTAGTGTTTTGCATATGATCAAACGACCAGTAGTATCTACCAGCCCAAAAGCGTGAGAGTAAATACTTGAAATGATCGCTTGCAACTGCATGAGTCTGTATTAAATGCACAATCAACTTCTTGATACCAATAAGCTTAACAAACATAAAAGCAGTATAACATGGTGTAACCTGTGTTTCAAGCTCCCTTGTTGGTCAAGTAACAACACAAGTCCCATTCCAAGAAGCAAAGTAAGCATTGTATAACAACTCAAGTGTAAAACTTGCTGTCACTTATACAAAGCATGCACCTACAACATATAATGACTTCTACATATAAGTAATAGACAGATTAAAAACAAGAAAAATATATAAGATCAAAGCTTTACCACGGGTAGCCAAGGAAACACCCTTCAGCCACTAAATGTTTTGAAGCTTTCAATAATGTTGTTGCCACACCTGAGAACAAAAACAGAAGATCAACGCTACATAACAAACTACAATAAAGTTAGTTAAATATACTATGTACCTAAACAAAAATAAAACCTAAAATTTGTTAACCAGTTGTACTGATTATCACTAAACAAAACAAAATACCTACAATATATAATAAATTGCATACACCTAAGAACAAAAAGGAATTTAACGAATAAAGCCGCCATATCCCTAAACAAATATAATCTGAAACATCAGTAGACCCGTTTATAAACTGTCCTTAACAACAGAGGCATGGGTCATTTTATCGAGCAGGTGGTGTGCATCCTCAAAACCACCTTT
The DNA here is from genome assembly GCF_021521415.1 of Bidens hawaiensis. Classification (NCBI taxonomy): domain Eukaryota; kingdom Viridiplantae; phylum Streptophyta; class Magnoliopsida; order Asterales; family Asteraceae; genus Bidens; species Bidens hawaiensis. The sequence continues at coordinate 2,007,523 of NW_027491136.1, forward strand.
ATACAGCACAACAAGAACCTGTGATTAGGACCAGAAACAAATATAACAAAATCCACTTTTGAAATGTACAACTGATGCTTAAAATGAACAATTTAACTAGAAAAACCTAACCATCAATAATCACCACTATAGCCTATTCGAGAAGCATCACCATCGCAGTCCTTTTTCCATTGTGGTTCCTCATGCTTGCCCTCATCCATAGCGGTTGTATAGAAATAGGAGATCGGTGAACTGAACTAAGTGGTGGGCATGAATTATCGGTACTTAATGAACTTTTGACAAACCTAGTCACAAAATCGAAAACCCTAAAACCGATTTGGGCAAATCAAAACAAAATTAGGTTAACCCAAGGGAAAACACACATGAGGAAGTAAATTGGGGAAGACACGATGACGAAGTTTACCTTTTGGAGATGGAAACAATTAGATGTTCTTAAAAATTGCTTGAAGGTGATATGGTGGGATTTTGGAGAGGGTTAGGTGTCACACTCCGACCAAAGGCGGCGGAACATGCCGAGGTGTAAAAATTGTCCATAAGCACATGACACTAATTAAAGTGACAATATTTAATAAACTCATTTCATTTCACAACATCGAAAATGTCACATAACAATTATCCATAAAATAACCATAAACAAGATATCACAAAATATGACAAATTGATATTGTTCATTTTTACTAATATCCTAAGGTCTTTGATGTCGTTTTCTTCACAATCATAAATCAACCAAGATGCAAACCTGCAACATTTCATAAAATAAAGTTTGTCAACACAAAGGTCGGTGAGCAATTCATAAGTTTAATCATATTAGTATATAATAAAGATAGCCACAAAACTTGCATACGAAACGATAAATAAAAGTGGTAATTTGGATAAATAAATATCGCTAAACACATTAGCGACACCTAGCTATAAGGGGATGCCAAATAGTCTAGGATTTTATAGTTATCGTTAATTGCATTACGTTAACGACACCTTGCTATAAGGGGATGCCAAATAGTCTAGGATTTTATAGTTCCACCAACCAAAAGCGATAAACACATAGGCATATAAGCATAGAACACCAAATCGAGCAATTATTTAGGTAAAGTATACAACTACGTTTGTGATTTAAGATTCAAATATAAAGAATTTTGTTGAATAAGTATGAAATGTCACCCCCAAAATACAAGATGGAAAATGGGGTATGAAGTACTCACCTTCAAGTAGAAAACTTGAAAGATGATAATTTGGAGATTTGTCGGAACGACGAGTTTAACGCACAATGCCTAAAAAGAAAAGAAGTCTTGAATTTAGAAAGGTTGTCTTGAAGGTCTTTAAAAAAAATAAATGTTGAAAAATGTAAATAATTAAAGTTCAAGGTTTAAAATGTGACTATTTAAGAATTTATAATAATAACACTTTAAAAATGTAAGTTTGCTCGAAACCGGGTTAAAGTGTCTAACCTTAGTATTTACTCAACCTATGTTAAGTAATAAGGTGGGTAAAATGCAAGAATGCAAATCCCTTTGGAATAAAGCTACTAAAACGGGTTTTTTTTATCGAGTGTTCGGGTTGTCGGTTCGGGTCTTGATAATTGGTCAAACCCAAAGTCAACTTTCCAAAATATTGAATGTTATGAGATAACTCAATAAAATTTAATAAGACTTAACCAAGTATGTAGTTCCATTGTTTTAGAACTAACAACGCACGTTAAGCGAGTGTTCGGTTTTGTCGGTCCAAACTTTGTTATGAGATCAAGTTGGATCCAACATTTCCAAGTACTTAAGAAAATATTTAAAAATCAATTTGTAACTATTTTTAAAGAAATATACAAGTCTGGATGGCTAAAAAAAACACACTTGTGTGTCTTAAGCGAGCAAGAATCAGTTTGGTTCGGTTTCCATCTTACAACAAGTTCATAGATGGTTTCCACATGTCCAAACACTAAATAACTTGTATAATAATGTACAAATAAAAAAATACCAAAAGTTAACAATAAAGTCTTTAAACAAAAGTTCGGTTTTCGGTTCGGATCGTGTTTCGGGTTAAGACCGAGGTAAGATTCTACAAACCCATAACCATAGAATTTGTAAAAATGATTTTAGAAACTTAGATCTAACACTAAGTATGTTTAAACAAACAAAACTAGTAACAAATTTCGGTTTACGGTTTAGAGCTATTTACGGTTAAACCGAAGCATAGACTCTTAAAAATCCATAACCATGGAACTTGTAAACATGACCAACAAACTAAAATAAGCAAGATTAATATGTATGAACAAGTTATATAGATGTATATATATCAAGGACACGAAGTCCTCCATGAAGGCTTGCCTTATGGGGTCCGAAACCTCACCGACCGGAATCGGAGAAGTAACTACCAAAGGTAAACATGGGGTGTATATTATATATATGTTGCACAACCATAAACAAGTATTAATAAGGCTACATAAACTAATTAAGATGAAAGACCAAAATCCTTCAAGAACACTTAAGAAGATAACCTTGAATCTTTGATGTTTGAGAGAGTTTTTTTTTTTTTTTTTTTTTTTTGTAGTTGTAGGAAGGGAAAATGAAGAGGAAAGGTGGTGTATATATAGGATAATGTTGGTGGTCAAATATGGGTGTGAGACACAAGAGTTTTCATGCAAAATGGATCAAGACAAAAACACAAAACAACAAAAACAATAATAATAAATAAATAAATAAAAATAAAAATAGGATGTTTTCAAGACCCAACAAGTGTGAAACAATATTGTAACATAAATCCATTATTTTGATTATAACATAAGCTTCGGTTTACAAATCGGGTCGGTTTACATAATAAACAAATACAAAAACGAATACAAACAAGACCCGAAATTGACGAATGTCACAGTATCCCCTACTTTAGGAAATTTCGTCCCGAAATTAAGACGAAGACGATGCTGCGAACAAATGTGGATACTTCTCTTTCATTTTGTCTTCTCGCTCCCAAGTGAATTCCGCGCCGCGCCGTGATTCCCATCGAACTTTGACTAACCGAATACGGCTACGCTTGGTTCTCTTCTCGTTGCGATCCATGATCTCAACGGGTCGTTCAACCAAGACCATCGACTCATCGACATGTAATTCGTCGAGAGGTATATGGAGATTACCCTCGGCTAAGCACTTTTTAAGATTTGAAACATGAAATGTCGGATGAACACCGGTAAGTTCTTCCGGTAGTTCGAGTCGATAAGCTACTTTTCCAACACGCTCAAGGATTTTAAAAGGACCAACGAAACAAGGAGCTAGTTTACCCTTCTTTCCGAAACGGGCTACCCCCTTCCAAGGAGATACTTTTAGAAGGACAAGATCGCCAACATTAAATTTGATCGGTTTTCGCCGTTTGTCGGCGTAACTCTTTTGACGACTTCTAGCGGCTAGGAGGTTCTTACGGATTCGATCAATAACGTCGGTGGCTTCTTGAACCATTTCGGGTCCCGTGATTTGAGCTTCACCGACTTCGTTCCAACTTATCGGAGAACGACATTTACGACCGTAAAGAGCTTCGAAAGGAGCAATCTCAATGCTCGAATGGTAGCTATTGTTATAAGAAAACTCAATGAACGGAATGTGGGAATCCCAATTCCCACCGTAATCAAGAACACATGCTCGTAGCATATCCTCGAGAGTTTGTATTGTACGTTCGGATTGACCGTTTGTTTGAGGATGATAAGCGGTGCTAAGATCGAGACGTGTTCCCAAAACTTCTTGAAGTGAACGCCAAAAATGAGAGGTATAACGAGCATCACGGTCAGAGATAATAGTCAATGGTAAACCGTGTCGGCACACGATTTCTCGAACATAGATTTGAGCAAGCTGCTCGACAGAATACTTCTCGCGGATCGGAATGAAATGAGCAGATTTGGTCAAACGATCGATGATCACCCAAATGCTATCGTTGCCCTTTTGGGTGTTGGGTAATTTAGTGATAAAGTCCATAGCAATGTCTTCCCATTTCCAAACGGGAATCGGTGGTTGCTCGAGTAGACCAAAAGGTCTTTGATGTTCGGCTTTAACTTTTGAGCAAGTAAGACATTTAGATACGAATAACGCTACGTCCTTTTTCATACCCGGCCACCAAAAGGTAGCACGAAGATCGAAATACATCTTATCCGCACCGGGATGAACGGAATACCGCGAATTGTGAGCTTCGTTGAGTATACAAGTACGAAGGTCATCGCGATTTGGAACCCACAAACGATTGAGAAAGTACAAAAGACCATCGGGTTTGGTTTCGAGTTGAAGTTCGGCTCCACATGACATTTCGTCATACATGTTACATTCTTCAACGGAGGTACGATGAGCTTGGAAGATTCGAATTTGAAGATCGGTTTGAATGACAACGCTTAGAAGCAGATCGGATTTAACATTAACCTTTCGACTTAGGGCGTCGGCGACAACATTCGCTTTACCGGGATGGTAACGAATTTCACAATCGTAATCACTAAGTAATTCGGCCCATCGTCGTTGTCTCATATTGAGATCTTTTTGGTCAAAAATGTGTTGAAGGCTTTTATGATTGGTAAAAACCACACATTTCGTACCATAAAGGTAATGTCTCCAGATTTTGAGAGCGAAAACAACGGCACCAAGTTCGAGATCATGAGTCGTGTAGTTCTTCTCGTTGACCTTAAGTTGCCTTGATGCGTAAGCGATGACTTGACCTCGTTGCATGAGGACACAACCAAGACCTTGATGAGAGGCATCGCAAAATATCATGAAATCGTCGTTTCCATCGGGAAGGGTTAAAATGGGAGCATTGCAAAGCATGTCCTTGAGAGTACAAAAGGCTTTTTCTTGCTTCGAACCCCAATCAAATTGTTTTCCTTTATGAGTGAGGGAGGTAAGAGGCAAAGAGATCTTGGAAAAGTTTCGAATGAAACGTCGATAATATCCGGCTAAACCGAGGAAGGATCGAATTTCCGTGGAAGTCGTTGGAGTTTTCCAATCCTTAACGGCCTCAATTTTAGTGGGATCAACATGAATACCTTTGTTGTTTACGATATGTCCCAAAAATTGAACTTGCTCCAGCCAAAATTCGCATTTGGAGAACTTGGCATAAAGTCGTTCGTTTCTAAGAAGTTCGAGAATGGAACGCAAATGATGCTCATGTTCGGCTTTGGATTTGGAAAAGATGAGAATGTCATCAATAAAGACAATAACGAATTTATCGAGGAATGGTTTGCAACACGGTTCATGAGGTCCATAAACACCGCAGGTGCATTTGTTAACCCGAAGGGCATAACCAAAAATTTGAAATGTCCATATCGAGTACGGAAAGAGGTTTTTGGAATGTCTTCTTCGCGAACACGCAATTGATGATAACCTGATCGAAGATCGATTTTGGAGAAGCAAGTTGCGCCTTGAAGTTGGTCGAATAGGTCGTCGATTCGTGGCAAGGGATAACGATTTTTAATGGTGAGTTTGTTAAGTTCCCTATAATCGATGCACATACGAAACGAACCATCATTCTTTTTCACGAAGAGAACAGGAGCGCCCCAAGGAGAAGAGCTAGGACGAATGAAACCTTTATTGGAAAGTTCTTCGAGTTGGTTCGATAATTCTTGCATTTCTGACGGGGCTAAACGGTAAGGAGCCTTAGCCACAGGCATCGCGCCGGGCACAAGATCGATTCGAAATTCAATCGGACGAACAGGTGGAAGACCGGTGACATCGTCGGGAAAGACATCGAGGAAATCACGAACAATAGAAATATCTTGGATTTTCCTTTCCTTTTTGTCTTTTGTCGCCAAGAGAGCCAGGAGCGGAGCATACTTTTGGAGTAAGTATTTTTGCGATTGAGAGCACGACATGAGATTAAGCCTTCTCGAAGTAGCTTTTCCGAAGACCTTAAGGATTTTACCGTTAACAAGCAGAATGCGAATGAATTTATCGAAGCAAACAACTTCGGCACGGTGCAAAGATAACCAATCCATGCCTACTATGACATCGAAACTTCCCATTTGCATCGGGATGAGATCGATGGAGAATTTATGGTTAGCAAGAACGAGAGTACAATCGCAGACGACGGAATTTATGGTGATGGAGTTCCCATTGGCGACTTCAACAGAAAACGACCAGGAAAGCTTGGTTCGAGACACGGCAATTTTTGACTCAAATTTCAAATAAATGAAACTTCTATCGGCACCCGTATCAAATAAAATGGAAGCCAAATGTTGGTTCACTAAAAACATACCGTTCACAACATCGTTTGCCGCTTGAGCTTGATTAACATTCATCATGAAAGCTCGTCCTTGATTGCCTTGGTTGACTTGAGGTGCTTGCGGTGGTGGAGGAGGTGGTGCTTGTATGGCTTGGACGGGTTGGATGAGTGGTGCATTGTGTTGGGAAAGTTGAGGTTGGTAGGTTTGAACTTGGTAAGCTTGAGTTTGGTAGTAAGGTGCTGTCATGGTTTGGTTAGTAAGGATGAGGCGAGGACAATTGTTGCGGAAATGGTTAGGGTCACCGCAATTGTAGCAAGCTCGGGGTTGTTGAGGTTGGTTTGGTGGGTAAGGTGCATATCGGTGTTGAGTATTTTGGGGAAAAGTTCTTGGTTGGTTTGGTTGGTTAGGTTGGGTTCGTTGTGCGGATCGGCATGTGGTGTTGAGATGACCAAGTCGGTTACAAATGGTACAATGGCGACAAGGCATGTTTGGTGGGTGATGGAGTTAGCAAATGTTGCATAGTGGGGCGGTACCGGTATAGGGTTTTCGGGTTTGGGGTGGAATTTGGGTTTGTTGTTGAGGTTGGGGTTGGGTAACGGCATAGTTTCAGTAGTTGGTTTTGGGTTTCTTCTTGTTGTTGTTATTGTTGTGACGGGAAGAGTTGGAGTAGTTAATGGCTTGTGGTGCTGGTTCAACCTTGGCTTGTGGTGCGGGCTCGGGTTTGGCTTTTTCGTTTGGTTTCTTGAGGGTTAGGGTACCCGCTTTCACATGATTCTCCGATAGCGCACCGGCTAGAGTAATGGCATCCTCAAGATTCACGGGTTTGCTACTCATGACTGAGTCCCGGATTTGCATAGGTAAACCCCCAATGTATTTGTCAAGCTCACGCTCAGCCGGGGTAACCAAATGAGGGACGAGAATGCTCAACTCGTGGAAACGGAGTGAGTAAGCGGCGTTATCACCACTATCTTGCTTGAGGTTCCAAAATTCCTCCTCAAGCTTTTGAAGTTCGTGTTTGAGACAAAACTTCTTCATCATGAGTGCCTTGAGGTCAGACCATGGAAGAGCCATATCCGTTTCCGACCCTTGGAGATGCATGACACTACCCCACCATGTTAGAGCGGTTTTTCTAAACATGCTTGAAGCGAAATTTGTCTTTTTCGCTTCGGGGCACTCGCTATATCTAAACACATTCTCCATAGACTCGAACCATTGCAACAAGGTAGTCGCACAGTTCGTACCCCAGAATTCGGTTGGGTTGGCACTAGTAAATTGCTTATATGGGTAGGATACGGGTTTGGGTTCAACGGGTGCAACAACGGGTGGAGAAGGTTGGGTAGCTTGGATTTGAGTTATAAGTTCGGGAATCACAGCGGCCATTTGCTTGATGATAAAAGCAGCCATACGTCGGTTGGTGCTCTTGCGCGGTCTTAGTGGAGGCATGCTAAAAGATTATAAAGAAATGGAATAAGTTTTAGGTAAAAAAGAAATGGATATGAGAGTGTATAAAATAAGAATAAGGTGAAGTTAAATTTTCTTTTTGATTGTGAATCCTAGAGTTAGTGAGGAATAGATGTTAGTGTTAGATAAAATATAAATCTTTGTATATAAACAACAAACTGGAAACAATCGTAAATGATTTTGAGATTTTGAGGGGTTAAAGCTTAAAAATTTGAGATTTTGAGGTTTATAGAGTCGGAAAATCGTACATGAATCACCATGATTTGATATTCCAACTCAAAAGAAAAAAAAATTTATAAAACACAACGTTGGAGTCTAAACATGTGCACGAATCACCGCAATATTTTTTTTCATGTTTTCGACTCAAATAACGATAATAACACCATAAATCGGGATACAACGTCATGTCAAAGCACTAGTCCACGAATCACCGTAGTTCTATTGTTTTGACACCGAAAAATTAGGATGGCGACCGGAACGCTCGCATTCGACTACTTAAAGTATTGACATGTATAACATGGTTTGTGGCCTAGAAAACGAGCACTATAATTCCACCATTCCAGGTAAGTAAATCACCTTCGATTCTTGGAATCGTTTTGTCAAATGGTCGTTTTATAATGTCTCGCTTCCTATGAGGGCTACGAACCCGATATAAATGCAACCTTTAAGGGATTATAAACAACGGGATCCAGGTTAATCTTGTAATCCATAAAACACAATGAAAATCTACTTTTTGCGTTTTAAGGTAATGATACCTTGGAAATACTATGAAAGTGTGTGTATGTGAACATTTGGGATATTGGTGAATTTTAAACAAGTTTATAAAGAATATGCGATATGAACAATCAAAATAGAGTAAACACGTATGAGCACACGTATAGGACCCTAAGCATAACAATACTAGGTCGTTACGTCTAACCACCTATCCTATTGTCATGGCTCTGATACCAATCTGTCACACCCCGACCAAAGGCGGCGGAACATGCCGAGGTGTAACGATTGTCCATAAGCACATGACACTAATTAAAGTGACAGTATTTAATAAACTCATTTCATTTCACAACATCGAAAATGTCACATAACAATTATCCATAAAATAACCATAAACAAAATATCACAAAATATGGCAAATTTGATATTGTTCATTTTTTACTAATATCCTAAGGTCTTTGATGTCGTTTTCTTCACAATCATAAATCAACCAAGATGCAAACCTGCAACATTTCATAAAATAAAGTTTGTCAACACAAAGGTCGGTGAGTAATTCATAAGTTTAATCATATTAGTATATAATAAAGATAGCCACAAAACTTGCATACGAAACGATAAATAAAAGTGGTAATTTGGATAAATAGATATCGCTAAACACATTAGCGACACCTAGCTATAAGGGGATGCCAAATAGTCTAGGATTTTATAGTTATCGTTAACTGCATTACGTTAACGACACCTTGTTATAAGGGGATGCCAAATAGTCTAGGATTTTATAGTTCCACCAACCAAAAGCGATAAACACATAGGCATATAAGCATAGAACACCAAATCGAGCAATTATTTAGGTAAAGTATACAACTACGTTTGTGGTTTAAGATTCAAATATAAAGCATTTTGTTGAATAAGTATGAAATGTCACTCCCAAAATAAAAGATGGAAAATGGGGTATGAAGTACTCACCTTCAAGTGGTAAACTTGAAAGATGATAATTTGGAGATTTGTCGGAACGACGAGTTTAACGCACAATGCCTAAAAAGAAAAGAAGTCTTGAATTTAGAAAGGTTGTCTTGAAGGTCTTTAAAAAAATAAATGTTGAGAAATGTAAATAATTAAAGTTCAAGGTTTAAAATGTGACTATTTAAGAATTTATAATAATAACCCTTTAAAAATGTAAGTTTGCTCGAAACCGGGTTAAAGTGTCTAACCTTAATATTTACTCAACCTATGTTAAGTAATAAGGTGGGTAAAATGCAAGAATGCAAATCCCTTTGGAATAAAGATACTAAAACGGGTTTTTTTTTTATCGAGTGTTCGGGTTGTCGGTTCGGGTCTTGATAATTGGTCAAACCCAAAGTCAACTTTCCAAAATATTGAATGTTATGAGATAACTCAATAAAATTTAGTAAGACTTAACCAAGTATGTAGTTCCATTGTTTTAGAACTAACAACGCACGTTAAGCGAGTGTTCGGTTTTGTCGGTCCAAACTTTGTTATGAGATCAAGTTAGATCCAACATTTCCAGGTACTTAAGAAAATATTTAAAAATCAATTTGTAACTATTTTTAAAGAAATATACAAGTCTTGATGGCTAAAAAAACACACTTGTGTGTCTTAAGCGAGCAAGAATCGGTTTGGTTCGGTTTCCATCTTACAACAAGTTCATAGATGGTTTCCACATGTCCAAACACTAAATAACTTGTATAATAATGTACAAATAAAAAAATACCAAAAGTTAACAATAAAGTCTTTAAACAAAAGTTCGGTTTTCGGTTCGGATCGTGTTTCGGGTTAAGACCGAGGTAAGATTCTACAAACCCATAACCATAGAATTTGTAAAAATGATTTTAGAAACTTAGATCTAACACTAAGTATGTTTAAACAAACAAAACTAGTAACAAATTTCGGTTTACGGTTTAGAGCTATTTACGGTTAAACCGAAGCATAGACTCTTAAAACCCATAACCATGGAACTTGTAAACATGACCAACAAACTAAAATAAGCAAGATTAATATGTATGAACAAGTTATATAGATGTATATATATCAAGGACACGAAGTCCTCCATGAAGGCTTGCCTTATGGGGTCCGAAACCTCACCAACCGGAATCGGAGAAGTAACTACCAAAGGTAAACAAGGGGTGTATATTATATATATGTTGCACAACCATAAACAAGTATTAATAAGGCTACATAAACTAATTAAGATGAAAGACCAAAATCCTTCAAGAACACTTAAGAAGATAACCTTGAATCTTTGATGTTTGAGAGAGTTTTTTTTTTTTTTTGGAGTTGTAGCAAGGGAAAATGAAGAGGAAATGTGGTATATATATAGGGTAATGTTGGTATTCAAATATGGGTGTGAGACACAAGAGTTTTCATGCAAAATGGATCAAGACAAAAACACAAAACAACAAAAAAAATAAAAAAAAAATAAATAAATAATAAATAAGTAAAAATAAAAATAGGATGTTTTCAAGACCCAACAAGTGTGAAACAATATAGTAACATAAGTCCATTATTTTGATTATAACATAAGCTTCGGTTTACAAATCGGGTCGGTTTACATAATAAACAAACACAAAACCAAATACAAACAAGACCCGAAATTGACGAATGTCACATTAGGATTATAAGAAGATGATAAAAAGAAAACTGATCTATTCAGTTAGGGTCAAGGAATAAGAAATCATAGATTTAGACGTGGTTTTTAAAAACTGCTGCCAAAGTTATAATCAAAATCTTGAGTCGCGGTTATATAAACCTTCAAACGCAGTTTGTTGGCACCTTATTAACAAGTTTAAAGAGAAAAACATTTTTAGACACGGTTTTAGACTAGCACCGCATCAAAAAAAGAAACCCAACCGCATCAAAAGATCATTTTTCTACTAGTGCATATTCATGTAGTGCATTAGCCACCCAATGGGCATTCAACTTAGGCGACGGAAACAAACGGGTATAATTTGTGATCAATATTACAACTCGATTGTTATATCTCCTATAATAATTTCATAAAGAACCAAGACAATATCACGGTAATTTAATATACTAATAATAATATGGCACGTACCAGTGTCCACCAAAAGACTCAAACCCTCCACATCTAAGTAATGGAACATCTTATAATACACCAATATGTCTTTGGGTCAAATACCCTTTGATTTTCGTTCACTTGTTAAATTCGGTTCATCAATATTGTATTGTCTACAAAATCAATATCCAAAAAATGGTGTTGCCTGTTTAGGAAGTTGCACAACCACAACCTCACCAAGCCTAACATCTTGGTTTTAAACCATCTACATTTGTGTCGACAATAACCATGTTACAATAAATCAACATCTTTATGCACCTTGGCACGTTCCTACCTTTCTTCATGTTCCTACACTTCCATTATTCCGAATTTTCGCATGTTCGCACCTCTCCTCATATTTTTATGCATGTTCCTCAATTTCAAAGTTCTACCACGAGTAGGTAGTTAGAAACCTCACCATAAGAGATTCCATTTTCAGATTCGCGGTCGAAAGGTGTTAGACAAAATGAGTTGGTGAATTAATAAAGTTGGTGGATTAACTTATATGAAGATATTACTAATCTGATATAGTGTTTCGATTCCCTTATTTTAGGTGAAGAGAATAATGGGAAAGCAGATTTCTTTGTGTGTTATTATAACATACAAAGAGCATTTGTAGATGGACTCTCGTGACACTTACGTGACACGAACATCCACTAGACTCTAATCAATAAACTAATTGGTAACAAACACGTAGTATTATAGACACAAGAAGGATTAATAAGAGAATATAGCACACAAATCCATCACATGTCATATACAATATACTACTCAACTATACTGCTTTGGATGTTTTTAAGTAAAGGCTCCAACTTCCTTCTATTCACATGTGTGCAATCTACACATCCAAAACCCTTAGAGGTTAATAATATGATGTTTTCCAATCTAATACAGCCTAAAATTTAGGTATGATAGAAAAGAAAATGAAAGTCTCCATTTATAGCCTTCGGATATCGCAACCAGAAGCAAACGTCAATGATTCATTCGCAACAAGTTAGCATTCTGGGCTTAATGAGCATCTTTATAATGAGCATATTAATGAAATAAACCACAGAGGCTAAAATATAAATTTACTCATTTTTACATATAGCATCTTTATTAACAAAACATTTAGTACTATTGTCTTCAAAAATCCTTTAAAGTTTTGGGGCGTAGGGTGAGTGAAAAAACCCCTTAAAATCACGTTTTTAATTATGTGAACTAAATAATTTGATCATCTTTTACCAATTGGATTGCATTTTCGAAGGCTAATACAAAAAAAAAATTAATAATAATAATAATAATAATAATAAAGTTATTAAGATGGCCTATATAAAACACAATAGAAAGTTTTTTTATATAACAAAAAAAGCACCACTTACAAGAATTAAACTCATGACATTTGGTTTAAGGGACATCACTCTTTCATGGAGTCACGCCTGTCTTGTTAGTTAGTCGGTAGTCACTTACATAAAGTAGTATATGAATTTACTAATTTGTTGACTACGTAACACGATACCAGTAGGGTTTCTTTAGAGTGATACAATATGTTACGTGTAGATTATTGATTCGGAACCGAAGCATGTATTCCTGATTGTACTAGAAAGTAAAAAACGCATTATCCATTGTTGGTGACGTAAAAGTGGCATATTTTATAAGTGCAGGGGTATCTTAAATAATTCAAAGTTTTTATGCCCATTTCACGACTAAAGTACAACCAGGAGGGAATTTTTTACTTTCTTCAAACCACTTTTTATAAAATATATAAAAACACATCACTTCGAGATCCAACAAACTGACAAAATTGTATTTTTTTTATAAATTTACACTTTCACTCCTCATATAACCTTAATGTCACTTCAGTCCCTCCATTTCCACATCTTACCATATAATAATAATAATAATAATAATAATAATAATAATATTGCCTAGCTAGATTTATAGGAATACACACCAATCAACTTTACATAGGTTTGTGGCAAATAACTAAATGGCCCAACAAGAATTTGGCATGGAGTGCCCCAAAGTTATCGGCTTTTATTTCTTCCTTTTGTAATAAACTAACTTTGTTTGGTACAAAAAGGTTCGTAATGTGTTTAACATAGTAGATGAAGAGGTAGGTCCCAGCAGAGCCCAGTTGGACCCGTAAGACTCACCTCAAAGAGACGTCTGCGCAGTTGGACCCGCAAGACTCACCTCAAAGAGGGACGTCTGCGCAAAGACCAAACTCGCAAGACACCTCAAAGAGAGACGTCTGCGCAGAAACCAACTGGATCGGCAGGACCCACCATGCTCAGAGACGTGACGTCCTTACGCGCAGTACGCAAGCTGTTCCCGCAGGAAACGCCTCCCAATGGTTTCCAAGTACTCCGCCTGTTCCCGCAGTTACGGATACCAGCCATCAGGGAAGGCTACCCGCGCAGCAAGGCTACACGCACAAGGCTTAACACTCATAATAATTCAGTAGTCACCTGAAGAAGGAATGAGCAAGCCGGGAACAATCCCGCACAAAGGCGGGAGGGGGAATACTCCCGCCCAAATGAGCCAGTCCGTACGATACTGAAAGATCTTTTGTACTGTACCTGACGAGGTATGGGCAAAAGATCTGACCAAAGATACGACAGCTAATTGACAACAGTATGGCGAGCAGCATGCTCTTGTACTGTATGTCACTATTAGCCGCTACCTACTCACTAACTCCTGTCATACCACGTGCATAGCCTGTAGTTGGTGGAAAATGAATAGTACACAGCAGGCCTGGTCACTGTCAGTCGCTGCCTACCCACCAACTACCAGCATGGCACGTGCGTAGGCCACAGTTGGTAGAACAGGAATACTATTCAGCCGGCTATACCTTCTTGGAAACCTACCGTCGGCTATAAATACCCCAAATGGTATGATCATCTAATCTCATCTCGTATCTTACATATTATACCTGATATCTGCTCTAGCAATCTCTTAATATACACTTATATTCAAGAGCAATCTAGTCTGATTCTCACGCCGGAGGGTGGTCACAAGGAGGTACCCCCCCCCCCTTCTCAGTGACGAGCTCACGGTGTCTGTTTTGCAGGTTATCAAAAGAACCATCTTTGCCGGATCTAACCCCTCGTGGGAAACATCTATCTAACCCCCAGATTATCCGTAATCTGCCCGGGGCTGATTAGTGTTTCTTCAGTAGATCATCCAACAAGAAATATGTAAACAATTATAAAGGAAAAACAATAGATTATCCAAGGGGTGCAAGATATTATATAAAACTTGGTGTTAGCTACTAGTTAATGGACATGGCGGTGAATAGAACAAAAACGATCAATACTGGTGGAACATGTGACTATTACAACCATTGAATCAATTGTAGTTTGATTTTCAAAACACCGTAGGCTACATAGAATATGCGTACATGTCGTTTTAGGAGTATTAAGTTCTATAGGCTTTATAGGTTAATTAGTAAAAAGGAATTTCATAGCATTGGTGGCCTAGAGTACCATTAGCCTTTCATCTATGATATCATATTCCCTCTATTCATTATTGGCACTCCATTGTGACTTTAAGGTGCACGGCATAAATTATGCAATCTATCATTTTCTATTACAAAAATTGAAATAAAATGAATTGTTTTATTTTAAAAAAGATATTCTTTTAAACAATAACCACATGCTATTGGTCCTTATTCATGTATATGCCTTTTCAAGATGCCAAGCTAAAATGGGTTACATGAGTTAAGAGGTACGTGTTGAATTTTAGTCCGTTACAACAATGGGATAAATTCCTAGCATGGATTAATGGAACATTTGAGGCGTTACTTTAATCACCACCATCAAAATATAATCCCACTACTAATATTGATACGCCTCTAAATCTTTAAAACATTTTACCAATGCCCAAAATGTTTTTTTTTTCTTTTTCTTTTTTGTCGTGATGCTTCTTGTGTTGTATCAATATTTATTTGTGTTTTGCATTAACTCATTAGTTTAGATTACATGTATTAAATGTTTAGATTACATCAAAACAGAAAACAAGCGGGCAACAAGCTGCGTCACCACCCCTTTTTGAATTGCAAATTTTTTTATATAAAAATAGGTTTAAGCATGTCTCAAACGAGACTAGAACCCACAAACTTTTAGTTGTATTTAATTTATTCATAAGTAATTATAAAGATATCTAAAAACATGTATCGGTATGTAAAACATATTAAAATATGAGATCTCATTTTTCATCAATGTATTCACTAGTAAATGCTAAACTTTATTTAAATTTTTATCGTGTAACCTTTATCATAAATCTCCAAATATAAAAGTTAGAAAAAAAATGCTTTCGTTGAGAGTCAAACTCAAGACCTCCCGCTTACTAAACGGGTGCTCTGACCAACTGAGCTATGAAAGCAATTGATAAGACTTCACAATGGTCAATACAAAAACATAAAGTTCGGAGAATTGGAAGCATGGCTCATCATAATGTTTGAACATATTACCCAAACACTCGAGTAGATAGTGATTGAGGTGCAGTAAATTTCAATAATGCATCTATAATATACATCCAAGAGGGGCCACATCAAGAACCCTAGTTAATTGCATCACGAGAACACTCTGCCATGACGTACATATGTGATCTAACTTGTTAAAAATTTAAACAAAACCAAACCTAAATGAGCTTGAGTTAACCCGAGCATAAATTGAAACTTATTTAAGAACCGAGCCTGGGTTCAAGTAAACGTTCTTATATCGTATAAACTAGAGTACTAGGCTCACAATCTTAAACAAACCTACTATACATACAATATTTTGTTTAATATAATAAACATAAAATCACATAATAAATATTATTATATTTAATTATGACAACATACCTAATAACATATTTTATGTGTATTAAATTATAATTAGAAATATATATATAATTAAAAGTATACGTGGTTAAATAAAATAGTTATTAACATACGAACTAAAAGCTTGAAAACGTACTTACAACCCGTGCTTAAGCTTTAAATGTAAAGCTCGAAAAAACAAGTTCAAGTTCGGGTCTCTTAGCTTAAAAAGGCCTTGATTAATGTAACGAGCCAAATGTTTAAATATCTCATTTACTCAAGCTGTGTTTAAACGTGTGGGTTCCTAACTGTTCTTACGTACCCTTCGGGAATCCTCGACGATTAACAAGAGTGTATCCCAAAAGTTTATGCAACTCTCGTATCCTGCTGGCAGGGAGTTGGAATCACTCTCCTGAAAAGTCCATGAAGGCGAACCTCACTCTCCCGAAAAGTCCGTGACAGGACGAACCTCAAATACATTGACTCGTGATTATAAGCAAAACAGGACCAACAATAGTACAGCAAGTATGTACAAGTATCAAGTATGTACATTATAATTAACTCTTGCCATTGCCAAATCATATATGAAGTCTCATGATATGGTATATAATGCTTCCTGTTATTTATTAAATCAATCAACATACAATTACACACATCATTCCAAATATACAGATTTGTAATAACAAGAACTATGATACACCAAACTAACTTGCCACAATTAACACCTATGTAACACACACACACACACCCATATATGTATATTTGTATGCATACACCAGATAATTTACACAGTCACTCATTCACTCTTGACACCTCTAACAAAAACTTAAAACAAACTGTCTGCAAATCGGACACGACCCATGTCAAGTCAGCCAGGTATCCACACACGTCTGGTGAAACGAGTGTCGACAGAGAGGTAAACACCGCACAATTTCACCTACTTCAATATCCTGACATGCAAAAACACTTTCTGTCAGTGAACCAGGACAAAAATAAAAAATAAATAAATAAATAAATAAAATTCATGTTACAAGTAAAGTTTTGAATAAACATGAACCTGCAAACATATTGTGCAACATATGTTCTTAAACAGTTTAGTTTCATGTGAAATTTGATGACATGGCAAACGCCTCAGTGAATCCTTTGATAGTCCGCTGTAAGCTACTTCATCGTTCAAATCAAGCACCTCAACAGGATGCAAGTCAGAAACAGTCACCTTCATTTATGTCCAAAATTATAAGCTAGAAAAGTCTAACAACGATCATTATTACCAAAACAATAATCTTGACCCAAAACCAATCAATAAAAAACCATCACATAGCACAACCAGCTAAGAAGGCTGAAATTTAGCGAGCGCAACAATCTCTAAAAAGTACAATGGGTCCACAAACTGAACCAAAAATAGCATAACACGTGTAAAGGGTCGCTAAGTTCTAGTCAACTCAAGAAAGCATAGTTTAGCCGATGCTTTCCTTAGCATGTTAAAATTCAACAGCCGTTTACACGGGTTATGCTATTAATGCTTTATTTTGTGAAACTATTGTATTTTAAAAAGATTTTTGTGCAAGCGGAATTTAAGCCTTCTTAGCCGGCCGTGTTTATGTGGTGTCTTTTTTGGCAGTCGAGTTGACGATAGATTTACATAATTTTTTTAACTACCATATTGTTGCCCGAGTTAACCCAATAGCAAAATGTGGCATTATACGTATCAAATATTGATTGTATGATGAAAAGCTTAATTTCAATTAAACATTATAGTGGCTTAAATAAGCCAATTTACAACAACCTTAACTAATGACTAGGAGAGTCTAAATTCAAAGAATACGGTGGTCAAGGACTACCACAAATCCTATCCAAAAATATACATAATATAATAAGGAAACTACTAAATTACATAGATATTATTTTACAATAATATTCTCTTTAATATGCCCCCGCAAGATGGAGGAGCCATCGGATACTCCAATCTTGGATCTTAGACAAAGAAACGGTCCGCGGCCTAGAGGTTTTGTAAGAACATCGGCTAGTTGATCTTCAGAGTGGATGTGTTGTACACGTAATGAACCATTCCCAATTTTTTCGCCAACAAAATGATAGTCTAGCGCCACATGTTTCATACGCGAATGATAGACCGGATTTGCACGCAAATATGTAGCTCCCGCATTGTCACAAAAAAGTGTATGTGATTTTGGCATAGAGAAACCAAGTTCCAACAGTAAGTTTTGAACCCATGAAAGTTCAGCCGCACCATTTGCTAATGCCTTGTACTCGGCTTCGGTAGAGGAACGAGAGACGGATTTTTGACGCGATGAACGCCATGAGAGAGTGTTTGACCCAAGATAGATGATGCAGGCGGTAGTGGACCACCCCCCATCAGTAATCCCACCCCAATCGGAATCGGTGAAGGCCTGAAGATCAAGCTGAGAGCCGCGGTTGAGAAACAATCCGTGATGTATTGTACCCTTAAGATACCAGAGGACACATTTTAATGCTTGCCAATGAAGTTCGGTAGGTGCATGCATATATTGTGAGAGCCTGTTGACAGCGAAGGACACGTCGGGTCGCGTAAAAGCAAGGGTTAGGTTGTCGTAGAGCTGAGTGGTGTAGCAACAGATTTTGCACCATCCATGCGGAACTTGGTGAGTAAATTCTGAATATGAGCATGTTGAGATAGAAAGAGGCCATTAACAGTGAGAATGACTTCTATCCCAAGAAAGTGACGCAACATACCAAGGTCTTTAATGGAGAACTTGTCGGATAATGCACGAATTACCTGTTTGACAAAAGAATTTGTGTTTCCGGTGATGACAATGTCATCAACATAAACTAGGAAATAGCAAATAATGCTCTTGTGTTTATGAATAAACAAGGATGGATCAGCCAATGACTTTAAAACCGAGGTGTAAAAGAAAGTGAGTTCCAAATACCAAGCACGAGATGCTTGTTTGAGGCCATAAAGAGATTTTTGAAGACGACAAATGTGATTGGGAAAATCCGGGTGAACATATCCCGGTGGTTGGGACATGTACACATCCTCATCCAAACACTACTAAAAAACTGGACCTTTTCCGACGAAAAAATTCATAGGTAAATTGTCGGAAACGTTGATTAGCGACAAAATACCGATGAAAGGCGTCTGTCGGAAAAAACCTCCTAGGAAAAACTTTTCCGAGTAATTTCCCACAACATACTGACAACTGTCGTTTGTCGCTAACTTTGCGAGAAATTAACGAGGAAAAGATTTTTAGATTATTCTAGCCATTTAGCGAGAAATTAGTCACAAAACATAATTTTATTAATTATATGTTTCTATTTATTAATCATAAAAATTAAGTAGTAATAACAATTAATTTGATTTTATTTCCGATGATCTTTCGACAAATCATATTAATTAAATATAAGACAATTTTAAATGTACAGACCAAGTTCCGACAAAAATCATATTAATTAAATATAAGACATTTTTGTTGTTTTATATTTACAGATGAATTTCCGACAAAAGTTGATTTTTAATTTAATATATTTTTTTCCTGATAAAAAGCCTAAATTATTTCTTCAAAAAATCCAATAGAAACAGCTAAAATTCCAGAAAAACAAAAACACAATTTAAATTAAGCGAATCGTTTACAATGACCTAACAAAATACAATACCATTTGTTTTAACATGTCAAAATACCAAACAAAATAACATATGTTTAAGATGTGAAAATACCGAACAGTCAACAAACTACTTATCGGCAAATTTTTTCATAATTTCTTCAATCTGTTTTTGCAGTTTCTCGCGTTCAGCCCGCTCTTTTTCACGCTCAGCTCGCTCTTTTTCACGTTCGGCCCGCTCTTTGTTCAAGTCTCTTTCCATTTGTCTTTGTAGCCTCACACGTTCGGCCCGTTCTATTTCCGCTTCTCTTGCCATTTCTGCCAAGCGGTTATCCATATTTTGCCGAGCCTCCGTTTCTTGTTCTAGCTTGGCTCTAACATCTTTGACCTATAAATTTTTAAAAACATATATAATTAATGCATAATATATGTGTAACAGGTCATTTTAAGACATGATTCAATTGTCATGCTAATTAACTGTTAGCAAAATCAAAAAAATTTGAGTAGACACCAAGTGGAATTACTATTAGATGGAATAGACAATAGCCTATCTGTGTATTTGGTATTGTGGTAAAGAAAACTAATGACAATGATAGCCCCAATTTAAACAGCAAACTACCATGGTGCCCCTAGTCCATTTAATACAGCAGATCACTATGGCGGCCAATTTATACTATAATTTACCAAAAATGCCTTACCTAATACTAGAAAACAAGTACCAAATGACTAAAATAGGTACATGCCAAACCTCCAATGTGCCGGTTACAAACAGATATCATGTTCGTTTGACCTTGAATGTAAACAAAAAAAATTCGCATACATAAAAAATATGTAGACAAACCTAAAATGCGTAAACTGAAATATACGTGACTTAAGAATAATAATAATAATAATAATAATAATAACGATACCTCCTGTGATTGTCGAGCATCACCATGTGAAATAAACCCGCAAAGTGATGACTGTGACCCGGTCACCACAAAATGTGGATCAGAAGATCCTATCCCAAACGTCCGGCCACAACTCTTGTGATGCAAACGCTCCCACACAGCAAACTCATCCCAATCCGGATTCTGATCGTTGTCTGGCCCATACTCAAGTTCTTTGTGAAACGATGTCTACATTTTCATGAATGCAAAGCAAGTCACTTTGTAATCAAGGTTAATACAATAATAACACACACACACACACACACACATATATATATATAAATGATAACTTACAAATGATTCTTTTGATCGTGTTGTGACGAACTCTAACTGCTCCAAGTCATTAATATTGATTTCCCCATCGCGCAATCTCTTCTTAGTCTCTTTGGTGGCAAGGGTATCAACAAAGACAAATTCGTAGCCCACAGGCCCTCCCTTTCGTTTCTCCAACATAAATATTGATAAGTGTTACACAACTAGTTACACGAATTTTTAAATCTAATTAGCTTACCAGGTGGATGCGATGTTCATCAATACCCAGAGACCCGCCTGCATGACGGGATAAATCATTTTTAAGATTGTTTTTTCTAGCTTTGGATCTGTTTAACCATTTTTCAGTGTTCCACATCTGCAATATTAAAAAAACCATATAACATATAAAGAACACGAAATTTTAATTAAAAAATCATAAAAACTAGTTAACACCCTTACTTTACACCAGCGTTTCGTCTGTCACTAGGCACTTTATCGGGCGGATAATTACAAATTATATCAAATCTATGTTTGCCATCCTCGATAAAGTGATTGTCTTCCCTGGCTTTCTTTTTTGATTCTTCTCTCAAGTCATTCATCTTATCTGGATAATGATCCCTGAGAACGTTAACGAATCCCTCAAAAATGTGCTGGTCATCTCGTGTGTCCCATCTCCACCGTGTCTACAAAAAAATAAAGATAAAATTAACAAATGAAAACAAATAATTATAACATATACGAATATATATTGATATTTACCCGAAAGGTATTAAACATATCCCTTAAAACACTATGTGGGATCTTTTTAAAGGTGATCCAATCTCCATCAAGTTTTTGATCTAGTATTTGACCAGCACTCCTATGAACACGTCCGGATCCAAACCTATAATATTGAAATAAAACATAATTATAATCAACAAAAATAAAAATGTTAAAACTTTTAAAATTTGAAACATACTTTCTCCCCACGCGTACAATCCGCCTGTTATCACCATCATCCTTACCATTAGCATCCTCGAAACCATCATCCTTACCACTGCCATCATTCTCACCAACATCATCCTGATGACTACCATCATCCTCATCCTCATCATCTTCTATATTCTGTATCGTTATTCTGTTATGGATTACCCCAGCCATATCAGCCATTTCATCACCACTAGCTACACGACTATGACAACCAGAAACTCCCCCACCTTTACCTTTACGGCTTTACCTTTAGAACTAAACCCTTGGGATCCACGTCGCCCTAAATTATCACGAGCACCACTACGAGAATCAGGCTCCTGAATATGAATACCGCGAGTACCACTACCACCATGTGTACCGCTACCACACCTTTCCCTGGAGCTGCCTTTCCGCCACGAGTACCAACACCACCACCACGAGTACCAGCACCACCACCACTCGAATCCATATCGTATACAACCTGCATTTAATAAAACAAGAACTGTTAGATAAATAATTAATAAAAGATTAACAAAACATAAGATTGGAAATAATATAATGTGTAACAATAGTTACATCCATTCTCTTTTCAAACTCATTTATTTTTACCTATTAACTAAAATCCCACTAACTGTTAGAACCTAAACTAAGAATATAAATACCTACTAACCTAACCATAAATACATACATATACGTACTAACCTAACAATAAATATAAACATATAAACATGTTAACCATATCTACATACAAACATAGGCCTGTACGTTGTCATCCCTGTCCTTAAATGTATCACACTTCATTACAAAAATGGTTTGTATACTAAACGCTAGTCGTGCACCGCTTTAGTCCTAAGAACAGATGAAGCAAGTAATTTTTTTTATAGATTAACTTCTGCAAAATGTCAATAAAATAGAACTGCTATGGCATAATTAATCTAATTTGTTACAAAAAGAAGGCACAACATTAGCATACAAAATGCGCTCCTATAACATCCGCCCCTAAACAGCCTATCCACAAGAAAACTTAGAAATCTGCTTATCAACAAGTAATTCGACTGCTTTATGAACACAAAATCAAGAGGCATACCTCAAAAAGGATTCTGCCACAATAAAACCTCGAACGATGTCCAGAATACGGTGCAATGAGATAGGGGTTAGGTGATGAGAAGAGGCGGCAAGGGGTTTGTGAAGTGAATTAATGGCGATAGGGTTTTAATTCTGGGAGAGACTTAGCGCCAAGGGTTTCAATTTGGGGGGGGAAGTATCCAAAGTTCTAGGTTTTTCACTAGTTGCCTTTATAAATATTATTATCTAAATTACAACAAATGGAGTTTGTATGAGCGTCTAGAGTAGACGGTAGTTCGAAACCCACCTACACACTAATTTTTTAGAAAAACAGTGTTGTCGCTATTTTGTCGGAAATCTTAATATATTTGATGAAAATCCTACAAACATATAGAAAAATAAATTAACATGTATAGAAAAGTAAATTAATTTAACCAACAAGCCATAGAATTATATAAAACATATATGTAACTCACACACTTATACACGTACATATGCTAAGTCGCTAACGCAATCACGCACACACTCATTCATATGTATATATAGTCATACAAATATATACCGTATGACTAAACGCTATGAAGTAACGTCGGGGCACCACCACCATTCATGTCAAAGTCATATGCCACGTCACCCCCTTCTTCCACTAGCACACACACTAACCCATGCATACACACACATATACAAACACACTAGCACATATACATATACACTAACATTACCCACACGTTTATGCTCGTACATATACGTATAATAATAGTACACGCGCAAACATATACATGTTATATACACATACAGACACTAGCACATACGCATACACATAGACACTCCTACACGTACATACACTAACACATACACTAATATACACGCGTACACATACAGGCACTAACGTATACACTCCTATGCGTACATACACTTATAACACATACACACGAACGTATATGGATATACATACACTAATACATACTTAGGCCAAAGGGTTGGATCAGTGGGCACCCCCCCCCCTTCCATTGGTCCGATGTGGCACCATCGTCATTCAAATTAGGCCAGTGAACATCGCCCCCTCCTATCTCATTTCACTAGTGACGCGAGGCCACTGATAGTGGTCACGCACATCAGTGGCTAATCATATATTTTTTTTGTTTTTTCTTTTTCAGTTGTTTATAATATTAAATAATGAAATGATGGAAACTGATGGAAAATGAAAGGAATGATCCATACCCCTAGCTAAAAGGTGAGGAAGAATGAAATACACAAAGCTAACATGACGCAGACATGAAGAATGTGAGAGAATGGTTCAAATGAACCATACCCACAAGCCTTATAGCACACACTCATCATACATATGCTTATACTCATACACATACGTATAATAACACGCGCACTAACACGAACAACACACATACATGATACATGTCATATACACATACAATAGGTACCAACACAGATGCATATAGGGCCGTCCAAACCGCTCGACGCTCGAACTCGCTCGCCGCTCGCTCGTAATTTGCTCAAAAAATGCTCGCTCGATTGTAAACGAGCCGCTCTGCTCGGTTCGGTTTGTAAACGAGCCAAGCAACGAGCAAAGGTCTGCTCGGTTCGATTCGGCTCGAATATTTTTAATTTATTTTATATATAATTATATTATGAACAAATATATAAATATCTAGACAAAACACATAGAATATAAGTATACAATTTTTTAAACCCTTTTGAATTTTTCCTATTCCGTCAATTTTATAGTTTTATTAGTTCGATTCAAGTTTTCAGAATACTAAAAGTTTGTTTACATGTTCATTATATCTCATTTCAAACTTCTTTCTCCTAAAAATTTACAACCTATTATACGTTTTTCTAAAAACTACCAATTTGTTTACAAAATATATTATTTACAGCCTTCAAACTTGTTTCTTATTGAAAATTTTAAAGTGACAAAGAAATAAAAAAATGCTCGAAATCGCTCGATGTTCGATCGAAAAATGCTCGGTTCGATTTTGGCTCATTTCGTTTTTCGCTCAGTTCAAATTTTAGCCGTTCGGTTCGGTTGTAAACGAGCCAAGCAATGAGCAAGCCTTCGCTCGGTTCGGCTCGGCTCGTGAACAGCCCTATATGCATATACACTCATACACATACAGTCACTCACATACGCATACATACTCCTACATGTACATACACTAACACATGAATGCATATGCTTATACAAATATGTATACACATTATGTAAATAAATAAATAATCAGTGATTATTATATTTTTATATTTTAATATTGTGTGCATAATAATAATAGTCTTTTATTACTAAAGTATTTAATTATTAATGTTATTATAAATTATAAATTATATTTTAAAATTTTATATATAATACTAAAGTATTAAATTATTACTGCTAGTAAAATAATATATATATATATATTTTTTAGAATTAATCAATTAGATTTGTTGAAGATTTAATAAATTAACTTAAATAAATTATTTTTACATTTTGTCGGAAAATTGTCAGAAATTTATATATTTCCGACCATGTTCTGACAAAAGTTAAAAAAAAAACTTACCTTCCAGTTATTTTGTTGATTGATTACATTTATAAATGATCATAATAGATAAAAATAATCGTACTTATAATATTTGTCGGAAACTAGTTGGAGGTGTTTTAATATTTTCGACAATTTTCTGACAAAACATAAAAATATTATTATTTTTTCTTATGTAACTTATTAGATTTAACTTATTAATAGATGAATGGCAAATTTATCGGTAAAATGTCGAAATCATTTGAATATTAGCGACAAATTTGCGAGAAAATTAATTTGAAGGTATTTTATCGGATGATTGTCGAAAAAGTTAGTGTTTATTTTTCTACTTTTATTTGTCGGAAAATTGCCGCTGAATTGTGGGAAAATGCATTTGTCGGTATTTAGCCGGAAAAATGTGTAGGAAACTTTCCCCTTTTATAGTAGTGAAAGTACCATGTAAGAAAGCATTATTAACGTCGAGTTGTCGTAGAGGCCAATTTTGGGATAAAGCAATGGTAAGGACTGTACGAATGATGATGGGTTTAGTGACTGTACTAAAAGTTTCACAGTAGTCTTTACCATATTCTTGGAGGAATCCCTTGGCAACTAGATGAGCTTCGTATTTGTCTATGGATCTTTCTGGGCGCCGTTTTATACGAAACACCCACTTGCATCCAATCGGTTTGTGATGCAATGGAGGGATAAGTTCCCACGTGGCGTTTTTGAGAAGAGCATTGAATTCACTATCCATTACTTTACGCCATTCGAGATCTTTCAAGGCTTGGGTATGGGTGGTGGGTTCAACAGATGATGGAATCAGATGCAGTGTGGTGGTGTTGACAACTTTTGAATTGAAATATTTTGGGTTCGGTTTGCCTTGGCGAGGAGGACGTGAAGGGATGGTGTTGGAATTCTTTGGTGAGGGATTGGTTGTTGAGTGGGCCATGAGAGGAGATGATGGATTGGATTGGTGGGGTGAGGGTTGAAGGGAAAGAGGTGTGGCAGTGGGCTTATGTTGGGAAGTGGCGGTGGGTTGAGGGCTAGTAAATTGAGATAAAGGGTTGGATTGAGAGGAGGAAGAAAGTAAGGGAGATTGAGCCGTGGCAGAGTGAGTAGGTATGGGAGAAATTGGGTTGATGGACTGAGGCGCGGGCCCAGAAGGGAGAGGTTGGATAGGAAGGCGGGAGTGAGGCTTTTGTGGTGGAGGAGTGATGGGTGTAGAAGGAATTCCTAAAATGTTTCCACAGTAGGGATATGAGAGAAGGAGCATTGTTGAGTATAAAATGGAAAGTTGGGCTCCACAAACTCAACATGACGGGAATGATATATGCGATGGGTTGAAGGAGCATAACATTTGTAGGCCGATTTAGAAGGTGAGTAACCCAAAAAGATGCATTGTTCGGAGCGGGGATGAAGTTTGGATTTGGCATCCGGGCGAAGCCACGGGTAGCATAGGCATTCAGATGGTTTGAGTTTGGTGTGGGTTGGGTTTTTATGGAAGAGAAGGGTATAAGGGGTTTTGAAATCAAGGATGGGAGTGGGTAAATGATTGATTAAGTAAACGGCGGTTTGGAGCACATGTGTACAAAAGGTAAGTGGGAGCCATGCATGGTGAAGTAAAGATAATCCGGTCTCTACAATATGCCGGTGACGACGTTCAGCAACACCACTTTGTTCTGAGGTATGAGGCGGGGTAGTAAAGCGAGAGATTCCTTGAGATTGCAAATAGGTGGTTAACCCAATATATTCGCCACCATTGTCAGTAAAAAGTGAGATTAAGGGTGTTTGAAAATATTTTTCAACAAGCATGCACGTCACGAGCTGTTCCCAATATTTCCTTTCGGGTTTGAAGCAAGTTTTGTAACATCTCGGATTTTTCAAAACCCGTACTCGTTTGCGTTTAACCCGACTCGAAACATTTTAGATCTTTATTATTAATCAAAAATCAAATATTTATAAATATTAAAGTTTCTCATGTTCGCCTTGTATCCCTTATACTTTCCAAATTGTTCATTTCTTGCTTTAACTATAAAATATTCAATAAATGACCTTTTATGAAACTACAAGAACCTAAAGAGTAAAAAATGAAACTTCTACCCTATGAACCCTGGAGCGCCGCGCGAACGGATTTCCACTCACCGTCGCGCGCCACCATTGCCTTGCTGTGCAAATTCGTTTAATGTTTATTCTTCCTAGTTCGTTTTTTGGTCCGAAATCATTTATTTTAGGACATAATCGAGTGAATTAAGCCCCAAGAAAACTAATATAACAAAAATACATGACCATATACTTAACCCCTTGTCCAAGAACGAAATCTACTGATTTTATAATTGATTTGATCATTAAAACTCGATTCAGTTTCCTAAACGAGTAAAAAGCCCATATTTAGTTCGTTATTGTTTTTCCTACATAAACACATCATAATTCCTTGCTGTAAACTTTAATCTAACCCTAATACACATCCTCCAGCCGTCACCTACCTCTTGTCATCCCCAAAACCTTCGGTTTTTGCATATTCGTTGAAGATACAAGACTTGTTCGTTGACTTTGCTTGCTTTAGGACCTTTGACTTCCGTTTCTCATCGATCCTTTCACTTTCCGGGTAAGTTGTAAACATAGGAATCGTTCATACATATTCCCTAGTCAATAAAATTCAATAAATTTCAGTGGTTGAAGGGTGTTGACAGGTCAATTGCTTTAAAACCCGATAAAGGGTAAAACAGTCAACGAGTTTGACTTTACGTTTTCTCATACTTTTGGCCAGATTCAACGTTCGGTCCAGAAGACTTTTATTCTCATAATGAAATTTTAAGGCTACTGACCAAAACCCGACTTCTAACTCGCTATTCGGATTCTGGTAAGTACCAGCTTGCTTAAACGTTTAAGTCAACATAACTAGAGTTCTACTCATCCGTTTGGATTGATTCCAGCGGCATTAAGTTCGTTTTTATTTATAGTTTCAGGTTCTGATCATTAATATCGTTCGACGCGTAGTGGACGACTCACTTAATCTTTAGATCGTTGATCTTAGTTATTAATCACTTGCATTAAATCTAAGGTGAGTTTTATCATTCCCCTATTTTACTCAGTTTTCTAAAATGTTTTGGGGACATGTGCGTATATCATACTATACATACATATATATATATCAAAAATAGCAAACGTGTATTTATGTGTGATTAATCAAATCTACTTATTATGTGCTTATTTGTCTTTGTATGCAATCGCTTGACATATCCCCTTGGAGAGGGTTCTCATTATTGACCACCGCCCGATTCGCTTGGCAACGGTCTTATTCTCATTATTTGCTCATGGTTGATTTACCGGCGCCCGATTCGCTTGGCAATGGTTTAATCGACAACTTATTTGCTCATGGTTTGATTTCATCACCGCATTTATTACGTTTTGCTTATTTATTATATCAACAATATTTTTTGTGTCAAAAATTGGTGATAAACTCACTCAACATGTTTGTTGACAAATTCCATTTTCTACGCATATGCAGGTTGCTTGAGTTGAAGGATGGACACTTAGAAAGACCTTAGGGTTATAATGAAGACAAACATGGATTTAAACTTGTTATATTTATTTATTTGAATTGTTTTGTTGTATTTGGTTATTGTGTGTATATTTGAAATAAAATAATTAAATATATATTGTCACATTTATATTATGATAGTATCTTCGAGCTGTGAGCAATCGGATCACGCCCCGGCATTTCCGCCTTAGGTTGGGGTGTGACAAGTTTGGATTTCAGTGAGATAATCCTAGACCGAGATGTATTTGCATAGCTCGCTACGAGCTGTTCCCAAGCCTTCCGTGAGGTTTCAGCAGAGGCAATCATGGGCTGGATAGTGGGCGAGCAACTGCCAAGTAGAGCAGCCAAAATGACCTGGTCTTGGCGATACCAGGGGTAGAATTCTGGGTTTGACTTAGTTCTTTCCAAGTCAAGGAATTCTGCCGGAGCGGGTTTGCTACCGGTAATGAAATGGTCCAGATCCATTCCGATTAGGGTGGATTGAACGTATTTGCGCCACACCGAAAAGTTGTCGTTTGTGAGATTAACATTGAAATTGGTAGAAGCATTGATCTGAACAAAAGGAATCGTAGCCATGGTGGTTAGAGTAGTAGGGTGGTTTTGAAGAACAGTTGGGTGATCGGAAAAAAAAAATAGGCAGGACCAGAGACTTGTTTGAGTTATAGAGCTCTTGATACCATATCAAATATTGATTGTATGATGAAAAGCTTAATTTCATTAAACATTATAGTGGCTTAAATAAGCCAAATTACAACAACCTTAATAATGACTAGGAGAGTCTAAAGGCAGAGAATACGGTGGTCAAGGACTACCACAAATCCTATCCAAAAATATACATAATATAATAAGGAAACTACTAAATTACATGGATATTATTTTACAATAATATTCTCTTTAATAATCCGCTCATGATCGTAGACAACGTTGAATAGTTCAACCGCATCGTTTCCTATTCCAAAGAAACCCATCGCCCGAATGTCCACCACAGCAAAACCTGGTTTTGATCATATTCAAACTTGAGACCTTGCATTCTTCCGCCTATCATATATCTCTTTTCAACATCGTTACCGCTTATCAGCATGCCACATATCTACTCATATCTCCTCATCAACAACTTACGCATACACCCACGTTGTTGGTGAAAGCACACACCCTTACGCTACCATAGCGATGAAAACAACTTATATTAAGAATTTATATAAACAATCAACACAAATGGTTATCTTTTTACACCTAAGAAATGTTTAAAAGCGATCATAATCACCATCCATTTATGCTTATAGATAGTAATCCAAATAAAAAAAGCATTGAGCTTTGTAAATTGTGGCTTTGACTTAAGTTAGGTCCATTTCAATCAAATGGTGATCCTGTCACCGAAACGGTTGACTATCATTTTTGAAGACTTAAAACACTTACGCTAAACGACTTTCAATACAAAAAAACCTTTAGCGGAATGTTGCAAAACTCAAATTAATGATTAGATGGTCAAACATGGCTCCTCCTTTCGATTGTTTTTGGACGAAAAGACACCTATACAGTTTCAAAGTGATACAATTTGATCCTAATCAACCGACTTTATCAAGAAAGATTACTAATATGTAAATTGTGTAAAGTCGGTTTAATTCAGTTATGATCACCAATTGACTATAGCCATACTGTCGGTTTTGCTCAATTATGATTAATTTCGTTTAATCATTTAAGTTAATGGTTTGATTTTGATTTTTTTTTGCTCAAACCCTTAACATACATCAGAATAATTGACACAAAATACCCGGTTCCGAACCCAATCGCAACCGGTTCCTACCCATACCCGACCCGAAACCAGTTCATACCGGTACCTGACCACGGTACGACCATGTATAGGATTTCTCCCCGGAGTCGTACCCCGAACCGGAATTGACCCGGACCCGCCGGAACCAGAAATACCCGGTCAAAACCCGACCCTACCCGAAACCTGAAAAAAACAAAGTCAAATACCCGACTATACCCGGAACCGATTTCTACCCGACCCGGTTTTGACTTTTGTTGACCATACCTGAAACCGGTCCCGGTTCCTAAAAATACCCTGTATAGCTCCCGGACCCGGTTTTCCCCAGCCTGTTGGAGTTTTTCTTCTTTTTCATATAATACAAGTATAAGTATACAACGCTGAACTCATCATCCTGTGACGCCTCTGTTCCCTGATCGGAGCAGATTAGCCGTCAGTAACTATCTATCGCCGTCAAGTCAAGCTTTCACCTGCCAGCCCCCTCAATCCATCGTCACACATACACATTCCAAAACCCCTTATTTATTTCAGGTTTTAATTAGGTTAATTAAAAACCCATTACCTAACTCAATGTCTTTCATCTCTCGATTCCTCTCATCTTCAATCCGACGACACCAAAACCCCACAACAATTTCACTCACGAATCCAATTGAAAAATACTGGATCCATTTGCAAAACAACGACCCAAACATCGAAAAAACCCTAACCCGAATTGGGTCTAAATTAGACTCATCATGCGTAAAGGAAGTAATCAAGAGATGCAGCTCCACCAATCAGTCTCATATACCCGGTCTTCGATTCTTCGTATGGGCCGGAATCCAACGCGATTACAATCACAGCTCATACATGTACAGCACTGCTTGTTAGCTGTTTAGAATTAGCCACAACCCTAATGTGGTTAAGGATATTATTAAGGCGTATAGTCATGATAATTATGTAGTGAGTGTTAAAAGTTTTAAGGTTGTTTTGAATTTGTGTAAGGAAGCTAGGCTTGCGAACGAGGCGTTATGGGTGTTGAATAAAATGAATGAGTTTAATTGTCGGCCCGATACTATTGCTTACAATAGTGTTATCAGGTTGTTTTGTGAAACGGGTCGGATGGATGAAGCTTCGAGGTTAACGGAGGAGATGAGTTCGGTTGATATTTATCCTGATATGGTGACGTTTGTTTTGATGGTTAAAGGGTTTTGTGATTCGGGTAGGATAGAAGATGCTAGCAGGTTCTTTAAGGTTATAAAACAACAGGGTTGTTTGCCGAACGTTGTTGAGTATTCGGTTCTTCTTGATGGTATTTGTAAAGTTGGGAATTTGGAGAAAGGTTTAGACTTGTTGCAAGAAATGGAAAATGAAGGCGGAGTTTGTGCACCGACTGTTGTCACGTACACGACTGTGATTCGTCATTTTTGTGAAAAGCATCGGTTGATGGAGGCGTTGACTATTTTGGACCGGATGGAGGCGAGTGGTTGTGCACCAAATAGGGTTACAGTTAGTACTTTAATTAACGGTCTTTGCGAAGAGGATAAAGTGGAGGAAGTTTATAAAGTGATCGATAGATTGGTTGCTAACGGGAGTGTTACAAAAAGTGAATGTTATAGTTCGCTTGTGGTGACATTGTTAAGGTTTAATAAGTTTGAAGAGGGTGAAAAGGTGTTTAGAAGGATGCTGGTTAGTGATTTGAAGCCGGATAGTGTGGCGTGTAGTGAGATGTTAAAGCGGTTGTGTTTGAAGGAAAAACAGGTGCTTGATGCGTTTGTGTTGTATGATGAAATTGAGAAATTAGGGTTTGTGACCTCTATTGATTCAGAGATTTATTCTATTATGATGGACGGGCTTTGCGTTGAAAGGCGGCTGTTAGAGGTTTCAAAGCTTGCTAAGTTAATGGTTCAGAAACGTATACGACTTAAAGCTCCTTATGCTGAAAATGTAGTTGAGTATTTAAAGAATGCTGGTGAAATGGAATTAGTTTCGCATATATATAAGATATAAGGTCAATGATGTTGACTCATGGGATCCGTTTATCGATGTTCGATTATGTTCTTCAAGATCATTAATCAATTACAGAAATCAGAAAGGTGGTTTTGTTCATGTAAATAGCATCTAATTTGTGACGCGCAGAGCAAGTTTGGAAGGCCAATGGTGACAGATTACTGTTGTAGAGACATGAGGGCCTTCAAGGAAGTATATTCTTTTGCCAAAAATTGGGATAAAGATGTTGAGTCATAATAATAGATGAAGAAGATAGCAAAATTACATTATTACGATGGTCGAATCGGTGTAATTTCAGTTTCGTTAATGCATCCTTAACATGATGATCATGCGCTTTATTGGTTCTAGTTTCTTGCTGAAACTTAACATAATGAAATTATTGCCATTCGAAAAGTATTAAAATAAATAAAAGCAATTGATGCTGCATATTCTAAGCAAATATTACAATTAATTAGCAAATCAGTAATCACTTTGATTATGAAGTACGATGATAATGAGTTGGATTTTGATGATCCAGATGAATGCTCATTGTAAAATCTTGTTTCATGTACAGTTGCATACCTGCTAGATACCTTTATCATTACTCATCAAGGTCCGGGTTTCCCCTATGCGCATCAGATATACACACTTATGATCTTAAACGATCTCAAGAAATCCCCGCCAACATCTTTTTTCGGATAATCGAACATATCATCATCATCATCATCGTACTCAGTATATCCCACCAATAGCAATGCTATGGTAGGGTCTGAGGAGGGTAAGATGTAGACAGCCTTACCTCTATCCCATAGGGATAGAGAGGCTGCTTCCGGTGAGACCCCCGGCTCGATAGTAGTTTTGAATCAAGCCTTGGACATAAGACACATAACACTCAATCATCGGGACACCGGCTGATTGGTGCATGTGCCCTTGTCTTTCGGCTATCAACGCCACCACATGATGCCTGATTAACCTTCCGCCACTTTTAACGTTATTTTCACGTGATTAGTAAAATAACGTCAAAATTAGTGCAATTTTACTTTTGCCCACCCAAGGGTTCACACATATATACATTATATGTGCGCACCGCAAGCAGGGCGTAGGATAATCGAACATGTATCAGCTAATATCATATTTGTTCTAAAAAGGGAATAATTTTTATAATTAATTTATGATCCAAATATCCGTTTTAAATATTTTTGGTTAGGTGGTTCCGGGTTTTTAAACAGAGTGAGTGTGAGACCGTGAGGATATTTTTGAAAAGCAGGTGAGACTGCCACTTATAATTCACACACTTATGTTGAAGATTTTTTATGCCTCATTTCTAAAATTTATGAGTATAGATGAAGGCAGATGCATCAGGATTCAGGAGTAATGTGTTTGAATCTGCTGATTGAACACCAGTTGTTCGACGAAATGCCCCAAAGAATAACGAACGCATACTAACATGTATATGCACAATTTTTCTCTAAGGACATGAAGCCTTTACTGAAACACAACTGTCCCAACCTTGGTATGTTGAACCCGAGACGTTTTCTATTACGTCATCACCAAGCTACATTCTGTTCAACATCAGAATCGAGTGATCTGGAAAAGCTGCGTGACATCATATGCCATGGCGTTGGCAGTCTAGACGACTTAGAAACAAATCTTAACGAACTCAATATCTCCTTCTGCTCGTCACTCTTGGCCCAAATGCTTGATTCCAGCAAGCAAGAAGCACCTACAAGACGCCTGCTTAGATTCTTTTCATGGTCAGAAAAACATGTAGACGGTGGACTCGAAGATAAAGATCACAACCACGCGATCCGTGTATTTGCTGAGAAGAAAGATTTCATAGCATTAGACATGTTGATCACAAATCTTGGTAAACAAAACCGGTCAATGGAGACCTCAACGTTTAGTACGGTAGCTAACTCGTTGGTCAAACTAGGAAGAGTAGACGAAGCGTTGGGGATATTCAAGAACTTGGATAAGTTTAACTGTCCACAAGATAGTACAACCGTTACCGCCATAGTTTCAGCTCTATGCTCAAAAGGGCATGCTAAAAGAGCTGAAGGAGTCATTTATCACCATAAAGATAAAATCTTGGATGCAAAACTGAAACATATTATTTACAAAAACCTGCTTCACGGGTGGTCAGTTCAAGAAAACGTCAAAGAATCAAGACGGGTTCTCAAAGACATGAAAGGCGCAGGTATTGTTCCAGATCTTTTCTGTTACAACACGTTTCTTAGCTGCATTTGCAAGAAAAACTTGAAGTCGAACCCTTCTGGGCTTGTTCCAGAAGCATTGAATGTAATGATCGAAATGCGAACGTATTCGATCGCACCAACGACTATAAGTTACAATATATTATTATCATGTTTGGGTAAAACTAGAAGAGTTAAAGAATCTGTACAGATTATCAACACAATGAGGAAAACCGGGTGTGATCCTGATTGGGTGAGTTATTATCTTGTGGTACGTGTTTTGTATCTGACTGGAAGATTTGGTAAAGGTAAGCAAATGGTTGATGAGATGGTTAAAGAAGGTTTAGTCCCTGAACGTAAGTTCTACTATGATTTGATTGGTATTCTTTGTGGGGTCGAAAGGGTAAATTACGCTCTTGAGCTGTTTGATTTGATGAAAAAAAACTCGTTAGGTGGGTATGAGACGGTTTATAATATTTTGATACCGAAACTATGTAAAAATGGTGAATTTGAAAAGGGTAAAGAGCTTTGGGATGAGGCTGCTGCAACGGGCCTCACACTTGCGTGTTCAAGTGATGTGTTAAACCCTTTGATCACTAAGGTGTTTAAGCCAGTGAGGAAAATGGAAGACAAAGTTAGCGTTTTGGAAACACCCAAACAGAAAAATGGTGAAAAATCAAAGCCGATTATTAATGTGAAGAAGGGTAAGAAGTTGTTTGCTGCCAAAAAGAAAGGTAAGAAGTTGATGGTGCATAAGAAGATAAAAAAGAAAGGAGCTTCAACTTGATTGGTAAGTTTATGCATCCAAGCAAGTAATAATATTGTGTGTGGATGTACAAACACGCATATATGTTGTTAGCTCAAACTTTAAACTCGTTATGTCCTCAAAGTGTCCTGTTTCTTGATTACGTTATTTGGTTTATTCATCTTATACACTAGATTCATCTAAGATAAGCTTGTCTTTTGGCATTTGTATGATATTCTGTTAAACATTCATCTTTTTTCAATGTTTTAAGTTAAATATTAATTTGCACAGTCATGCCCCTCTCTTTTTTAAAAAAAAAAAGTTTGTTTTTTGGTTGGTTATGGAGTCTAGACTCTTATCTGTTATTTGGTTTTGTTAATTTCTAGGCCTCTAGGGTGTATAATTTAAGATGAGGTGTCAAAAGAAAATTATCTAGGGATAAGGAGCCTTAGGATGGATTGAACAAAGATTTGACAATGATGTCAATACACATCCGATTAAAGTGGTCGAGGAGATGAAAGCCACCACGTCTGGTTGGGTCAAAAGTCAAGCATATGCTAGAACTTTTGATTGCCATATGTGGTGTAATAATACCGTTTATTTTCGATATGTTTAATTGCCTTTGTTGTTTTATTTTTCTTGTATATTGTCTAGCTTCTGGCTAGTCTTCATATGCATGTGAAGAAACAAGGGTCCGAACAATAGTCTGAACTCGAGTTTACCCCAGATGTGAGTCTACTGAATAATAATGGCGTCAGACCCAAGCTGTTTGCATGCAAAACAGATCACCGTGAGTCTCGTTACGGGAAGGACAAGATGGGGGGTCTTCCCGTAACCACCCTCCGGCGTGAGAATAAGTACCGTCCTGATCAGAGTAATCAAAGAAAGTACAAGTATATTGCGTAAGGCTTGAGAGTGTGAGTGAATGAATACCTGTAAGTGTTGTACTTGGTATTTATAGCCGAATGTGGGGGAAGGTGATTGGTGGGGTTGTCACTATCGTAATATTCCCTTTCTACCTGAAGGGACACGTGTCGATCTTTTACTGGTTGTGACAGCCTGGCCATGGCCGTTACGTGCGAGACGTGGTGTGGCCATTACGTGCCTAGGTGTCACCTTTCCATTAGTCGATGTCGCTATCAGGGAATGTTTGAGAATTCTTCTAGAAGTAGTTTGTTACAACTGTTCTTCCATATCACGTGGGGATCACATGCGTAATGAACCCCTTGTGTTGCTTGCGGGTTCTTCCTGCGGATGCTCATTGGTAATCTGCGGATTACGATTGGTACCCGTGAAGCATGTTTTCGGAACCATGGATCATTAGCTGGTCTTTAGCTGACTGTAAGTGTCTGTCCATGTATTCCTTTCACGGATGTTTATTAACGATCCGCGGGTCAAGTGGGAGTCCGCGGATTGACTCGGGGATCCGCAGGTAGCTTTTACCACCCTACCTCTATAGCATGATTTATTATTCCTTGTGGTTCCATAAAAATGTATTAATTTATATTTGAGTTTTTTTGGATCACGCTATGGTCACAACTTGCAAGACACTTTTAGATTGAGATTGTAGATTATGATTTGTAAATTTCAAATAACTAGCTAAATGTAAATGTGAACTGTTTGAAGCCCCCCTATTTGTTTTGGGACCATTTTGTGAAAATTTTCAAATGGGTTGAATATTATTATAAAAAGAGTCTATAAGTTATGGGCGTGACAATGAACAAAAGGAACCGAAAATGCTTAACATTTATCAGTTTAGGAATTTTTATTCGTGTACTAATATGTTCCGAAGAACATTCATATTTTATGAGCTTATCATTGTTTGTAATATTGTTTGAAGTTTGGCACAACGTTGATTGATTACCATCAAAGGAGTCAATAAAGTTATGTGCATGTCTAACACTTCCTTGTAAGTTATAATGGTCATCAATACGAGAAAATTATTATCAAAACGAAGTCTTGCAAATATACCTAAATTTTACAATGCTAATGCCACACTATTGTAAAATACTATTATAATTAGAGCGGCATATTCTCATTTTTGTGTTGTTTTTAACATTGGCATACATAATTTTTTGTGCCTTTTTTTCTTTTCTGTTGTCACATGTACATATCAAAATGCATTACAAGTGCGTATCAAAATGTAAAGTTTAGTAGTAACATAGTTTTGATGCACCGTTGCAATTATTTTGATACATATATTCTATCTCTTTATGTGTTTGTATTATTAGCTTAATCCAATGCATCATTTGCGTTATGTGCAAAGATATAGACACGTCATTGTAATAATATACTTATAGTAGAACTTCACTGTAAAACATTTTAAAATCAAATACGAGTGTTATAAATCTATATTGTTTAATAAATAAAAGTTTTTGTCTGTCACATGCCATTCTCTTATGCATTCTTACTCTTTCTCCACGTCTTTCACTCCTATTAAGTATACATTAATTAAAGTTCTTTTTATATATTTTTTTGTTTAATAATTTCTTTAATTGCTTTTACAAAATGTATTTTATATTTAAAAAAATGTTAGGTTTATCTATAAAACATTTTTATAAACTAAACATTTTCATTATTTAACTTGTCTAATATAAATTATATCGTTCTTATATGTATAAGAAAACATTACACATATATGAAACATTTTTGCTCCTAAAACTTACTTAATAGTTTCATTGTTAAAAACACGTAGATCTTTAATTGATCCAACCGCCTTCTTTCCCATGTAATCATAACCTCTTTCTTTCTATCCATAAATTGCTGATCAAAACCTTGTTGATTCTCTTTTACCATGCTTTCTTCAACTGATCGAAAATTTTCTTCTATTGATGACTGGTTCGTATTGTTCTGATCGTACCGTTTATGCTCTCATAATACTATTTTACTTTAGTTGCTATCATATTTTTAGTGTATCATGTAATGTTATATCGAAAGAAGTAATTAGAGATTTATGATTTATTTATAAGTTTGTGAATAGTAGTTATAATTTAACTCCTACTTATTAATGTATTATTCTACTTTATTTATCAAAAGTTATCACATGCAAAATTTAAGTTGTCCAACTCCTTAAGACACCGATACCTAACCTAGTTTTAATATAAAAGATTTCTAGTAAATTAAAATTAGTGTATAAAATCGTTTAATTTTTTTATATAATTTTGTTTAATATCTTTTATATTTACTAAAAGACACATAAAAATAGTAACATTCCTATCTTAAGAGGTTTCTACAATTTAAAACCTTTTGTATGCATATATACAATTGTCGTATCACATCGTAGTTTACCCTCAATCTCAATCTGACAGCTGTTCTTAAGCCATGATCAAACACCAGTTAGGTTAACAAGAAGCTGCAAAGCACGAGCCTGTTACGCGCTTAACATTCCACCCATCAACACCTTTTATCCCCTCCCAAAAACCTGCATTTTATTACAACTTTTTTATATTAAATTAAATTTCCCCAAACAAAATCTTCAAAGTCTTACCGCCCAGTAGGTTCCATTTACACGCACTCACACATACAATAATCAGTCGGTGCCCTTATTATTTCACTCATACATACATTATCATCCTACTCTCACCCACGTTCTAATTTTTATTATTATTATTATTATTATTATTATTATTATTATTATTCTAATAATCTTCCAATTCTTGAATCTTGATTATCCAAGATTCAATTTTTATTTCATAAACACCACTCCCACTTCAAGATCTTTAAAGCCCTCTTCAAGAATTTCAAGAAAAACACATAATCATAACACCCACATCAAGATCTCCAAAACCCATTTCAAGAATTTCAAGAAATTGTATCTTGATTATGCAAGATTCAATTTTTAACAAATAATTTTAACACCCACATCAAGATCTTCAAAACCCATTTCAAGAATCTCAAGAAATTGCATCTTAATTATGCAAGATTCAATTTTGAACACATAATCTTAACACCCACATCAAGATCTTCAAAACCCATTTCAAGAATTGGGTGTTTTGCAGAAATCAAGAATTCAAGATTATTATTATTATTAATAATATTATGGGTCAAGAAGGAGCTCAAAAGAGAGGCTCTGCCACTCTACCAACCTCCACCGCCGTCAACGGCGGCGGCCGGAGCAACCGGTCACTCCTCCGCGGCGGCAACCGCCAGATCCACAAAACCCTAAACAACATCAAGATCACAATCCTTTGTGGGCTTGTCACAATTCTTGTCCTACGTGGCACTATTGGCTTTGGATCGCTCTCTTCTGATAATGACCTTGAAAACCAAGCAATTATTGAAGAGACTAACCGGATCCTAGCTGAGATCCGATCCGATAAGGATCCGGATGACCCGGAGGATTTGCAGAACCAACCCACTATAAATCTTAATGACACTTATACCCTTGGTGCAAAGATCTCAAATTGGGATGAGGAGAGGAGTCTTTGGCTTAATCAGAATCAAGATTTTCCGAATGTTGTTAACGGTAAAGCTCGAATCTTGCTCGTTACCGGGTCACCACCAAACGCTTGTGATAATGCTATAGGTGATCATTATTTGTTGAAATCTATAAAGAATAAGATTGATTACTGTAGGATTCATGGTATTGAGATTGTGTATAATATGGCTCATTTGGATAAAGAGCTTTCGGGGTATTGGGCCAAACTACCGTTGATTCGGAGGTTGATGTTGTCGCACCCGGAGGTCGAGTGGATTTGGTGGATGGATAGTGATGCATTGTTTACAGATATGGTGTTTGAGCTTCCGTTATCGAAGTACAAAGATCATAACTTGATCATTCACGGGTACCCGGATTTGTTATTTGAGCAGAAGTCGTGGATCGCTTTGAACACCGGGAGTTTCTTGTTTAGAAACTGTCAGTGGTCTTTGGATTTGCTTGATGATTGGGCTCCAATGGGCCCGAAAGGTCCGGTTCGTGAAGAAGCCGGGAAGATTTTGACGGCTAATTTGAAAGGGCGCCCTGCGTTTGAAGCCGATGATCAATCGGCTTTAATTTATCTGTTGATTACTAAACCCGAGTGGATGAAGAAAGTGTTTATTGAGAATTCTTATTTCCTTCACGGGTATTGGGCCGGGTTGGTGGACCGGTACGAGGAAATGATGGAGAAGTATCACCCGGGTTTGGGTGATGAAAGATGGCCTTTTGTGACACATTTTGTCGGGTGTAAACCGTGTGGGAGTTATGGGGATTACCCGGTTCAGAGGTGTTTAAGTAGTATGGAACGGGCGTTTAATTTTGCTGATAATCAGGTTTTGAAGTTGTACGGGTTCAGGCATAGGGGACTTTTGAGCCCGAAAATTAAGAGGATTAGAAATGAAACGGTGAAGCCGTTGGAGTATGTAGATCAGTTTGATATTCGGCATTCGGGTCAAGCTACTACTAGCAACTGAAGTGAAGTTGGATTGTTGTCAAGAGGTGATGATCTTTAGTGTTTTTTTTTTCTTTTATGGGTTTTGAGTTTTAAACAAGTTACAGTTGATTTTAATGCCACTGTATTTGAATTGGTTCAAAGCAAGGTAGATTTTTTTGTTAAAAGGTTACTGTGAAATCCTTAATAGTTGCTTATTTATTGGTATATTGCATATTTGCATTAAGATTTCTTTATTTGATTAGTTTTGTTACATACATTGGATACATTGGTTCTGATAATAAGAAGTTAAAATCATTCTAGTCTCTAAACCAGTCATGAAACAACTGAATTTTATTAGATTTTTGTGGATAAAAAAAAGTGAGTGAGATGAGATCATACAAACAGCTGATAGGCAGCAAAGTATATAACATTTTACATTTATAAGTGATAACCAAGTTGTTAATTGAGTTGGTGGGTTGTAAAAAAAATGGGTTAGTGGGTCAACTAGTTTAACTAAATAGGTTGGCGGGTGGGTTGACCGCCTGACTAAATGAGTTAAACAGATCAACCCGAACATAACCCGTTTGATTAAACAGGTAAATCCTAACACGGCCTTTCTATGAAGAGGATAGATTATTTTTGTGTCATGTTTGCTACCTCAAAATTTGATTATTTTTGTGTCTTGTTTTGGTTCATGAAAATAAACACTAGTGAAATTCAGTTTATCAGTCTCATTTGACGTAAGAACATAACGTGTGCAACGAAATGCAAAAATTTTATGAACACAATACTGAGATCAATTATAAAAATTTAAACTGTTGATCAAGACAAGACCTGCTCAGATATAATAAAAGTTTCTACAGGTAGTTCCAAACATAAATAACCGAAGATGTTACAATTTAGTACAGGGTGGAACATATGGATCACTTAGGAAGATTGGCAGCAGACAACTTCATAACTGATTTTCACATCAAGATAATTATGTTTAGATTTGCTGGATATTGTTGGAACATACCAATGCAACACTTAATGAAACTGTTGAAATTATGTTTTGGCAAATTAAGCTGAATCCCAATACAAGGACTTTAATTTGTCCTGACTGAAGACATATTCATTAGCTGACCAAAAACTATTAAGTAGGATATATGTAACCAACTTTACATGCTAAGATTTGAACTCTAATTTCTGAGTACTCATATCTAAGTGATCATTAATTTATTGTAAGACCATCAAATAATTGTTTAAGATGATGATTACACCAATCGTGAACGAGGAAGGTGTAGCAGTAGTGGTACTAAACCGGCTGGGCTGGTCGGTTAATACTCTCTAGCTAAATTACAATGAACCAGCTGGCTTTGCACATAATCAGGTCAGACCAAAACCCGAGTTGATCCAGTTTGTACTATCTAGGCCGAATTAGAGGAGACGGGTGCTGTATTTTATGTTAAGGAGTTCTGAAAATAGAACAAAGTTGAATTGTTAATAATAATAATAATAATAATAATAATAATAATAATAATAATAATAATAATAATAATAATATGACCTTTTCATGTATACAATATTTTTTGCTTGGTTTTTCTCTTGAGAAAATGCCTGGGACGGTGGGATCGTGTTTTATGATCATAACGAATGTTGAAATGATTAAGGATACTATAAAAATATACATCTAAATTATGACAACTTACAAGTTATTACAAAAAAGTCAGCCTTTGATTAAGCAGAATCTACATAAGTCAACTTTCTCAGAAATCCAAATCATTGAAAAAACACAACAAATGCATTCAGCTTTTCGGTGGACAAAATAAGTTACAAATTAAGTTTTGGCTATCACCATATATATGTTGTACTTTCTCTTCATATGTAAATGATAATGATCTTAAACATAAGCAATTTCAAAAAAACCTTTCGAATCCACAAACCAATGGTGTATATTTTTAAGTCGGTTATGTAACCGACAACCGTCTGGTATAATGCTTTTTTATGTGATTATCACAATTATTTACACAAAACTGATTTTTTATTAAGCGTTAGAAAAAGATAACAAAAAGAGTTATAATCATGAGAAGGATGAAAAGAAACTTGAACCATTAATCAATAAAAGCCAATAATTATGAGGCAATTTGGTAATAAAATTGAAATTACTTATGAAAGAAATATGAATATTGTTAACCTTTTAGATATATATTTTAATCAACCTAAATAATTGGATTTGAAAAAAGAAGTAAAAAAATAGAAGAGGGAATTGTGATAGCTGGATACGCGGTTTGGACTTCATTCGATAATTAGTTGGTAGTTGATTATTATTATTATTATCATTTACATTTCTTAAAACACAACTTCCTTCAAACAAGCCACTTTCTATGCAACTTAATTTCTTTACATGACAAACAAAAACAATTACACAATACAAACACTGAAATCTTGACAACTTCTCGTATATTTAAAAACCAGAAAAAGAGTATTTTTGTTATTCTATATCAATAGTCCAACTAATCTTTGCTCATGAAAAACAATAGTAACCTCCCATATCTTTTTGGTTATTATTTACAAAGTTAAGTTAATCTATTCACATGTACCATGGTTAAAAAACAATTCATTTAGCTGAAGTTATTTGCATATACCATTTAATGTACGATTCTCACATCATAACATCAATTGATCACTAGGGGCCACATTCACATGTCAAAAGATTTTAAAGTTAATCAAAAGTCATTATATAGTTTGTAGCAACAAATTCTCACATCCTAATTCCTTATAACAAGGAGAAGAAAAATGATCATTTTTAGTTTATATATAACCACTTGATTAATATTAAATTAACAAAGTTACATGAAACAAAAGTACTCCTTAAGACTAATATAGAGAGTATATTAAACGCACTACAACATTGCACGTCGTTCACATTCCCCCTAAACATGCTTCCAACACCAACATTTCTTTAACTTTCATCATTCAACCCCATACTCTTGTTCTTCCTACTCCCACCACCACCGTCGCCACCGCCACAATGGGAGGTGGACACAAGCTACCAACATCCTCAA
This sequence comes from Bidens hawaiensis, assembly GCF_021521415.1. Classification (NCBI taxonomy): domain Eukaryota; kingdom Viridiplantae; phylum Streptophyta; class Magnoliopsida; order Asterales; family Asteraceae; genus Bidens; species Bidens hawaiensis. The sequence continues at coordinate 2,051,630 of NW_027491136.1, forward strand.
TCACCTTACTATTAATCATTTTCTACTCTATTTCCATCGATGCAAGTTTCACCCCGCCCGACAACTACCTTATCGACTGCGGATCGCCTCAAAACACCATCCTCGACGACGGACGGACCTTCAAATCCGACCGCAATCCGTTTCCTTCCTGTCCACCGACGAAAACATATTCGCCACCTCAAACTCCCTCCCGGGAAACACATCTCTTCCTTTATACAAAACCGCAAGAATCTTCGATAGCGAATCCGTTTTCAAGTTTCTTGTATTCCAACCGGGGCGTCATTTTGTCCGCCTTTACTTCCACCCCCTCCCCCACCCAGAGTACAACCTGACGTCGGCTGTTTTCACAGTGAAAACAACCAACGGTTTAGTACTCCTGCATGACTTTTCATGCACGGTGAATTCTCATAATTCTCAATTTAAAGAGTACCTTATTAACGTGACGTCCGAAGACTTTTCATTAATTTTTTCCCCATTGAAGAAGTCTTTCGCGTTTGTTAATGCCATCGAGTTTGTTTCGGCCCCAAACGAGCTCGTTCCTGATACCGCAACCGCCATGTCTCCTCCAGGAGTTTTCACTGGAGTGACAGCTTACAACCTTCAAGTTGTGCATAGAGTGAACGTTGGAGGACCAACGGTGACTCCGAAAAATGACACGTTGTCAAGAACTTGGGTGAGTGATAATAATGGATGCATGGTGTTTCCACAAGGGGATAAAGTGGTGTCTGTTGATCCTAGTGTTGTTAATTATCCGGCAGGTGGCGCCACGCCTTTGATTGCGCCGGATCAAGTTTACTCAACCGCGGCTTCCATGGCGGATTCGGGTGTTTCGGTCCCTAATTTTAATCTCACATGGGAGATGAATATTGATCCTGGGTTTAACTACTTGGTCAGGCTACACTTTTGTGATATTGTGAGTGCTAGCTTGAACTCTTTATACTTTAATGTGTATGTTAACGGGTTAATCGGGGTGACGGGGATTGATCTATCGGCTCTCACTTCCGAACTAGCCGTGGCTTACTATAAAGATTTTGTGGTAAACGCGTCGAGCGTCCGAAACGGTGTGATACGGGTCCAGGTTGGACCGTCAGATCTTGAAACCACAACCCCCAACGCCATACTGAATGGGTTGGAGGTCATGAAGATGAGTAACTCTGCTGGGAGTTTAGATGGGGTTTTCTCATCTAGCAGCAACAGTCCTGGTGGGTCCAAGAGAGTTAGTAGGACTGTTGCTGAGATAGCTGGCGTTGCCATTGGAGGTATTATGCTTTTGGTGCTTATCTTTAGCCTTGTTCGAAGGAAGAACAAGGACCGGGGATTTGAGGAAGGCGGAAATAGTTTCACGTCGTGGTTTCTTCCCATTAACGCGAGTTGTAGTAGTTTGTTGTCGAGTAAAAGCAAGAGCAAAAACGGGTACTCGAGTGTTATGTTTTCAAAAGTCGGGTTGGGTCGGTCCTTTGCTTTCAATGAGCTTCGGGACGCAACCAAGAACTTCGATGAAAGTGTGGTGATAGGCGTTGGCGGGTTCGGGAAAGTGTATATAGGCGAGGTAGAACCAGGAAAGAAACTCGCTATAAAACGAGGAAACCCGAAGTCATCACAAGGAATCAATGAATTCCAAACCGAAATCGAGTTACTATCCAAGCTTCGACACCGTCATCTCGTGTCATTAATCGGCTATTGTGATGAGAACAATGAAATGATCCTCGTTTACGAGTACATGGCGAACGGCCCCCTTCGTGACCACCTTTACGGATCCAAACCCGCCCTCCCTTTATTATCATGGCGACAACGCCTGGAGATCAGCATTGGTGCAGCCCGTGGGCTGCATTACCTGCATACCGGCGGATTATCACAGGGGATAATCCACCGGGATGTCAAAACCACAAACATTCTTCTAGATGACAATTTTGTCGCCAAGGTGTCTGACTTCGGGCTGTCGAAAACCGGGCCCACGTTGGACCAAACACACGTCAGCACCGCGGTCAAGGGTAGTTTCGGGTATCTTGATCCAGAATATTTCCGAAGGCAACAATTAACTGATAAATCCGACGTTTATTCATTTGGTGTCGTTCTTTTCGAGATATTATGTGCTAGACCGGCTCTCGATCCTTCATTACCGAGAGAACAAGTGAATTTAGCCGAATGGGCAATGCACAAACAAAGAAAGGGTATTATTGATACAATTGCGGATCCTAAAATCGCGAAAAACATAAGCTCGGAATCGTTGGCTAAATATGTCGAAGCAGCAGAGAAGTGTTTAGCGGAGTATGGAGTTGATAGGCCTTCAATGGGAGATGTGTTATGGAACTTGGAGTTTGCTTTGCAACTTCAAGATGCATCTTTGCAGCTTGATCCGCCTCAAGAAGATGATGATAATTGTAAGGGCAAGAAGACTAAGATGGTGGATTTTGAAAATGTGAAGAAGGATGAGAAGAAGATGAATAATGAGAGTGATGTTAGTATTCTTAAAAATGATGATTCGGGTGTGGTAATGGGCTCTCCTTTGTTCTCCAAGATGAAAGATATTGAAGGAAGATGAACCAAGATTCAATCTTTTGTTGTTTAATATTGTTTGATTAAATTGTGTTTTTTTTTAAATTTTGTTTACAGTGTTGATGAATTCTAATTCTAATTGTCATAAGGATTCTGAACAGTTTCTGCTAATTTGTTCTCTAATAAGTTTAAATTCTGATGCACATATTTGAATCTTGGCCTCGTGTTACAGTAATTATCGAATATCGAAAGGTCAATAGGATAATTCTAAGTGAATACCAAAAACGAATATATAGATCAGTTGTGAAAACAGTGCATGAAATTATATCAAAGACCATCCTTATATACAAACGAACCATCACAATTTTTAGTTAGTGCGGACTTAGTAACTACTGACAACCAAGTTACCACTACAGTTTACTATTGATAGTCGCTTACACCCTAATAATCATTTGCCACTGAAGGACCAAATTGTCGTTGATCATTGGTAACTTAATACTCATGACTACCATTGATAAATCGGTTATAGTTGATGATCTATTTCCTTACTATTTACCAGCAATCATGTAGATCTAAATCGCTATCCAGTCGAATTTCAATAAGGTAACAAAATATTTTTTCCAATAGGGACCGGCGTTGCCGCCAAACCCCCCACCAAGGGAGTGCAAGTTGCAACCTCACTTGAATCCATGCTAAGGAGGCACCCCCACCCCCTTAGAACATCGAGGCCGCTGGTGAATGAACTAAGAATAGTTATAAACAAATGTGTACTCCACTACTTTATTAGTTTGTTGTTAAAAAAATTCATACGACTTCTAGATCCAGTAGCATCTTATCGTTGTTTTTGTATTTGTTATGATGACCAAGAGTTGCATAAGTTATCTAAATTTAAACAACTTTTGAAACCATAATTTTAAGTCTATGTGTTGTGGAGGCGTCATCCATACCACATAAGCATGATGATGCCATGAACACCATGCCATGCACTTTATGTTAGGCACCATAGATGGGGATTGGGGAGCGCCACCACAATCACGTTGCTATCAAAGAAAATGATGAATCCACTTCACTAACAACCAAATGAATTAATTGTGTAAACCAATAAAAAAATCCACTTCACTCCACTTTAGTCACTTTCACTTTTTTTCTAAATAGTTTAATTATTATTTTAACATAATAGTGACTAGTTATCCCACAACGCTTAAATTAACGGATGACTTGTTATCCTACGCGACAGTGACGTAACGCGATAACTAGTAGTTATTGTGACATCTGCCCTGATCCGACCCGACCCAGGTACCCGTTTCCCTTATCCGATCTCTTTCTTTTATGATTTAATATTTATTTATACTTATATTTTACTTTTAATAATAATATATATTTTCCTTCCCGCCTTTTTCTCTCTCTTTCTTTCCGCCGTCCCCTCCCCCTTCCTTCTCTCTTTCCGCCTTCTTTTCCCTCTTGTCGCCGTCCCGCCCTTAAGCCTTGTTTCCCTCAACTCTTTGCTTGTCCTTTGGTTCTTCCCGCCTAAGGATGTCTGCAGCTCCACGCGCCAGACTCCTTACATGGAAGCCTGCGTGAAGACATCTTGTTCCTGCGATGCGTGAAGAGAACTCTTCTCGCAGCGCGCTAAGAATGCATGTTCTTCCCGCGATGCGCTTAGAATTCTAGTTCACGCAGCACGCTAAGGATGTGATTCTTCCCGCAGTGCGCTAAGGATTGTTGTGCCAGCCTTCGCGCTCGCGCACTCAGCCTTCCCGCGCTTAACCCTTGTATCTTCTGTTTAAATCTAGCCGTTTGCTTTTGTGTTGTCTTATCTTTTGAGCCGTTGACCTAACCCATCTAATGTCTGAATAGTTACTTTCGGCGCAGCATGCGCACCAACCCCATTGGTTGACAGATAAAGTGACTGACATAATCTTTTGAGATCTGCTTTTGCCATGCTTGACCAGTACCTTTATCTGATCCGCCCATGCTTTTTACTGTTCCCTGTCAGCTTTATCTTGCCCCCTGCAGCTGCCATATCTTTTGATATCTTTACTTTTCAGAACTTTTTACCGTTGATATCTTTTCTTTTACTTTTTGAGATCTTTTCCCCTTTTTCTAGGGTTTGTGTCTCCTAGGGTTTTCCTATAAATAATAATAATATTTTCATAACACATCACACACAAACACTTAATCTCTCCTGTTCTCTTGCTCCTTGCTCTCTCTGCCGTCTTCCTCTCATGCCTCCGTCTTCCTCCCTGTTCTTCCCTGCTTTTCCGGTAATATATATATATTATATATAATAATTTACTTATTAATTATGCTAACTTATAATCAAGACTTAAAACAGATCATTAAAACAATAATCTTATTTATAGGTTAACTTGTGCTTGTTTAAAGTTGGTTCTTGCTTTATCTTACACCGCATCGTTTATCAAGTGAGTTATCTCGTATCTAATCCCTTTTTATTTTAAATGCTTTGGGATGTTCATGTGTTCATACAAAACTTGAGTCTTAAACTGTTTATGAACTTTAGTCGCGCAGTATCCCATGTGTTGAGGACGTAGACTTGGCTGTTTATTTGTATGTGTGGATCATTAACCGTCTTGTCGGTCTATTCCGCAGTTTTCATGGTACCATTAGATGAACACGGGAGAACATTCGTTTATGATTTTCTCTTTTGTTTACACATGCACAGTTAGTCTTGTTTGTGAGCTCAATTGTGAGCACTGGCAGTCTTGTCTCTTAGAGTTGGTCCCGATCAGATTACACCCTTGTTGAAAACCAGACATACACATGTTGCGCGCAGATTTATTGTTATCTATGTATTGTATTAAACTTGATTTCTCACCAACACGCAAGTGTTTGACGTTTATTTTAACACATGTTCAGGTTTGCAGTAGCTGTTTTGGAGCTTGTGGACACATAGGACGTTTTTACTTTTGGACCTAGATTAAAATGTATCAAGACAAGTTAATGTTGTTTGAATGTTATAATTTAAAATATATTGATTTATGTTTGATTTATGTTCTATATTTTCCCCGCTGCGCGTGCGCGATAAAATGTGTATTAATAAATATTGACACCAATAGTGTCGCGAGTAATGAAGCAATATGTGGCGCCCCGATGTATAATCCGCCTTTGGTCGGGGTGTTACAGATTGGTATCAGAGCTCGTTGACTTTAGGATAGGTGGTTAGACGTAACGGCCTAGAATACCTAAGAGTCCCTTCTCGCGCATGAGAGAAATCTCATGTTTGCGCGCTTATTGTTAATTACTCGTTATTTATGAATATGCTCGCACTCGCGCAGTATATGATTTTATGTTTTATTTCGCGATATTTCGATTTTGGTTGAATTTCGATTTTTATTGATTTTACTTACATATTCGTTTGTGGGATTTGAAAATCCGAAAAGTCATGGTGATACATGAATAGTTGATTTTCAATTTCCATTTACGATTATGTTCTGAGGTTGGAGACTTGAAAAGTCATGGTGATACATGAATTGTCAACCTCCAATACTCATTTTCTTGTATATTTTATATTGAAGATTGGAAAGTCATGGTGATACATGAATCGTCAATCTCCAATACTCGTTTACTCGTATATTTTAAATTGGGAATTCGGAAAGTCATGGTGATACATGAATTGTCGATTTCTGATTCGAATTTGTTACCTTTATTAAGTCTGCATTTTGGGTCATTTATTTTACTTTAACTTTTGATAGCATCTAACTCCGTGAAACCAAGCTTTATAAAGTTATACTTTGCGATAAAACCAAGATATTAACTAAAATTAAAACTTTTATAGAATGCCTCCGCTATCTCGCCGATTTCAGAGAAGAGAAGCCTCGCGCATGCGTAGACAGCAACGTTCCCAGGAAATGGCCGCCGCAATAGCCCAAGCTTTGAGCCAAAACAATACCAACACCTCGAGTTATAACATTAAGACATTTAATGCGGGTAACCCTCCAAAGTTCACAGGTCTCGAAGGAGCCACCGTGATGCTCCAGTGGCTCGAGAAGATAGAAAACACTTTCCTTCACACCCAATGCCCCTCAGACAGACGAACCCTATATGCTTCCAGTGTCCTGGAATCCAGAGCGCTTACATGGTGGAATGGAGTAGCTCATGCGCGTGGCGCAGAGGCTGCTTCTAGCATGACATGGGAGGAATTCAAGGAAATTCTTACGCGAGAATTCTGCCCTCCCAACGAAGTTAAGCGCCTGGAGGAAGAATTTTGGAACTTGAAGCAGTACAGCGGTGAAGCGCGCGAGTACGCGACGCGCTTCCATGAACTAAGCCTGCTTGTCCCTCACCTTGTTACCCCTTCCCGCCGAGCAATCGAGAAATTCCTTGGGGGTGTCCCCATGGAAATTCAAGATTCTGTATGGGCCAGAAACCCAGTTACCCTCTCTGACGCCATCGAGTTGGCCGCTGTGCTTAGCGACAACCATGTCAGAGCAGGAACCCTGTTCCTGCGGGGAACTGAGAAGACCAAAACCACCAAAACTGTCCCTGAACCCGCAGAAACCAAACCAGAACCCTCAAACCGTAACAACCTCAAGCGCAGGCGCAAGGCCTATGCGCTTACCAACCCGCCCATTGTCCAGCAACCCGTTTACCAACCCCCAGTTTACGCGCCTAACCCACTGTCAACCTACCCAGCACCTCCTGCAGTCCATAACTATGCCTTAACCAATCCAGCACTCCCTGCCCCGCCAACTAAGAAACCTTACACAGGAAACCATCCCTTTTGCCCAACCTGTAGATTTCACCACCCAACCCAAACCCCGTGTCGACTTTGTAACCGATGTGGCCGTACTGGTCACACTGCTGAAAACTGTAGAGTCCTTCCCGCCAATCCAATTGCGCCAACACCACCAGTCTACCCGCAGAACCCACAATCAATCTACCAAAACCCACGACCCAGATCGTGCTTTAACTGCGGTGATCCCAGTCATTTCCGGAACGCGTGCCCAAGACTACAAGTTCAGATTACGCAAGCGAATCCGGTGAACCAGATTTCAAACCAAGTAACGCGTGGACGAGCTTTTAACATAACCGCGCACCAAGCGCAAGCGAATAATGACGTAGTTAATGGTACATTTTTGCTTAACGGATTTTATGCTTCTGTACTTTTTGATACTGGCGCCGATCGAAGTTTTATTTCTCGCGCCTTCGAGCAGAAGCTTGCGCGACCGCGCAGCGATTTAAAAGAAGATTTTTCAGTTGAATTGGCTAACGGTGAAACTGTTTTAATTAACTCGGTGATTAAAGATTGCACGCTTAACCTTAACGAAAACGATTTTCTGATTGACCTCATCCCTATGCCTCTTGGAAGCTTTGATGTTATCATTGGTATGGACTGGCTTACGCATAATCGCGCCGAAGTTATTTGCGCCAAGAAGATGATTCGCATACCTCGAGAAAATGGTGATCTTCACATCTACGGCGAAAAACCCTCCAGTGGTCTTAAACTTATGTCTTGCGCCGAAGCCCAAAGACTCATGCGGAAGAAGTGTATTGCATTTCTAGCCCATGTGGTTAAACCTGTTGAAGAGAAGAAGCTTCGCGATATCCCTGTTGTGCGTGATTTCCCTGAAGTTTTTCCTGATGATCTTCCTGGTATCCCTCCCGCTCGTGAAGTCGAGTTCCGTATTGATCTTGTCCCTGGTGCTTCCCCCGTAGCTAAATCTCCTTACCGTCTTGCACCCGCTGAGATGCAAGAATTGGCCAGCCAACTTCAAGAGTTGACTGCTAAAGGATTCATTCGCCCTAGCTCTTCGCCCTGGGGTGCTCCGGTGTTGTTCGTTAAAAAGAAAGATGGATCGTTTCGCATGTGTATTGATTACCGCGAGTTGAACAAACTCACCATTAAAAACCGGTATCCCTTACCGCGTATTGACGACCTCTTTGATCAACTCCAAGGTGCCTCTTGTTTCTCGAAGATTGATCTCCGCTCTGGCTATCACCAGTTGCGCATCCGCGATGAAGATGTTCCGAAGACTGCTTTTCGAACTCGTTATGGCCATTTTGAATTCTTGGTCATGTCCTTCGGTCTAACCAACGCACCCGCCGTTTTCATGGATCTAATGAATCGGGTGTGTAGGCCTTTCTTGGATAAATTCGTGATCGTGTTTATCGATGATGTTCTGGTGTATTCTAAGACCAAGGCCGAGCATGAGCAACATCTCCGATTGGTATTGCAAAAGCTTAGAGCTGAGCAGCTCTTTGCCAAGCTCTCCAAGTGTGAATTTTGGTCGGATGAAGTACAGTTTCTTGGTCATGTTGTTAACAAGATGGGTATTCATGTCGACCCATCCAAGATTGAAGCAATCAAGAACTGGATTACGCCATCCTCTCCTTCTGAGATCCGTTCCTTTCTGGGCTTAGCTGGTTATTACCGGCGCTTCATTTCGAACTTCTCAAAGATCGCTTTGCCTTTAACAGCTCTAACGCACAAAGGTAAACCGTATATTTGGGGCTCGAAGCAAGAAGAAGCCTTTCTAACGCTCAAGCGTTTGTTGTGTGAAGCTCCTGTTCTTGCGCTACCCGAGGGTAATGATGATTTTGTCGTGTATTGCGATGCATCCAACCAAGGTCTCGGTTGTGTTCTTATGCAACGAGGCAAGGTTATCGCTTACGCATCAAGGCAACTCAAGGTTCATGAAAAGAATTATACAACTCACGATCTCGAACTTGGTGCAGTTGTTTTTGCCTTGAAGATCTGGAGACACTACCTTTATGGTACTAAGTGTATCCTCTACACTGACCATAAAAGCCTTCAGCATATCTTTGATCAAAAGGAACTTAACATGAGGCAACGCCGATGGAACGAACTCATCAGCGATTACGATTGTGAGATCCGGTATCATCCTGGTAAGGCTAATGTGGTAGCCGATGCGCTCAGCCGAAAACCCTGCCAACTTAACTGTATCTTGCCGCGCACCCAGCTTCACTTCGCGCCGATTCAAAGCAACCTTGAATCGCGTATTCGTGACGCGCAGCGCGCATCCATCAGTAATGGTAGCCTTCGCGCCGAGTTAGCGTGTGGCGCGGAAGCACTCTTTGTCTCTAATCTGAGTGGAATTCTCTGCTATCTCAATCGCATCTGGATTCCCTTTGATGAGAATCTTCGCGCTGATATCCTGAGTGAAGCGCACAAATCTCGGTATTCTATTCATCCTGGCGCTGATAAGATGTACAAGGATTTGCGCATTACTTATTGGTGGCCCGGTATGAAAAAGGATATTGCTGTGTTCGTAGCTAAATGTCTGACTTGTTCTAAAGTGAAAGCTGAACACCAACGCCCATCTGGTTTGCTCGAACAACCTGAAATTCCTACGTGGAAATGGGAATGTGTAGCGATGGACTTTATTACCAAGTTACCTTTGACAGCAAGCAAACATGATAGCATTTGGGTAATAGTGGATCGTTTGACTAAGTCTGCTCACTTTCTGCCCATTCGTGAAAACTACCGTGTTGAGCAACTCGCGCAGCTTTATGTCAAGGAAATTGTCTGCCGCCATGGTACTCCTTTGAGCATCATATCCGATCGCGATGGCCGTTTTATATCTCGCTTTTGGAAATCTCTCCAATCTGCGCTAGGAACTCGCTTGGACATGAGTACGGCATATCATCCTCAGACTGACGGTCAGTCTGAGCGAACTATTCAAACTCTTGAGGATATGCTCCGATCTTGTGTTCTTGATTTTGGAGGTAATTGGGATTCACACCTACCTTTGATCGAGTTCTCTTATAATAACAGCTATCATTCCAGTATCGGTATGGCCCCATTTGAAGCACTTTACGGTCGTAAGTGCCGCTCCCCGATTTGTTGGAGCGAAGTGGGAGAAGCTCAAATCACAGGACCCGAACTTGTTCAAGAGACAACCGATAAAATCGCCAAGATCCGTGATCATCTGCTGACTGCCAGAAGCCGACAGAAGAGTTACGCAGATCGTAGGCGAAAGCCTCTCGAATTTCAAGTTGGTGATCTTGTTCTCCTCAAAGTGTCGCCCTGGAAAGGTGTTGTCCGCTTTGGGAAGAAGGGTAAGCTTGCTCCTCGTTATGTCGGTCCATTCAAGATTCTCGCGCGTGTGGGAAAAGTTGCCTACAGACTTGACCTGCCGCCCGCGCTCAGTAATGTGCATCCAACGTTCCATGTATCCAATCTCAAGAAGTGTTTAGCTGACGAGAACCTTCACATTTCACTCGATGAAGTTCAAGTTGATGAATCTATGCATTTCGTTGAGAAGCCTGTTGAGATTATGGATCGCGAGGTTAAGCAAACCAAGCGCAGTCGTATCCCTATCGTGAAAGTTCGTTGGGAGTCCAAGCGCGGAGCCGAGTTTACATGGGAAAGGGAAGATCAAATGAAGATCAAGTACCCGCACCTGTTCTCTGCGCAACCTACTTCGAGATAAATTTCGGGACGAAATTTCTTAAAGTAGGGGAGACTGTGACATCTGCCCTGATCCGACCCGACCCAGGTACCCGTTTCCCTTATCCGATCTCTTTCTTTTATGATTTAATATTTATTTATACTTATATTTTACTTTTAATAATAATATATATTTTCCTTCCCGCCTTTTTCTCTCTCTTTCTTTCCGCCGTCCCCTCCCCCTTCCTTCTCTCTTTCCGCCTTCTTTTCCCTCTTGTCGCCGTCCCGCCCTTAAGCCTTGTTTCCCTCAACTCTTTGCTTGTCCTTTGGTTCTTCCCGCCTAAGGATGTCTGCAGCTCCACGCGCCAGACTCCTTACATGGAAGCCTGCGTGAAGACATCTTGTTCCTGCGATGCGTGAAGAGAACTCTTCTCGCAGCGCGCTAAGAATGCATGTTCTTCCCGCGATGCGCTTAGAATTCTAGTTCACGCAGCACGCTAAGGATGTGATTCTTCCCGCAGTGCGCTAAGGATTGTTGTGCCAGCCTTCGCGCTCGCGCACTCAGCCTTCCCGCGCTTAACCCTTGTATCTTCTGTTTAAATCTAGCCGTTTGCTTTTGTGTTGTCTTATCTTTTGAGCCGTTGACCTAACCCATCTAATGTCTGAATAGTTACTTTCGGCGCAGCATGCGCACCAACCCCATTGGTTGACAGATAAAGTGACTGACATAATCTTTTGAGATCTGCTTTTGCCATGCTTGACCAGTACCTTTATCTGATCCGCCCATGCTTTTTACTGTTCCCTGTCAGCTTTATCTTGCCCCCTGCAGCTGCCATATCTTTTGATATCTTTACTTTTCAGAACTTTTTACCGTTGATATCTTTTCTTTTACTTTTTGAGATCTTTTCCCCTTTTTCTAGGGTTTGTGTCTCCTAGGGTTTTCCTATAAATAATAATAATATTTTCATAACACATCACACACAAACACTTAATCTCTCCTGTTCTCTTGCTCCTTGCTCTCTCTGCCGTCTTCCTCTCCTGCCTCCGTCTTCCTCCCTGTTCTTCCCTGCTTTTCCGGTAATATATATATATTATATATAATAATTTACTTATTAATTATGCTAACTTATAATCAAGACTTAAAACAGATCATTAAAACAATAATCTTATTTATAGGTTAACTTGTGCTTGTTTAAAGTTGGTTCTTGCTTTATCTTACACCGCATCGTTTATCAAGTGAGTTATCTCGTATCTAATCCCTTTTTATTTTAAATGCTTTGGGATGTTCATGTGTTCATACAAAACTTGAGTCTTAAACTGTTTATGAACTTTAGTCGCGCAGTATCCCATGTGTTGAGGACGTAGACTTGGCTGTTTATTTGTATGTGTGGATCATTAACCGTCTTGTCGGTCTATTCCGCAGTTTTCATGGTACCATTAGATGAACACGGGAGAACATTCGTTTATGATTTTCTCTTTTGTTTACACATGCACAGTTAGTCTTGTTTGTGAGCTCAATTGTGAGCACTGGCAGTCTTGTCTCTTAGAGTTGGTCCCGATCAGATTACACCCTTGTTGAAAACCAGACATACACATGTTGCGCGCAGATTTATTGTTATCTATGTATTGTATTAAACTTGATTTCTCACCAACACGCAAGTGTTTGACGTTTATTTTAACACATGTTCAGGTTTGCAGTAGCTGTTTTGGAGCTTGTGGACACATAGGACGTTTTTACTTTTGGACCTAGATTAAAATGTATCAAGACAAGTTAATGTTGTTTGAATGTTATAATTTAAAATATATTGATTTATGTTTGATTTATGTTCTATATTTTCCCCGCTGCGCGTGCGCGATAAAATGTGTATTAATAAATATTGACACCAATAGTGTCGCGAGTAATGAAGCAATATGTGGCGCCCCGATGTATAATCCGCCTTTGGTCGGGGTGTTACAGTTATCCCAATTCCCAAAACACATGTGCTAATAGCTTAAATTAGATCGGCCCAATAAAAGTGTAGCCCAATGGTTAATAGCTAAAAATCTTAGCTCATAGTTCAATCTGGTCCAGGTTCACCATAAATTTGTAACCCAATGGCCCCAACACGTTAAACCAGGTCAACCAAATCGGCCAACTAGAGGTGTACAAAACCGGTTTTAAACCCAAACCGAACCGGTTTGGTCAATGACTGGTCAAAACCGGTTTGACTCAAACCGGTTCGGTTTATAAACCGGTTTAAACACAAGATAGTCCGATCTGGTCACGTCGGTTCGGTTCGGTTTATAAACTGGTTTTTCTCAAACCGGTTCGGTTTTAAAACTGGTTTGGTAGATCTTAAGGGGAACCGGTCCTGAAACTGATGGTTTGGGTCGGGTTGGAAATCGGTTTGGATGAAACCGGTTTTAAACCCAAACCGGTTCGGTTCGGTTTGCCTAAAACCGGTTTTTTTACACATCTACGCCCATCCCAACCGATGAGGCGACGACCCTGTTTGGTCCGATATCCTCTTTAAGTTTCCAGTTAAAAGCTACTTTAATTTAAATGAGTTGATAGCTTATTTATCTTTTAGTAAATTACAATTTACAATATTTAACAATTTTAATTTAAGTGTTTTTATCTTCATTGTCACAATTATTTTCATGGGTGTTACTGCCAAAACAACATTAGGTACCACTCGGGTTTCGATTAATATTTTTTCAACAATTGGCATCCTTCTCCCCATCTCGATCGGCCCTCGTACAATGGCCTTCGAATAGTACACAAGCCTAACTTCTGACATGTTATTTTTTAATTTAGCAATACAAAATTACTAATTGTCTCATACACAAACTTTTAATCATCCCTCCATCTTTATGTATATATTTTGCCCACGAAGAAAGGTTGAGAATATTAGAATGATGGAACTCCTCATCCTACGCCACCCAAACCTACGACACATCAACCTCTTTTCATCACCAAGCAACCTCCCAACACTTCCACTTTATCTTATAAAATAAATATTTGTATTCTTAACTATTCCCTTTAAGTTAGTTAAAAGCTCCTCTTCTTCAGTATTTTATATTATAAATAAATAAAGTCAAATTAATATATTATTAATGGAGTAATTATATATCATTCAAACTTAAATGGGATTAGTTAGCTTATAGTTGGTGGCCCACGCACTCATCTACTGCACCCAACACCCTCCATATCAACATCAATATTCTCACCCATCTTTTCTGATACGGTCATCCGAGATCTTCATAACATCTCCACAATTCCGATGGAAACCACCGTCAAAATCATCCGAGCAGCGATTCACACGTTCCTCACAAACTACAATTACTTCACCGCCACCGCCATTTTCGCCCTCCCATTCTCCGCCTCAATCCTCCTCTCCTCCACCCTCCTCCCGGACTTCCTCTCATTCCAACCCAATCTCCGGTCACTTTTCAAGGCGGCTGGATTCCCTCCGGAATCGGAATTCTATTCCATTCTTACTCTCAAACTCTCCCAAACCATTTCTACTTCTATTCTAGTCCTACCCTTTTCCCTCTCCTCCCTCCTACTAGCAAAAACTTCCGTTATCCAAGTGGTCAACACCGTTGACCGCCACAAACCGCTTCCTTCGTTCACCGGAATCTTCAATTCCATCCTCCAAACACAAATTTGGAACACACTTGTAATCATCTCAGCAAATGCCACTTGCTTTTGGGTTCTTTTCATTGCTTTCAACTGCTTAGAAAAGCTTCATATCCCCTCATTATTTCTCACTGTCTTCGGTGGAATTGCGTATTCCGTAGTTGTAGCAAATACGTTGATCACATGCAACATGGCACTAATTCTGTCTGGAATGGAATTGAGAGGTGGGATCATGTCCATTTTAAAATCTTGTGTATTAATAAGAGGAAGAACGTCTATCGCGCTCTCGTTATCGCTTCCGGTGAACGTGGCGTTGGCCGGAATTGAATTCCTATTCCAGTTCCGGATAATAAAGGCATATTCCGATTCCGGGGTGAATAAGCCCACATCAGCTATGGTATTAGAGGGATTATTAATTGCTTATATGTACTCTGTTCTTATCATAATTGATGTCATAATTGGTTGTGTGTTCTTCAAAAGCTGCAAAATAGCTTATGATCGGAATATTATTGATCAAGAATCAGGCAAGATTAATGCAGATGATGGTGATGTTGCATTGGTAAAGTGTGAGGCAAAATATCTTTTTTGAATGATTATATTTTTCTATTATTATTTTTTTAACTTTTTTTTTGTGATTGGGATTTTTTTTTTTTTTTTTTTGGATTGAAATCACAGGGTGAGAATGAGTTGATAATCTCTCCTCTGGATTCAATTTATGTAGAAAGATAGTTACAAGACTGAATAGAAACAATGTACAATTTTTCTTTGTATTAAATGCAAGTGTTATAAGTTATAACATATTAACATGATTGATCTAGTTAAGTAATTACAAGGATTTTAGACTTAAATTAACATCTCAAATAAATATAGCACATAGGGAGATTATTATATTCCAAAGCAAAACCACCAACGTACTAGGAATGCTCGGATAAGTACTTAAAAAACTTGATTCAAATCATCCGGACACTTCATCTTTTCTCGGCGTACTAAAAAATTTGTAAACTTAATTGAGGTGATATTTCAAACTACCAAAAGTACACAAATGCATCTTTTCATTCGACCACCCGATTATTTGACTTTTTTTAGTTTACTGAATTAACTGAGATATGTGAGACTGAATTACCCTATGTACTTGATGGAGAACCCGAATGGTGCCCCTAGTGACCTTAAGGAATTTAGTATTGCAAAAAGATTTAACATCTCTATTTATTTCATCACTTCGGTATTGTATTTATTGTCCCGAAACAAAGTAAACATGTTATAACAACTTAGCCAAGTTACTCTACCATACAACAATTAGTAGAGATGAGCAATTTCGGGTTTGGTATTGATTGGTACCGGTATTGAATTGGTACCAAAATTTTGAGTTTCGGTATACTAGGATTCCCAAACTTTTTTACCTTTATTACCGGTACTAGTACCAAAAATTTGAGAATTTCAGGACCGGGATTTTCGGTACCGGTACGGTACCGATATCATTCCTAACAATTAGCATGTTATCATAACCATCAGAATAATTTATAATTTTTTTATAGCCTTTTAAGCTGAACTTCAATTTCAAAAACTTATTAAATTGCTTTTAAACAGAATAAATTTACTATTGAGCAATTCCATGAATCATTTTTAAAATTTATAATTTGAGTCTTTTTGACGAAAAACTCTCATTCATAAATGGTCATTTTTAAAATATCAATTTATCATGCACAATATT
Source organism: Bidens hawaiensis (assembly GCF_021521415.1). NCBI lineage: Eukaryota > Viridiplantae > Streptophyta > Magnoliopsida > Asterales > Asteraceae > Bidens > Bidens hawaiensis. The sequence goes on from NW_027491136.1 coordinate 2,067,830, forward strand.
CTTAGTCTTAATTAAAATTACAATTATTGTTATTAAAAACTTAACTTCAATTAAAAGCCAACATTATGTCAGTATGAGGTGAATGAAAAGAATCTACATCCATCAACAAATTGATCATGTTTAGTTGGTATTAAGCCTTTCATTCACCAATTCTAAAGGAAGTGCCAATTTAGGCCGAACTACAATTTTAATCAAGCTTGACTGAATACTTTTAAACACTCAAATTTCACCTTATCAACTTTGCGCAAATTTCAATTTTTCTTTATTTTATCCATTGTTTTTTTCTTAAATTATTTAGAATGATCATAAGAACAAAACATACATAAAATTATTTTTCAGTAATTCACTTTCATACTTAACTAACTTATAATAAAAAAGTATTACAATGTAAATTATCGGGTTCTTCATGCAACATATGCAATCAAGGTATCGCTCTAGGGTTTGGAATTTAGATAACTAACAGCTAAACCAAAACTGAGAGTTTTCAATTTAGTTTTTTAGACCTTTTTTTTTTGGGGGGGGGGGGGGGGGTCAGTTGAATTTTGAAGATCCTTTTTACTATAAGTGTAAATAAGCTTGAACGAGTTAAAGTTTGCATGCTCAGGCTCAACCTATAAGTAATTTTCAGTCTCCGGCTCTCTTGGATTTAGCCAACGTATTATTTTATAACTATTTCATTATTTGTCTAATATACATACGTAACTATACATGTATACATAATTGTACTTTTATGCATAAGGCAGTATATATTATTTAGTTGTTTTATTATAATTTATAAATTTATATGTAATAATAATTATTCGGTAACTATATTTAAATAGTTATTCTGTCTCAAAAAAAAGGTTATTATATTTATATAAATAGTTCGTTTATTACATGAGCTCTAATATAAGCTTAGTTGGCTCGATTTGGTATTTTAGTGAATAAGTGTTCGGATTATTACATCCTTAGTTAACCTAACAATAACTAAATTAATATTCTGGTCATATCTTTATTAACTCACAACTATAAAATATTCTCTTAAAGCATTATCAAACAGGTAAAATGATTAAATTCAAATACTGTTGCACTAAACTCATATCAAAATAAAAATTGGGTCATCTTCGAATGACTGTTGACTAATTAAGTAGGTAAATTTTGGTTTGGTGCATGAGCAAATAAGCACTAGTAATTAGGCCACCCTCACGTTTAGACTATAAATTATAAAATTTAGTTATGACTTTTCTTAATTTGTATTACTGAAGCAGAATTTCAAATACAAGAAATATGATAACATATTATTATTGGATAAAATTAAGTACCATAACACACGCACACACAAAGTCCGGTTTATGTACCAATTGATTTTATTCTTAAGAGTGTAGGGAGCAACAGAAATGCGACACATTTACACGTGTATGGATTTTAGGGGCAAGAGTATTTACGTCCATTCAATAACGCAAGTTTCTGACACCAATATCAGTTTCATGTAAAATTGTATAAAAGCACTTTACTTATTTTGTAATCAAAGTATTGTATTAGATTTAGGCACATAACAACATTGTGTAATTCACTAGCCACGTAACCACACCGTTTAAAATGAGATAACAACACGGTGTATAATGGCATAAATGCATAATAGCACCGTTATATACACGATGTGTCATGCCTTTTCTATAAATAAATTTTATTAACTATATATAGTGATAATAATTTGCTTGTATTTAAAGAAAATAAGATGCTCAATTTTATGAAAAGTGAGTTTAATATATTAGTCGATCAAGTATCTAACGAAAAAATTTAACACGAGAGACAAAATCTGTTTTACCACACCTGTATTTACTAACTTCCAGTTAATTACTCAACTCTTATCGTGTAAATTTCAACCCTTAAAGGCCCAAAAAGGTATGGCAACAAATATTAAAAAAAATAGTAGTCACTTTTCTTAATTTATATTAACCACTTTTATGTGTATTCGTCTCACTAAAAACGTGGAAAATGTTGCCACATACCATCCGTAGGCAGAAGTGCCACTCTATCTGACATGTGTAACGGTCTCGAGGTTCCACTTTTTTATTATTTTTTTTCTTTTAAAAGGAATGGTTCTAAAACATACTCCCCTCTATATAGATATTGTTATTATCAGTATTGTTCAGCATATAAAATTATGTACATACATAGTTATCAGTATTGTTCACCATTCCGAGATGATATCATCTGAATACTTGGCTAAATGGACGAAAACCGGGAACGCCTGAAGAGTATTTCAACATGAAGCACTCAGCAGCAAGAAACGTTATAGAACGATGTTTTGGCGTTTTGAAGAAAAGATGGGCTATACTTAGAAGTCCCTCTTTCTATCCGATCGAAACACAAAATAAAATTATATTTGCATGTTGTCTTATGCATAACTTTATTCGAAGAGAAATGGCATATGATCCTCTTGATGATGATGAATTTATTGACACAAATAATGACGCGGATGACGAAGATCTTGGCTCACATGTGGAACATATTACAACAATTGCGACCTCGAATGAATAGACTAACTTCAGACAAAATTTAGCAATATCTATGTTTAATGCATGGACATCTAAACATCAATGATTCTCTAGATTAGTGTGTTTTTAGTTATGTTATTTTGGTACTGTTTGTTATAGGGAGTTTTCTTATAATAAATTTGATGTTTTTATGTGTGTGTCATCTTATGTTGTTATTTACACAACATTAAACTGTTTTTTTTTTGTTTATTTATACGACATTAATTTTTGATGTGAAGGTATGGAACTACAACTTTATTCTGAAAGGGGTCCAAGAAAAAATAAAAGAAAATGGAATGAAAATGAAGATGAGAAGCTTGTTGCAGCCATGCTTGATGTGCTTAATGCGTGATCCAATTACAAATCCGATAACGGGTTTAAACCTGGATTTTATAATGCAGTGGAGCTACAACTTGCAAACTTACTACCTGAAGCCGGCATAAAAGCAAAGCCACATATAGAATCGCGTATAAAGACAATGAAGATTGATTGGTTTGTCATTCATGATATGCTGGCATGGAATAATACAAGTGGTTTTGGTTGGGATTACAATAATAACATGTTCGATGCTCCCCAACCTGTTTGGCAAGCTTAAGCTTATATAAAGGTAATGTGTGAATATGTTTGTTGTTTTATATAGTATTTTCTTTTATATTATCATTTATATATTTTCTTAACTCTTAGTCTCTGATCATGATGATGTGCGTTGTTAGGTGCACAAAAAAGCAGCAAAATGGAGAGGAAAGAAATTTCCTCACTACTGGGACTTGTGTGTTGTATTTGGAAAGGATCGAGCAACTGGTAGAGATGCGCAAACTGCTGCCGATATTATATCTGACATAAATGGAGAAGAAGAACATGCTGCTGGAGATGGCTTAGATGATATATGTGTTGACCAGCCACTAAACAGTCCTTCATATGCTGCATCCAGAGAAGAATCAAGTGTACAACGAAAGAGAAATAGGCGCAACAGTTGGGATCCTTTAATAAACAGCTTGAAAGAGTCGGCAGAAATAATTGGTTCGGAGATTAGGGGGGCTACAGATACATTCAATAGAGTTTTTGGAACGGAAAGCAATAGAGAGGAACTACGCAACAAACTTTGGGCAGAGATGAACAAAGTTGTGGGTTTGACTACTCGCCAGTGTAACAAGGCTGTATGTAGGCTCGCACAGAATGAGGAGTTGATGGTTATCCTTTTTAAGGTTGATGAAGAACGCAAACTTGAATGGGTAAGGGACATGCTTGAAGATACCGCTTGACATGATATCACATATTTTGGATTGTTTTTATTTTTTAAGCTTAGCAAATTTTTGATGATTTTTTTTTAACGATTGGAAACCGTTTGGTGAATGATTTTAATTTTGTTGAGAAATTTTAAATGATTATGAAATTGTATTAGTTAAAAGTATTTTTTATATATACTACAGGTTAATATAAATTTTAAATGGCTAATGTTATAAAAGTTAAAAAACTTCTTTATTTAGAGGCAAGAGTATTTTTGTCAAATTTAATGAAAGGTATTCTATTCCTTTGTTGTTTCCTACATACCAAACAATACAAAACTAATAACTCATTTTATTCTCATAGTGTAATGATCCATTTCATTCCTACATTCATTCCATTCCATTCACTTGCTTATTCCATTACTGCATACCAAACATACCCTAAAATAAACCATATCAGAATACCAGAACACACAATTAATACTAAATAAATTTCCCATTCTACAACTAACAAAATGTAACTAAATCTGCACTTTTGATACACTAACAGTAACCTATTTTCCCAACTTGTTATCATCTATTTGGTTCTATATATACAACAAATTCCATGGCCAGTTTCTGTTCTAAAACTCTTACATAGACCAATTTCTTCTAATAATACACACCAAACAATCAAATATCAAAGTTAGCATATATACATGGTTAATCACTATACATTAGTCCCTATGGCTGGCCCATTACTTCAAAGGTCAACCCCCATCTGATGTGGTCAACTCACATCAGTTTCATATCTCCCCGGTAACACGTGCATCTTGTTCTGTGTATGTATTTAGTATTTACCATTCGGTTCACTTCACATGTTTGCAATTCAGGGGTTTGTGCATGTGGCTACCATCGAGCTTGCATTAACCCGTCTCGCCCGACCCTTTGACCGAATCTTAAGAAGAATAAATCCCATTCAGCTTATTTTTCACCTTTCTTTGTTCATTCAATACCCTTTGACTTTTCCATTTCAGCCTCTTTCTGAGCTTTCTTTTTTTCTAGTTCAGCCTGCTTATAATTCTCTTCATGAGCTTTTCGAAATAACCTCACAAAGTTTAGAAGAGTCTGAGTAACTGCAAACCGTAAAAATTATCCACGTGTTTGTTATTTATCCAGCATAGAATTCTAATAAAAAAAATTAAACCTTTATTGTTTATATGTTACCTTGTTCAAAAGGGCACCGAGCAGGGTCTTCACCAAAATATAGGGCTAATGCATCAGCATTTCTACCCTGTAAATAAAACAAAAGATATTAAACAACCAGAAAGTGAAGACGATGGCATTATAAAAAAGGGTTTTTATGTTTCTTGACTCTTACCACCACAGAATACAAATTTGTCACAGACGCCACTTCTGACTCAGCAAAGCCGATGAACTCGTTCAATGTCTTAACAGTTCAAGAAATATAATTACTTGGCAGATTGTATTGTTAAAACTGCAATCGTCTGACTATATTTATAGTTGAAATACTTAATTGCACGGATGGTCCATGTGGTATGATCATGTTGCAACTTTAGCCCCCAACTTTTAGAAATTACAACTTTAGACCAACCGTTTACACAAACATAACACAACCATTCTCTGAAATGGATGGAGGTTAACATGTTTCGATAAGTGTGGGTGAAATAATGCATTAATTATATATATACACTTATCCATGTTTTTTTTCGATATAAGGATATTTTAGTCATTTTAAAAAGTTTAACGGAAAAAGGTAACCTCCATCAATTTCGGGGACCAATAGTGTTACATTCATGCAAACAATTGGTCCAACGTTGTAATTTTTTTAAACCGGGAGACTAAAGGTGCAATATGAGCATATGCCGAAACCACATGGACTGGAACATCTGTGTAATTACTTCTACTCTTCTAGTCTTAAAAATGTAATGAAAATGATTTTTTGTAGTTACCTTATGGAAAACTTGAGATACAGGGCCATCATTTGCAGATGCAACCAGTTCTTGTTTAACCTTTTCAAGTCCTTTAATAATTGCCTGCATTTCTTCTGCTAAAGATTTCAATTGTATCTGCAATTCAACCCTTTTTGTTCATCTTTTTCTTTACCAACAATAATCGAAGACTATAATTTGAGAAAATATGCTAACATGAACCTTAGTTGCAGTCTCGAGACTAACAAGATCCACATGGAAATCTAAAAGGGCTGGTGACTTAGAGGCAAGAACCTGACAAATGGTGGTATATTTATCAGAAACAAAAGATGTATAAATATTAAATAGCAACAGTTATGCATATGCGACTTGTACCTTGCAGAGATAATGCATTAAAGTCATCTTGCTGTTAGAAGCACGTGTATCAGTGAGTTTCAAAAGACTGTCCAACTTGAAACCAACTGCAGAACCTGCAAAATATTTGTATAGAACCAAACGTGAAGTGCATGTGAAACAAATTTATTTATTAATATTAATGTTCTTACCTCTAGCAGTTCCTTGATTTAATGCATTCCCCAAATACAAAATTCTCTTCATGATTTCCTTCAATTTAGCGGAGTTTCGGACCTAACACCAGAAAGAGAAGTATATGAGATAAAAATAAAACAAATGTAAGGATTACAAAACGGTGTCAACTATTATATTGAATACCACTATTATTTAGAAAAAAAAAAGAAACTATATTAAAGTACCTCATCGCATGCGTTGTTTACAGTGTTCAAACTGTTCTTAAACTCTGAGAGCTACAATATAATAATGATGTCAAATAAATAGAAAATGATAATATTAGTATGTGATTAGAACACACAAACTATAACATAAAGAATACCTGGGTGTTGAATTGAATTTTGAACAGAAAAATACGTAATTTTGATTCCACACGTGGCACCTTCATGAGCTCCAGGAAGAACTAAGAGATAATTTATTTGAAAAAGAACAAAGAACAAGTGAGAGGCGACATGCAAATCATGATAAAAAGAAATAATAATTCATTATTTGGCTACCAACCTGTTCACACTTGCCCAGGGTCTCCTTGTCACCTGTATAATTCTGAACAGTTGCAATGCATAACCATTAATACATAAATAGAACAATTAAGCTACAAGACTCGTGCATATTGCAACCTAATAATACAACACTTATATAAAATAAAATTATTTATAGTACCTTGAGAAGCTCCATCTCTTCTTGAGTAGGACAGAACTTGATAAGATTCTCTATTTGATCGGCATCTAAAATTGATTCATCCATCGCTAAAGCTGCAGCCTGTAGATGCCCAAATAAAAAAACTTGATGCTATTCGACTCATTGGCATGCAATTAAGTATGCAAAAACACTGCTATATATTCCATATATAATTAATCTTGGAACTATAATGAAACTTAAAAGCAGCATAAAAGATTCATGATGTTGTTTAGAAAAGGATACAGGGTTCTTTCATTCTACAAACGCATATTTTAAAAGTTTGCTTAAAATGAGAGGCAATATTACCCATTTATTTACAAAAAGTACATTAGGGTTATGTTTTTAACAAGTCAAAAGGGTTAAGCTATAGGATTTAATTAGATATAAAACAGGTTGAAAGTCATCTGAGATTGGAGAACATTTAAAATGCACAAAAACCTCCTCGCTTTATTAAACAAACAATAAACTGTGGTTGCAATAATATAAATTTTAATCACTTTAGCATATTATTTATTTATATAATAAAAGTGCAACATCCTCAAAACATGGTTTAAGAATGTCATTTGAAACAAACCAACTGATACTAGTTCTTTTGGCATGGCTATGTTGATTAGGATAATTGTGCTCTATCCAAATCTTCTTACACAAAAATAAAGTCATATCAAGCATGTAGAAAAAGAACTCTATTTACTCATGACACTAATTGAGAAAAAAAAATACGCATCAATTTCCAAAAAATCAAGAAGCCAAATATACTGAGGCGTTATTCTAATGTAGTAATATATGAAGTCCACACTTACCATCATGTCGGGAAGCGGCATCTTAACCTTCGTGAGCATGATTTCCGTGTTATTAGCCCTCCTCAAATCAACCTATTAAAAAAATTGCAATAGCAAAATGGGAAGGTCGATATGTAACAGCCACCAGTAACTAAAAATACATAACTTTATATATATATATATATATATATATATATTCTAAAGGTGATTACTGGTTGATAAACATCCAAATCGATTATATATTCACATTAGGATATTCTTTTACATCTGAAAGGTAGGTCATCTGTCAAAAAGAATAAAAGTGGCTTCATATATAAGATATTTAACTTATTCAAATTGCATTACCAAATGGACTTTCTCAGGTTTTGAACCAGTAGACTTGCGCCGCCCTCCTTTAGAAGTATCTTTCTTTGGGACTATAGCAGAGAATAATGTCTCAAGTTCAGACACATCGAAATCTGGTGCACTGCAATCCAATAAATAAAATACTTAACATCAAGAAAACATGTGTCAACTGTATAAACATTGAGTACAAAACGTCTGCAAAAATAAGGTCCAAACCATTATGGCCATTTAAGCTGACCACAAGCTTTTGATGACCATAATTTATTTTCTCATTAGAAATATAGAGAAATATTGCTTAATTATGGAGATGAAAACCAAAATTAAGGTGTAGAAAGTGGAATAATACCTTTGGGGCTCTCCAGGTCTTTGCAACTCTTCCCACAAGCTTCCTTGCAAGGCACGAGCAACCTTGCTCCAATGCAGTGGCTTAAGATTAGATCTCCGTGGTGCTGTAGCCATTCCAGCTGGACGCATGATTCCTCGGCCTCTAGGGGGTATAGGACCATTACTTGGAGGTCCAGGTGCACGAGGTCCGAGCAGAGGTGGTGGAGGACCAACACCTGGAGGCCTTGGAGCTCCAGGAGAAGGCGGTGGTCCAAGTGCACGAACACCAAGTGGAGGCGGTGGAGGTGGCCCAGGTGCACGGGCACCGGGTGGAGGCGGTGGAGGTGGCCCAGGTGCACGAGCACCGAGTGGAGGCGGTGGAGGTGGCCCGGATGCACGAGAACCGGGTGGAAGAGGTGGAGATGGACCTGGTGCACGAACACTAGATGGAGGTGGTGGAGGTGGTACGGGTGCAGGAGCACAAGGCGTTGGAGGTGTCCCAGGTGCACGAACTCCAGGTGGAGGTGGTGGAGGCGGTGGTGGTCCCCGCATCGGCGGAGGTGGTGGCAGTGGCGGTGGACAATCTGGCAGTGATGGAGGTGCTCCGCGGATTGGAGGTGGCGGAGGTGGAGGTGGCCCTCTGCTCATCGGAGGTGGTGGTGGTGGTGGTGGCGGCGGTGGTGGTCCACCTATTAGAGGAGGTAGAGTGTTAACTCCATGCATTGGAGGCGGAGGTGGTAGTGGCGGGGGCAGTGGAGTTGATGGTGCATCATACATTATAGGTGTAGAACTTAGGGATGCAGACGGGGCTCCATACACCGGAGGTGGGGGCGGAGGTGAGGGTGGTGGATATGTGGATCCATATGTTGCAGGAGGAGGTGGAGGAGGTGGAGACGGAGATGGAGGAGGGGCCCTAGCGGCTGAAGGAAGAGGTGATGGTAATGGAGGAAGTGTTGATGTATCCTTAGTTAACTTTTCTTCCAAATTACTCCCACAAGAGTCAACAACAACTTGTTTCTTGTTTGTACTCTCCACTTTACAAACACCAACTTCTAGCGCCTTTTGGTCTTCTTTCAATAACTCAGCCAGCATAGAAGGCGCACTATTATATCTGGTAGGCGGATACACCACATGTACCGAGTTAGTATACGGCCCTTTATTAGGCGGGATCCATCTAGATATGACATTCGCTTTTGCAACTCTTGCATTCACCCCTACTTCCACCTTACCCTTACTAGAACTTTTTCCACTCAACTTCTTACCTACCCCATCGTGTTGTTTACCTTTCACCCCCTCCTTCACAATCCCATCTGTATTATAATCATCTTCATTAGCAACCACCACTGTAAGCTTCAAACCACCATTCACATGTCCCAACCCGTTTTGGTAAATCTTATTTTCCGGCTTTTTGTTTCCATCATTCGATTCATAGTCTTCAAATGCATCAACTATATCACCATTTTCAGCATTGACCTTTATTTCTTTAGGTAAAAGACCATCATGCCCATCAACCGCATTACTAAAAATCTCTTCCACTTCAAAAAACTCTTCAACTTCTCCTTCTGTAGTGATCATAGATGGTAGAGCGTCAGCATCCAAAAAACATACCTGATGCATACATATATAAGTATGCATTTGTAACTTCAAGTGCTTCCAAAATAAGGGTACTAGAAAAGGAACAAAAAGGGATACCTCTGCTTTAAAGTTCTTTGGCATTTGATCTCTTGCATCCCACGCAACATCAACTTCATCACGACTCAAAATAAGCAAATTACTTCGCACAAACGTTGTGTGAAACATTACTCTAAATATCATGTCCTCCTTAACATGATCCAAATGCACGCATTCAACAACCACGTCTCCTTGAACACGATGATGAATATCAATTTTCACCAGTTCACACTCTTTCTGCAGTCACAAAGTCATAGTATTATATTATTGCATTTTGAAACTAATCATCTGATGATTTAACTTACAGGTTGATAATAGCGGGCTTGTTTAATGGTTTTGGAGGATGTAAACAAAAGCTTAGAGCCCCTATTGGCTGTTGTTGAAGATGAATCCTGACCGTAGATTCGAATGACAGGTCTACAACCCTTTTCACCAAACAAAGGAAGGAATTTAAGTACAATATGATCCAAAGCTAACGGTGTGTTTGGAGGCGGCCAATCAGAACCTACATTTCTCCTGGATATGTACTGAAGATACCTCAGTTGAGAAGGTTGTGGATTTAAAGGTGTTATAAGACGAAGAACCTCTTTAGGAGCTTGTCTATACACCATTTCAAGAGTCTTTTGCTCACCATTATACTGTTTCCTAAATAAAAGAAGAGCTGCAAGCATAAACGCAAGCACGGGCCACCCGCCCCTTTCACAGTGCAATAGAAGAACGTTTTGTTGACCCGCTAATGAAAGCCAGCTTTCACTAGACTTCAAAAAGTGATGGATCATTTTTAATGGTAACATTGGGCACCCTTCATACTGCCTAGGGTATTCCATTACCGTCATATCGTATTGAGATAATATGTCTGATACTTGGGTTCTTTTGTCACCTTCTCTAAAGTTGAAAACCATGAAAGATGATTCGGGATAATAGTCTTGAAGTTGAGCCACAATGCCACCCATATATACCTTGTACTCATCTTCTTCAAGTGCTTCAGTCGAAAAGCAGCAATCGAAAACTGCAAATGATTCGTTTCAGATTTCAACAATATTATTTTTTTAACAGAGATCAACAAGCCAACAGAAAATGCACGCGTTTCGAATTTTCTTATAATATAGCTCCAAATGTCAACTTGAAACTTGAATTTCACTAATTACCAGACATACTAAAGTTCAGGCGATGTGAAATTGTGCTATTGAGGTACTAAAACCCCTATGCTACATTTTTTTAGTATGTATAGCCATATGCATAAGCCGATATCAACGATATATTGGTTATCGGTCCATTGGTAAAATATCAGTACCATATTGACCGATATATCACCGATATTCCCGATATCAGGGTTAAGTCTTAATTATCAACTTTTAGTGTTCAGTGTTAGTGTTTTAAGTGTTAATCAGATCCTACTTGCTACGATTACTAGTGTTTTGCAAGTTGCCAAAGTTTAATTAAATTGTTAATGGTAGGAAGAGAGTATAGTGTATTATTAGCGTTAAATTGCTATATGTATGAATTTTACATGATATTAAAATTACCGATATCCCACCGTCTTAAATATATGTCCATATTTTTTCCGCATTAACTGGTTAGTGCATAGCCTATTTCTCAATAACTTAAACCTAATTGAGCAGCGAGCAAGTTTTCCCCAAATTTAAAAGTCAACAATTAGCAAACCTAAAAGAAAAGAAATTAAAAAGTAAGAACAAGGTTTGACTTGTTAGTCAAACAATGACTAGAGGAGAAACATTCCAACAAATTGATTTGAAAACTAATAATAATAATATTCTAATCTAATAGGATATCACGAGTTAAATCCGTAAAGTACGGTGAGTACAGGTGGAATATGAAACTATATTATTATTATTATTATGTGGTTATAATAATATGTATATGTATATAAATACGTACCGTAAACCCTATCGGAGATCTCAAGGAGTCGATCCGGTGGCTTCCGGTAAAAGAAGCGCTTGAACAGTGCCATCTGGAGATCCAATATTTGAAGCAAGCCTACCTACCTAGATCGATCTCAAACTCATCCAAAGAGCTGCTGTTGAAGTTGAATCGAAGCTTCAATTGAGGAATTTGTAATGTGAGGTGAGTGTAGAGAAAGTAAAGCGTGTTCAGTTAGTTAAAGGATGGAGTTAGGGTTTTGGGGAAGTTATAGGTGAAGTAATGGCGATAGAAACATGTTGAAAACGCATGTGACTCCCTCACTCTTCTTCTTTCTGCTGCACATTATTATTATTATTTGGAGGGAGAGAGTGTTGAAAAAGGAAGCAAATATATGATTATCATGTACACGTGGAAACGGAATCTATAATATTAACGGAAACAAAGATCATCAACAAGATACTTAACACAAACAAAGATGGCAGTTAATTAGAAACATTATTAGATAAGACTAATAATTGTATAATGTATTTGTATACGGTGCTTAGCTTATCTATTAGGGTTACCTTATGAAAAAAAGACGTAGCAACTATTGATATCCGTTGAAAGAAGAGGAGAGAAAGAGAACGCGCTTCTATGACTGGTGTTTATGAGTTTTGACGGGTTTAATTGGGGTGGTGAATTGTTGATGACTGATTGGATTTTTGTTAGGCTTCTACAAGATACGCATTATTCCACTTACTAGTTTAAAGCGAAAGATACAAATATTTATTTGAATACATATTTTGTCTATTGGATTTAGTAGTTTAGCGTGCTCATGCGTTTCTCTCTGCCAAAACCTTGTTTTTTAGACAGTAATTTTTTAGTAAGCTCAAACATATGTATAAATAAGATTATTATTATTAGTTATCTAAACATATAAACACAAACATGTTACATATATATAAAATCTTATTTTTACTCTTTACAAGTTTTTATTTGTCAAAGGAGATTATTGTTCCAATAATAGACTTTTTTTTTATATATTTTTAATTGTTAAATACTTGTTAACTATTGAATGTTTGCTTTGCAACATTTATTGAATTTGGGAATTTTTTAACAAACTAGCGTTGATAGAAAAAGTATTTATAATTTTGGTGTTTCATGAGAATTATTTACCAAACTAGTGTTTTCCTCTATTTTCTATTCACCTTTTATTATTAAATCATCATATTAGAGTTTCTTTTTTTATTATTTTTATATTAGTTAACCTTTTTTTATATTTTATCAACAAAACTTTCTTATTTTTTTTATCTCGTTGCTATTCTTTTTATTTCTTTTTTTTATTGTTTTCAAATGTATTTATTTTTGTTTTTTATTTAAATATATTCATTTTACGAATTTTATTTTTTAGGTTTAGTTTCGAGACTTTGATGAACATAACCGATACCGATCAAATCCACGTCGAATAATCACCGCAACGTCTGGGTTTTACCAAATTATGTTATTTTTTTTGTTTTAAATATGTTCATTTACGAATTTATTTTTGGGTTAAGTTCCGGTACGGTAACGAACCTAGCTGGTACTGATGTTCTGGATTCTTTTCGTTTTAAATATGTTCAGTGTAGCATATTCAGTTTATTTTACATATTTTTTTAATTTGTTTATAGTTATAGAGATCGGTAGCGACTCAACTTCATTTGGCATTTTTGCCTTTTTGTTTGTGTTCTTTGAATTTCATATTTTCATTTATATTTGATATTGAGACTCGTGGCTTGTAGCAGGTTAAGTTTTAATATTTGGTTATCTTTTTATGTTTCTTATTTCATTTTGAATTTATTTAGATGATTTATTTGTTTTTATGTTTGACAGTAGTAGATAAAAAAATAAAATAAGAAGAAAAGAATTATAACAATTAGTGAAAATACAAAAAAAAAAGAAAAAAAGCAAAGCTGACTGATAAGAAAATATATATATAAAAAAAAGATAGTGGATTGATGGATAAAATATACATAAGCATTATGTTATAAAAATAAATAATCGATTAACTAAATAAAAAAATTAAAAGACTCCAATAAAAGAATTTAAAAATAAAGATGAATATAAAATAAATGAAAAACACTAGTTTAAAAAATAGTTTTCATGTAACACTAAAATACTAAAATGGTAAATACTTTTTTCACCGACACTAGTTTTGGGAAAAAATTATTGAATTTGGTAAAGTTTTAATAAACTACCTGACAGTTTTGGTTGCAGAGCTTTGCTTTGAAGATAAACAAATAGTTATCCACATTTCAAGAGGGAAACACAAAAGGTGCTATTCTGTCGTGATGGGTCCTCATACAATTAAGTTTGATTATATGGACCACTTGTTTTTGGCTCCTTTTACATGTCAATTTATCTTGTATTTTTTATAATAATAATAATATTATAAAACGTATTAGCATGACATCCACATATATTTGTTTTATGATTGAAACTGAAACTAAATTTTCTATCATGAAAATAGGTAAGATAATAGTAATATCTAATATAAGTTTAAAACATAATTAACTAACAATGGCTCATTTCTTCTTGGAAATTTGGCATCTCATATGAACAACAATCTCAATCAGTACTAATGAACGATTGGTTCTAAGCCATCCCTGGCGATTAATCAACAATTCGAAGTGTTTTTCTTGTGTCTTCTTGATAAACCAACGTTTATATAAAGATGTAGGAGGAATTTTTTTGGGGAGTAAGAAGCCCTTTTGACATCTCTTCATCTGCAAATAATTCTCGATATGAAAACACATAAACAAAGGGCTAACCTTTAAACATGAAAGAAAGTGAATCTGCAGGGTCCCAAATGAAAATGTCTAGTTTGAAATTATTGATGAAATAATATAAAACAACCAATGATGCATACTCATACAACTATACAAGAACTATAACATAATTGATTACTTAGAATTCATTGTACAAAAATTTAAATCATAATAATACATATATAGAAAATGATGCTAATTTATTTAATGTGTGATGGATGACTTAGATATTTTCTCTCTTCTTTTCTTGTTCTAAATTTCCTTTAAGACATACTTAACTTACAATGCATTTTCTACTTAGATATCAAAACTATACTTATTTGGGCCATATGTTCCATGTAAAACATCATATAAAAAATGTCACATGGTATGATTGTTGTATGCATTTTCTATAAAATATAGAAACTAAACAGCATGTCACAACTCTATTGGGGGCATAGAGATAGGCAATAGGCTCAATTGGACCCCACTCAACGATAAGTATTGGTGGATCTTGGATTTCACATGCCCAACTAACATCTCCCGGCTGTTTCGGATGGTTACTACCTTCTATCATTTTGCTTTTTTAATAATAAAAAAAATCTCTTATTATATGATGCAAACTTTTATAAAAATAGTTGTCTGTCGTTAGGATAATATGCTGGCAATATCATAAATGAAACAAATTTTCAATGGCATCTGTCACCTTCAAATCATGTGAACTTCAAAAGGGAAAAAAAAACCCGGTTTATTTTGGTTGAAACGGATTAAAATATTTGTGTGTGTGAAAATTATAGGTTGTATTGATTATTGTAGCTAAGGTTTACAAGATGATTGATAGGTTATATACTAACCGTATATACATAACGTGTCCTCGTACTAATATCAGTTACAATTGTGATCTAATAAATGGGTTTTTAGGGGGGAAAAACTAAATATTAAGGTTGAAACATGTTTTTAGAAAGAATAAAAAAATATGTGTATATTACAATGCGTTTACATGATATTATTACATTAGTGTTTCTTTCTGAGCATTTTCAATTTTAGAGACAAATTGTGGAAAATGTTACTCGACAACACATAAAAATTGTGTTTATGTAGTTTCCTTCTAAATATCTTGTTATCAAAAAAGTTGTGTTGATATAATTTCCTTCTAAGTATCTTTTTTTGGGTCCAAAAAATTGACTCGTGAGCCCAACGTAAAGTGATTTTGGTTCCTCGAGTCCTGAAACGTATATTTCGAAGGCATGAGTAGTTAATTAACATTTGTCTTCATTCTATCTATTTTTGTCTTTAAAGGATTGTTAGCAACGATGTTGTGGTTCAAACAAGTGCACAATATGGCTTGTGAGTTTTGCTTATTTTTTTCCCATGGACTTAGGTTAGGGTTCAACCAAGGTAAAAACAAGTTGATAAATTGCTTGCATTATGGGGTAGTCGTTTCTTAATTCTATAAATGATTAATGTTTTTCTCACATTTTGCCAAGATAATCAATCATATAGTTTAAAAATCTCACTTGGCCTATGTTCTTCCAAAGTACAAACTGGCTAGCGAGTAATTAGGAATAAGTGATCATCAGAGTTACATATTGTCTTCCGACATAATTTGACTTCATGTTCGCACAATTGCACGCTTGCACGCCCCTGAACCAAAAACAAATGTTAATTAAAAATTGGATCTTAATTAACATTAATATTGACTTCAAAATCGAGTTCAAGGGTTCGATAATAAAATTCGAAGATTTTATAATCGAGCTGAAGGCTTAATACTCACCAAAGTTATACTTTCAATTATCATTAAAGTTGAAAAATTAGAATTAGTGTATGCTTGATCCAATATAATCTCTAGTTACATAGAAAACCATATAGAAATTAATTGTTGAGAAGACCATATAAACAAAGATGTATTTAAGAAACTCTTTTGATAACCTGCCTGTTAACTCTTTTGAGTTCACAAGTTCATTTAAGCTATTAATGTATTTTTATCCCTTTAGCCTTTGATAAAACTTTTTTAACCAACCAGCTCTTTGTTCTTACTGACTATGGATCTACCACTGATTCAATGTTCGTTACTTATAATCGTGAGTGTTATTGGAATTTAATTTAAAAGATAGTCTATTAAGCATAATTATAAAGACTTTAAGACACAATAGTTAATTAGGCGATTCAAAGTTACATATTAATTTATTTTTGAACGACCAACATTATATTACCACCGAAAACAGTATAGCAAGGCCCTAACCAAAGCGTATACAACACAACCACCCGATGCTATTTACAAACAAAACCAAAAAACACCAACTTATAATATCACAGCCCCCGACCCCTATATCCCGGGAGGGGAGCCGCGAACGTTGAGTGATGGTATCGGTGTTTATTAAAATAATTTGCAGCGGAATATCTTAACAGAACCGTAGTTAGGAAAAATGATCAGAGTTGTAAAAACACCATAATTCTTATTTCATAAACTGGGATAAAAACCCGTTTTTATACAAACATAAGTTTTATAGGGATAAACCCTAATTTACAAAACACCTTTCTTTATTCTGGTGACAGGCCACTTATTTAAGCTGGAAGCCCGCATGCATCATTCCTTTATCTCTAACAAGTCACCTGAAATATGTTTAAAAATATTTGATCAGCAGGAAATACTGGTGAGTACATTCATTTATAAATGACACATTTTACAGTTACAGCGTTAAAATGTTTTTACATCTGCCTGCTTACAAATTACCAAAAGGTACTTGTCACTCGACCGTATCTGTGACTGTGGTCATATTACTTATTGGCTAACACTTGTCCAATAAGTAACGTGTAATAGCCCAGTAGGCAAGCCTTGTATACAAAACTCCACAATACCAGTAATAATCATCCCGTAAGTCTACAGAGACTTAATCACTGTAATGTAGTTTAAATTCTTTGAAAATATTTAAACTATCCGTCATGAGTTTGATGTTTTTGGAAAAACATCATGACAGTGTTGGAAAATCTAATGTCTCACGCAAATGTGAGTTATGCAAAAATTCGAATGTCTCACCTTGCAAGTTTATATTTAACAAGCCTTCTGGTGTTAAGCACCTAGATTAAACACAATGTAGTATATCTCTATTAGTGTGACATTCGTCAATTTCGGGTCTTGTTTGTATTCGTTTTTGTTTATTATGTAAACCGACCCGATTTGTAAACCGAAGCTTATGTTATAATCAAAATGATGGATTTATGTTACAATATTGTTTCACACTTGTTGGGTCTTGAAAACATCCTATTTTTATTTGTATTTTTATTTATTTATTATTTATTTATTTATTTTTTTGTTGTTTTGTGTTTTTGTCTTGATCCATTTTGCATGAAAACTCTTGTGTCTCACACCCATATTTGACCACCAACATTACCCTATATATACACCACCTTTCCTCTTCATTTTCCCTTGCTACAACTCCAAAAAAAAAAAACTCTCTCAAACATCAAAGATTCAAGGTTATCTTCTTAAGTGCTCTTGAAGGATTTTGGTCTTCATCTTAATTAGTTTATGTAGCCTTATTAATACTTGTTTATGGTTGTGCAACATATATATAATATACACCCCTTGTTTACCTTTGGTAGTTACTTCTCCGATTCCGGTCGGTGAGGTTTCGGATCCCATAAGGCAAGGCTTCATGGAGGACTTCGTGTCCTTGATATATATACATCTATATAACTTGTTCATACATATTAATCTTGCTTATTTTAGTTTGTTGGTCATGTTTACAAGTTCCATGGTTATGGGTTTTTAAAAGTATATGCTTCGGTTTAACCGTAAATAGCTCTAAACCGTAAACCGAACTTTATTACTAGGTTTGTTTGTTTAAACATACTTAGTGTTAGATTTAAGTTTCTAAAATCATTTTTACAAATTCTATGGTTATGGGTTTGTAGAATCTTACCTCGGTCTTAACCCGAAACACGATCCGAACCGAAAACCGAACTTTTGTTTAAAGACTTTATTGTTAACTTTTGGTATTTTTTTATATGTACATTATTATACAAGTTCTTTAGTGTTTGGACATGTGGAAACCATCTATGAACTTGTTGTGAGATGGAAACCGAACCAAACCGATTCTTGCTCGCTTAAGACACAGAAGTGTGTTTTTTTTTAGCCATCAAGACTTGTATATTTCTTTAAAAATAGTTACAAATTGATTTTTAAATATTTTCGTAAGTACTTGGAAATGTTGGATCCAACTTGATCTCATAACAAAGTTTGGACCGACAAAACCGAACACTCGCTTAACGTGCGTTGTTAGTTCTAAAACAATGGAACTACATACTTGGTTAAGTCTTATTAAATTTTATTGAGTTATCTCATAGCATTCAATATTTTGGAAAGTTGACTTTGGATTTGACCAATTATCAAGACCCGAACCGACAACCCGAACACTCGATAAAAAAAACCCGTTTTAGTATCTTTATTCCAAAGGGATTTGCATTCTTGCATTTTACCCACCTTATTACTTAACATAGGTTGAGTAAATATTAAGGTTAGATACTTTAACCCGGTTTCGAGCAAACTTACATTTTTAAAGGGTTATTATTATAAATTCTTAAATAGTCACATTTTAAACCTTGAACATTAATTATTTATATTTCTCAACATTTATTTTGTTTAAAGACCTTCAAGACAACCTTTCTAAATTCAAGACTTCTTTTCTTTTTAGGAATTGTGCGTTAAACTCGTCGTTCCGACAAATCTCCAAATTATCATCTTTCAAGTTTACCACTTGAAGGTGAGTACTTCATACCCCATTTTCCATCTTTTATTTTGGGGGTGACATTTCATACTTATTCAACAAAATGCTTTATATTTGAATCTTAAACCACAAACGTAGTTGTATACTTTACCTAAATAATTGCTCGATTTGGTGTTCTATGCTTATATGCCTATGTGTTTATCGCTTTCGGTTGGTGGAACTATAAAATCCTAGACTATTTGGCATCCCCTTATAGCAAGGTGTCGTTAACGTAATGCAATTAACGATAACTATAAAATCCTAGACTATTTGGCATCCCCTTATAGCTAGGTGTCGCTAATGTGTTTAGCGATATCTATTTATCCAAATCACCACTTTTATTTATCGTTTCGTATGCAAGTTTTGTGGCTATCTTTATTATATACTAATATGATTAAACTTATGAATTGCTCATCAACCTTTGTGTTGACAAACTTTATTTTATGAAATGTTGCAGGTTTGCATTTTGGTTGATTTATGATTGTGAAGAAAACGACATCAAAGACCTTAGGATATTAGTAAAAATGAACAATATCAAATTTGCCATATTTTGTGATTTCTTGTTTATGGTTATTTTATGGATAATTGTTATGTGACATTTTCGATGTTATTAAATGAAATGAGTTTTTAAATACTATCACTTTAATTGGTGTCATGTGCTTATGGACAATCGTTACACCTCGGCATGTTCTGCCGCCTTTGGTCGGGGTGTGACAGATTGTTATCAGAGCCCTGACAATAGGATAGGTGGTTAGACGTAACGACCTAGTATTGTTATGCTTAGGGTCCTATACGTGTGCTCATACGTGTTTACTCTATTTTGATTGTTCATATCGCATATTATTTATAAACTTGTTTAAAATTCACCAATATCCCAAACGTTCACATACACACACTTTCATAGTATTTCCAAGGTATCCTTACCTTAAAACGCAAAAAGTAGATTTTCATTGTGTTTTATGGATTACAAGATTAACTTGGATCCCGTTGTTTATAATCCCTTAAAGGTTGCATTTATATCGTGTTCGTAGCCCTCATTGGAAGCGAGACATTATAAAACGACCATTTGACAAAAAGATTCCAAGAATCGAAGGTGATTTACTTACCTGGATTGGTGGGATTATAGTGCTCGTTTTCTAGACCACAAACCATGTTATACATGTCAATACTTTAAGTAGTCGAATGCGAGCGTTCCGGTCGCCATCCTAATTTTTTGGTGTCAAAACAATAGAACTACGGTGATTTTTTGAACGATTTGTGCAGTCGAAGATGCCTCCTTATTTATACTTGAAATTGAGCATCTTCGCGTATCGCGAAGTTGCAGTAGGGTTCTCTAGTCAGCCCTAACTATGCCACGTGGCTCGATACGTGTTAGGTGACGTTCGCGAAGGTGCAAAAACACTAAGTCGGCGATGCGAGCGTGCAAAGTGCGCCATCAAAGCGTCACATTGCGCCCGTGCTCATGTGCCTCGCACCCTCTGCTAGGACTACTGGGTGTGATTTGGCACATAAGAATATTATTATGTAAACTCTCTTCCTTATAAAGAGCTTACAAGTTTTGTAATCTAACGAAGTGGGACAAGAGTTAGAAATCCTATTTATACCATGGTGGAAGCCTTCCATTTTCTTTCTTCCATCAATGTGAGATGGAATTTTACTTTTATTTTTCCATTCTTCCTTTTATTGCTTCTTTTTTCTTTCTCATTTCTTCATTTCTTTCTTTGATTATTTTATTTCTTATTATGGCTTGTTATGTATAACATCTACGAAACCCATTTGGAATTCCTTACAAATTAAAAGCACGCCATTTCTCTCATGTTATCTATCTCCTCCATATTCGACCTGTTCCGAATCCAAAGCAAGCCCAAGACTTTTATGTTACTCACCATGCTACTAAGGTTCGCCGGTCTTCCATTGAAGATCATATCATTCTGTGTCCTCCATACGCACCACATTGTGATAAGACAAATAGCATGAAATGTTTTCGCCTTCCACTTTGATACATTTTTATTTTAAACTTTTGTTGATAGATTTTATTTATCAAGCAACAAGATTTTTAAATTAATCATATCTACTTTCGAATTAGGGTTAACTCAATCTACTAAACTAATTAATCTTAAAAGGGCTTTACAAGTTTTTATAGCATTTTTTTATTGATTTAATCAAATTATCTTTATATATAAATAATACATTTCTCACAAACGTTAGGTTATTCATTTGCTTTTCATGACTTGTATAAGGAGTTAAATCAAGTCGAATTAAAAAAGTCAAAGGGCTTGTAGTCAAACGGTTTTAAAGTATGTACTGAATATTTGAAAGTGTTTCTTAAAAAATGCTGGAGATTCTAGTTCTATGGTGAAAATTGGTGTAGATTTAGAAGTAGGTTTAAAAATGAGGTGAGTCGTTTTTTTAATAAATGTATAAATAAAAAAGATATTTTACTTTCTTAAGTTAATTAAACCATTTCGCATTTTAAATCTTAAATGTTATGTTAATTACTTGCTTCATGTTTCTTTAGTTGGTACTAATATTCTTGAGTTATCACGCCTAGTATATTTTTAGACTGATTTATATTAAATAGTTTGTAACCAAAACGAAATACTTCATTTAAATCTATAGATTAAAAGTCTTATTGCAAATTTTTCAACCAAACATTTTGCTACGTGTAAATCACGGAAATTATCTTTATACATTGATGTTGATCGCAAATATTGTTATGACTATGCTTAAGTATTTCAATGTTGTTTTCATCAATATGCCTATCTTCGAGATTTGATAATACATAACTTAAAATAAGTTACATAACATTTCATATTTGACCCATTTTTATTCCATTGAAGATTCAAGACTTGTCTTTATAATCTTTTTTAGTAAAATAACTAATACTTTTGAATTAACAGAATTTAATAAATGTATATGAAGTGGAATGGGTCGGGTCACCCATATCAAGGTAACCCGAATGATGTCAATGAGTCGTCCTTAAATCATATGCCTCCCCCCCCCAAGAGGACAAAAGGAATATTTCAATCAACCAATAAGAATAAAAGGTGTCACTATCAATGTCGTTACAAATAATGGGGACTAGCAACATCATCAATTATACCAACCATATTCTCCACCTCTATAAATACTATAATTAGTAAGAGGTACATTTATGCTATCTCACTCTCTCGTACTTAATTATATTTTCTTCAAGAAGAAAAGCTCGATACTGATTCTCACACCGACTGGTGATTACAGGAAGATCTTGTTTTCATTTTGCAAGGTTGCTGAGCAAATTCTCGAATCCTAATTTGGAAAGGTAGATTTGTGGAGTGGCATTCGAGTACTTAATTATTCGTATCAGAATTTCCTTCTTTAGTATAAATGTCTATAAAAATGATTGGTTACATGATGTAAGATTGAGAGGGGACTGACCAAGACCCAAAACAGAATAGTTATTTCAAGCATAAAAGCTTCATTACCCAAAGGTTTTTCTAGTTAACTCCGAGCTAGTTACAACTTACAAGCCCACGAGTTAGATGACCGATTAATCTTTGTCAAAATAACATCTTATTTATTTAAGGTTCAAATAATCAATCAGTATTTAAATCGTACATGTAACATTCTTTCATAGAAGCTAGTGGAACTCGAAGTATATGAAACCAGTAACAGACAGCTGTTCATAGCCAAAATGGACTAGTGCAGAAAATAAAATAGTAATATTACAACAGAACAAGTTTCTGTTGATATCACAACAGTTTTCTTTCAGTTGAATAACAACAAGAAACCTATTTTGGACCAATGTCCTTGAGAGCACAGATCTGCTCCTTTCCCATTGCTGGCATCACACTCACAACCAGATCTTTCCCGTTTGCAAATCCATCTTTTATCTGCACATTTAACCATAAATTTGATATATGGCTGTGTGTAGTGGCCGACATTGGGGGGGGGGGATAGATTTGTCGCTTTCTTGGGTTAAAAAAATTATTATTTTATTGAATGGACCAATGATAACGTTTTTTTTTTTTTTTTTTTTTTTGGGGGGGGGCATAGATTTGTTACTTGCTTGGGTTAAAAAAAATTATTATTTTATTGAATGGACCAATGGTAACTGTTTGGGGGGGGGGGGGGGGGGGGGTTCTGGGCTACAACACTGCTACATCCCTAAAATGAGATCGCCCCTTTGCTAATGTGTCGAAAGTCCCCCCACCCCCATTTTGTAACCCCTCCACGACACATAGCCTTACGGATTTATAGTACAAAAAACTAAATTCCGAATTCAATCATTCATTCTTTTATAATATAAACAATATACCTGTGTGAGAAGAGCATAATCAGTTGGCAGTTTCAGTCAGCAAACTCACCTGATGTTATCCATTAATTCACATTTCATTAAGTATCAAAATCAAACAAACATTTAAAAAAGTAACTTAATCAAGAAACAACAGAAAGAACCATACAAATCCATCTTCAGAGATATCAATGAGCTGGTAGTCAGTGCGGCTAACATGAGGGAAAAGCAAAATAGATTCAAAAATCGACAACTTGATTTAAAAAAACAATAAGAATCGATAAAAAATGGTAGCTTTGTGGAAACATTGATTGCATACATCACAGTTATAGGAAGACGGAACGATATCTTCAAGCTTTTTTCCATTGCAACAAAGTGACATTTAGAGTGACCGTGCTTCCAGGTTTTGGATATTCCTTTTTCATTTCACTATTTTTACTTTCAGACATTTCCATAATCATGTATGCATCTTTAAGGGTTTTACCGTCTAGCCGTTGGTACTCTGCATATTCGTGGAGAATCCAAATTCACAGGGTCCATATCGAAGACAGTGGGGGCAGTGGTTACACCATTCGTGTATATTAACATTTCAACCTACGGACCCTTTCACCATCATTTTCATAACTAGTACAATTAAGCGCAATTTTAAAAGGATTTCCAACTACATGCAATTCAATGATAGTTATATAATATACAAACGATAACCAACTTTTAAAGCATCGTTTTATCAAAAGAAATTGTTATTAAATTCATTCAACATCTCACTACATGAATGAGCGAATATTGAACGAGCGAATATACAATCATAATCATATTTAAATAGAACATCTAATATATAAAGTGCATAAAATCTATGCCACATTTAGGTCCATAACAGGATTTTAGATGATCATGTAAAAACAAGCTTACTTAAAAAGCTTTATAATGGTTGATTTGTTGACTAATAACACTCGTTACTAAAAGAGGTTTACTGAAACAAACTTTAATTGTTTAAATCTATAGTGGGAAATATTTTTATTCATGTTTAATGAAATGGCCCAGGTGAGAAATACCCAATAGCCCAATTCAGAACATCCAGCCCAGTTTGTGCTGCTGGACTGCTGAATAGGACATCCGGGCCTTTTTGATGCCATACATCCATTCATCCTCATGCCAATAATTTTATGGTTTGTTTTTGTTATTTATAATCATTGTACTAATTGATGGTGCAACTTACATGAACAACGTCACTAGAATGATTATATAAATGCATCTGAATTTGTAATTATATGTTTGTCTGAATTTGTAATTATATGTTTGTAGCTATTAGTATTGTTTTCATAATCAAGTCAGACCGATCGTGACGCCTACGTAATCAATTTGGTTTAAACCGCTTTCATTTGGACAAACCAGTTAAACCAGATCAACAGAAAGAAAAAAAAAGGAAAATAAATGGAGCACACACCAATGGGCGTCTGACCGGCCTCACAACCATTAATTACGATAAAGGTAAATCACGTGTCTCAGAGTAAATCGGATGGTATCAGGGTTTCATTCCCATACCTCCACAAAAATAATAATAATAATAATAATAATAATAATAATAATAAAAAAAAAATAAAATAAAAATTTGAGTGCATATAATGAACTATTATTTAGTGAATTTAATGAAAAGTAGAGAAAGCTTGGTTACTATTATGTAGCTTCCCATCCCATTTATATTCTTAACCTACAAACTATTATGTTGTAGGCATGGCAACCGATTATGTTGTCATGAAGACATTGTTTATCTGTCGTCTAAAGTAGGGGTTTTTTTCGGGTTAATTTTTTGGGTTGAGTTCTTTAGGTACTCGAAACTCAATCCAAATCTCTCACGGTTTCTTTGGGTTCTTTTTTCGGACTGGGTTAATCAGGTTTCGAGTATCATAGGAAAAAAATTACATTGCTAAATTTAAATGTAATATATTTTTCTTTACTCGTAATGTAAACAAACTAATAATAAAACAAAAATAAACCGATAAAACATCCTAAAAATAGTAAAATTTAACAAAGTTCAACCATAATAAACAAGATCGACATAATCGTCTTAAGTATGCGGTCATTAGGGTGGTTGGATTATAGTTGCTTTTAGTCAAAAATTGAAACATTAATAAACAATCGATTCATAATACGTGAATTAAGAACAATCGGCTTGGATTAAATTCTAATAACGTCAGCGACTAAGGCTTAACCTATAATACCTAAAAATATATATTGTTTTAAAACTAAGAGCATGTTTGGGATTAAGTTTGGAAAATGCTTATTGACTTATTGGTTTTTTCAAAAAACATTTTGAAAAATCGGGATTTGGGGCTTTTGGAAAGCTGCTTTTTAACTCTTTCAAAAAGCTAAAATAAAAAAGATTTTTGTGATTGCCAAACAAATTTAAATTATTGGCTTTTTGAAAACACCAATAAGCCAATAAGCATTTTTCAAACTCACCAAACATGCTCTAAAAGTTTATTCGGGTTGACCCGAAACCTAGAATTCTAACCCAAGAACCAACCCAAATTACTTCGGTTCGGGTTAGCCTTTTCTCGGGTTTGGGTTTCTTGGGTCGTGTTAGTTCGGATTCGGGTTTTTTCGGGTTGGATTTCGGGTAAAAGTGAGAGCCCCAGTCTACAGTTGATGGGTTATTAAGAAGTTAATTTCTCAACGTTTTTTAAATTTAAAATAGACTTAATATTCTTGATATGGTTTATTTTTGTTTTGGACTAGTCCTTTGACCCACGCGTTGCAGCGGGGTGTCTTTAAATTAGTAAACATATAACTTGAATCAAAGTTTGAATCCATTAGCAAAAAGTATGTGAACCGTACAAATGTTGTGGTCCGAATGTTCACTTTGACGTGAATCTAATACTACCCTAGGTCACACCGATAACTACACAACCATCAATTTCCGAGTTATCATTGTCCTAACATACAACTCCTCATTAACTACATGACTATGTTTATTACTGATTGCATACTCAATAGTGTGTGTATGTGTGTGTTTTTTTTTATGTTAGTGTACCTACACAATAAAGAGAAGACAATGATAAAATTAGATAAGATATTATCAAAGGTTAAGCATATGACTAGTAATATGCTTTGTCCTACTTATAATACTTGTAGGCTTCAAGTGCCATAAATCCTTGTTTGCTTTCTTCAAATTCTGTTTGGATTTATTAGCAATCTTTCGAGCAAATTCATTGGTAAAGCAAAATTCTTTTTCTTTGATATCTAAATTTGCACTTCAATTTTCCGAGATTTTATATATAACCTGTCAACCTTTTTTATACGTAAAATCAGTTTAATGTGCAACCTATAGGTAAATTTAAATAGCACTTACTTCATGAGTGGAGGGAAGGTCGAACTTAATAATACGACACCCAGTTTTCACCGAGTTAAGAATGTTGGCATCATCTTCACAACAAAGGAACAATTTACAAACATCTTAATAACAATCCATAAGCTTTATCAACATAATGAAGAAACATTACCGTGAATAACCTAGTAAAACAATAAAGTAATAGACACCTTAAGGCGGGTTCTCAACATAATTAATCCCGTTTAACTAAATGTTCTGGAGGATGTTGATGTTTTACTGCCAGGGTTCATGAAAATTCCAACTTGCTTGCGGCAGGTGAGTCACCAACATCTCTCATCATCACGATTTTGTATTCCTGAATTCTCTCATTTATTCTTTATATAAACAATAAACAGTTAGGATGCCAAATATGATTACAAAACTCTGTTATTTTAATAATATTCTTATATTCTTTAACATAATTTTAGAAGGTTTTATGCATTATATAAAGACACCTAGCTCGTACTACTTTTGATCTAGTGTGTATAAAGTTTCTTTATTTTTTTTTTCACTACACCCTTTAGAGATAAAGACATAACCTGCAGGTCTCCTCAACCTATCATTACTAAATGGCCGAACTACATTATTAAAGCACATTGTTGGTTAAATGGGTGGGTTGGGCAACTGGTCATAACAGTTTCCGCCCAAAACGGCTAGGGTTCGTTTGAGATGACCCACAAACAATCTTTCTTATATTTAATAGTAGGTAATTTGTTAAATGTGATTAAGAAACTGTATTATCACTATACGACTCTTTCTTTTTCTAAATTAAACGATTTAGAAGGCTTTATGAATTTGAATTGAATCCAACCTAGCTCGTCTAACCCATTTGACTCATTTCCTTTTATAGCAAAACCTATTTGGTGTGTTAGAGATAAAACATAACCTAAATTGACCCATTTGTGTGTGTGTGTGTAGATAAAAAAGCAACTCATATTTGTTATAAAGGGTCAAAGGATTTGGTGCAGAGGTAAATCTGGATTGAGGGGCAGTCTAGATATTTTAGATATAGTTAGTTTTACTGAAAGTAGTCCAGTTTGCGTATTGTTTGTTTTAATAGTTTGCAAGTGATTAACGAGAGATTTTGCACAAGGAAGAGTTCATTCACCTAAAGCTAAGACACATGCTATATGTTAAAGAGTGTAGGTTTGCTAATTAGTCTCCAGTTAGAAACGATCGTATGGATGTAGTGTTAGTTGTATTTAGAATTATCTGGTAAATAGTGTTAGGCTTTTAAATAGAAACGTTAGGAGTGGTTGAATGTCTGAATCATGAGCTTTTGCGGTCATACCCTACTCTTCATGAAAATCCTTGCTTGATTGATTGCTAACTATACTACTATTGATGCTCATGAATAATCAAATACACGTGTTGAGTGAAAACATGCATGCTTATATTCCTAAGTGTAGGCTTATGTCAGTTTTGTTCAAGAAAACCGATCATTCAAACTCATTCTAGAAGTTTTAGAATTGGTATTTACCAAAACCATATTATTTAAAAGCTTCATCAGTGAAATTTTCAAGCAAGCTGTTGATTTTTATAATTTGTTAACAGTGCTTATACATACTTCTAACTAATGCTGCAATTCTATAAATTTAGAGGAATTCTGAAGTGCAAAGAAGACAATTAAATAATCATGCATCATGAATCTGATGCTCTTGCTATGGTACCTTATATAAATATTGTCATTCTTTATTTTTTTATATACTATGTGACGAGAGTGCTTTTTTTTTTTTTGTGTTTTTTTTAATGCAGGGTGTGGAAATATGTGCCGCACTACAAACAAATAAACGATGTCATGCTGTAACAACCCTCTAAAGCAAGTTTTGTAGCTAATGGCGAATGGATTTGAATTCTGATTCATGCAAAACAATGCTTGTAATTCTTGAATGTTTTCACGCGCCGCAAGGAGCGCGGGTCAATGCTAGTATGTATGTGTGTGTATAGGGGGAGAGATATTTTGAGAACCTTGTTGAGTTGTAAGAACTTAAAAACTTGATTCTTGATCATACATTTAATTAAATATATTAGATTATGTGGTTGAGATTAAATGTAATTAAAAAATTAAAGTATGAGAGAAAATAAAGATGTACAGTGATTACACGACTTAACACGTCCGTTACACATTTAATAAGTCGACTCGGTGCGTAAAAAATTATGTAATTTTCTTAAATATATATAATCAACATATATTACGTATGTGTAAAAAAAATTCAAAAAAAGAATTGTAACGTTGAGTTCTTTCGAGTTCTTAAAACTCAAAGTGGTTCTCAAAAGAAATCAGCCTTATATATATATATATATATATATATATATATATATATATATATACACAAATGAGAACTACTTTGAGTTTTAAGAACTTGAAAGAACTCAACGTAACAATTTTTTTTTGAATTTTTTTACATATATGTAATATACGTAGGTTGCATGTACGTAGAAAAATCACAATATTTTTTACGCACCGAATCGACTTTTTACATATGTGTAACAGACGCTTAAATTAGTGTAATCACTGTACATCTTTAATCTTTCTTATACTTAAATTTTTAATCAGATTTAATTTCAGCCATGTAATCTAACGTATTTAATTAAATGTGTGGTTAAAAATGAGGTTCTTAAAACTCAACAAAGTTCTCAAATTATTCCTCTGTAAACTAGGGATTTATTTGATTTCGATTTTGATGTGGAATTGGATGATTTCTTTGATTCCAATTTTATATTATTATAGGTTGTGTAAAGTTTGTTTAATGTTATGTGTAGGTGTTGGGTATATATCATGATTTTATGAAGGTATTTGATGATTTGTTAATATATTTATTGTATATATGTGATGATTAGTGAATGATTTTAAATGATGACATGTGTGGATGTATGATAATCTTTATAATTCTCTATTTATTTATATTATGATTTGTTAATTTAGAGTGTAGGTATTTGATGACCTGTGAAGGTATATGATAATTTATTCATATGTTTATCCATTTGAAATTATTATAAAAAATGATTCAAATAATTATTTTCCTTGGTGACAAGAATTTGATTGTTCCTAAGCCGAGAAGCAACAAAGTTTTCAAGTACTCGTCAATCGGTAGCTTGAAGTTCTTGTTCATCATTGGATTGTTGAGTAGGATGTGTAGGTAATTGATGACATGGTGAAGGTTATTGATCAGCTTATAGTTTTTAATTAATGTTGGTTGTGTAGGCTAACGATGATTTGTGTAGGTGTCATATATATGTAGGGATTTGCTGGCGGCTTATATATTATATGTTGCGTAGGTGTTTTTCGTAAGTGTAGGAACAATGTAAATATTTGTGTATGTAAAGCATATATAATGACATGCTCGTGTATTAAGATACGTGTAGGCATCATGTATATGTGTGGGATATGCCGACAATGTATATATTATGAGTTGTGTAGGTGTTGTATGTATGTGCAGGAACATTGTCATGATTTGTGTAGGTGCTAATTATTTATGACATGTTTGTTTATATTACTATGATATGTGTGGGTGTATAATGATAAAGTGAGATTGTGGTTTTGCTGAAGGTTAACTAACTAGGACCAAAAATAATGAGTTTAAGGATAAAATATGCGGCCAAAATTTCTATTTTTGGAAATAAGAAAAGATCAGATATCTTGATGGTTCTAGTTTAGATTGACTATATGATGAAGAATTAGGCGGAGAATGATTAGTCGCTTTCTTGGTTTTAGTTCATGGGACTTATAAAATGTTTTGTTTAAGATAAATTGTAAGAACCTAATGTTTTGTTATTTGGTATTGACCCCTTTATGGAATTTGTAAAGTTTGAACTCTTAAGTGCTAATGAAATTTTTTGGTTTAATATCATTGTTTAATGGTTTTGCAAAATCGTGAAGGAAACCAATAATTACATAGAGTCTATAAGATTTTATAGAGTGATACGAAACTTTTTAGAATCACCCAACAAAACTATACCATATTCCATCTTGTAATATATGCAGATTAAACGATTAAATTTGTGCAGATTAAACGATTAAATTAAGATTTAAAAAGTAATAAAACATAAACAAATTAAAAAAAATTAAATTAGTATTTGAAACTTACAAATTTTAAATACTTACCAAATAAAATAATTTAAAGTTTTACAATTATACCCTCTGAATAAATTAAAAGAAAATAAAAAAGAAAATTTTTGATTGGTGGAAATAAATTCTCATATTTCTCGCAATAAGATCATTTCTCACATGAACTTAAACCTATATATATATATATGTGTGTGTGTGTGTGTGTGTGTGTGTGTGTGGAGGGGGGGGGGAGATCCAGTGAAAACTCCTTTTAAAGAGAAAACTTAAAAACTCCTAAAAACACTTAAAAACTATTTTTAACATTTTAAAATTTTTTTTTGAAGTTTCTGTTTTCCATTATTCTTATATTTTGTTATTGGTTCCCAAAAAAAAAAAAAAAACCTTGTCGGTGTAGTGCACATTGTAATGGTGTGCATTGCATGTATGCAAAAGTGTTTGTATTGCATAGTATACAATTGTACACATATTTGATACACACTATTGTATATATGCAATATAAGACTAATACGCACATCGATTACACATTAGTACGTATGTGTAATACAACATTAACGCACATGTGCACTACATCGACTTTTATTTTATTATTATTAATTTTCTATATAATACAGCTACACATATACAATACACATATATTGAATATATACAACTAAACACTATTGAACTTAAAAATACATAGTAATACACACGTGTAATACAACGGTTTCGCACAGTAATACGTATGTGCATTACAGCGGGTTTTTTTATTTTTTTTTATTTTTTCCGAGTGAAGGGGACCAAAATATAAGAATAATGGCAAAAACAGAAATTTGAAAATATTTTTTTATATTTAATTAAAAATAATTCCTTAGGAGTTTTTAAGTTTTCTCCCTAAAAATGAGTTTTCTCTTGATCCTCTTCCTATGTGTGTGTGTGTGTGTAGGATCAGGATCATGTGAGAACTATTTGAAAATTGAGAACCATGAAAACCATTTTGGACCACAAAAAACCAAAAAAAAAAACCATAAACAAAAAAAAAACAAAAATAAAAAAAGTAAAAAAAAACAAAAATTCTTATTTATCATCCCGATTTCATGAAAAAATGCTCGGTTTTGCTAAACTATACATATATGTATATTACTTACACACATGGTTTTTTATACACATATGTGTAATTTAAGGTAAAGGATAATGTGTATACAACTAGATATTAAATAAAATTATACACATGTGTATAATACAATTTTTTTATAAACCGGAATGAAATATAAGAATTTTTTTTTTTACTTTTTTAAAATTTTCTTTTTTTTATAATTTTTTAGAGGTTTTTTTAGTGGTCCAAAATGGTTCTCAAAGTCTCAATTTGCAAAAGGTTCTCTTAAGGGCATGTTCGTTTCACGGAATTCGTGGAAATTTAAAGGAATTGGAATTAAAATCTTATTACATGGCGTGTTCGTTTCGTTGGAATTGAAATCTTAGGGGGTGTTTGGTAGAGGGAATTGAGGGGTGAGAAATGGAATTGGAAAGAATTCTCTTGTTTGTTTATGAAAGAAAGAGGTGAGAAATGGAAATAAACCATTTCCATTTCTCTTATTTTGTTTCTCTAAAAAAAGCGGAGAATTGATTTCTAGGGTTTCATTTCTCCCATTTTCCTCCTTTTCATTTCTCCCATTTTCCTTCTTCAGCAAGGATAGCACCGCAACCCAATTGCCTCCTGTTAATCGTTATCTCGACAGTCACTCACCAATCGGTTGCAACATTCACCTATTCCTTCAATAACCTTTATAATTGCTAATCGGTTATGCGGCAGTGTTGACCAATTCCCTTTCTAACTGCGGTTGTCGCCTCCTTCGGCAGGTCTTGCAATTATCATTTATCTTTAATTTATTGCTTGATTGCACTCAAATTAGTGGTTCATTGTTTGTGATTTTGTAAATTTTCTTAAAGACACTGGTTTATTTTGTTGTTCATTTCATTTGAAGGTTGTTGTGTAGAGGGTTACACCTGTGTTATACTTATAAATTACATGTCCTTTCGTGTTAGTCTATAAAGTTTTCTTTAGGTTTGTT
The DNA here is from genome assembly GCF_021521415.1 of Bidens hawaiensis. Classification (NCBI taxonomy): domain Eukaryota; kingdom Viridiplantae; phylum Streptophyta; class Magnoliopsida; order Asterales; family Asteraceae; genus Bidens; species Bidens hawaiensis. The sequence goes on from NW_027491136.1 coordinate 2,101,039, forward strand.
GACTCATTTTATTTAATTGATTTGGAGGTGACTGGCTTTGTGTCTGTGAAATGTTACAAATCCGTCGTTGTGTAAACCAATATCTTCGACTAGACTATTGTAAATTATGGTGTATGTTTTGCAAGCCATTTGAGGAATGAGCCTTACACTTACACTTGCAGGTTTTCTTTGTTTTACTCTTCATTAGGGGATGGAGGAATTTAGACCTATTATGTGTGATTATTTTGAGATTTATTTTTTCACGTTCATAAAATTTGAACCTATTATGATTTATGATTGGTTATTTTGAGATGGATATTCGTTTTCCTACAATTACATGTTCACTTTCACATAATTTTGTGGTGCAATTTGATGCAAGATTTGGCATTCATGTTCTAGGATTTGATGAGTAATTTCGCCGGTTCATAGTGTCCATTTTGACACTTTATAAGATAACTTGGAAGCTTCTTTCACTTTAGCTCAATTTTGCACTTTATTTTGCTGCATTTTGGTGTGCATTTTGGCTGCGTTTTTGCATTAATTTACCTGCAATCTCATGTGCACTTTGGCAGCCTCATAGTGTATGATTTTGGCAGCTTTAACATGTGCATTCTTACATAGGTATTGTTAGCATTCGTAATGCCCTCAACTTTTGATATATACAACTGATACATGGGTATTGTTTGGATTAGTTAGATATCAGTTTAGAAATGTTTATTTAGGATGAAGATTTTGGATTTTTTCTTTTTGGACAATATATAAGTTTGGTTCCTCTGAACATGGTGCGCTTATTATAAACTATCGTGAGGTCTAGTTTAGTGTATAATAGGAACTATGAACTCTTTTGATTTGTTATATATATGAAGTTTAGATTTAACAGACACAAAGCAAACTGATATACTTTTTTTTCATCAGCATCGGCAGTCACCTGACATCCATCAGCATCGCCGCCGTACCTGGAATCAGCTTCTATCAATCATTTAATCATCAGCAAACCTAACCTGTGAGTTCTCCTTTATTCCAACACTTTGTTTTCATTATACATCTTATTCTATTAAGTGGTAGAACATGAATTAGGTTTATGTTGTTGATTAAATTAGCAACTGCTTCAATATTCTTAGCTAAATGAAGTTTAGATTTAACAGACACAAAGCAAACTAATATTTGGATTATATTTTGGAGTTATTTGTTTTTCTTGAATTTTCTTATATTTTTATGTGTAGATGGCAAGATCACCTTCCAGACAAAGAATAGTTGCCATAGGTGCATTTTATGTCATTTATGTTACGATTCGTTGGTGGATGTTGTGTACTTATCATTTGTGTCGGTCGATTGAGTCGATGACTTTACGTACAAAATATTTAATGAGTTACCATAATAGGCGTGAAAACATGGCGAGGATGGTTTATGAAAGTGATGTTACGAGTGTTGTTAACATAAGAATGAATATACATGCATTTACAACACTTTGTGATATGCTAGAAACTAGAGGGGGACTAAAGAATAGTAAAAACATGCTAGTCGATGAGCAAGTTGCTATGTTTTTACATACCCTTGCTCATAATGCAAAGAATAGGATATTAGTCAACAAATTTCATCGGTCCGGGGAAACTGTAAGTCGGTATTTCAAGTTAGTCTTAAATGCTATATGTCGATTACACAAAGAACTCTACAAGTCACCCGTGCCAGTGCCAGATAATGAAACTGATGAAAGATGGAAATGGTTTAAGGTTAGTTAAACACATTTTTTATTAAAGATATTTTTTGCTAACATACATTAGTAAGTAATGATTTTTTTTAACCCAGGGTTGCTTAGGAGCATTAGATGGAACATACATTAAAGTTAAAGTCCCTGCTATTGATAGAAAACCTTATAGGACAAGAAAAGGGCAGATTTGTACTAACGTACTCGGAGTATGTACGAGAGACCTTTTATTTACGTATGTCTTAGCTGGATGGGAGGGTTCTGCAGCTGATAGTAGAGTTTTGCGTGATGCAATCAGTAGACCCAATGGTCTTAAAATAACTCCGGGTATGTGATAGACAATTTTCAAAGAATATACATAGATTTAAGTATGATAATTAACATAGAGTTTATGGTTAATTGTAGGAACATACTACCTTTGTGATGCCGGTTATACAAATGGTGAAGGATTTTTAACTCCATATCGAGGTCAACGTTATCATCTTAACGATTGGTCTCGTCCTCCTACGAATGCTAAGGAGTTCTTTAATATGAGACATTCATCGGCCAGGAATGTTATAGAAAGATGTTTCGGAATGATTAAAGATAGATGGGCTATTTTGCGTGATAACTCATATCATCCCATAGAGTCCATGCCACGTATCATCATTGCTTGTTGTTTATTGCACAATTTCATACGAACAACAATGAGTGAAGACCCTCTTGATAACGAAATCCCAGTAAATCACACACAACCTGCAAATGACCATGACAATGTTATTTCTATGATCGAGCCCTCACAAGAATGGACCGATCGTAGAGACCTTCTTGTTAATGAAATGTTTAATAGTTGGACTGCGATGCGTGCGCAGCGTGCCAGCAATGTTTCTTAATTATGTTTGACAATTATGTATTTTTTATTTGTAGAACCAAGGATGTTTCTTATTAATGTTTATTTATGCACTTTATTTGTTTCTTATTAATGTTTCTTGTTATATTTGTATTTGTAGTTATATGAATTATGATTTTTAATTGTATAATTATGCATTTGTACGTAGACATGGCAGATTCAAATATAGTGAGAGGAGTTACTCGGAGCAAGCATACCTGGACAAATGATGAAGATGCAAAGCTAATTGATGCATTAATGGAGATACATGCATCCGGAAAGTATGCTGGTGCTGACAATGGATTCAAACCAGGTTATTTAAATGGTGTTCAACAATTGCTAGATGTAAGTCTTCCTAACTCTGGCCTCAAAGCAGAACCACATATAAAGTCTAGGATGAAGACATGGAAGACACACTTTAGCATTGTATATGATATGGTGCATACAAGTGGGTTTGGTTTGGATGAACAAAAATGTTGTATTATTGCCGATGATAGTGTTTGGAATGAATACGTGAAGGTATATTCTAAAAAATATGTTTTTTAGATTTTAAATTTTAGTCTAATTTATTTGTAATTGTCTTGTAGTCTCACAAAGGTGCTGTGAATTTTCGTGACAAGTCATTTCCTTTCTATGACAAATTGTGTACCATATTCGGTAAGGATAGAGCTACTGGTAGTAAAGCAGTTGACCTTGGAGAAGAAGATGTTGTTCAAGAGACGCAAAAAAGCTCACCTGTTGATATTGAAGACTTTGATTTTGTTGATGAAGCCGTTCCAAATGTTGATAGATCTGAAGGACAAACAGGAAGTGTAACAAGCAAGCGCAAAAGAGGTAGAAGCACGGATGCAGATGAGATATATCGAGAGTCTTGCAAAGATATCAAGGAAGTTTTGCTTCGATTTGGGGAGATGGTGGGTGAACAACTTAGCAAAGAAGGTATGGAGGCTCGTAAAATCTATGAAAAGGTTAGTGTTGAGTTGAAAGCTTTACCAGGTATCACTACGAAAAAACGGTTCAAAGCAGCTCATTTGATTGGTAAAGACGTGGATCTAGGACGTTCTTTTCTTGCGTTGACAATAGAAGAGAAAATTGAGATGGTCGAGTTGTATACCGATGGTTCAATGGGATAGTTGTGTATGGTTGAAGTATGTTTTGTATGTGAATTGGTTTTAACTATGGTTGATGTTTTTTGCTTAAAAACTATGTTTTGTATGTGAATTGGTTTGATCAATGCATATTTTGGTTGGAATTTATGCATCTTTTTATATGTTTTTTATTTTTTAATAAATATTTGTTATGAAAAAAATACTTTTGCTAATGATAAAGTTGATATAATTCTCTGTTTATTTTCTATGTACCAAACAAGAGAAATGATTCTCAGCTATATTTCTCTACTGAAATCTCTGTACTACCAAACAGAACAGTCAATTCTCATTCTCCAGACCAATTCCCTTTCTCTGCAATTCCATTTCTCTATTCCATTTCTCTACAATTCCATTCTCTGTACCAAACACCCCCTTAATTCCATTTTGGTGTGTTCGGTTGTCAAAAAATTGGAATTGAAATTCAATTCCTTCAACTTCCTTTAAATCAAAGGATTCCAAATCCTTCCAAAATGTGGAAGATTTCTAGTGAATTCATTAAAATCTTTTCTCGAGTTTTTTTGGAACGATGACAACGAATCAAACATTTTAGTTTTTTTTTTTTTACTTTTTTTTGTTTTTGATTTATATTTTGAGTTATGAATTTATTATTATTATTTTTTTTAAATATTTTTTTGAAGGGTTTTTGATCTTAATAAAAAAAACCCATAAAAAAATTCAAAAAAAATAATAATAAAAAAATCATAATGCAAAATATAAATAAAAAACAAAACTAAAAATGTTTTCTCTTTTATCCTCGTTAAAAAAAAACTTTACAATTTATTTGTCAAACGTACACAACAAGAATGGATTGGATTTCAAATTTCAATTATTATTGAAATGTTCAAAGGGCGTTTGGTTCACAGAAAGTTTAGAAAGGAATTGGAATGTTTCAAATGAATTGGAATTTATTTCATCCGAAATTAGCAAGATGTTTGGTTCATAAACATGTTAACGGAATTTGAATTAGAGAAAATAACAAATGACTTAATTGCCCTAAAAAACCATCCCTAATTTCCTGTAACTTCTCCTTGTCTTCCTGGACCTGCTTCGTTCCCAACAAAGTCTAGAACTCAAAATTAATAGTTTCAGTTTAATTGCTCTAAATCAATTGAATATGTATGAGAATTGCGAATCAACCACCAAAACCGTATTATTATGCCTGTGATGACCTAAAATCCAAGCGAGCGGCGTACAATTCTTCGAAATCGACATCTTGTTCCTTATCATGGTTGCTCAACTTGCTTGGGATTCGAGCAGGTTTCCGTTGTCGTGTTCACTTTGCTTGATTTTTTCATTGCTCATTGGTTCAATCGTTCAGGTTTTCATCTTTGATTTATGGGTTTATCATTCTATTAGTTGTATAGTTGATTTTGGAATCTGCAACTTCACTTCAAGTTTGTTGATTCACGGTGGACTACAGTTTGGTTAATTTGGCTTTATGATTTTGGTCTCAATGTTTCAAGTTTGTACTTCCAGTGGGTATCAACCAAACTCATGTGTGTGTATAAATTGTTCAACTGAAAGACGAATTGCTTATATGTATGAAGGGGTTTATGGTAATTATTGAACATTACATTGGAATGTTTAAAATTCCATCAATGGAGTAAAGGAATTTTTAAATCCCAAGATTAAAGGAATTTGGAGAAAAATATTCCAATTCCAACCTAAATTCCAAAGGATTCTATTAGCCAAACAGGACTTCAGATTCCAAATCTAATTACTTTCAGTTCCAAATCCTATGAAAATATAAATTATATTCCATTCTGTGAAACGAACGCGTCCTTAGGATCCTTACCACACACACACGTATATATATATGGGCATTTACATATTTTCCCCTACTAAACTTAACAATTGCATATTTCCCCACTCCCTTAAATTAATTACATATTTCCCTTTAATAAAACATACATATTACATATTAATCCATTTTATTAAAAATAAATTATTAAATTCCTAATATACCCTAATGAAGTTTTAATGTTTTTTAACTTATTATTTTACCTTTTATTTAAAAAAATAAAATAAAAATCTAAAAATTAGATATGAACGTGTTGGTTGTCTTCCTGTTTAAACTGAGCATTCACGTGCATAATTGGCAGCCCCATCGTCTCATCTTCTCCGGCGAGCCTACAACTTCCGGCGATACAGATATTCGGTCTCTCTCTCTCTCTCGCAATACAGATTTCCGGCGATAAAGATCTTCTTCCGGCGACCACCCCCACAATCACATTTTTCAGATCTGAAGTGAAACCCAACTCAAACATTAATGTCGTTTGAATCTACAAATCGTTTTTCAAGTGTTCTTATGTGATCCATTAGCGGCGTTAATTGCGTCGGACAGTGACGTGATTGGAGACGAAACAAACATAATTAGACTTTGAGAACTGCCGGATGGGGAACGCGTCGCCGGTAAGGTTAGGTGGAGGAGGAAGGAGGTTGCATCAATCTGTATGTGGAATTAGGGTGAGATTTGCAACATAAAAAAAGAGGTAAAGGATGATGATGGTGGTGGTTTCCGGCAGTGGCGAAGTGGCCAGAAATTTGCTGAAGAATTGAGCTTGGCTGTAACTTAGGTAGGAAAAATATGTTGTGCTCTTGACTCTTTAAACTATTAATATAACTTTATATATTTTTTAATTCATTTGATTTATAAGGATAAAGAGGTAATTTAATATGAAAGAGGGGATATATGTAATTAAATTTTTTGGTGGAGGAAATATGTAATTTGTACTCTTACCAAAGAGAAATTTGTAAAAATCCCATATACATTTACAATTCACGTAGACCCTTTTTTCTAACTTTCTTAAAGAAAAATAACATATATTTATTTAAAAAGTTTTAACTATTATAATTATGTATAATAAATGTTTTATACATGTATAATATAATAAAAGGAAATATTATACATGATACGATGTACCGTTTCTTAAGCAGCCACCATAAAGATTTGATTAACCGTTGTGTCGTTTCACCAATGATGATAACCGCTTTATAACCATAATAGCCTGTAACCGCCAACATCCAAACCTATAAATACATCTTAATTTATCAATTCTCCTCACCCTCCAGCTTCCAGTGTTATTGTTGTTATAACCTACTACGCATACACAATCATTACTATGGTGAACGGCGGAAACAACCACCGGATCAAGCCATCATCTTCAGCGCCACTTTCGCCGAGCCGTCACCGCCAATCAACCCTGTAAGGGAAATCTGGTGTATGGCGACGGCACTGTACACAACAAAGGATGATGGCCGGGTATGGGACAGTGAATCATCGAAGGGGTGGCAAGCGTTTCGATTGACAAGCAAATGTAATGAAAGAGAAGAAAACTGTGATCGAAGAGGAATATTGGCTTTATATGTTTTCCGATGACCGTCTCAGGTTTTACTAGAAAAGGATGAAGTTGGAAAGAAGATGATGCCATTCAAGTGAAGCCAAATGCAACCCACACATTATTTGATAGTTATAATAATTTTCAATATTTAGTTTTTTATTGATCTTAATATGTATTTATTTTTCATTTGTCATAGTAGGCATCATAGCATAGAGACGTGTAACATTTCCCTTATTACATCTCATTATAAACCACCGCCAACTGCTGTGGTAATGGCTAAGCATCACGCAACAATCGATGATTAAACCTTATTAACGATTTAATCGATGTCATCGTTTGACCGCGTGAGTCAAAGTATGGTGTTTCAATCCAAATGACATTTTTTCCGTTGATTGATTTCGATTATTTATATGGGCTGATACACGTTGCCAACAACGTTGCCGGAAAACATGGACATGGAAGAATTACTTTCGTTGATTGATTTTGATGATTTATATGGGGCTGATATGCGGGGAAGAAAATATGTTATTCATATATTTCTTAACCTTTATCTTCAAAATAATTTTATTAATTATTTTTACACACATGTTTAAATTCATAAGTAATATCATGTATGTGTGAACGATAAATTTAGAGTTTTGTACATTGTCTATAATAAAGGGACTTTACCTTTAGGAATTAACATTTCATCTATGAGTTTCTTTTTCAAGGTTTGTGAACACATCATTAAAACTTTAGATCAATCAAAGTTAACAAAACCAAATGAATATGATGTATCTAACCAAACACAAATTGCATAGCCGCAACGCGCGGGTAACCCTGCTAGTGATTATTATTTGTTTAAGGGGTGTTTTGGGATTTTTTATTTTTACCTACTTAAAAGCTGGGAAGGAAGATCCGAGTGAATTGTTTGCGGTAATTCTTTGGAAAAACCTGCTTTTCTTTGTCTTTGAACTTGGTTGATCAATTTATTCTGAACTTGGTTGATCAATTTAATGATTGTACAGGAATTATATATATACTAAAAACCAAACTCCTTGGCATTCACATTTTAACACTATTCATAAATTGTACTTTCTTTTTTGTTTATGATACAAGTGATGCTACATAACAAGGTTGCCACGTTTGCATCATACATGTCCGTTTCTTCCTTTCATTACTATTATTATTATTATTATTATTATTATTATTGCCTGTTGGGTCACTTGGCGGCACCGTATTGTTCGATAAATTTTGTTTTTTTAGTTCAGTTATCATAATAAATGTAATTGGAACCGACCAAACATCAATATTTTTTTTTGTATTAGTTCTGATACCGTAACAAACCTGAAAGAAACCGACTGAGTTCATGCAAACTCGTGGCCTTATTTAAAGCTCATGGCCGACAACGCAAGGGTTTTATCAATGCTCAAGTTTACCGACCGACCCCCCCTTTCCTCAAAATAAATAAATAAATAAAATTGGTCGTTGGTCCACTTGAATTTTAATATTTTTTTTTCATTTTTTATTTCCGGTACCGTAATGTACGTAATCAAAACCGATCGAATTTGTGTCAAGTTACTGCCTCAATGCTCGGAACCACAACGCTTTTTGTGCTTACCAAGCATAATAAAGTGAAGATTCATTATATTTCAGAGATTTGAAGAGGGAACAATGGTGTTTGGTGAAACGAAGCAATAGATTTCTCTCAATGTATGCCTCATGTTTTGTGTGATATTTTCACCACAACATCACGTATTTCTAGAGGTATTGCTGTTGGGTTCCAGTGGTGATCAGTCAACGGTCTAACAATTAAACCTGGTTTTAATTAAAGGTTTCATATTTTTTAATCATATTAATAAAATGTTACGCAGCGGAATATTAAAACCAATAATAATCACTTTAAGGAACAGTACAGGATCCAGTTACAAACAATACGAGTACGAGTAAAACAAATAAATATAAATCGTAAACTAACAATATATTTAAGTTTACCTCGGTTAATAATAATCAGTTGAAACACCGAAATCGAAGGATAACGAACAGAGCTAGGTGACATAACGAGACAAACGACCGGCGGTGGCAATGACAGCGGCGGTGGTGACTGGTGCGACGGGGTAGCGAGCAGTAGCGACGGGTGGCGGCTACAGTCGGTGGCACTCGGTGGACAGCAGCAGACGGAGGCAGTCGACGGCAGGCGGGCAGCAGCTGTCTGGTGGCTTGGGGTGGAGGAAGAGAGAATTAGGAACTTGGGTTAGGATATTAGGGTTTTATAATACCATATATTATATAACCACTAAATTAGGTTAAACTAATATTAATTAGTTAAAAACCCAACGGGCCATTAAGTCCATCTCTAACTCCAAAGTCCACTGACTCCATGTTATTTTGTCTCATTAATGTGTCCATCCCGGTTAACTAACTTAAGCGGGTGATTTGTTCATTACCTTACGGTGTAACTCTCACGGGTCCTAACCCGGTTGGCCGCATTGACTTACCCGAACTGGTCTATAAATCCAACAGTATTGGTGGTCATTGTAGATGGTTGTGATCATTAGAGTTGTTTGGTGGTCGAGGGAGGGGAGTGAGAGAGAGAGAGAGAGAGAGAGAGAGAGAGAGAGAAGGGGGGGGGGGGGGGTTAGAGGGAAGAAGATGCTGTGGGTGTGAGCGGGTGGTGGGCCTCCTTAAAATACCCATTTTGATAAATAAGTTTCAAACTACACTAGCTAGCTTGGTAAATAATTTTATCAAATACACTAGTTTGGTAAAAAAAATGTTGTTCTTACTCGAATATGCTCATTAATTTAGTTATGAAAGTAACAATTGTTTTTTCTTTCATTAAAATAAGATGCATATCATTAAGGTTAAAGAAATAAAGATGTCATCATTTGTGCCATCCCGAACCATATGGTTCCCCTTTGTCATTTTTCGCCATTAGTGCTACGTACTAATGTCACCATTCATAAAAGTTTGAATGTATAATATTACTAGCTTTTAAACCCGTGTATTACACGGGTTTTGTCAAATAATAAAGATAAATAAGGTCCATTATTTCACTTGTGATTCTTAAAATACTTATAAATTAATTTAATGTAGACTTAATGGAAAAAACAAACGGGGTTAACGAAAGTACTAAAATATCATGATTTTAGAAATGCCGGGTGTTAATTTGCAATAAATTTAAAAAAATGTATTAAAATTGCGTAGTTGGCCAAACCTAATGTATGAAAATGACACTTAATTCAATAATGAATGAAATCCACACTATGTTATAACCCATTAGACAAAATGGTTTTTACCCATGACCCATGAATAGTTAGAATGAATGAGAAGAGAGATTAGGAATTAGGAGAAATGTGAGTTTGACACCTAAGCTTCAACATTTTCTTTTATTAGTGTAGCAAGATTTAAAACTTAGTGGAAGAAATTCTCATGATTGATGTGGTTCAAGCGACAATTGAAGCCTGGTAGTACACGAATCCGAGTAACAACCATACAATTATACCCATTAATTACTTGTATATCGATATAAAAACTTTAACAAGAATTAAACATTGTAGTTTAACTTGATTACAATTGTTCCTTCGTTTTGGATATCATTAAATTTTTTGGGTTGCAAAGAAACATTGTAAGTTCAATAATTACGAGTAAATATAGTAATTGTGATTGCGGTTACCGCCTGATGTTCTTGTACTCACAAGTACCCTCTTTCTCGTGTTAGATTTCTTGATGGTACACAAGTTTTGGGAATAAACATCTCATGGCAAGTTCCTATCATTATTGCTCTTGTTCTTTATTTCAATACAACGCGATATTTTACTTGCACCTTTCTTCCAGTGTAGAACTTTACGACATTTGCTTCTTTCTTTTAAATCTTTACAAGACCGTTGAGTATCCAGAAACAAGTACATCTATATTATTAACCCCAATTGGCTCACAAGTTAATTTACCATCAACTTATGAGTCAATTATTACTTATCATTATGCACGTTATGGCTCAACCAATATCTATTTAGCCCTTGATGTATCATTATTTATGTAGATCCTCCAAAAGATGATATTTTTCTTTTCTTTCAATTAAGAAATATGAGTTTGATAGAAGCTATTGGGATTTTAAAGAAGTGAATGGGTTTTAAAAAGTATGAGTTTGTTTGAAGCTAGAGTTGGATTGTTGAGGGGTCGATCTTGGTCAAATAGAGGTTGGGTTAACCGACCAACATTTTATTTGTCTAACCTCACAACTAATAAATGTATCAAATACAATCAGAAAAGACAGAGATAATTAATATTTCCTTTTCTTTTATAGAAGTATAATATTTGTTCATCAATAGTTTTTTTTAAATACGGAAATAGGTTTATTTGACACACATTATGTCTCTTTCTCAAAACTCTTTAAAAACTTCACAACATGAAGACACTACTCTTTTTTCGCAATGGACTCCAAATTAATTGTTATTAGATTTTTCGCAATGGCATCTTGATTATGACCCTCGAAATATAAATAAAACATACCTTAAAATCTAAACAAAAGCGAAAATACATGAGATCTCACTATGAAGATGAAAGCGCGAAACTTGAGAGCCGGATCTAAATGAAAGCTAAATATGAAGAACCTAAGAAATAATACGTTTTCTTCTAGGATGATAATTGTTTCTGTAGTATATATAGTGTCCCTATCTCCACGTACCTAACACGTGTTATATAACCACCCAAAAAATCACACATTACTAAGCGAGTTAAAAATAATTGCTCGGGAGAAGTGGTTGTCACTTGTATGCAAATATAATCCTTTACACCCATTTTTTCACAATAACATCTAGACCCCTCGAAATCTAAACAAAAGTGAAGCTCGATGGAATCTTTATTCCCGTCACCAGGAATTATAAAAGCACGAATCTTAAGTGCATTTGAATGAAAACTAACTATGAAGAATATTAGAAATCGCGTCGTGCATTTTTCTTGCTAAAGTCGAGTGTCCATATCTCTACCTTGTGTACATGTTATTATTGCTATGTCAATTTCCCAGGCTAGGTCGTTAAAATGCAAAATCTCTTAATGATATAAAATATAATAAGAGAAATCATAAGAAAACATGAAATGTGACTAGAATATTGTGCATTAATTGAAAAGATTACAGGAAATGGTACTAGAATATTATGCATTAATTGAAAAGATTACATAAGACTAGGGGGGGGGGGGGTGTAAAATGCAAAATCTCACCATTAAATAGTTCGACATTGCAAAATATTTTTCTTAAAATTGAAAAAATAGTAAAAATTTAGACAAATAATTTTAAATTGTGAAAAATGGAAAAAAATAAAGTAGAAAAATTTAAGTTATGGTTTTTTTATATAAAACCACCATTTGTTTAAAAAAATTTCAAAAAAATAGTTTGGTGATATAAAAACATTTATTAGTAGAATTATTAATTGCTTCTATAAAAAAATAACAAAATAGTAACATATTAATTATATTGTAGTTTTCCATAATTTTTCATATATATATATATATATATATATTGCAATTTTTCTCAATTTTTACTAATTTTTTAAAAAAATATTATGCAATGTCAAACTATTTAAAAATAAAAAAACCTAGATAACTTGTTATATATATAAATATCTAGGATTGGAAAAAAAAGAAAACTCTAGTTACCTTATTGGAACAAAATATTTTATGAGTAATCTGATTGAAATTATTTCAAAACTTTGATACTATTCTATTGATTAATCCCAACTTTATTTTAAAGAAGGAAATAGGTTGATTTGACATACATTATTGCCTCATTTTCAAACTCTTTAAAAAACTCATGGGTGCACATAAAGACATACCACTCGTTTTTCACAACGTACTTCAAATCAAATGTTATTAGGTTTTTTGAAGTAATATCTTGATTATGCCGCTTAAAATCTAAATAAAACGTACCTCAAAATCTAAACAAAAGTGAAAATCTATTGAATCTTTAGTCCCCTCACTACGGACAAGAAAGCGTGAAACTTGAGTGCCAGATCAAAATAAAAGCTAACTATGAGGAATCTAAGAAATTGTTCGTTTTCTTCTTGGATGGTAATTTAAAACTAACTATGAAGAATATTAGAAATTGCGTCGTGCATTTTTCTTCTTGCTAGAGTAGAGTGTCCATATCTCCACCTAGTGTACATGTTATAATTGCTATGTCAGTTGCCCGGGCTAAGTGGTTAAAATCCAAAATCTCATAATGATATAAAATATAATAATATAAATCATAAGAAAACACGAAATGGGACTAGAATATGGTGCATTAATTGAAAAGATTAAATGAAATGGTACTAGAATATTATACAATTAAAAAGATTACATGAAATGGGACTAGAATATTGTGCATTAATTGAAAAGATTACATAAGACTAAAGAGGGGGTAAAATGCAAAATCTCACCATTATAAATAACCCTAGCTAATAAACATATAATCGCAACCCTAAACTCTTCTTTCATTCTTATCATTCTAGCTTATATTATCACTAATTCATCAGCGTCGTGGCTGCCTGTCACCATCCGTAAACCTTCATCTTTGCGAATGTTTGATGAAATCAGGGTCGGATTTCAACTGTAAGTATCCTAAATTATTTTGTTGTTTTCTTATTATATATATATATAGTATAAAATGAAAAATCCACTTGAGTTGTGAAAACCCGTGAAAACCCTATGTAACATCGTTTTTTTTTGTTACACACGGAATATATAACATTTAATACAAAACATCGAAAACTAAAAAAAAATGTTTTGCTATTTTTTTAACATTTTTTACTAATTTTTATATATGTTTTTAGGAGAGAGAAAAAGTTATATTTATATTTATATTTTTTATTAACTTTAATTGTGGACCACAAGTTTCAAACGTTAATTAAAAACATGTGGTTGAGAATGAGTTTCTAGAGTTTTCATTAGGGGTGAGCAATTCGTGGTTCCGAACCGCTAGAACCGGGGAACCAGAACCGAACCGGTAGATCCGAACCGTATTATTGTATTTCGGGTCCGGTTCCGGTTCTTAAATTTGGCTAAAAATGGTTCCCGATTCGGTCCCGGTTAGAACCGACGGTTCCAGTCATAGAATCGCTAGAACCGGGTTAGGTTTAAACTTTGAATATTATATTTAAAATCCTATTTATTTAGTAGGTTTTCATACTTTCATGTACGAGCAACCATCCACGTTCTCACTTTCCCGGTTACATTAAATCCCTTATAGTATCATAAACAATAATCATCTTCCACGACACTAAATCTGTTTTAAAAAATAATGGTTTTCTGAAATATTTAGAGTTATTCTAATCTATTTTCAATCTCTTTCATTAAAATATAATATGTTGATATGATAATGTTTTATTTTATGGGTTGTCGCTTGTTTCTTGCACCTTCTAATGTTTCATATTTAGAATTTTAATTAAAAACCGGTTCTGGTAAGAACCGTTTACACAAGAATCGTTTAACTCAGTTCCGAAGCGAACCGGAACCGTTAAAATATGGTTCAGTTCCAGTTATTATATTTAGCATTTAATAGTTCCAGTTCGGTTCCGGTTCGGTTCTCGCGGTTCTGAACCGTTGCACAGCCCTAGTTTTCATAACTTAAGTGAGTTTTTATTTTAACCTTACCCTATATATATATATATATATATATATATATATATATATATATATTCTTTCATGGTGATGAAGCTTCTGATTTATGATCCATGCAGGGGGGCAGAAGAACCCTTGTTAATTAACATCGATGACATGTTGATTTTTCATAGAAGGTAATTGTTTGTTACGAATTCAGATTTTTTGGTGTTGTATGAATTTTTGTACTTGATAAATTAAATAGTCTTCTGCTTGTATTTGCGCAGATGCGTGCAGATCACATGATTTCAGCGTAGGGTTCGTGAACTTGCGGTGGCAGTTGGTGGCGTTGGGTTCAGGCTCCTGATATGGCCTTGGCTAAGCCTGGAGCCCGCCAGATGAATCAACAGGCCGTGGTTCAGATAGGGCCATTTCAGGAGCATGAACACCAGCCCAAGCAATTCCAACCACAGGCTCACTCCTATACACCGAACTAGGCATGCTTCAAGTTAAGCCACCACCATAGTCTGGTCCGAATTAGGGTTGGTTCTAGGACCTGCAATGGTTTCAGTAAGTGGTTCATCACCCCATTGTATGTCCGAGTGAAGTGGCTCGATAACATAAACCGCGCCATTTAAAAGCCCCAATGCAAATTGGTTCGCATTAGACGGATGCGAGGAAATTGAATTAGGGCGTGCCCTTATACAACCAACATGTATCTATATCTTTTACGCTACACTTTTGGTTTATTTGCGTATGAAGTTGTGGAGTTACTTAGCCGAGTTCAGCGGGTCATGTATATTAATGTTATAACTTCAAGATCAATCACTCTTGTTTATAAAAGACTTGGTTTTTCAATTCAAAATGTGGTAGCGGCGCAGCTTATTGCCCGTTTGCCTTATGTTATGTAATTACTAAGTGTTAATCAAATGCCTTGTGTTATGTAGTGATTTTTTTGTAAATTATTGGATGGAAAGAGAAAATTGTAATGATAAAAGTATAAAAAAATATTATTTAATTAAACATAATTTTTTAGTCTAATTACAGAAATGGGGATGGAAGATAGGTTGAGAATGCTCTTATATGCACTGCTACCTATGTCACAGTAAAAAAAAGAATATCACTTATTTCACCTTTATATTTTTTGAATATAACCTTCGAGGCCTAAATCTTTTAAAATATGTGTTTATACTAGGATTTTTGAAAGAGAGGTACATGTTTAATAAAATGCATGATGTCCTTCCTTAAAAACCTAACGTGCATGCACAACATAAAGAAGTGACACTCGTTTTTCACATCGGACATAAATTCACTATTATATATATATATATAAAAGGCATTTTTGGTTTGTGAGTGTAAGACCACTGTAGCTAAATATACATTCAGTAAAGCAGACTGTACAATCTTTTAAAGCATACTTTGTAAACGGTTCACAATTTATCCACGTGTGCCCTTACTCTCATGCTCGCTTTTTTGTTCCTTCACACACACCACGTATAGAGAGAGAGAGAGAGAAAAAAAGGATGGATACAGAAGGTTTGAAGAGTGAGAGAATGACGGTGGTAGCCATCGCATAACCTTGATGATGAACGTGGCGGTGTTAATCATTGGCATTTCCCTCTCGCTGAGACGTCTAATCACCACGAGGAAGACAATCATGAAGAAGACGGTGGCAACTGGCGGTGTCTAACTCCGTCGTCGGGTTCCGAGCAAGAGGCCTTCGTTTTTCCTCCAGTAATTCCTAATTGCTGTCTTCGATGCCTAATTCTCTTATGTTGTTAATTGAATCAAAAAGATGGTTGATTTCTTATCTTATATTTATATGGGGTTTTAGATTATTGTGATTTGGGGCTTTGTCGGTGATTCATCAAGTATAATATTTAGGTAAGGTACTTGACATCAAATCTCGATGTGTATCCATTTAATTACATCATGGTGTGAAAAAGGTGTTTAGTGTTTATAAATATTTCACTTCATTTTGTTAATATTGGTTAAAGTGTTTTCATGTATCTTAATAACTTTCCTCATTGAGATTTTGGAATCACTTTAACATGCCAAGGTATTTTCAAGACTTTTTTTGAGGTTGAATCTGTCGGAGACACCATGAAAATGCTCCAATGTCGTCGTCGATTCCTTTGTTGGTTACTATATGAGTTGTACTCGCCGAATTTTGCACTTCATGCGATTGGTCTAGGTTACTCTTGGCTGGTTAATATATACGCAATTGACGTACATGTTATATGTATACCTGCAATTTCTGATACCTTTTATACCAGAGTAGCTTCTGTTTGATCTTGAGTATGATGAATTAGTATTGGAATTGAACTAATGATTGTGCTGCATTTTAGTTAATAAGGTATTGGATAATGTTTCGTCGTTGATTGAATGCTTTTAAAAGTATTTTAGTGGGTTGGAATTATGAGTTTTTGGTGATTGAAACTCGAGTATACATCAAATTTGTAGCGGGTCACCTTTATATATAAGGGTAGTTTGGTAATTTTGAGTACTTGGTTTGATATAAAACTACACTTATACCTGCAATTTAAGTTTGATTTGCTGATATGAGTATACCAAACAATTGGTTGCAGGTCGGGTAAATTAGAATGGATCGGATTTGATTTCGGTTTCAATATTTTCTACGGATCAACGAGTGAACAGGTCGAGAGTGTTTGAGGTCACGGAGCACAAATCACAAGTGGGTTGAATTTCGTTCAATTTTGTGTCAAAACTTTGTCTCAAGTAAATTTAGATTTTGAAGGGTATTTTGGCAAGTTTCGTATACTATATAAAGTTAGGGCGTTATTTTTTTTCCATTTCGTAAACAGTCTAAAGGATTATGGATTTGTATTTGTATCTTATTGGTAACGGGTCAGATTACAACTTGGTTTTTATTGGTACTACATCTAACGCATTTAACGTGTTCCCACTGCAATGCTGATACGAATACTAGTTATTGTATTATTTAATGATATCTTTATTAGGCCTATTTGTTTACATCATGAGCATATATTAATTTAATATATATTTTCCTCTAAATCTAAACAAAAGTTAAAAATCTCCAAACTTAGTTATGCAAATCTTTAGTCGTAGTCACTCTTACAATGAAACCAAATATCTTGAGTCGATCTGTAGTAAAATTTTTAAATCTATGAAGAATTTACGAAATCACACATGTATTTCTCTCATATACGTTGTTAGAGTCAATTGCTACTATATCCACCTATCACATGCTATCTAACCGTGCAACAAATAAAATACGACTATGTGAGTTGAAAACGCATTCTTGTGTAGAAGTTATTGTCACACATGCATAATCGTTTTGTACATGGATGTATGTTTAAATTGAATTACGTTCAACGTGACCTAAAGGAAGACATAATATAAACATGTGCAATTTAAATACAATGGACACGATCTGTTGAAGAAAATTAAACAAATTATATCGTTTTATGCAATGCAATGTAATAAACCTTAGTGCAATAAATATTGATGTCTGTGATCTGTTTCATGTTGTGGATTTGAGTCTCGAAATGTTTAGGGGAGTAGGTTTAGAAATATGATTAATTAATGGGTGTGTTTTTTAGCAGTTCTAATAACAATAGTTAAATGTGAATTAATGTAATTTAAAATTATGTGACATGACATAATTAGTATCATACAATACGCTATGATATGATATAATATGCTATGATTTGTATGATATGTAGCATACGCTACGTTATGCTACAATTTGATTTGCTATGATAGGATAAGATAAGATATGATACGATACGATTCAATACGGTATGATATGATATGGCATAATTGTATGATATGGTATAATTATATGATATATGATACAATTCATTATACTACAAGTTGATGTGTTAAGATACGATGTGATAGGATATGATATGATATAATTCGATACTCTACATTATATATCATTTGATATGATATGGTATGATATGATAAAAAAAAAGGTGTTTTGCTCCAGTAGGAAAGAAAGACATCTTATCCTTTCATTTATTTAATCAATGGTTGTGATCAAAGTTTAAGAAAAAAGAGGAAAGAGATCGTATTTTGGGGACGACCGCTTTTGCTGAATTTTTTCATGATATCCCTTATTTTTTAAATGCCCATCACTTTTTCGTGCGACATTATTTTTTTAAAAAGGTGCACCATAAAATTAAGCACTTTATTATCTTTAATTTGAGTACACCCTTTAATCCTATTAATGAGGGGTGCTACATGTCAATAGACCTATTTAGACTACGTAGAAAAAAAAATCCTTTTTAGGGGATCTTCCATGATACAATATAATACAATATAGTATAGCATATGGTTATGTACTATGGAAATGTGAATGCTTATTATCATTTTGTGTGTGTTAACGTTCCATTGTAAGACGTTAGAGCTAACATACCAAGAAAGTAGGGGGCATATATGACTCGGCTAGGTTATGGGCTCATGCTAGATTTATAAGTCGAAAGAATTGATTGATTGCATATTAACATGACATTTTTTAAATCTACTTAAGACTATATTACTGATTTTTTTCAGATACCAATATTTAAAATGGATTTAAGATTAAAGAATTAGAAGCTAAGATATTGAGATTTAAATTGGAAATTGAGAATATAGACATGGGAGTTTCATTGTCACGTGTATTTGAAATGGAATTTTGAATATGAATGTGGACATGGGAGTGTCATTGCCACATGTATTTGAAACAGCATTGTGATGTCACACCTTAACCTACGACGGAAATGCCAGGGTGTAAACCGTTAGTTTACAACTCACAAGGTACTATCATACAATTTAAATATAACGATATCTGATTTATTTATTAATTACAAAATTTCAATCAAGTACACAAAGTTTAAATCATGACAAAACAATCCAAATTAAACAAACATTCCAAAATAATAATCAAACACATTTTTCTTTTATTTAATTAACTAAGGTCTCTCTATGTATTTTTTCACCTTAGCTTCAAATCATCTGATAACCTGCATATGCCTACAAAATAACATAGGTTTGTCAACACGAGGTCGAGTGAGATAATCACCAGTTTCTGATATAATAATAATATATAAATAAATGAGCAAAACTGATATTTGTGAGTCCAAATCAATCAAACTATGAGCAAGTAGTTAGTATCAGTTGACCATTGCCTAGCGAATCGGGCTTTGGCTACTATGATAGTCGTATGATCATACTATAATATGATTATGATGGACCTCTCCGAATGCGATAAAATAAACAAGTAAGCAAATAAACAATTAGCATTTAACTGATTAACACGCAATATTCAAGTTTGTTAGTTGTGTATATGTATTAAACATAAAATATGAATACATACACATAGGTCCCCAAAATGTTTAAAAATTGTAAATTATGAGGGGAGTGATCTCTCACCTTATTACTTAAGCGAGATTAGAGAAAAATAATAAGAATAAGCGAGAAAACGAACTTTTAACGCGCTGAATGAGTTAATCCAAAAATAAACCTGAAACTCAGAGACAATA
Organism: Bidens hawaiensis; assembly: GCF_021521415.1. Lineage (NCBI taxonomy): Eukaryota > Viridiplantae > Streptophyta > Magnoliopsida > Asterales > Asteraceae > Bidens > Bidens hawaiensis. The sequence continues at coordinate 2,121,144 of NW_027491136.1, forward strand.
AACTAGAATTAAAACCGAGAACATAGCCGTTAGAATTAATCCAAACGGATGTATAGAACTCCGGTTATGCGATTTTCAGTAAATAAGCGAGCTGGTACTGACCAGAATCCAAATAGCCAGTCGAGAGTCGGGTTTTGATCAGCACACTCAAAATATCAAAATAAATCTAAAAGTATTCTGGCCCGAAAGCTAATATATATATATATATATATATATATATAGGGGTGGGATCTAGAGAGAACTAGAGAACTAATAAAAAATATTTTTAACTTTAAAAAAAAAATATATATTTTGCGATTTTCTTTTCTTTCCTCCTTCTAATAAGATGATATTGTTCCTAAAAAAAAAAACCCGGCGATGTAGTGCATATGTGCACTAATGTGTATTGCACATATACAATAGTGTTTTATTGCATATAATACAACACAATTGCATTATACAATACACACTATTGAATATATGCAAATACAAACACTAATAATTGTACTCAAAACAAACTATCGCATATACGTAATACAACACTAATGCACATATGCACTATATTGTTTTTTTGGTATTTTTGTATATAATATAACATATTGCACTAATACAATACAAAAAATTGCATATATGTTATTTAACATTATTGCACATATCAAAATACACAATAGTGCACATATGCAATAAAAAAAAGTCGATGTATTGCATATGTGCATTACAACGAGTTTTTTTTTTATTTTTTTTTTATGTTTTTCGAGTAAATGGTAACAAAATATAAGAATAATTGAAAAAAACGGAAATTTAAAAATATTTTTTTATTAGTTCTCTAGTTCTATCTTTAAGAAGAAGTTCTCTCTTAATCTTCTCCATATATATATATATATATATAATTGTCAAATCAATCTGTCATAAAAGAAGAAAAAGAAAACGATTTTAAACACTTTTATAAAATGCATTATTTTTGTATTTTATTACAACAAATTACGACAAAAGTTAACTTTCAAATAAGGAAACAAAATAATATGAATTATTTAACAATAAGTTCCAAAATGATTCCACATCAATTGGATCGTCCAAATTTTGGACAGCATAACAAATTTTCTTGTTTAAAAATATAAGTTCGTGTAGTTGCTGTACATATTATTTTAGGGTTAAGTTTGTAAAATAATAATTTATTTTTTACTTTTATTATACATATCGAAGCTTCAAAACCGTCTCCACGTCACATCTTTCTACTTGGTCTGTGTTTTGCCCTTCTCACAACCGAAAGTGGCTTAAAATACCCAACCAAAAGCGGCTTAAAAGCGCCATCCCTTTCCTTTCTCACTTCTCCCCTCAAGTTTAATTTCCTTTCCCACTTCTTTCCTCAAGTTTTATAATAAGCACACGTACCCAATTCTTAGGATAATTATTCAGTTTGACTTCATCTCGTATCTAGGTATTTAAGCATAATGAGTTGTCCAAAGGCCAAAGGTAAAGGCAAGAGCATTCTCAATCCATCTACTATATTATTTGAGTCAGGTTTTTATACTATAGGAAGTGTTTTATGGTTTTGTGAGTGAATGAGATAAAATATTATGATTTTTCTGTATATTTAAAAAGTTTCTATAGATACCTATAACTTTTTTTTAATATATTTTGAACGTGGCTGTGAGTAGAGATGAGAAAAGTTAATGATAAAAGTATAAAAGTATTATTATTTAGTTAAACATGAGAGAGAAAATACAATAATTTTTAGTGTAATTTTGGATTTAAAGATAATTGAGAGAATGAATGCTTTAACATGAGCAAAACATTTGGTGTTTGGTATAAAGGAATGGAGATTTGAATGAAATGGATCGTTCCAAAGAAATAAAATTAAGCATTTTTTGTTGTCATGTATCAATAAAATAGATTATTAAAATGGAATGTAATTCCTTCTATTTATAGATTTTTTTTCATTTCTTAAGATAAGGGAATTTTTTTTATTCATTCAAAGAATGGAATGAAAAAAATGTCATTCATCTACGATGATGATGATGATAAATATTATAATTATTATTTTATTATCAATATTATTTTTTCTATTACATTATAATTATTATCATTATTATAATTATTATTTTGTTGTCGATGCTACTTTTCTATTATATATAATTATTATTGTTATAATTATAATTATAATTATAATTACAATTTTATTTATATTATTATATCATTGTTATGTTATTTCCTCTATTAATTGATGAAAATAGTATGCGTGTATAGTTTACTATTTAAAAAAAAATCATATAAAGTGATAATTAATTTCATTCATATATGATAACCAAACAACAAAATGGAATGATAATGATCCGTTTCATTCTTTTGTCCATTCCATTCCCCTATTCATTCCATTACCTCATACCAAACAGACCTATAATTTACATGAGCAAGCAGATTTCGTAAAATACAAGTTTATTATACTAAACAATTGTTAATAAATAAATTATTATTTAGTCTTTTTACTATATAATTTTTTTCATCTAAAAGGACCCTTGAACTTTTATAGTAGATTAAATTTTGTGTAAAATAAATCAAAACTATTTTTTCATTAACATAATTAGTTAGATATTTTAATTTAACTAGATTGATTTCTTTGACCAATGCATATTATAATATTCATTAAACAACTCAAGAGGTACGAGTTGTACGTTTATTTTAATTTATTATGATCTTAGGGGCGTTGTCCCCTTGACGGGAGGTCTGGGGTTAGCACTCTAGGCAATAGGGTTCAACCAGTGACAGCCCCTGATGGAGTCCAAGCGATATCAGAAATTGATTTTTCGGAATATCACATATGAAATCCATGGCCAAAATATTGCGGCATGTTAATGCCATTTTGAATTTGAATATCAAAATAGAAATTGCCGGACAATTTCTAACCCTAATTTAAACATATGACATATTGTCATTTTGGTCGAGCTATCCAGTTAAAAAAAAAATCGCACAAATCTTAAGAAATTATTATCTCTTCTGAATTTTGTCCGATTAAAAATTTATACGAATCGTCGAATTAATTCGATCTGAAAGTGTGTCACGACTCTCAATTATCCAGGTGTTATTTCTCATGAATGATGAATCTTAAGCATAGTTTGTAAGTTGAAATACAACTTTTCTATCATCTATGAAAGACATAGCAGGCTCTTTGTTGGTCATTTAACCTTGACACACTTTTTCAGGTAACCCATCATATAGCTTAAAAATACCTTTTAATATAAAATGGTATTGTTATTTGGTGTGTGCTTGCTGGTGTAGAAAAAGTTGTTAAGTTTTTTAAAGATTTGTTCACACAATGCCGAGTTTTAAATTTTAAAAATGATTATTATCTTAACTAAACTACACACAAATTGGTAAGTGTACCTATCGTATATGTAGTAAAGCATAGGTAAGAACCAAGTTTCAAACCACGTACACACTTGTTTGATTTTTACTACTAAATCGTTGTATTTATTTCAACCAGAAGTGAATGTTATATTGGTTTTGGTTTGACAAGTAAGTTTTTAAAAGGAAATTAAAGACATAAATTAAATGACAATACTTTTTTAGGTTTTACTATTTTTAGATAGAAAGATTAAGGATAAAAGCGTATTATCTTGGTTCAAACTCCTCTTAACTTAGTTTAGCAATTTGTTAGTAAACATGTGATGTGAGCTTGCTATGGTGGTTAAATGTGGGATTAACATATTATTCATAAGTCATGTTAATCCATGATAATTAAAGAAACAGATATGCATAACTTTATGATCTCTACTAAAACATCATTTTATGTAAGCAGGTGGTTTACAATAAATATTTATAAGATAACTCACTTTAAAGGTGAGACAATCTGTGACATCTCAGATTTTCGTACTCGTATTCGTTTACATATAACCCGATTCGGGAACTTATTTCGGATTCTTATTATTAATAAAATCAAACATTTATAAGAATTCCTTAAATGTATTTCCATTTTATATTCTTTATGTTTTTCAAGTTGTTAATTCCTTGGTTTAACTAAAAACAATAATCAAACATTAGCCTTTTTAGATAGTTCAAGGACTAAAGTTGTCAAAAAAACCAAACTTTTTCCTCTTTTGGCCGGGGCGCCGCGCGACCATAGGTTGTCATGGTCGTCGCGCGCCACCTTGGGGCACCTGCACAGATCCTAGTTGATTATTTGTTTTCCTAGTTCATTTTTGGCAATAAATCGCTTATTTTTGGATCGTATCGCGTGGTTTAAGCCCAAGAAAACTAATATAGACTAAGTACTTGTCCACATACATTACCTCTTCCTCAAGAACGAAGTTTGGCTGCACTTTCAGTTGATTTAGTCATTAAAACTTGATTCGGTTTCTTAAACGAGTTAACTAGCTATATTTGGTTCGTTTTTGTGTATTCTATATAAACAAGACTTATTTCTTCTGCTACATTCTTCCCTAAACCCTAAGAATTAATCCCTCAGCCGTCACCCACCTTACACCCTCAGTTTCTCTTTCGTTTTTGCCATATTATTCAAGATACAAGTGTTCGTGTTTGACTTTCAAGCATTCTCAACCTCTTACTTCCGTTTCTCATCAATTTAAGCATTATCTAGGTAAGTTGTCTTCTGTAAAGTTGTTCATTACCATTCATTTGTCAATAGCCCTCAATCAATTTATGAGATTGAGGGGTATTGACGAGTTAATTTAACTCAAACTCGTTTAAGGGCATAATAGTCAACATCTTTGACCAATCAATTTCTCATACTTCTGGTTGGAACCAAATGTCGGTCTAGAAGACTTTTATTTTCGTAACGAGAATTTAAGGCTACTGACTGAAACTCGACTTTCGAATCGCTGTTCGGATTCTGGTCAGTACCAGCTCACTTAAACGTTTAATTTAACATAACCGGAGTTCTAGACATCCGTTTGGAACGATTCCACGGAAAACGAGTTCGATTTACTCATATTTATTTATCTCAAAGTTTCAGGTTCAGTTGGTTTATTTCATTTGACGCATTAGAAGATGACCCGTTTAATTCTTAATCACTTATTATTATTTTTATTCGCTTGCCTACGAATTAAGGTGAGTTTTATCATTCCCCTCTATTTTACTATTTTCATAAGTTTTGGGGACATATGCGTACTAGTACTAATATCTAATTCATATGTTCATACTATATACGTACATAAAACTAGCAAACGAATGATTGTGTGTATTTCGATCAAATGTTATTTATTACTTGCTTATGTGTTTATATTCTAGCATTTTTCGGAGAGGTCCATCAGAAGTCTAGCATGTCAGTATGATCATACGCCGAGTAACCAAAGCCCGATTTGCTTGGCGATGGTAAACTGACAACCACAGTTATACGCAGTCATAGTAGCGATAGCCCGAGTTCGTGAGGTATGGTTAATTGACACACAATTTGTTTATGGTTTGATTGTTTATTACCGCATTTATTTCATTTTGCTTATTTATTTATATTATTATTATTATATCATGCAAAACTAGTAATAATCTCAATTAACCAAGTGTTGACAAACTCTAACTATTTTCTACGTATATGCTGGTTTTCAATTGACTTGAAGTTTGACGTGAAGGATATCTAGAAAAGACTTTAGGGAACTTAATAAAGACTATCTTTATTTAAATTTTGTTTGGGATTATTGTTATTTGTTTGTGTTATGAATGCTTATACACGGTAATTTGAAATAATTAATTTAATAAATATTGTCATATTTATTTTATGATAGTACATTTGAGTAGTGAGCAATCGACTCATGCCCTGGCATTTCCGTCTTAGGTTGGGGTGTGACACAATCCCTAAAATTACTTAGTGAATTGCCCTTGATATTTTAGTAAAAATAACCTTTGAATTATACAAAAAAATAACGATTAAGATTAGTTGACTTGTAAAGGATTAACCTTGCATTACCAAGTATTACAACTCTTGAGTAATTATAGAACTCATGTAATAGCCACCCAATAGTTGTTTAAAATAGGTTATGTTGCACACTCACTTAACAAGTGATTAATTGATTTTAGTGGATTAACATTAACAATTCGTTTCACAAATATTGCTAATAGTTCCCATTCTAAAATGATTAATTACTACTAATAATTCATTTGGGCCATGTTCATATTAGGATTTATGTTATTTTACCAAGCCCTTGCAAGAATAGCAATTCCTCGACTTATCATCAAACTCGGAATTTGGTGTTTCTTTTAAAGGTTCATAATTTATCAACCAAGCCCTCTAATTCCTCGGCTTATCATCAAGCTCGGAACTTGGTGTCTATTTTAATGTTCGCCAAGGCCTTACAAGAGTAGCAATTTCTAGGCTTATCGTCAAGCTTAGCACTTGGGATATCTTTTAAGAGTATTATAACATTTCTCATCAAGTGCTAATTGCAACATAACCTTTACTTATTAAAAACTGATCACGTGTTTAACTAATATTATTAAACTTCAATTAAGATTTCATTATAAACCAAGATGATACTATGAAAGTTTAGCCAATAATAAACATAATGTTAACCTTCAAAGTAATATATACAAACATGATCAAATTGAAATGATCTAACCAATTTGGATGACTAATATTTGATGCTAATGACTTATTACAAGAGCTTAATTTCCTTAATCTTCAAGGGTTGGATGGATGGGATAATTCCCTTATTAATGGTGGTGAAAAGAGGTGGTTGAAGTGGAATAAATGAGGTTAGAAGGTGTATTGAATGTGGAAGATGATGATTTTAATTTATAGGCCGATCTGGGAGCCAAAACACGGCCGTGTTTAGCAAAACACGGCCGTGGTGGCATTTTTGTCTTGTTGAATTAAATGCTCATTGTCAGATCATACAGCAAGGGTTAACACGGCCGTGGTGAGTCCACAACAGTCCAAATTTTGTTCTTTTCTCTTGTATAGTAAATATGGGCGTGCTTTGGGAAGGCACAGTCGTGGTGAGCTTCAGAACATTTTATTTTGTCTTTTTCTCTTGTTCTTGATAACATGAGTGTGTTGGGGTTAACATTGCCATGTTTTGGCTTCTTGATTTTTATCTTTACTTTGTATGCTCCAGGCATGGTCATGTCTTGATTCACCATAGCGTGTGTTGAGTCTGTTTTCACCGTTAATTCCATTTTTCTTCGTATATCAGCTTGTTTTATTCCTTAGGCTATATCTATAGATAGAAATTAAAAACATTAGTGGTTATTTATTCTAATATAATTGCCGATATTACGCTTATTTGAAAATATTTTAGTGCCGAAAAGATGTATAAATTCTTATACATCATTACTCTTGTTTAGGTTTATAAGGCTATGCGTTGTCAGGTAACGCCCACCATCACATCATTAGCTTTTAGGTATAAGTGGGTTAGTGAGCACGAAAGGGAGAGAAGAGGCGTCTTGTACATGTGTGGCAACCAATTAGAACCCTCCATCTGTGGAGAGAGAGAGAGAGATTGAAGGGGGAGCCCCTAATGAGTGACCTAAGTATTGTGATTCCGACCGGCTTGAGTGTCTATTCCATTGAGATTAAGACCTAGTAATGTGCTTCTTCTGAGAGGAGCAACAATCTCCTGGAAAACCAACAAGTAATTGGTCGTTTCTAGTCCTTCTGTAGAGACAGAGTTTTGATCCATGTCGTCTATTGTTAGTGAAGTTTTGTGGGTTCGGTAGCTTTTAAAGGAACACGATATTACTTCCACTGGTCCAACTCTATTATTTTGTGACAACCAAAACATATAGCTAATAACATTATTTTACAGATCGAATCAAACATTTTGAAATGAATTGTTACTTTGTTTAGGAAGAAGTTGATTTCAAAGAGGTTTACTAACACTAAAATGCAAATCACGGATCTTCTCACCGAAGGATTAGGTACTCAACAACTTTATTGAAATTGAAATTAAAATATTTTCCTTATTTATGTTGTTGACTATTTTTTTCTTGTTTCTTATGTTTAGCAACCATCTTATTTTCTTGTAAAAGATTTGTATTTAAATAGCATTTATACCCATAATCAATATACATATATTACCCAAAATTCAGTTTTCACAAAACTCTTAATTTTATCATTCATCAATCATTCACAAAGGGAGATCCCGATTTGAAGAAGGTCCATCATATCCCTTCTACTGCCTTGTTTTCCAATGTTTCTAAATTACCAAAAGTTTCTTAAATTGAGGTACCCATCTTGATGTTTTTTCTTAGGAAAATTGAAAGTAAATTACTCCATAATCTAGAAACATAATAATAATAATATTTTTGTCTTTAATTCAATGTTTTTATTTATTGCAAATATATTCAATTTTTTCATTTAATAAATTGAAGTAAATGAGTTTTAAATAGCAACAAAGGGTATATGATATTAACTATTAAGAAGGTTTTTAAAGATCCACAAGGATTCTCTTGTTTTATTATTAATAAATAAATAATTTGACCAAAATATCATACATTTACAACCCAACGAACTTCCATGTTAAAAAAGGTGGCAAATGGCGGATGATTTTAAGGAATGCCCAAAATAAACAAAACAATCAACCCGCACGCGTGTATCTGCACGTGAGGACTAAACTAAACTATGATTATGAAGTCATGACATTACTAAATACTTGCCCATTGATTTATATGCTCAATTTGCTCCAAAATAAACAAAATTAAGGTCAACTATAGGAAAATTATACCCTAAATTAAAATGCCGACAAACCCATTAATTAAATTCATTAATTCCATTATGAATTAAGTTTAAATCAACTAAACAAAAGAGCTTTCTCTGATGTACTTGAATTTTATTCTGCAGGCTCTCCTATATTCCCATTGAATCATTCCACAGTCATCTTCAACTTCTCAACTCTTTTGATTCAACTTGAATCATCGATCACAAGAACCATTAAATCAAAGACATGTCAAAAGAAAATCTTGTATTCATCCTCTTCTTCATGTCGTTAATAACAGGTAATTAATAATACACAAGAAGTTTCCTATAGTTTATTTATGGGTCGGTTTGAATTTATGCATCGTCGTGACTAGTTTCTTTATGGTTGGCGTTCGAAAAGATATATTGAACACTAGATTTAACCAAATTTTGTTCACTTTTTACGCAAGTCATGCACCGTCCTGTCTAGTTTCTTTACAGTTGTTCTAAAAAAATATTGCACACCAGAAGATTTAAAAATATTTTGTTCAACTTTACACAAATCGCGTGTTTTAAGAAAAAAATTAATGTTATAATTTCAGGAAGAGAAACAGTTGGAGAGTTGCTAGATTCCGACAAGGAAGTACTCCTAGGTTTCAAATCATTTTTAGAAGACAGGAATCTAGTGAATCATGGAAGCTATAACCAGTGGGACCCACACGCCCCATCACCGTGCAACTGGCCAGGAATATCCTGCTCAAACAACCGAGTCACCGGAATAAACCTCGCCAACAACAACATTACTGGAGACATGTTCACAAACTTCTCGGCCTTGACCGAGCTCACCCATCTTGACTTATCAGCAAACACTATCTTGGGCCGCCTGCCCGGGGACTTGGGCAACTGTCAAAACCTTAAGGTTTTGAATCTATCATATAACATGATAGATGGTGAGCTTAATTTGATTGGACTTGATAGCCTGCAAATTCTTGACCTATCGTTTAACCGGCTCTTGGGTGAGATTTCAAATGGTTTTCCAATAATTTGCAACAGTTTGGTCGTCGCTAACCTGTTGGGTAACAGTTTTACGGGTGAAATCGGGCACTCGCTTGACGGGTGTATGAAGCTCAAGCATGTGGATTTAAGCGCAAACTTCTTGACTGGAAACTTGTGGTTTGGATTCCACATGTTTAAAGAGTTCACCGTGTGTGAAAACCAGTTAACTGGCACATTACCAGCGTGGGTTTTCCCGGAAAACTGCAGCTTAGAGTCGCTAGACATGTCGGAAAACGCGCTTATCGGGGAAATCCCGAAGGAGATATCAAATTGCAAGAATTTAACAACATTGAACCTTTGGGGAAACTATTTTTCGGGTAAAATACCCAGAGCAATCGGATCAGTTCCGAATCTTCAAAAGCTTTTTTTGGGTAATAATACATTTACAAACGAGATTCCCGATTCGTTACTTAATTTGACAAACTTGAGGTTTTTGGATTTAAGCCGGAACCGTATGGGTGGCAATATACCCGAGATATTCGGGCGGCTTACGAAAGTTAAAACTTTACTTCTGCATTCGAATGAGTTCACAGGCGGGTTATTGTCATCGGGTATACTCGGGTTGCAAAATGTTACAACTCTAGACTTGAGTTACAACAAATTAACGGGTTTACTGCCGGTCGAAGTCACTCAAATGGCGAGTTTGAAGTTCTTGTTTCTTGCAAATAATCGATTCTTTGGGAATATACCGTTAGAATACGGTAATATGCACGGACTACAAGCTCTTGATCTGTCTAGCAATCAACTAACCGGGTCAATCCCGTCAAGTTTCGGTCAACTGACGAAACTGTTGTGGTTAATGATCGGGAACAACTCGTTAACGGGTGAAATACCTCCAGAAATAGGGAACTGTAGTAGTTTGCTGTGGCTAAATCTTCAAAACAATCAACTTTCAGGCCCGATTCCCGCTGAGATGGCGAACATGGGGAACAATGCGACACCGTCTTTTATAATAAACCTAGAAGATGATCTAATTGCAGATTCGGGAGAGTGCTCGACCTTGAGAAGATGGATACCAGCTGATTATCAACCGTTTTCTTTTGTGTATACACTTCTTAACATGAAGAAATGCAGAAGTTTATGGGATAATTTACTTAAAGGGCATGGGGTCTTCCCGGTTTGCAACCCGGAATCTAACATCCGAGGCGAGAAGATCTCGGGGTATATTCAACTCAGTGAGAATCGGCTATCTGGGTCAATACCATCAAGTATCGGGAATATGGTTGACTACAGCATGCTGCATTTGGGAGGAAACGAGTTTTCGGGCCTGCTTCCCGATGAAATCGGGAAGATGATGCTCGTTGTGTTTAATGTTTCTTGGAACAAATTCTCGGGTCAGATTCCAATGCAGCTCGGGGATCTGAAATGTTTGAGGAATCTTGATTTATCGTATAACAACTTCTCCGGTACATTTCCGACAAATTTAAACACTTTGGCCGAATTGAGCCTCTTTAACGTCTCGTACAACCCGTATATCTCGGGCTACATTCCTGACACGGGACAGTTAGCCACTTTTGACATATGGTCGTTCCTTGGAGACCCGTTGTTACGCTTACCTTCTTTTATAAAGAACTCAACAACAGATTCATCTGCAACGAGTGGTGGGCGACCCGCACGACCAAAATGGGGCGCACTTTTAGTTTTCGTTTTTCTATTATTTGCATTCACCGTGTGTGGAATAATGACGGTCATCGTCTGCTTAGCAACCAAGACCACCACGAATCAACCACACGTTTTGCTGTCGGGAAGTGGCGGCTCGTCCCCATGGTTATCAGACAAAGTGAAAGTAATCCGTTTGGACAAAACCGCGTTCACACATGCTGATATTGTAGCCGCCACAGGGAACTTTTCAAACGATAGAATTATAGGACGGGGCGGTTACGGGACAGTTTACTGGGGAGTATTACCGGACGGACGAACAGTTGCGGTTAAAAAGAAGTTAAGAGAGGGTGTAGAGGGAGAAAAGGAGTTTAAAGCCGAAATGGAAGTGTTAACCGGGAATGGGTTCGGGTGGCCCCACCCGAACCTGGTTACCTTATACGGGTGGTGCTTAGACGGATCAGAAAAGCTTTTGGTTTATGAGTATATGGAAGGTGGGACATTAGAAGATCTAATTCCCGACCGTATTCGGTTCCCATGGAGGAGAAGAATTAACGTCGCGATTGATGTAGCTCACGCGTTGGTTTTCTTACACCACGAGTGTCACCCACCGATCGTGCACCGAGACGTGAAAGCTAGCAATGTGTTACTAGATAACAATGGGACAGCTCGTGTGACAGATTTCGGGTTGGCGCGAGTTTTTGATCATGGTGGGAGCCACGTCAGCACGATGGTGGCGGGGACAGTTGGGTATGTGGCACCGGAGTATGGGCAAACGTGTAAAGCCACCACGAAAGGTGATGTGTATAGCTATGGTGTGTTGTTGATGGAGCTTGCAACCGGGAGGCGGGCAGTGGACGGTGGGGAGGAGTATTTGGTGGAGTGGTCTAGAAGGATGATGGGGCGGCGGTCCATCATCCCTATGTCGGTCCTGGTGGGGGGACTGGCTGAGGGTGCGGGGGAAATGCGTGAGTTGTTGCGGTTGGGAGTGAGGTGCACGAATGATGCGCCTCAGTCCCGACCGAACATGAAGGAAGTGTTGGATTCGTTGCTTCAAGTTTCGGCTAGGTTGAAAGGGTTTTAGTTATGGTAATGTGAATCCAGAGATTTTTTTATAATTATTGACATGATGGTTGTTAAAGACTGAAATTATTATTGTTCAATCTGCAATTAGTTAGCTATAATATACAGTTATACACCTTAAATTAATAGCATTTTTGAGTCCAATTTTCGCAAAGTAACTTGAAACATAGATAATCAAGGATGCATATGTAATATTATCAGCTGAGCAATCTAAAGTGATGTTATAGCATCTGAAATTCATAATAAAAAGGCCAATTTTATATAACTCATCAACTACATGGATGCAATAAAACCATTAACTGAGTTTTACCTTCAAAACAAAGTCTATAGCTTCCAATCCTGCAAAAGCTTTGTTTTCTTTCTTGTCACCGCCATTTATTTCTCCTAAGCTTTGAGCTTCAATTTCAAGATGGAAGAGCACCAGTTCTCTCTGAAGCCTTTAAACGAAGAACAAGAACAAAAGAAGAATGCTATGTTAGGGTTTTAAGCTTTTCATTTCACAAATCTCACCAACTTACTTTTTATTTAAAGTAGCGGGACCCACGTGTCTACCACTTTCGTTAAACCGGTGGCGGATGGATTCAAATTTTCGGCTGAAAACAGATAAAATTATAATAATTTGTGACCGAAAACGAGGAAATTTGTGCCGCTGAGTAAGAAAACGGAGGGCTGCCCCCCTCCCCCCCCACTTTCGTTGAACTGGTGGCGGATGGATTCAAATTTTCGGCTGAAAACAGATAAAATTATAATAATTTGTGACCGAAAACGAGGAAATTTGTGCCGCTGAGTAAGAAAACGGAGGGCTGCCCCCCCCCCCCCCCCCCCCCCCGCAAGAAGCCTTGTCCCAGAAACTAAGCAAACCCACACATTAATTGACCAAAAATCACCGATCATAATCATGATATCACCAAACACATAAATCTATGTTATAAAAGAGATCGATGTGTGTTTTACATTGAAAACATAAAATCGAAAACATTGTGCTCATGTGTTGTATCGGGTCGTGGGTGTATATATAGGAAATATAAACATATAAAGTACTAGATTTAGTGAAAAATCAAACTAAAACATCATTATTATTTTGTATTTTTACTAATTTTTGAAAGAAAAAAGTAAAAATTACCAACATTCTAAGGGGAAAATATTTATACCTTATAAGATGTGCAAATATGAAAACATGTAGCACAAAAAGCACAAACCAAAATTAATAGTAAAGTTATGTGAAGAAACAGATTTGATAATTTATATATAAATAAAAGGTAATACTTTTTTTTGAAACATTCTTTAAACTTTTCACTAAATTTAGTGTCTATCATAAGTCTATGAATTTTCAACCAATTGAAAAGGGACAACTTTACACGCCTTGATAACGGTATTATCAATTATAAGATCATTTGTAGTGAGGTGTTATGAGTGCTCTATAGCGGCCCAAACTATCCCCCATAGCGTTATAGGTGGTCATGTACATAGCACCTCCCCATCTTCTCCAACCAATCATGTTTTTTCCTCAATCACATTTTATTTTTTTATCTATTTAAAAAAAATATATAATAATTATGTAATGATTAAAATGAGACTTTATATTATTACACTATTTTTTTATAATTATAACACTCTCTTGCTAACATGACTAACATGTTTCAATTAAAACCATAATAATAAACGAATTAATAAAGAAAATGAACTGAAAATCGACAATTTATGCATCACCATGACTTTTCGAATTCTAAATTTTAAAACACACGAGAAAATGAGTATTGAAAATTGATCATGTATCATCATAACTTTTTGAATTTTAAATTTTAAACCCAAAACAGTAAATGAATAAATAAATAAAGAAAACAACTTGAAATTTGACACTTCTTGTAATAGCACGACTTTTAGAAATTTCAATGAATATATAACCACAGAAAACGAGTTAAAAACTCGACTATTCATATAACCCAATGACTTTTCAAAACCGTAATATGAACAATTAAGTCTTTGGAATCACACGTTGTATGAATCATCATAATTTGTATGTTCCAATAAAAATAAAAATGTGTAATCAAATCGAACCGAAAGTTGGGTATTCGTGTATCACCACGACTTGACAGACTTTCAGTTAAAACGTATAAATCAAAATGCATAATTTAATTGAACCAAAAGCTGGTTATTCGTGTATCACTACGACTTGTCAGACTTTTAGTTAAAACATGTAACATCTAGGAAAAACCCATATTTATTTTGGACCAAATATGTCAACTTTGAAAGTGAAGGATTAAAATAATCTCAAAAACAAGTAAAGGGAAAATGAGAGAAGAAAAATAAAATATCTCATCTTAAGGAACTAAGAAAATTCCATCCCACATGGAAAGATGGAAGAAAAGGGTAGCATTCCCCATGAGTATAAATAAGGAAGAAAAGTTTCATCCCATATGGAAACAAACAAAGAAATGGAAGCTCTTTATAAGGGAACAAGTTTCCATATAAATGTTTTAATGTAGCTAACCACTCTCCATAGTCCTAGCGGAAGGTGCGAAGCACCCGACACGCACGGACTCGGACTCGGGCGATGGGCGTAATGTGACGTTTTGATGGCGCACTTTGCACTTCGCACGCTCGCATCGCCGCGAGCCGCATAAGGGTCGCCTTAGTATTTTTGGAAAATGGAAGTATGATCAAGAAGCAGCAAGTTATCAAAAACGAGGGACTAAAAATGGAAATTGAGTTCTTGAACCCATCGCGCTACGCGATGAGCCCAAGCACAGGACCATCGCGCTACGTGATGGCCTATGATGACGCATCAACATGTGTCGCGACCAGGGGACACGTGCCAGATGCTAGGGCTGAGTCAGCACGCGTCATTTCCTGACATCGCGCTACGCGATGGCTTAAGACATAGGACCATCGCGCTACGTGATGGATCCCAATTTCGGCTATAATAGGGAGGGGTCACCGCATTCACAACACACACCTCAACACACATTTTCACACACTAAGTCTCTGTTTGCGTGCCGGTCTCGTGGAACATGCCAAGCTCTGAAGCTCTGGCGGTTTATGGTGTAGTACGTGATATAGAATAGAGGTGCCGCTCGATCAGTCATAGGCAATTAACTCCAAATATCCGTGCGAGGTAGGGGTTCTAATTAAGTTATTATTTTATTATTATAATAGCTTTGACCATAGTCGGGGGTATAGCCCGAACCTTGATTACTGATAAGCATAATATAACTTTTCATAATGTAAGGCCCCGTTCCCGGTAACCCTACTTTGGTGTTGGATTTACTCATAAACACAGTCCTAAAATCAGAGTTAATTAAAACTTTCGCGGAATAATTTAAAACTTCATACATCACATTACAAAACATTCATTTTTGTCTTAACATACAAATTGTGATTAATTAAAACAATCTTGACACTTCTTCGTAGATGCCAATCTCTTCCGTCCATGCCATGTGTCCCTCCTCAAGCCAGCTGCCTCAATCTATTTGCCTGCGTACATACTAAAAGTCAGCTACGCTGAGTGAGTTCTAGTTAATCATTTAACATACAATACATTCATACCCTTACTCATACGCATCCGAAGATACGTATTCATACCTTATTTACTCTCACTTCTTTCATACAAACTTTATATACATGCACACGCGCTTACGTACTTTCTTTCATAAGGCCTTGAAATTTACCATAGGCTATTCTATCTCTACCATCACAGATATTATTAGGGTCTGGTCCCTTCTGTCTCAGATATTATTAGGGTCTGGTCCCTTCTGTCTCAGATATTATTAGGGTCTGGTCCCTTTGTCTCCAATAACCATACCTGTCATGTCACTCGATCATACATTCATTTTCATTCATGCATACTCTACATATCTTCTGGTCATGTATATACGTATATGTACGTATTCATTCGTATAAACATTCCATAATAACATTCAATACTTAGTCATACATATAACATACACATATCACACACTTACCACTTAAGTTAAGTGTATTAACAACTATCACAAAGGAGTATGCACACAGCCCCAAAAACATAACGGATAAATGGGCTAGAAACTCACCTGAAGTCGGTTTCTCTCGCCGTTAATAGTAATGCCCTTCTTTAGCTGTGCACGGCTAACTGTATAACGCATTACGAGTGTCAAATATCCATTACTACTACTTCTTATATCTAAGTTAATGACACCCTCAACTAACGGGGGTCCGGGGGCAGCGCCCTTGGTAGCGGGGTCTAGGGGCGGCAGCCCCTAGCAGGGTCTAAGGGGCAGCGCCCCTGGCTGGGGTTGAGCTGCCAGGTCAGCTCAGAAAAATTTTATTTTCATTAACAGTCCTTTAACAAAAATGCATCAGAAAATGAATTTTATAAAATTTCGCATGGAAGAATTTCGCTTAGCATGAAACTGTTTCGCTTCGCAAGGAACTGTTTCGCTTCGCATGACTGTGCGATGCGAAATTACCTTTTTCGCTTCGCATGGTCATGCGATGCGAAATAGCCTTTTTTCGCTTCGCATGGCTTATGCGATGCGAAATTCTTCTTTTTCTTCGTTTTTACCATTTTAAAGCCATTTTACTTCATGGCTCTTCCTCAGGACCTGATTTTAACTCTTTCCTAACTTTCGACACATTCTGACCCCATGCACCTGATCCTGAACCCATCTATCAAAGTCCAAACACCACCTTTTTATCACAAAGTGCACCTGAGAGGTTATAACTTACCAAGTTTATATTTTTCTTACATTTCACAACCCGATCTATCATTATATATGTTTGCATGCCGATTCTAACCATAAAACTTAACCATTTATACCGAAACCTACCTTTGCTTCGGGTTCGAGTTCAGATCGGGACAACACGCAGGATCTTCTAAACGTTTCTTGTTGCTCGATGATGTTGAACACGAGATTCACCTTTCTTTTGCTCGGATTTGGATCCGGGTGCTTGAGAGAAGAAGTGTGTGTGTGTTTTTAGTGTGTGAGGAGGGAGACAAAATGGTGAAATGGTGGGTGGGTTGGGTTTATATAGTGGGGTATGGGTCCCATCACCCACTCTCCATTCCCATTTCAAATCCTTATCCAAACATTTTAACACACGACTAACATAACGACACACAATTAATAACAAAACTTTCCGTCATTTATTCAAAAAGTTGGATGTTACACATAAGCAAGGGTTATAGTTAAATTATTGTTTCTTTACGATTAAGAAACGTAATCATTTACATGCAAAGGTATTATTATTGTTTATGCAATGGTATTATTGAGTCAGCGTCATTCACCGGCTGCGTGCTGACGTATTTTCCCCACATTTCAGGAAAACTATAAAAGAATAGAACTAACAGGCATGACTAATAGAAGATTGGAGATATAGTCATTAGAGGTGATCTGATGGCCCAGATATTTATTATTAAAGAATCATATTTTCAAAAGACAGATATTTGAAATATTAAAACGGATGTTCAACTCCCGAGATTTCAATATAATAATATTTTATCTGAAAAGAATTCCCGCTGATATTTTACAACATCCAAATGGGTATTCTAACCCGTCATTTTATAAATGAATAATATATTTTAAAGACTTACGCTAAAACAAACCCGCAACTCTGATATATTTTCAAAACAAATACCAACTAAAGGGCGTCACACCCAGGCCCTAAGTCGGGGTGTGACAAAACACATTGTAAAACATTGAGGGTCGAAGTCACACGTCGCATGAACCACCATGACTTGTGTGACATCCTGAGGAGTGCAACCATATCCTTATCACAAAGGGGACATGGTCTTCAAGAAGATGAAATATCGGAACACCGAATTTGATAATTGCTTGAAATTGCTTTTGAGAAAACTTGTTTTAGGCCTAAGCCTTGGACTTGTGTATGTGTGTACTTGTGTTCATGAGGCGTCAATGAAATCAGCAGTATAGTAATACATTAATAGTAAGTGCGTTTAAACAATCAAGTAAAGGCTCACATAATTTTATCATGCAACCTAAATAGTTAACAAATAAGTTATAGCTACCTAGAACACTACGTAGTAACACCCCGCCTAAAGCGGAAACGTCCGAGTGTGACGTACAGATTGTTCAAACACACGTGACACTATTTGGTGACCATAATAACATTATTTCATTTAAAACTTCATGTAACACAACTTTAAATAATACAAGTTGTAACAAATAAATAAACAAAATGATTAGTTTTCTTTGAGTATCCTATAAGCATTCTATGTGTCTTCTAACTTTCATCCTCGTATCTCTACAACTGTAACATATGTATAAAATAAAGTCAGCTATGAACATAGCTGGTGAGATTCCCACAGTTTGATATAATACGTAAAAATCATACAATTCATGGACAGGTGATAAACGAGCAAGTAAAGTCCTTTTCCAGTTGGTATCAACCAACGTACTCGGGTAATCGCGTAAGTAAGGTCCTTTCCAGTTGGTAACAACCAACGTACTCGGATAATGAGGCCCTTTTCCACTTGATACAAATAGACCTGAGTGCAAAGGGGGGCGTATGATCATACTTATTGAGGCTACCACGTGCAAGTAAACTCGAGCAAGTAATCAAGTAACACACAAGTCCATATAGTGAATTGTAGTTTATAATCGAAATCATAAATACTTGAAGTTTTGTAAGATACATATGTCACCCCAAAATGTGAAAACGTTTAAAAAGAGGTTGTGAGAAACTCACCTCGAAATTGAAGACAACTTGTAATATAAGCCGAAAACATGATAATGAAACCGAAGCGATCAAACGTCATGAATAATAATTAAAAATGCAAGGGAAATCAAGACTATCATCATTATTACTATTATAAGTAGCCTTTTAGTAATCAAGAAGAGGTGTGAAAAAGCAACAAAGTAGCTAAGGAAATAAGAATCGACCATCATAATTTTTTATAAGTTTCTGAGTGTAAAAGAGTATTTTGTCATAAGCAACTTTTTTGCAGTAGATTAGTTAAAACTGAATCAAGGGTTTTGGACAATATGAAAAAAAAAATTATATTTCAGGTTATAATCTCTAGCAAGGGCAGTTTAGATACAACGTTTTTTTACTACAAAATATTGTTAACCGATTCAAAATTTGATACATGTTAAAAGCACTTTTATCTAAAAAGAGTTAATGCGCCAAAGTATGTTTCAACTTTCCGGTCATGACTTTGGTGACAAATCTTTGGGGTCATGACTTTGGTGACAAATCAAAAGACTGATTTTGAAAATTTAAAATTTGGTTTCAGAGTAGATTCAAAGTCAATATTTTTTGTCATATATTTTTTATTTGATATAGGTCAAAATTTTAAAAGTAACATTTTACGCATCTTGGTTTCTTTTAAACTACTAACGGGTCAAAGAAGAATCAAATCGTGAAGAAGTTTGAAGAGGTACATATGTTAGTCTATTTAGGTTATATGCTAGCCCACAATAATATCTCATTGTATGTATAATTTGCTTGAGTTTTTAAAACTGTGACATGACGTGATGATATAGGCCATAAGAAAAAAAATTAATAATGTCATCTACTTACAGAAGTTTGAAGATTTATGGTTTAAAGGTATTTTAGGGATACGCATGTTTATTAAACATTTTATATATGTTGAGTTTTTTATTACTTACATCATTTAAATTGTTAAGCCCGTATAATACACGGGTAGCTAAGCTAGTATATAATATTTCCGCCATGATGGTCATGAAGATTAAACACTACGACCAAATAACTCGTATGCACATTTTTTTTGATATAATTATATTATTTACAAGTTACACTTGAGTGTTTTTCTTATATGGAATAAATATGTGAACTTTGAAGTATTATTATCTTTATATCAATGCATGTATATCAGTGACGGCCATATCATTTATGAGGCCTAAAACGACAAAAAAAAAATCGAGGCCCTCTTTTAGTTTCCATTGTTACAGAACGCTATTTATGTGGTCCGGTTTGGGAACGATCATATTAAGCTTTTTATAGAACTATTGTAGTATTGCATTAGTGAAGCATCTTCCTGTTCTGTAACATTAGCGATCAACTTCATAAAATTATATCTCATAATAATTAGTGAAGTCATATAACAAAAAAAGGTACAAAAGCATGTGTTTACTAACAAATTAGCATAAATCTAAGGTGAACGTTGAACACCGATAAACAATTGTAAAATTGTAAGATAAATTAAAGAAGCTATTGATTTATTACAGTAACTTAGTTGTAAATTGGTCTTAATAACAGTTTACTTACTAAGAGTTAGATAGGTGAAATTATAAAATTGTAAGTTACACTTGAGTGTTTTACTTATATGGAATAAATATATGACCTTTGAAGTTTTATTATCTTTATATCAATGCATGTATATCAACGGCGGCCATATCATTTATGAGGCCTAAAGCGAAAAAAAAATGAGGCCCTCTTTTAGTTTCCATTGTTACAAAACGCTATTTGTGTGGTCGGGTTTGGGAACGATCATATTAAGCTTTTTATAGAACTATTGTAGTATTGCATTAGTGAAGCATCTTCTTGTTCTGTAACATTAGCGTTCAACTTCATAAAATTATATCTCATAATAATTAGTGAAGTCATATAACAAAAAAAAGGGTACAAAAGCAGGTGTTTACTAACAAATTAGCATAAATCTAAGGTGAACATTGAACACCGATAAACAATTGTAAAATTGTAAGATAAATTAAAGAAGCTATTGATTTATTACAGTAAGTTAATTGTAAATTGGTCTTAATAACAGTTTACTTACTGAGAGTTAGATAGGTGAAATTATAAAATTTATAGTATTTTTTTTTGTCTTGTTCCATATATAAAATTATAAAAGTTATAAGTAAATGTGTGTGTGTATATATATATATATATATATATATATATATATATATATATATATATATATATATATATATAGGGTAAGGATCCTAGAGAACCCTTGGCAAATTAAGAACTCTGAGAACTATTTTGGAACATTAAAAAAAACCTTTAAAAAATTATAAAACAAAAAAAAAACGAAAATTTTAAAAAAGTAACAAAACCAAATTCTTATATTTCATTCCGGTTTCATTAAAAAATGATTTTTTTTTAATTTGTATTATACCTATACACACATGTATAGTTTCATTTAATCTCTACTTGCGTAATGTATACATATGTACATTATCATTTACCTTAAATTATACATATGTGTATAGAAAAAAAAACATATGTGTACATATATGTACATATTATACATATATGTATAATTTAGCTAAACTGATTTTTTTATATTTTTTTAATTCGTATTGTACCTATACACATATGTATATTTTCATTTAATCTCTAGTTAAGTAATGTATACATTTGTATATTATCATTTACCTTAAATTATACATATGTGTATAGAAAAAAAACATATGTGTATATATATGTACATATTATACATATATGTATAATTTAGCTCAACCGAGTTTTTTTTAGAAACCGGGATGATAAATAAGAAATTTGGTTTTTTTATTTTTGTGTTTTTTTTGTTTTATGATTTTTTTTATTTTTCGGTTTTTTTATGGTCCAAATTGGTTCTCATAGTTCTCAGTTCCCAAAAAGTTCTCACATGATCCTGATCCTATATATATATCATGTGATTGTCATATTCCGTACGTAAAATGAAAAAATTATGACTTTTTTGTTTTAAAAAAGCAAGTGACTAATTTATAATACAAATTCAATATATACACAACTTACAATGGAATGCACTATGTTTGCTGGGAAACAATTGGCAATAAGAAGGGCCTCATAAGATAATCGAACATGTGGGAAACAAAACAAAAAACAATTAGAAAAAATAATATACCACATACTTGAGAATCGATCTAAAGTGGAAAATAAATGTTACCATAAACATTAGAAGCATGCATGTTAACCAGGGAGACAATTTACAGAACTGGTTTACGAATGAACTCCCTATTTATTAATACATGTATTTAAAAAAGAAAAATTAACAAAATTTAAATGGGGGCCTGATTTTCTTTAGGGCCTAAAGCCCCAGGCTTGGCCCAACTTAACTGATGAGCCGGCCCTACTTAACTGTTGGGCCGGCCTTGATGTATATTTATATAATTTTGAAAAAATCGTATAAAATTTCAAATTTATTAATCCTAGTTAATCCTGATTAATCCCTAATATCAATCCCATTGTCTGGTTAGCGGTTAACGATTTCTACAATATTTGTTTTAGATATAATTGATTTTTATGCGAAGAGATATTTGAGGAGCTCGCCATTTAGCAACATTCATATATATATATATATATATATATATATAAATATAGGGAGAGGATCAAGAGAAAACTCACCTTTAGAGAGAAAACTAAAAAACTCATAAAGAATTATTTTTAATTAAAAATAAAAAAATATTTTCAAAATTCTGTTTTAGCCATTATTCTTATATTTTCTTATATTTCACTCGAAAAAAAATAAAAAAAAATAAAAAAAACCGTTGTAATGCACATACGTATTACTGTGCGATACCGTTGTATTACACATGTGTATTACTATGTATTTTTGAGTTTAATAGTGTTTTATTGCATATATTCAATATTTGTGTATGGTATATGTGTAGTAGTGTTGTATTATATGAAAAAAAATAATAAAATAAAAGTCGATGTGGTGCACATGTGCGTTAATATTGTATTACACATACGTACTAATGTGTATTCGATGTGTGTATTAGTCTAATATAGCATATATACAATAGTGTGTATCAAATATGTGCAATAGTGTTGTATTCTATGCAATACAAACACTTTTGCATATATGCAATGCACACTATTACACATGCGCACTATACCGACGAGGTTACCGACAAGTTCTTTATTTTTTATTTTTTATTTTTTTTGAACTAATAACAACATATAAGGATAATGGAAAAAAAAGAAACTTAAAAAAAAAATTTGTAAAAGTTAAAAATAGTTTTTTAGAAGTTTTTAGGAGTTTTTAAGTTTTCTCTTTAAGAGGAGTTTTCACTAGAACCCACCCATATATATATATGAAAAGTTAAACTTGAATTACCCCCTTTAGATTGTTGACATACTTGTGTTAAAAACACACTGTGCAGATCACTGAGAGGATCTGTGGGGTTCTTTTTTCTCGGCTTGAAGGATCCGTGGAAGTATGATGGATGACGACTGCCAGAATCTTTTCGCCAGAAGCAGCGCCGGTCATCAAAGAGGCGATGGTTAGATGAGATATCAGATAGGTTTTGCATATTGATGGAATATTTACATGTTGGGCTTTTCTTGATGGTTATTGGGCCATATGTTGATTGGGCTAGGCTTTAACATGCTATGGATCAACAAGTTAGCTTGTTTTTATTTTGAGTCTGATCCAAACAAAGGTAATTCTTTTAACATATGAATCAGTGCTTGTAAGATATTTTTGGGCCGAGTAAGTCGTTTATTTTTGTGTTGACCAAGCTAAAGAAAGTCAAACTTGTTCAGGTTTTTGCCATTGTTTGACCGTGTTCAAAGCTTGTTATTTTTATATTACGTTTAAGAAGTTAGATCCGAAAAGTCAACTTCGAACGAATTAATAAGCTTTGTCATTCGACCGTTGAAGCCGGTATTTCGAGAACGATTTGTGGATATTCGATCCATCTAAACCTATATTGCTTGAGATCCAAGAAAATGAATAAAGAAAAAGAACTCCTTCATGCTGAAATTAGGTGGGCCATACCTTGAGGGGTGAATTGAAACGAAGAGGCTTCGGTTTATCAGGTGATTTGTGAAGATGCGAGACACGGTTTGACAAATTTGATATCACAAGTCAAGGGGGTGATTGTAAGGCCAATAATTTGTGACTTGTGATATTAATATGGTGAAACTAATAATATATTTATGGTCAAGATAATAATTAAAGTGGGTGAGAAATCCGGACATTAGACGAGAGTTTCGGTACATGAGTTTAGCTTCAACGGGGAGGAGATCATCTCGAATATTGTTTTGCTATAAATATGCCACATGTTGTCATATGTATGTGTAGGAAACCGTTCGTGTATAAAAATAAAAGACTTTTAATAAAATGATTACAATACAAGGAATCAAACCTATCTAGGAAAGTAAGTAAATTACAATATAAATTACACCGGAAAAATCAAAATTACAATACAATTGAAATAAAATAATGCAAGAAAGGTGTAGAAGAAGAATGGTGTCGTAGTCTTTGTGGCCAAGGATCGTGTTTTACACGGGGTCCTTAAAAAAAATTCTGGGTCTCTCCCCGTTTTGTTTCCCAGGGTACAACGGCCTAAGCAATATGTACTGCCGGGGAGGGCTCTAGCACCTGAATAGTACCTTAAATAAAATGATGAAGATGATCCAGAATATTGGAATTTTTTAAGGAGAAAGTTGGAGAAAACACAAGAGAGAATGTGTTAATTTTGTGTTTTTTTGTGTGTGTACAACCAAGGAGCTCTCTTGGTATTTATACTAGTAGAAAGTTGAAACCATTCAACCTAACCAAAACTTTAATTTTTTGACCAAATTTGTTTTGGGTAAAAATTAACAAGAGTAATTTCGTAATTAAATTAGTAAGTGAGGTTTAGGTGCTTGATAAAAATGAACGTAAATGCAATGACACAAGGATTTGTTGCTAGGAAAAAACCCGTTATCCTGAGGATAACAAGAAAAAAACCCCAGGCGGTGAAAACTATCACCACCAGTTTATTAATAATCGAAAAAGGTTACAAATGTTTGGAGCTTTCTTCTCTAGATCGTGTTTACAAAGTAATGCTATAGCTAGAGTGTAAGTTGTGTGTCCTATATGATCTAAACAGCTCCTATTTATAGTTACAAGAAGGATCACTAGATAATAACTAGCAATAAAGAGCATTAATTGTCCTGATTATGATCTTGGAGCGGTTATAGCTTGCATATCATTGTTATAAACGAGTTGTAACTCCCTCCAACGTCTACAATCTTTAATGCTTTATTAATTGTTGACCGTTTCTTGTCGTTTGGAGGATACTGCATCCTGAAGTTATCCTGAATATACCGCATTTCAAGATACCAAAAATCCCATGTATAACAGTTGCTTAGTGGTCCGAATCTTTAGGAGATCATGTGAAGTTGTATGACCTAGTAAACATCAAAGAAAGGCGGTTGAACTGTTAGTATAACGATATATTAAAGATACCTGTCGCTTGGGAGGATACTGTATCCTGAAGTTATCCTGAGCATATCCTTTGCTTAGGATACTTAAAATCCGAGCCCTAACAATTGTCCCTAAAATTAACGGCTGTAAAAGGTGGTTCACCCGATCATTATCCAGGTAAATTTCTTTCTCTCTTTGCTCTTCATCTTCAATCACCATGAGTAAAAAACTCAAGCTTTCCGTCATCAAGTCCAGGCTCAGGAGGCTAAGGCTGTTGGGTTGGAGACTCTCTTTTGGGACGTAACTTCTTGGAAGAAGGTGCTGCGGAGTTGACTGGAGAGGCATGGAGGAAGCGGGCCAGAACGGAGCGGAGAAGGTAGCGGAGCAGGCTGTGGAGGTGGCGATCAAGGATGCGGTGAACGCGATTGGTGATGAATCACAACTGGGCAATGAAGGCGGAAAAGACAAGGTCTGAGCCCAGTTTTTTAAGTATGTTTGTTTGTGGTTTTGATGTTGGTTTGTAATGGCTTGTTGAACAATTTACTTTTCTGTCTTTTAACAAGGATGCTTTAGGATATATGGGTGGAGGGATCTTGACTTTTCAAGACGAAACCCATGTTATCTTGATTTTTTGAACATCTAGTAATGCTTGGGTGGAAGGATCTTCCACTTATTAAAGATGAAACCTTTGCATTGTCTTTTTATCCATCTGCACTTAATGTTACTAACAACATAACCTTTTGGTTTTAACATTGTGTTCTATTTGTCATTTTGAATAACTTGTCTGAGTATGTTTTGGTTATGATATATCTATGAAATATTAATTATCTTGAGGATAATGTATCATAGACACATTTCTTGAATTCATCCTACTTCAGAATAAAATACTTTAAAGATTATATCTTTATAAAATATGTTTGGATCTTTATTACGTATTAAGACAAAACATCTTTAAGGACAATGTATCCTTAAATCTTGTGTAAATGTGAATCGTCACAATTGAACCAAAAGATTTCATTTTGAAAGACAAAAATATATAAAAAGACTAGGTGTAAACTAAACCAAAAGATTATGTCTTGAAAGACAAAATATGTAAAAAATACTAACTGTAAAGAGTACCTTTGTAGAGAACATTAAACTTAATAAGCTTACACATGATGTCCCCAGCTGTTGACCCTAATGCCTTTGGATTTTGCTAAGTTAAGCACAACTTAGTGATATTTTTACACTTAGCGATCTGGCCGATCTTCGATCTGTCAGAACAAAGTTAGATAGTTCGGACGATAAAGCCTTATTACTGGCGATAAAGCCTTTTTTACTGGTGACAAGGCCTTTATTTGAGAGACATGAAAATGTCTAAACCTTAGATAAAACTGGGGAAAGTCCCAAACGTGAGGGATGAAAATGCTGAGACTTTAGATAACATGAAAATGTTATAAACCTTAGATAACATGAAAATGGTATAAACCGTATGCGTGACACGTCTGCCACTTATCTTAAGGATCCGGTATATAGCCAACAACAAACGGATTATCAGCTGGTCTGGTCCGCCTGTCTCGAACTATATCCGAATCATCGTGCGCTCCAAGCGGTGTTAGAAAGGTGAAGACCTTTAAACCTTAGGAGATATCAGGGATATCATGTTCGTGTGGGAGGTGATCAGCCTCTAGCGGTTGTTAAGATAACATATCCTCGGGATAACTGCAACACACTAAAATCTTACTAAGGGGTGGGTGTTAGCTTGGCTAACACCCCTCCGATGCTTAAGTCAGTAAACTTGATTTAGAGATAATAACATAAATATGTAAAAATAGATGAGGGGACATACCTTTATCCTGAGGATACGAACATACCAGTTAAGGAGACTAACAAAAATATGCCTTAAGGTGGATAGCATTCCAAGCTCTTGGTATTGGATCACCTTTCATAGTGATTAACCTGTAGGCCCCTTTTCCTACTTTTGAATCAATCAAGTAAGAACCTTCCCACTTTGGAGCTAGCTTTCCATCTGCTGGGTTATTGGTATTCTGAAATGCTTTTCTTAGCACCATATCTCCTACTTGGAATCTTCGAATTCTGATATTCTTGTTGTAGGACTTGGCTATTGTTTGTTGGTATGCTGCAATTCTGATCCTGGCGAGATCTCTGAGTTCATCAATGGTATCCAGGTCTTCAGTAAGGCTTTGGTTGTTGGACTCAGTATCTTGGATGCTGGTATTTGCTGTGGGGATCACCATTTCTGTAGGGATAACAGTTTCAGCCCCAAACACCAAAGAGAAAGGTGTTTGTCCTGTTGCATTTTTTGAAGTGGTCCTATCAGCCCAAAGAACAAATGGTAGTTCTTCAGCCCATTTTCCCTTCTTGGATCCCAATTTCTTCTTCAAATTGTTTGTGATAATCTTGTTACTAGATTCTGCTTGACCATTAGCTTGAGGATGCACTGGAGTCGAAGTCACCATCTTGATTCCCCAACTTTCACAAAAGCTGGTTGTTCTACTACTGATGAACTGTGATACATTGTCAGAAACAATCTCTGCCGGGATACCAAATCTTGTCAGGATATTACGAGTGATGAATGAGATCACATCCTTTTCTTTAACTTGGACAAATGCCTCTGCTTCGATCCACTTGGAGAAGTAATCTGTCATGGCAAGCATAAAGACTTTTCCACCAAGAGCCTTGGGCAGCTTTCCCACCATATCCATCCCCCATTTCATAAACGACCACGGGGATATGATAGGATATAATGGTTCAGCTGGTTGATGTAAGATGTTGCTGTCTTTGACAAGCATCACATTCTTTAGAGAAGTGACATGAGGTCGAAGGCTCGCGCAAAAATAAACCAAATACAACTAATTAGATAGTGGTAAATGGGTGTCGAACACAAAGAGTTTGTGGAATCTGTGTTACCAAGTATTTTTATAGATTAACTAAATTTAAACTAAATGAATGAAATAAACTATCAAAGTTTTGGTTGTTTTGTTTGATTAACGAAAATTTAATAAAACACTTAACACTGTTTTTCAATAAAAGATGAGAGGATATGCTCTCCCTCGATTTCAGGTTTCAATGAATGTTAATGTAAACGTTTAATTTGAGAGGAACTATAAAAACATAATTCATGAATATGCAAATGATTGTGGTAATTGAGGACTAAGTACTTGGATTAACAAATGCAAGGTTATCACTCAATAACCAATTAGATTATCCAACCCCGAATTCCACCCGATTAATCCCGATTGCCTATAGCACCGAGAACTGACGGTTTAGAACACGAATTAAACAAACTAACAACTTATCAATCAATACATAAACATCATAATTATGAAATCAATAATATTGAACTACCATCTCAGCAATTTCATAAACATTCAATCAACAAACAATATGAAACCTTACAATCCGAGGGAAAACACAAAGGAGATTAGCCAAGCATTGTTTGAGAAATCGTCATCACATTAGTTATCACCCACATACGAATTCAAAGCATAAAATAATGTTTTCCAATCACCAACAATAATTCTCCAGCCTCCCCAATCGTTTTTCAATGTTCTTGATGAAAAACTAATGAAAAGATTAGCCAAAACGGCCAATTAAACCTAAAAGACACCTGCTGTTACGACATGGACCGTGGGCCACGGTCTCCTCCACGGTTCCCATACAACCCACGGTATGGTGGGTTTTGCCAGATTTGTGTCAGGTGGACCGTGGTCCACGGTCTGCGCCTGGGCCACGGTGTAGATGCTTCAAATTTTCTTGTTTTCTTTATAATTTTCTCATTCTAGCTCCGTTTCCTTCACCGTCTTCACCTATGATCTTGTTGTTTCGTCCTTTAGCTTTTCAAACCTGCAATCACACAATATAATGTAGTATTCTAAATCCTTGAAATTAAACATAAACGCACGTGATTTAATAAGAATTACTACACTTAAGGGTGGCTCTATGATCCACCTGTCACATCCCCACACTTACACGTTGCTTGCCCTCAAGCAACACTTGAAACCACAATTGTTTTCAAAACACACTACCAAACATACCACAAGCCCGGCTTGGTCAAGGTCCCGAGTCATACCCTATTCCCACATAATTAGAGGTTTGCACTAGCTTACTTGATATTATATTTTAAAACATAGAATTCTAGTCAACCTTAACATGTTTTCGATCTTTACTCATACATAACACACCGTCACTCATTAATTCATTTATCGGTGACCATTCCAAATTTCACAATCATACTCGATTCTCCTCGCATACGCTTGTACCACCGTTAAATCTCCACCTACTCGTGCTTTAACACAAACACAAATCAAGAGGTCTTAAATGGGTTGCAATGGGGCTATGTGTAAGGGTATGGAATGGGGAATATTGAAAGTGGCTCAAATGATCCGACCCGGCTTGTTACATCAAAACTAAAATAAACAAAAGAACACGCTACTATATATGCGACTTGTATCATCAACTCGATACACATGACTTTAAACATTGCTTCAACTTTTCTCATTTTTTTTCTTTTTTTTTTCATCATTTTTTTATAATAACTTGCATAAACACTTAAATACTACTCTCTATTGATTAAAATCAAAACAACTATAATTACAAAGAAACCTATCAAGCCGGATCGTCTCACAAATACATCGAGGTTAATTAAATAGGAACAATAAGCCCAAATAGGTTTACTAAAGGAACCAACCCCCCCGCCCCTCTCATTACCCCCATGCTCATATATGTAATTTATGAGACCCAACCCCCAAAACCCGCACTCACACTCATCCGAGACGAGGTTTTAACCTAAGTGCCTCAATCACTTTTGCATTTATGCCAAGCTATGGTCTCGAAGTGCATTGATGGCACAAGTTGTAACGAAGAATAACCATTCGTCACCACTCTTCGTTTTCCCAATACCCAAGTGACTATGGGCCTGTTATGTGATTTGATAAACCGAAAGCATGCTAACCTTGCCTAGAATACTACTCGACCACATTTTTAACATAGCTAAGCAAACTTGATTTTTAGGGGAATTATGACCATGAAAGGGGACCAAAACTTTGCGCCGCCAATCTTACCACTTTCCAGTGTTTTTCTTTCAATTGTTCTTTGTTTTTTTTTAATTTATTTTTAAATTTAACGAAAAATTTCCCATCCCCACACTTGGGATACATTGTCCCCAATGTATGGTTTTTAGGAAATAAAACACACAAAACACCACCAAATGTCATAACCATAACATTCTCCTCCCAACCCCCCAAATACACAAAACATAGCATAAAAACACCAATATACACAAAATATACAAAAAAAAGTGCACCTGGTATGATGAAGTCCAATCAGTATAGTAGGGTGGTTAGGCGGCCTGAAAATGGAGGTCATAAAGTCCGACAATTCACCAAAGTTAAAAACTCCATTTCCGCCACTGCTGCCTTTTCCCGATGATGGTGGTGGTGGTGCCATCGACTGCATCGGGTCCACCCACATGGAGTGATGCAATGGAGGCTCGGGGTATCGCTAAGAGCCGTCGTATGGAGGCAAAGATGTGTAATCCACACATGGTGGATCTGGAACGACCTCTTCACCTGCATGCCATTGTTTGTGCATTCTCCTATTTCGGTCATCCATATACGGCATGTTTGATTCGTGCTCCCGCACATAGGCGTGAGCACAGTTCCACATCTCGTTACGGTCATGCCTCTCTTTCTCGGCTCGTTCGTGATAAGCCCCCATGAAAGTTTGGTGGTCGAAAAGGGCTCGGGCCTCCTCCGACCAATTATCGAAAGTGGAGGGCCGATGCCTCTCCACCACCTCATTTATCGAATCTATGTGGGCCCAATTGTCTCCATATGAAGCATATCCCGACGAATAGTCCCAACCCCTTTGTTGGGATCCACTACCACCCGCATTCTCATCACACCAACCACCTCCATGTCTTCATCGTCACTTCCTTCCTCCATTATTTCCTCCCGGTCTTCACCCGCTTCTTGTTCAACATCCTCCCTTAATACTCTCCATTTCTCATTACCGATCTTCAACTGATGGTATCTTTCGCTCTTGGTAAATATATAACCTAGCCCCAACGCATTCAACTTATGTTCCCTAAATACCTTCTTCAACCCAACTGCGCCTGATGGAATGGCGCCATGCAATTTCAGTATCGCCGTTATTAGTTGGCAGTGAGGGATTAACTTTCTCTTGTTGCTCTCTCTACTCGTCCATATGTTTAACATGGCTAAGTAGCGAAAGGAAATTCGCGGCTTGCCAGTCATCAATGCGGCCAAAACCGGCATATCACTGTTTCTTACTACTGAAATGTCGCTCCGACAGGGTACCACATTGGACAAACATATTGTCATCAACAATTGCGCTTCAATCCTCAACTCCTTTCTTTTAAAGTTCGACCCTGTACCTCTACCCCCTTTCAATACCGACGATAATATATTATACCATTGCGGACTTTTGTCAGGATGGTCAAACAGATCTCTGACCGATGGATATACATACGAATTAGATGGCTTGCTGTCGAACCGAGAAATTTGATTGAGTGTTTCAAAAGACATCTCCATTATCGTTCCACCCACGGTACCAGTCAACTTCAGGTCTGAGCCTCTCTTAAACGGTGGGCACTGCAGGGTAGATACCCACTCCTCAATCTCCCTATCATATAATACCGTGCTCTCTCCATCGTAACACTGGAGAGCAGCTTCCCAACCTAATGCTTCAAACTTGTCGAACACACCAAATGCTTCAAGACCTGAGTCGGTCACTTCCTTCTCACACATAAAACCTTCCAACCTGTCTCTTATACTGCTCATTTTATCCTTAAATAACTCCGGCTGCCATTCTAAAGCATAACTTGATAATACCCCACCCCTCTAGTCGGGTTTTGGGATTTCTACTTGCACATGCTCTTGCTCTTCTTGCAACCGTTGTCTTTTGGCTTGGGCGGCCCGACCACTTGTAGATTCCGCCTTTCCCTTTCCCTTGTCCGAACTTCTTCCCATCTATATACACAAACCACCAAAACAAACCAAGTCAATTCAATATCCTCTCCCCACACTTGCTTGTTACCATAGTTGTGGATAAACAATTCATTATATAATTAACCAATATCACTTCATTTCAATAAACACTTAAATTTTTAACTTTTCCATGAAAAATCACCAATTTTAAGCATTTATCTCTATCCACAACTACAACATATAACCATTACATCTTACAAGCAAGTGGGTTTACACAAATCAACACTACCTTCACAATTATAGCAATGTCTATAACAAATTGACAAATACATACCTTGGTTGATGTTTTAGGATGATAAACAAGTAATCTTTCACAAGCAAACAAAAAAACCCCAAAAATCTTAGAAATTTTCAGGATCCAAATCCTCACAAACGGGATAACACTTGAGAATGAGATGGAATAAGGTTTGTATTGTTAAATCTCCAAAAATTCACTCACAATCGGGTTAAGAAACTTGGATTTTGGTTGTTAATTGGAAGAAAGAGATGGTGAAATTAAGGTTTTTGAGAGGAGTGTGTGAAGAAGGAGAGGGTGGTTGGTAAGTTTTGTGGCTGGGAATTGTTGTAAATAATTTAAACTCACCTTTTCTTTACCTAAAAACCCATCAAACAGCAGCAGTGGAAGGCGCACCGTGGGCCACGGTTGACTGAAGTCAACTGAAAAAAACCGCTGGACCATGGTTCACGGTTGGAACCGTGGTCCACGGTGATGTTGAATCAAAACGAACAGAGTGTACCGTACCGTGGACAAAACCTTGACCATGACCTACGGTGACTAGACCGTGGGCCACGGTGTGAACCTGAATTTTTTTTTTTTACTAAACGAAACGAAACTAAATATTATATAATGTTTAAACAAAATGAAAATTACAAATTACCCTACCCCCCATGAAAAACCCAAGTTTTCCTCAACATGGTAGAGAAATTCCTAAGAACCCACTCGTACAAGAAAGGTAATTTTAAAAATAAATTTTTAACAAAAGCTATTTACACTATACAACATACCTGGGCCATTCTTTTACGAAATGAGGCTATCCGGTGAGCTTAGATAGAAACTCACCTTATCTTTATCAATCATCTTCAAATCTTTACCTTCCAAATAAGGTTTGAGGCGATGACCGTTCACAACTTGCTTAACTTGACTTTGCATGTCTTCAATCTCCACATCACCAAACCTCCCGACTCTTGTGATCACATACGGGCCCATCCATTTGCTTTTAATCTTCCACAGTTTGAGTCTTGAATTATAAAGCCACACATTTTGCCCAACCTCAAATGTTCGTTTCCGTATCTTGGCATCATGCACCCTCTTCAATTTCTCCTTGTAATTCGATGCACATTCACATGCCTCATCCCGGATTTCTTCCAATTCGTTCAATTTCAACTTCCTTAACTCACCAGCTTCCTTGTAATCCAAATTAACATTTTTAATTGCCTATAATGCTCGGTGAGCCAACTCCATTGGCAAATGATAACCCTTCCCATACACCAACCGATAAGGAGTGGTACCGATCGGTGTCTTGTAAGCCGTGTGATAGGCCCACAATGCATCCTCCAACTTTATCGACCAATCTTTTCTATCCACCCGCACCGTCTTCATTAAAATTTCTTTGATTTGTTGATTCGAAACTTCAACTTGGCCACTTGTTTGAGGATGGTAAGGCGTTGCAATTCTGTGATTCACACCATAATGCTTCAACAATTTACCAAATGCAAAATTCTTGAAGTGTGATCCACCATCACTTATGATAACCCGGGGAATCCCAAATCTTGAGAAGATGTTGGATTGAACAAACTTGCACACCACGGAATGATCATTAGTTCTTGTTGCAACCGCTTCTACCCACTTTGACACATAATCAACCGCAACAAGAATATAGAGATACCCACACGAGTTTGGAAATAGGCCCATGAAGTCTATGCCCCATACATCAAAAATGTCAACAACCAAGATAGGTTGTAGAAGCATTTCATTTCTCTTCGATATACCCCCATTTTTTGACAATTTAAACAATACCTAGCATATTTATTAGCATCTTTAAAAATTATTGGCCAATAAAACCCACACATAAGTACCTTGTACCCCGTTTTAGAACCACTAAAATGGCCACCACATGCGATGAATGGGCATGTTTCAAAATCTCTTGTACTTCATTCTCAGGTACACATCTTCTCACTACTTGGTCTGCTTCAATCCTGAAGAGATCCGGTTCATCCCAAATGTATTGCTTAACTTGGGCTGGTAATTGTTGCCTTCTCTTCTTTGACCAAAATTCCGGAATCGCCCCCGTGGCCAAATAGTTAACGTAATGAGCATACCACGGTGCGGTTGAAACAACAAGCAACTGTTCATCCAGAAATTTCTCGTTTATCTCCTTCGGATCATCAACACCCTCAAGGGTAATTCGTGACAAATGATCCGCAACTACATTCTCACAACCCTTCTTGTCACGAATTTCGAGATCGAACTCTTGTAATAATAACACCCATCGAATCAAATGTGGCTTCGCATATTTCTTTTCCATCAAATAACGCACCGCACTATGATCCGAGTACACCACAACTTTACTTCCCAAAATATACGAGCGAAACTTATCTAAGGCGTACACTACCGCAAGCAACTCCTTTTCGGTGGTAATATTCAATTGTGCCTCGGATAAAGTTTTGCTTGCATAATAGATCACCACCGGCTTTTTATCCACTCTTTGACCCAAAACCGCTCCCATCGTGCTATCACTAGCATCACACATAATCTCGAACGGCTTTGACCAATCCGGTGATTGTAGGATTGGTGCTTGTACTAACTTTTCCTTCAAACTGTGAAACACTTGCAAACACTCATTAGTAAACTCAAAGGGGGACATCCTTCAATAAAAGATTACATAAAGGTTTTGAAATTGCACTAAAACCTTTAATAAATCTCTTATAGAACCCGGCATGTCCCAAAAACGATCTCACCCCTTTGACATTTTTCGGGGGTGGCAACGATGAAATTACTCTAATTTTTGCTTGATCAACTTCCATCCCCCTACTTGAAACTACATAACCCAACACAATACCTTCTTGTACCATGAAATAACTTTTCTCCCAACTTAATACCAAGTTTGTCTCAACACAACGTTTTAAAACTTTTTCTAAATCATTGAGACAAGACTTAAAGGTTGAACCAAAAATAGAAAAGTCATCCATGAAAACCTCAAGTGAATCCCCGACCGTGTCTGACAATATGCTCATCATGCATCTTTGAAAAGTAGCCGGGGCATTACACAATCCAAACGGCATCCGTCTAAAAGCAAAGGTGCCATATGGACAAGTAAAGTGGTTTTGTGTTGGTCATCGGGATGAATTGCAATTTGATTATAACCCGAATACCCATCCAAAAAACAATAATATTTTTGACCCGAAAGTTTTTCAATTATTTGATCAATGAATGGTAATGGAAAATGGTCTTTTGAGGTGGAGGTATTTAATTTTCTATAATCAATGCACACTCGCCACCCGGTTACCGGTCGAGTGGCGATTTGGTCACCTTTATCATCTTTTATTACCTGGATGCCGGCTTTCTTGGGCACTACCTGTGTCGGGCTCACCCATGAGCTGTCTGAAATGGGATAAATAATCCCTGCATCCAACCACTTGATTACCTCTTTTTTCACCACTTACCGCAAATTCGGGTTCAATCTCCTTTGAGTCTCCCTTGTTGGTTTAGCCTCCTCATCTATAATTATTTATGCATAACAATAAAAGGACTAATACCTTTTAAATCTGCCAGCGTCCATCCAATAGCTGCTTTATGTGCTTCCAACACCTTCACTAATGCCCTCTCTTGCTCTTGCTCCAAATTCGAAGCAATGATAGCCGAGAGGGTTTCATTCTCCCCTAAAAACACATACTTCAAGTGACTCGGGAGCTCCTTCAATTCCACTCTTGGTGGACACTCCAAAGATGGTTTGGTATCCGAATTGATTTCCTTTGGCAAACTCTCCCATTGTTGTGTCCATGGTGGTCTTCCCTCTTGTAGAGCTAGCGCATTCTGTTTTTGTTCCGCCATCTGCAAGGCACAAACGTGTACCTATTCAGAATCATCACAAAGACAAGCCTCTACACAATCCTCATCATATTTATGAGGATTGCAATGATCCACCACATCTGCCAAAAAACATTCTTTACCACTCAAAGAATTAGCAACATTAGTAAAAACATTTAAACGCATTTTCCGGTTGCCAAAAGCCATGTCAACGGTACCATATCTACAATCAATGATTGCATGGGCCGTGTTCAAAAATGGTCGACCCAAGATAACATTTTGTTGTTGACTTGAGTCACCCAATGAATAATCCAACACCAAAAAATCCACAGGATAATAAAAATCCTCTACTTTCACAATTACATCCCTTACAATTCCACGGGAAAGTTTATGAGATAAATCGGCCAATACAACCATGGTCTCCACACGTTTCAAAGGACCAAAGTCGTATTGGTCATATAAACCCCCCGGGAGAATACTCACTCCGGCCCCAAGATCCAATAATGCCCTAGACATTTGGAAATCACCCACTTGAATGTTAATTAAGGGTGTTCCCGGATCTTGAAGCTTAGGAGGGAGGTCTCCTTTTAAAACCGCACTTACCCGCTCGGTTAAGTCTTCCCGCTTAGGCACTTTTTGTTGCCTCTTTTGAGTGCATAATTCTTTTAAAATTTTTGCATAAGCGGGTACTTGTTTTATTGCTTCAAGTAAAGGAAGATTGACTTTAACCTGTTTGAATACCTCCCACATCTCCTCCTTTTGGGGACCCCGTTTTAAAATCACGTTTTTCTTACCTGATCGATCAAAGCTGAAGGAAATGGAAATGGAACCTCTCCCACTTCCTTGCTTTTATCGTTTAAAAGTTCATTTTGACCCGAATCTTTGTTTGAAAACGTGGATGGTTTAGGGGGTTGAATGGGTGAAGCTTGTTCATCTTCACTTTCTACCCCCGTCACATCCTCTACCACACCTTCAACTAATTGCGGTGTGGTATTGATTTTAAATTACTTACCACTTCTTAAAACACTTACCTGATTAATCGGCACATTGTGAGAAGTAGTGTGAGTAGGGTTCACCTTGGTGCCACTTGGGAGTTGACCTTTGTTCTTCTTCAAGTTAGATACCTCGGTTTCAAGTTGGCCCATTTGAGTTGTCAATGATTGGATGGCCTTGTCACGAATTTCATCATTTTCTATACGAGCTTCATCCAACTGATTCCTCTTTTGCATCTCTTGTTGCATCATCTTTAGCATGTCCATCACTTCATTCCCACTCGATGAACTTTGGCCCGAAGACCCACCTTGATTACCACCCATTCCTTGGAATTGACTTTGATTTCTTTGGTTGAAGTATTGTTGACGAGGGATAAAGGTGGTTTGAGAAGTCCCTTAGAAATTCGGATTGAGTTGAGTTGCTTGATTTCCATAACGGAAATTTGGATGATTTCTCAACCCGGGGTGGTAAGTGTTTGAGTTCAGGTTGAAATTCCGATTACCACCCCCTTGACCTTGAAGTGCATTCACCTCTTCAACTTGTACTTGCCCTACCGTACACACATCAGCCCCATGACCCAACTCATTACAATTGGTACAAACATCAATTCTTTGATTAGTAGTTTGTACCCCCACATCTTCCACAGCATGAACTTGCGGTCTTCCAATTGCCGGTCTTGCTCTTCTTGCAGTTTGAGCCTTTCTCTTCGATGTGACCGACATTTGTTCCAAAAATGCCCAATCGTCTTGTTCATAATTGGTACCGAATGTACCGTTTGTGATTGACATCAAATCCCTTTCATATTCCGCATTCAACGCTTCATGAAAAGCATTCAACAACTCCTAAAGAGCTATACCATGATGAGGACAATTCTTGATCATCATGTTGAACCTCTCGAATGCTTCATGAAACATTTCACTCGATTGTTGTTGGAAAGACCTCGAACTTCATCTCGCATCATTAGTCTTTTGGGCCGTGTAAAACTCTTCTAAGAACCTTTGTTACATCTCGGCCCAAGTATAAATCGATGCGGATGGCAATGTGTAAAACCATCTCTTCGCCTTATCCTCCAACAAAAATTGAAATAAAACCAATTTCACCTCATCCGGTGTAAAACCTTGACCCCCAATCGTGTTGCAAATAGAATCATATGCCTCCAAATGAAAATAGGGTTCTTCCGTTGCAAGACCCTTGTACTTTGGTAAACTTTGGAGTGCATTATTTCTCACCTCAAACGTTTTTCCATTTTGGTTTTGAGGAATAACCACCGGAGATGGGTTGTTGGTGATGACCGGTCGAAAATGAGCTTCAATTCCCCTAACCATTTCCCTTTCATGCCTTCTTGGTACCCCCAATGGCACTCTTTGTTGACCCATTTTTCGGTAAACGGGCCTTTGTTGCATAT
This sequence comes from Bidens hawaiensis, assembly GCF_021521415.1. Lineage (NCBI taxonomy): Eukaryota > Viridiplantae > Streptophyta > Magnoliopsida > Asterales > Asteraceae > Bidens > Bidens hawaiensis. The sequence continues at coordinate 2,160,024 of NW_027491136.1, forward strand.
TTTGTTGAACTTGCGGTTGGGGATTTGGTTGTTGATAATGCGGTTGTTGTGGAACTTGTTGCAATGGTTGTGGTTGTTATATTTGATTGACATTCGGACCACCCATTGTTGCACTTGTTGTTGCGGTTGAAATTCAGATCCATACTATCAACCCCACTTGCATATCCTTCTTCATACTCTTCATACCTTTCATTGCCATCACCATACCATGGCCCACCAAAAAAATACGGGCCCGATCTTTGACCCGGTGAAGTATGAATTATAGGTGGGTCTTGGGTAAATGTGTATGGTTGTTGAAAACGTGGATTTTGTTGAGATTGGAAAGATGATTGTTGTGGTGAGTTTGATGATTGCCCTAGAATAGGAATGAAATTTGTCAAAGGTGGGAGGTTAGCTGGTGGCTGAAAGCTAAACGCAGCTGAAGTAGGTTCACGTGGAATTGGTGGTGGTAATGGGTATAGTAGATGGTGGGTTTGGTGAATTAATGGGTGGTGGCATCGGCGGTACGGTTTGCTCCGAAGCCATGATTGTGGTGTCAGTTGTTCGACTTTTTATACTTGGTGACCCAATAACCTTGTTTTCCCTTTGCAGAATCCTGTTCTGACGAAAGGTTCTCTCAATTTCAGGATCAAACGCTAACAGTGATGAAGACCGAGAGCGTCTTGTATGCATATACCTGTAAGTACCTGCACACTAGCACAACTCGCGTAAAACTGACAATAACAATTTAAATAAAAACTACAAAAAAAAAATAACACACGTTGCGCACTATTCCCCGGCAACGGTGCCAAAATTTGACGTGAGGTTGAAAGCTCGCGCAAAAATAAACCAAATACAACTAATTAGATAGTGGTAAATGGGTGTCGAACACGAAGAGTTTGTGGAATCTGTGTTACCAAGTATTTTTATAGATTAACTAAATTTAAACTAAATGAATGAAATAAACTATCAAAGTTTTGGTTGTTTTGTTTGATTAACAAAAATTAACTAAAACACTTAACACTGTTTTTCAATCAAAGATGAGAGGATATGCTCTCCCTCGGTTTCAGGTTTCAATGAATGTTAATGTAAACGTTTAATCTGAGAGGAACTATAAAAACATAATTCATGAATATGCAAATGATTGTGATAATTGAGGACTAAGTACTTGGATTAACAAATGCAAGGTTATCACTCAATAACCAATTAGATTATCCAACCCCGAATTCCACCCGATTAATCCCGATTGCCTATAGCACCGAGAACTGACGGTTTAGAACACGAATTAAACAAACTAATAACTTATCAATCAATACATAAACATCATAATTATGAAATCAATAATATTGAACTACCATCTCAGCAATTGCATAAACATTCAATCAACAAACAATATGAAACCTTACAATCCGAGGGAAAACACAAAGGAGATTAGCCAAGCATTGTTTGAGAAATCATCATCACATTAGTTATCATTCACATACGAATTCAAAGCATAAAATAATGTTTTCCAATCACCAACAATAATTCTCCAGCCTCCCCAATCGTTTTTCAATGTTTCTTGATGAAAAGATAATGAAAGATTAGCCAAAACGGCCAATTAAACCCAAAAGACACTTGCTGTTACGACATGGACCGTGGGCCACGGTCTCCTCCACGGTTCCCATACAACCCACGGTACGGTGGGTTCTGCTAGATTTGTGTTAGGTGGACCGTGGTCCACGGTCTGCACCGTAGGCCACGGTGTAGATGCTTCAAATTTTCTTGTTTTCTTTATAACTTTCTCATTCTAGCTCCGTTTCCTTCACCGTCTTCACCTATGATCTTGTTGTTTCGTCCTTTAGCTTTTCAAACCTGCAATCACACAATATAATGTAGTATTCCAAATCCTTGAAATTAAACATAAACGCACACGATTTAATAAGAATTACTACACTTAAGGGTGGCTCTATGATCCACCCGTCAAGATGTTCATTGCGTCCTTCTTCATTGTTGGCCAGAAGTAACCTGTCCTAAGTATCTTGGATACTAAGGTCTGCCCCCAGTGTGGTTTCCACAATCACCTTCATGTATATCCTTGAGAACTTCTTGTGCTTCTTGATATTCCAAATATCTCAAGTATGGACCTGCAAGTGATTTTCTATACAACACATCATTTAGGATAGTATACTGGGTTACCTTCATTCGGAATTCTCTGGGATTTTCTCCTTCTGGGATCATGTTATCCTGAAGATACCGTATTATGGGACGGGTCCAGGATATTGGATTGTCTTCAGGTAACGAAGTCTCCATGACTTCATGGTTCTCCTTTGTTGTTGGAGTCAAGATATGAACGATGGGTATCTTGATATCGTCTGGTATCTTGAGAGCTGATGCTGAATTTGCTAAGGCATCTGCTTTAGTGTTCTCTTCCCTTGGTCTCTTCATATCCTTAGCTAATTGCAAACTAGCTATTAAGGCTTCATATTCAGCCTCATTATTAGTAGCCTGAAATTCACAGGATATGGATAGAGGTATAATGTCCCCCTGTGGCGATTTTAGCAAGATACCAAGACCTGTTCCTCTTATGTTGGAGGCACCATCTTTATGTAAGGTCTAACTTTCCTTGATCACCAATTGGTGAACTTCTTTTTCCACTTCTTCGAGTATATCCTGGCTAAAATCAGTCACAAAGTCGGCAAGTGCCTGTGATTTGATGGTTTTCCTTGGTTCATACAATATATCGTACGCACTAAGTTTCACAGCCCACTTTGCCATCCTTCCTGACATTTCTGGTTTTCTCAAAACAGCCTTAATAGGATAGTTAGTTTTTACATGGATAACATGAGTTTCAAAATAATGTCTTAATTTAGTAGAAGCCATTATAAATGCTAAAATTAACTTTTCAAGATAAGAATACCTGGATTCAGCATCTAGTAGGCTTTTACTTACATAATATATTGGATGTTGTTGACCTTCATGATCTTTGACCAAGACAGCACTTATTGCACTCCCAGAAATGGCTAAGTACAAGGATAATGGTTCACCATCAACTGGCTTCATAAGGAGTGGCGCTGAGGATAAGTATTCCTTTAAGGATATCAGAGCTCTTTCTTGCTTCTCTCCCCATTCGAATTTTTGATTATTCCTCAGGATATCATAGAAGTCTTTACACTTCTCTGAAGATCTTGAGATGAATCTGTTGAGAGCAGCAATTCTTTCGGTCAATCTTTGGACATCTTTGACGTTCCTTGGTGATTTGATATCCAGGATGGCCTTGATTTGCTCAGGGCTTGCTTCTATTCCTCTTTTGGTGACCATGTATCCAAGGAATTTTCCTGCTTTAACCCCAAAATGACACTTGGCTGGATTCAACTTCATGTTGTATTCATCCAGGATGTCAAATGTTGTTGCCAAGTCTTTGAGATGATCCTCAGCTCTCTTTGACTTTACCACCATGTCATTGATGTAGACTTCCATCGTGTCCCCAAGTTGGTCTTTGAACATCATGTTAACCAGCCTTTCGTATGTTGCACCTGCATTTTTTAATCCAAAAGGCATTGCAGTATAACAATATATACCTATGGGGGTCATGAAGGCTGTGTCTTCTTGATCTGAAGGCTCCATTTAAATTTTTGAAATCCTGAGGATGCATCCATGAAGGTTAGCAGTTCAAGACCAGCAGTTGCATCCACCATTGAATCAATGTGTGGGAGTGGAAATGGGTCTTTTGGACAGGCCTTATTTAGGTCTGTGAAGTCCACACACACTCTCCACTTTCCATTCTTCTTTTGGACTACTACTAGATTGGCTAACCATCTAGGGTAGTGGACTTCTCTTATCATTTTGGTCTTGAGCAGCTTCTGCACTTCTTCTTGTATGATAACGTTTCTCTCAGGAGCAAACTTCCTTCGTTTTTGATGTACCGGCCTGAAAGATTTATCTATACCAAGTTTATGAGTAATTATGGACTTAGATATACCTGTTATATCTTCATGTTTCCAGGCAAAGGTAGAGGCTCTTTTCTTTAAGAAGGATACCAATCCTTGTTCGATATCCTCAGGCATACCTGATCCTAACAATACTTTGATCCCGGCATCCTGAGAATCCAAGGATACTTCCTTCACTTCTTGGTCTCTAGCCTGCAGGCCCTTCCCTGGTTGTTTCTGTAATTGCTATGCTTGAGTGGGCTTTGTAGTCCACTTCATTGATGATGCATAACATTCTTTTGCGTCTTGCTGATCGCTTTCAATTTTTATAACTCCCCATGGACTTGGTAGTTTCATGCATTGATGATAGGTTGATGGTACTGCCTTCATGCTGTGGATCCATGGCCTGCCTAATATCACATTACAACAAGATAAAGAGTCAATAACACAAAACTTTTGTAGGGAGATAGTTCCTTCAATATATATTGGAAATTTAATTTCTCCCAATGTGTTTTTGGTTTTGCCACTGAATCCCATAAGAACTGAGGACTTTGGGATAATCTCCGTTTCTGGGATATCCATTTTCTTCAATGCATCCATCTGGATAATGTTCACAGAGCTTCCTCCATCAACGAGTATCATGCGCACAAAACAGTTAGCTATACATAAAGTAATTACCAAACGGTCATGGTTGGGATCAACAAGATCACATCGATCTTCCTCATCGAAGGAGATGATTCTTTGAGTTATCAACGTGGAAGTACGGAGAGGTCTTTCTCCATTGTCCATCTTCGTTTCTTTGGAACGCTTCTTAGCTACTGAATACGAGGTTCCACAAATGTCCGATCCTCCCGAGATAAAGGATACAACCTTGGCTCCGGGTGGTGGAGAAGGTGCCCTATCAGGTATCTTGACAGGATCCTGAATTTTGTTCTTGTTTCTTCCAAATAGTTCCTTCAAGTGTCCTTTGCTAAGAAGGTATCCTATCTCCTTCCGAAGTGCTATACAATCATCAGTACGATGGCCAAAGTCTTCATGGAATGCACACCATTAAGACTTGTCTTTGCTGGATCCGGGCTTCTCATTTTTCTTGGGCCATCTGGCTTTGTCACCTAAATCCTGCATGACACATATTACACCACCAATATCAATATTAAAACAATATTCGGAGATTTTAGGATACTCCTCATCGTCTTCATTTTCATCCACGGCGTTTATCCTGGAGATATCTTGTTTGGAATAAGGCTTGGGCCTAAAGAACTTCTGTGGAGGGTCTGACTTCCTGTTGGTAGACTCATACTTCGGGATGACCAAACTTCCATGAGCCTTTTTATCATCCTCTAGCCGTATGTATCTTAATGCCCTATTTCTGACTTCATCAAGATTCCTGCATGGAGTCATGACAAGATCGTCATTGAAGGATGAATCCTTCTTTAACCCCATCTTGAGAGCTTCAACAGCAGCCGCCATGTCAAGGTTGGGGATATCCAAAGCTTCCCTGCTAAATCTAGTTATGTAATCCCTTAGGAATTCATTATTAGGTTGAACAATTCTATATAAGTCACCTGTCATTTTCTCAAAAGATCTATTACAAGAAAATTGATTATTGAATAAGTTAACCAAATGAGCAAAGAAAGTAATAGTATTGGAAGGAATACTTAATAACCATTTGAGGGCTGGCCTCGTTAGTGTTGAACCAAATCCCTTACATAAACAGGCTTCTTTGATTTCAGCGGGAATTGGGTTAACCTCCATCCTCTCTCTGTATTGAGCCACGTGTTCCTCAGGATCCGTAGTGCCATCGTACAGTTTCTTGCTGGGTGTCTGGAATTTCCTGGGGATCTCCACAGCGTATATAGGCCAAGTGAACCTGGATAATCTGTGACTACCTACCGGAACTTCAGCTATGGGACGGATTATCCTCGGGATATTGGAAATCATATCCTTCATTTTCTGCAATTCCCTGGCTATCTTGGGAGATATCCCCTTATCCTACACAGATCCATGGTTAGTGTATAAATTAGCATTAAGTAAACTGTTATCGAGATCGTAGTTAGGTCTCTGATATCCTGAGCCTTGACGGCTAGTTGCTCCATTGAGGGTATCTTCAGGATAAGGTGACGTCTGCATAAGGATGTCATCTCCAACATGTACTTTAGAGGACACCATTGGAGATCCTGACGTGAATATGCCGGCTGGCGTGGTTGAACGAGGATACATGTTGATGTAGTCCGGCCTCGTCGGTCTGGGTAACTCCGAGGATACCGGAGGACAGATTCCCCAATATCCTGATTGCTGCTGAGACGTGATCCTTATTGGTTGTGTCCCCAAGGATCCAGGATTCTGAAGGATAGATGATCTTGGAGAATCATAATCAAGAACCCTGGGCAGGATTGGAGTATTCTCCTGCCCTGGTTTCTTTTTTATCCCTTCAATTTCCTTGAATAACCTTGAGTTTGTCTTTTCTTGCTGCTTCATGTGAGTTTTGACCCGTTTCATTAAAGCTAAAATGTCATTGTTAGATATAACCGGATCTACCCGCGTAGAGGTTCCCAGGTACGGTGGAAGTTCTCCTCTGGGTTGAGTGTTCTTCTTCGGGACTGGTGGAGGACCAGGATTAACAGTTGAAGCAGCGGTGACCATCGAAGCAAAAATGGAGCTGGTTATTGGTTGTAAAGACATGATGAAAGGTTGAAGATGATGGAGAATGAAATAAACGGTTTTGAAAGATTGAATCACCGATTGCCCCACGGTGGGCGCCGAATTGTTTTGGGTAAAAATTAACAAGAGTAATTTCGTAACCAAATTAGTAAGTGAGGTTTAGGTGCTTGATAGAAATGAACGTAAATGCAATGACACAAGGATTTGTTGCAAGGAAAAAACCCGTTATCCTGAGGATAACAAGAAAAAAACCCCGGGCGGTGAAAACTATCACCACCAGTTTATTAATAATCGAAAAAGGTTACAAATGTTTGGAGCTTTCTTCTCTAGATCGTGTTTACAGAGTAATGCTATTGCTAGAGTGTAAGTTGTGTGTCCTATATGATCTAAACAGCTCCTATTTATAGTTACAAGAAGGATCACTAGATAATAACTAGCAATAAAGAGCATTAATTGTCCTGATTATGATCTTGGAGCGGTTATGGCTTGCATATCATTGTTATAAACGAGTTGTAACTCCCTCCAACATCTACAATCTTTAATGCTTTATTAATTGTTGACCGTTTCTTGTCGTTTGGAGGATACTGCATCCTGAAGTTATCCTGAATATACCGCATTTCAGGATACCAAAAATCCCGTGTATAACAGTTGCTTAGTAGTCCGAATCTTTAGGAGATCATGTGAAGTTGTATGACCTGGTAAACATCAAAGAAAGGCGGTTGAACTGTTAGTATAACGATATATTAAAGATACCTGTTGCTTGGGAGGATACTGTATTCCGAAGTTATCCTGAACATATCCTTTGCTTAGGATACTGAAAATCCGAGCCCTAACAAAATTAAAGGAACCATTAACCAAAACTTTAATTTTTTTGACCAAATTAAAGGACATTTTAATGCCTTTGACTAATTGACAAACAACCTTGAATAAAATAATTCAAAGTTTAAACATATATATATTTTTTTTCACAAAAATTTTCCAACAATCCCCCACATGTGAAAACAAAACTTATTCATTTCCACATATTTTCTATAACATTTCGGGTTTTATCTTATGTGTTTTATCATTGTTTGAATGTTATTCGGATCCTAATTTCTATTAAGAACTTTGCATTTATGAACTATTAAGTTTCTTTATATTCACATCAAGCCCTTCGTGTTTACTCATTGTTTAAATCCTATTTATATCTTAAAAAGTTCATAAAATGGCCAAAATACGAATATTAAGGACTAAAGTTGTCAACGGCTGAAACTTGACCCACCTGGACGCCGGAGCGCCGCACGGTGGTGGTCCAGAAGCTGGCCACACAGCGCTATGGTGCTGCTGCACAGTCAGTTCGCGCAGAATCTGAGTTCGTTTTTCGTTTATTAGCTCGTTTTGGCATAAAATTGGTTATTTTCGGCATGAATCGCAAGACTTAAGGGCCAAGACAGCTTAATATAACTGAATTACATGTTATGCTTCGTTTCTTATTCACCAAGATCAGATCTTTTTGAAATATTCAGCGATTCTTTCATTAAAACATGATTTCTTGCCTAAACGGGCCAAAAAGCCCTTAATTAGTTCGTTTAGGCTTTTCTTATATAAACTAACCTTAAACCCCTGCCACAAATCTTAACACAAACCCTAATTATCATCTTCCAGCCGTCACCCTCTCTGCCTCTCTCAATTCTCTTCGGTTTTTGGTGTTTCGTTGAAAAACCGTTCATTAAACGGTTGACTTTGCATGTTTAACAACCTTTGACTCGTTATATCTCATCATTCGTGCATATTCCGGGTAAGTTGTAAACTGAGTTTTTGTTCATAAACATTCCCTAGTCGATAACCTTCAATCAATTTCTGAGATTGAAGGGTATTGGCTGGTCAATTGCATTAAAAACCGAAAAAGGGCAAAATAGTCAATCTGTTTGACTTCTCGTTTTCTCACACTTCTGGTCGGATTCAACATTCGGTCCAGAAGACCTTTCTTCTCGTAATAAAATTTTAAGATTTCTGACCAAAACCCGACTCCCGACTCGAAGTTCGGATTCTGGTCAGACTCGACTCGTTTTAACGTTAAAATTGACATAACTTGACTTCTACTCATCCGTTTGGATTGATTCCAGCGGCGTTAGGTTCGTTTTTACTTATACTTTCATACTGCTAAGTTTCAGGTTCTGTTGGATATTCTCGTTCGGCGCGTTAATCGGAAGACTTCTATTTAATCCTTAATATTTTAATTAACTCGCTTATTATTAAGGTGAGTTTTGTCATTCCCCCGTTTTCACATATTTTCAAACATTTTGGGGGCGTATACGTACTTTTAGTATTTCGTATTATACATATCTTAATCATTAGCAAACGTTGTATTGTGTGTGAATTGCTAGACTTAAATTGCTAATTGATTACTTGTTTAATTTGCGCATTCGGAGAGGTCCACCATGTTCTCATTATATTATGATCATACAACCGTTTAGTTGTAACCGGCGCCCGATTCGCTTGGCAATGGTTCACTTGACACTTATTTGCTCATTAGTTTGGTTTGTTTACCGTTTTATATACGTTTTGCTATCTTTTCCTATTATACATTATTGGAAAACTTAATGACTTGCTCACTCAACATTATTGTTGACAAACCTATTCTATTTTCTACGTTTATGCAGGTTTTCGCATGAACTAAGGACTTGAAGTATTGGATTGCTAGTCGAGACTTTAGGAAATCATAAATACAATTTACTTAAATTTTAACCTGGATTATTTCTTTATTTGTTATGGATTATTCTTGGAATTTATTTGCTATTTTTGGATATTATTGTTTTATTTGGAATAAAATAAATTATTAGATATTGTCACTACTATTGTATGATAGTTACCTCGAGCTATGAGCAATCATGCTCACGCCCCGACATTTCCGCCTTAGGTTGGGGTGTGACATTTTCCAACATCCCCCACATGCAAAAACAAAACTCATTCATTTTCACATTGAGATCAATCAATACATGCAAGTTTCTTAGATTCAATTCAACGGTTGAGCATTGCAGGATAGGTAGGTGTTACCCTTTGAACCTTCCTTTGTGAAGCATACTTAGTCTCCTAGCGGTGTGTAGACACGATGTCTTTGAACATACCCCATTTATGTAGACGACAATACACTTCACACAACACTCTCCCTGGTCTGGCCAACCCCTCACTGTCGTGTCCTATTATGGTCCTTGAACACTAGCCTGGTTCTGCGAGAGCTCTAGGATTTTTGCCCCAAAATCCATTCGAACCGACCCTAGTTCTCTCTCACATAGGTGATTCTCGCTCGAATCATTACAAGCAATAGGTTTGTTGATTTCCACAAATCATTAACCTTTATTATGTTTATCCTTACAACATGTGTCACTGATTGAAATGGACTAGGACGCGCGCGCACGCAACGCCCTTTAGTTTGGTTTGGGGTACTCCCCCACAGAGACCACCCTTGGTTTCATGATTAAGTCGTCCAATTGAACCTAGATCTTGGGATCTCCAGTCAACTAGGTTAGGTTTCCCTCATATCTCCTTTTCCCATGGGCTGTAGTCCCATTCCTTTTGACGACTTGTTAACTAACTCTTTGCTTAAGCCTTTTGTTAACGGGTCTGCAATGTTATCTTTTGACTTCACATAGTCAATCGTGATAACACCCGTTGTAAGTAGTTTTCGTACCGTGTTATGTCTACGTCGAATATGCCTTGATTTGCCGTTGTACATCACGCTATGGGCTCTACCAATTTCTGATTGACTGTCACAATGTATGCAAATAGCCGACAAAGGCTTTGGCCATATTGGAATATCTTCCATAAATTGACGTAGCCATTCTGCCTCTTCACCATATTTATCCAAGGCGATAAACTCTGATTCCATCATGGATCTAGCTATAACCGTTTGCTTAGAAGACTTCCAAGCAATAGCTGCACCACCAAGTGTGAATACATATCCACTTGTTGATTTAGAATCTTTTATATCCGAAATCCAATTTGCATCACTGTATCCTTCGATCACAGCTGGATCTCGATTATAATGGAGTCCATAGTCTCTTGTGTATCTTAAGTACCTTAGAACCCGTGTTATACTTTTCCAATGTTCCATGCTCAGATTACTATTATATCTACTTAGCCTACTCATGGCATAAGCTAGATCAGGTCGAGTACATGTCATAAGATACATTAGACTACCAATAATTCTTGAGTACTCTAACTAAGCAACACCCTCGCCTCTATTTTTAGATAGATGGTGGGTCGTATAAATTGGAGTTGACGCGACACGTGTATCATCCTTATTGAATTTCTCAAGAATTTTATCCACATAGTGAGATTGACTCAAGACAAGACCATTTTGGGTTCTAGTAATTTGAACACCAAGAATCACGTCCGCGAGACCCAAGTCTTTCATGTCAAACCTCGCTTTCAACATATCTTTTGTAGATTTAATCATAGTATCATTACTCCCAATGATAAGCATATCATCTACATAAAGACATAAAATCACATAACCTCCTGGAGTGTCCTTCCATAGACACATTTGTCACACTCGTTTATTTTGAAACCATTGTCAAGCATGACATGATCAAACTTTAAGTGCCATTGTTTTGGAGCTTGCTTCAAACTATACAATGATTTGACTAGTTTACATACTTTGCCCTCTTTCCCTGGGGCGGAGAAACCCTCGGGTTGTTCCATGTAAATCTCTTCATCTAAATCGCCATTTAGAAATGCGGCTTTTACATCCATTTGGTGAATTTCCAAATTTCGTAAGGCCGCGATTGCAAGAACCAACCTTATTGAGGTTATTCACATGACCGGCGAGTAAGTATCAAAATATCTAGACCTTATTTTTGTATATACCCTTTGATCACTAACCTTGCCTTGTATTTATCAATACATCCATCGGCTTTCATCTTTCTTTTGAATATACAACGATATCCAAGGGGTTTACAACCCGGCGGAAGATCTACTAACTCCCAAGTATGATTTTGCAATATAGAATCTATCTTGTTCTTAATTGCTTCTTTCCATTGAGGTGATTCCGCGGAGGTAACCGCCTCGCGGTAGGTATTGGGCTCACCCTCAACCATGTAGCTCACGAAATCAGGACCGAAAGATTTTTCAATCCTTGGTCTTTTGCTTTGTCTAAGCTCACCTTCCTCAATTTCAGGTCGTTCATGTCTCTCATCATGAACAGTATCATCAATCGCTCTTGATGTACTTGCTTCATCAACCGCTCTTGATGAACTCGCATGTGTTTTCCTTAAACAGGGAAACACATTTTCGAAAAAATCATTGGTCCTCCACTCAACAATAGTGCCTTCATGTACATTAGGATTCTTGGACTCATGTACAAGAAACCTATGTACATTACTATGATGTGCATATCCAATGAATATACAATCCACGGTTTTAGGTCCTATTGTTAGTGCCTTTGGTGGCGGAACCGTCACCTTGGCAAGGCACCCCCACACTCGAATGTATTTGTATGAAGGTTTTTTACCCTTCCATAACTCATACGGAGTCACATCCGTTTTCTTACGGGGTATCTGTAACATCTGCCCCGAATCCGACCCGACCCAGGTACCCGTTTCTCCGACCCGATCTCTTTCTTTTATGATTTAATATTTATACTTATACTTTACTTATAAATAATAATATATATTTCCTTCCCGCCTCTTCCTCTCTCTTTCTTTCCGCCGTCCCGTCCCTCTCCTTCTCTCTTTCCGCCTTCTTTTCCCTCTTGTCGCCGTCCCGCCCTTACGCCTTGTTTCCCTCTTTTTCTTCTAACTCTTTGCTTGTCCTTTGTTCCTTCCCGCCTAAGGTTGTCTGCGCAGCTCCACGCACCAGACTCCTTACAAGGAAGCCTGCGTGAAGACCACCTGTTACAGCGATTCGCGAGACGAACTCTTCTCGCAGCGCGCTAAGAATTGTAATTCTTCTCGCAACGCGCTAAGAACGGTAGTTCTTCCCGCGACGCGCTAAGGATTTGTAGTTCTTCTCGCAGCGCGCTAAGAATCGTAGTTCATCCCTCGACGCGCGAAGAATTATAGTTCTTCCCGCGGCGCGCTAGGAATTTTAGTTCCTCCCGCGGCGCGCTAAGAAATGTGATTCTTCCCGCGGCGCGCTTAGAAATGTAGTTCTTTCCGCGACGCGTTAAGGTTGTTTCTGTCTGCCTTCGCGCTCGCGCTCTCTTGACCTTCTGTGTCTGCCTTCGCGCCTTAGCCTTCTCGCGCTAAACCCTTTGAGTTTCCTTCTGTTTAATCTAGCCGTTTGCTTTTGTGTTGTCTTATCTTTTGTGCTGTTGACCTAATCTGCTTTATGTCTGAAAAGCCACTTTCGGCGCTGCATGCGCACCAACCCCATTGGTTGGCAGAAAAAGTGACTGACATTATCTTTTGAGATCTGCTTTTGCCATGCTTGACCAGTACCTTTATCTGACCCGCCCATGCTTTTTACTGTTCCCTGTCAGCTTTATCTTGCCCCCTGCAGCTGCCATATCTTTTGATATCTTTTGCTTTTGGAATCTTTTGCTTTTTGAGATCTTTTCCCCCTTTTCTAGGGATTGTGTTCCCTAGGGTTTCTCTATAAATAATAATAATATTTTCTTAACACTACACACACAAAACACTTAATCTCTCCTGTTCTCTTTGCTCTCTCTGCCGCCTCCCTCTCTGCCTCCGTCTTCCTCCCTGTCTGCCCTGCTTTTCCGGTAATATATATATATATATATATATAATAATTTACTTATTAATTATGCTAACTTATAATCAAGACTTAAAACAAATCATTAAAACAATAATCTTGTTTATAGGTTAACTTGTGCTTGTTTAAAGTTGGTTCTTGCATTATCTTTCAACGCATCTTTATCAAGTGAGTAATCTCGTACCTAATCCCTTTTTGCTTTTAATGTTTTGGGATGTTCATGTGTTCATACAAACTTAGAGTCTTAAACTTGTTTATGAGCTTTAGTCGCGCAGTATCCCATGTGTTGAGGACGTTTACTTGGCTGTTTATTTGTATGTGTGTATCATTAACGCTTTGTTCGGCCTATTCCGCAGTTTTCATGGATCCATTAGATGAACACGGGAGACCTATCGTTTACGGTTTTCTTTGTTTACACTTGCACAGATGTTTTCTCGTTTTTGTGCTCAATTGGGAGCACGGATTGAACTATGAACTATGAGCTATGATCTATTTAGGCTTGATCAAAATCTGATTGCACCCTTGTTAAACACCAGACATACACGTGTTGCGCGCAGATTTATTGTTACCTATGTATTGTATTAAACTTGATTTCTCACCAACACGCAAGTGTTTGACGTTTATTTTAACACATGTTCAGGTTTGCAGTAGCTGTTCTGGAGCTTGTGGACACATAGGAAGTTTTCTTTATTTTGGACCTAGATTAAAATGTATCAAGACAAGTTTTTGCCGTTCGAATATTTTGATTTATAATATATTGATTTATGATGATTTATGTTATCTTGTGTTTACTCTGCGCGTGCGCGAATGAATGTATTTATTAAATATTGACACCCAATAGTGTCACGAGTAATGAAACAATATGTGGCGCCCCGATGTATAATCCGCCTTTGGTCGGGGTGTTACAGATTGGTATCAGAGCTCGTTGACTTTAGGATAGGTGGTTAGACGTAACGGCCTAGAATACCTAAGAGTCCCTTCTCGCGCATGAGAGAAATCTCATGTTTGCGCGCTTATTGTTAATTACTCGTTATTTATGAATATGCTCGCGCTTGCGCAGTATATGATTTTATGTTTTATTCCGCGATATTTCGATTTTTGTTGAATTTCGATTTTTATTGATTTTTCTTACATATTCGTTTGTTGGATTTGAAAATCCGAAAAGTCATGGTGATACATGAATAGTTGATTTTCAATTTCCATTTACGATTATGTTATGAGGTTGGAGACTTGAAAAGTCATGTTGATACATGAATTGTCAACCTCCAATACTCATTTTCTTGTATATTTTATATTGAGGATTGAAAAGTCATGGTGATACATGAATCGTCAATCTCCAATACTCGTTTACTCGTCATTTTAAATTGAGAATTTGGAAGATCATGGTGATACATGAATTGTCGATTCTCGATTCGAATTTGTTACCTTAATTAAGTCTGCATTTAGGGTCATTTATTTTACTTTAACTTTTGATAGTATCTAACCCTGCGAAACCAAGCTTTATAAAGTTATACTTTGCGATAAAACCAAGATATTAACTAAAATTAAAACTTTTATAGAATGCCTCCGCTATCTCGCCGATTTCAGAGAAGAGAAGCCTCGCGCATGCGTAGACAGCAACGTTCCCAGGAAATGGCCGCCGCGATAGCCCAAGCCTTGAGCCAAAACAATACCTCCCGTTATAACATTAAGTCCTTTAACGCGGGTAACCCTCCAAAGTTCACAGGTCTTGAAGGAGCCACCGTGATGCTCCAATGGCTCGAAAAGATTGAAAACACTTTCCTCCACACCCAATGCCCCTCAGACAGACGAACCCTGTATGCTTCCAGTGTCCTGGAATCTAGAGCGCTTACATGGTGGAATGGAGTAGCTCATGCGCGTGGCGCAGAAGCTGCTTCTAGCATGCCCTAGGAGGAATCCAAAGAAATTCTGACGCGAGAATTCTGCCCTCCCAACGAAGTTAAGCGCCTGGAAGAAGAATTTTGGAATCTTAAGCAATACAGCGGTGAAGCGCGCGAGTACGCGACGCGTTTCCATGAACTAAGCCTGCTTGTCCCTCACCTTGTTACCCCTTCCCGCCGAGCCATAGAGAAATTCCTTGGGGGTCTCCCCATGGAAATTCAAGATTCTGTATGGGCCAGAAACCCAGTAACCCTCTCTGACGCCATCGAGTTGGCCGCTGTGCTCAGCGACAACCATGTCAGAGCAGGAACCATGTTCCTGCGGGGATCTGAAAAGACCAAACTCACCAAAACTGTCCCTGAACCAACAGAAACCAAACCAGAACCCTCAAACCGTAACAACCTCAAGCGCAGGCGCAAAGCCTATGCGCTTACCAACCCGCCCATTGTCCAGCAACCCATTTATCAACCTCCAGTTTACGCGCCTAACCCACTGTCAACCTACCCAACACCTCCTGTAGTCCACAACTATGCCTTAACCAATCCCGCACTCCCTGCCCCGCCTCTTAAGAAACCTTACACAGGAAATCAACCCTTTTGCCCAACCTGTAGACTTCACCACCCAACCCAAACCCCGTGTCGACAATGTAACCGATGTGGCCGCGTTGGTCACTCTGCCGAATACTGTAGAGTCCCTCTCGCCAACCCAATTGCGCCAACACCACCAGTCTACCCGCAGAACCCACAACCAACCTACCAAAACCCACGACCCAGGTCGTGCTATAACTGCGGTGATCCTAGTCATTTCCGGAACGCGTGCCCGAGACTACAAGTGCAAATCACACAAGCGAATCCGGTGAACCAGATTTCGAACCAAGTGACGCGTGGACGAGCTTTTAACATAACCGCGCACCAAGCGCAAGCGAATAATGACGTAGTTAATGGTACATTTTTGCTTAACGGATTTTATGCTTCTATACTTTTTGATACTGGCGCCGATCGAAGTTTTATTTCTCGCGCGTTTGAGCAGAAGCTTGCGCGACCGCGCAACGATTTAAAAGAAGATTTTTCAGTTGAATTGGCTAACGGTGAAACTGTTTTAATTAACTCTGTGATTAAAGATTGTACGCTTAACCTTAACGAAAACGATTTTCTGATTGACCTCATCCCCATGCCTCTTGGAAGCTTTGATGTTATTATTGGTATGGACTGGCTTTCTAAGAATCGCGCCGAAGTTATTTGCGCCAAGAAGTTGATTCGCATACCTCGAGAAAATGGTGATCTTCATATCTACGGCGAAAAACCCTCCAGTGGTCTTAAGCTTATGTCTTGCGCCGAAGCCCGAAGGCTCATGCGGAAGAAGTGTTTTGCATTTTTAGCCCATGTGGTTAAACCCGATGAAGGAAAGAAGAAGCTTCGCGATATCCCTGTTGTGCGTGATTTCCCTGAAGTTTTTCCTGATGATCTTCCTGGTATCCCTCCCGCTCGTGAAGTCGAGTTCCGTATTGATCTTGTCCCTGGCGCTTCCCCCGTAGCCAAATCTCCTTATCGTCTTGCACCCGCTGAGATGCAAGAATTAGCAAGCCAACTTCAAGAGTTGACCGCTAAAGGATTCATTCGCCCTAGCTCTTCGCCCTGGGGTGCTCCGGTGTTGTTCGTTAAAAAGAAAGATGGATCGTTTCGCATGTGTATTGATTACCGCGAGTTGAACAAACTCACCATTAAAAACCGGTATCCCTTACCACGTATTGACGACCTCTTTGATCAACTCCAAGGTGCCTCTTGTTTCTCGAAGATTGATCTCCGCTCTGGCTATCACCAGTTGCGCATCCGCGATGAAGATGTTCCGAAGACTGCTTTTCGAACTCGTTATGGCCATTTTGAATTCTTGGTCATGTCCTTCGGTTAACCAACGCACCCGCTGTTTTCATGGATCTAATGAATCGGGTGTGTAGGCCTTTCTTGGATAAATTCGTGATCGTGTTTATCGATGATGTTCTGGTGTATTCTAAAACCAAGGCCGAGCATGAGCAACATCTTCGGTTGGTGTTGCAAAAGCTTCGAACCGAGCAGCTCTATGCTAAGCTTTCCAAGTGTGAATTCTGGTCTGATGAAGTACAGTTTCTTGGTCATGTTGTAAACAAGATGGGTATTCATGTCGACCCATCCAAAATTGAAGCAATCAAGAAATGGATTACGCCATCCTCTCCTTCTGAAATCCGTTCCTTTCTGGGCTTAGCTGGTTATTACCGGCGTTTTATTTCGAACTTCTCGAAGATCACTTTGCCTTTAACAGCTCTAACGCACAAAGGTAAACCGTATATTTGGGGCTCGAAGCAAGAAGAAGCCTTTCTAACGCTCAAGCGTTTGTTGTGTGAAGCTCCTGTTCTTGCGCTACCTGAGGGTAATGATGATTTTGTCGTGTACTGCGATGCCTCCAACCAAGGTCTCGGTTGTGTTCTTATGCAACGAGGCAAGGTTATCGCTTACGCATCAAGGCAACTTAAGGTTCATGAAAAGAATTATACAACTCACGACCTCGAACTTGGTGCAGTTGTTTTTGCCTTGAAGATCTGGAGACACTACCTTTATGGTACTAAGTGTATCCTTTACACTGACCATAAAAGCCTTCAGCATATCTTTGATCAGAAGGAACTCAACATGAGGCAACGCCGATGGAACGAACTCATCAGCGATTACGATTGTGAGATCCGGTATCATCCTGGTAAGGCTAATGTGGTAGCCGATGCGCTCAGCCGAAAACCCTGCCAGCTTAACTGTATTGTGCCTCGCACGCATCTTCACTTTGCGCCGATCCAAAGCAACCTTGAATCGCGTATTCGTGACGCGCAGCGCGCATCCATCAGTAATGGTAACCTTCGCGCCGAGTTAGCGTGTGGCGCGGAAGCACTCTTTGTCCCTAATCTGAGTGGAATTCTCTGCTATCTTAATCGCATCTGGATTCCCTTTGATGAGAATCTTCGCGCTGATATCCTGAGTGAAGCGCACAAATCTCGATATTCCGTTCATCCTGGCGCTGATAAGATGTACAAGGATTTGCGCATTACTTATTGGTGGCCCGGTATGAAAAAGGATATTGCTGTGTTCGTAGCTAGATGCCTGACTTGTTCTAAAGTAAAAGCTGAACACCAACGCCCATCTGGATTGCTCGAACAACCAGAAATTCCTACGTGGAAATGGGAAAGTATAGCGATGGACTTTATTACCAAGTTACCTTTGACAGCTAGCAAACATGATAGCATTTGGGTAATAGTGGATCGTTTGACTAAGTCTGCTCACTTTCTGCCCATTCGTGAAAACTACCGTGTTGAGCAACTCGCGCAGCTTTATGTCAAGGAAATTGTCTGCCGCCATGGTACTCCTTTGAGCATCATATCCGATCGCGATGGCCGTTTTATACTTGCTTTTGGAAATCTCTCCAATCTGCGCTAGGAACTCGCTTGGACATGAGTACGGCATATCATCCTCAGAATGACGGTCAGTCTGAGCGAACTATTCAAACTCTTGAGGATATGCTCCGATCTTGTGTTCTTGATTTTGGAGGTAATTGGGATTCGCACCTGCCTTTGATCGAGTTCTCTTATAATAACAGCTATCATTCCAGTATTGGTATGGCCCCATTTGAAGCACTTTACGGTCGTAAGTGCCGCTCCCCGATTTGTTGGAGCGAAGTGGGTGAAACTCAAATCACAGGACCCGAACTTGTTCAAGAGACAACCGATAAAATCGCCAAGATCCGTGATCATCTGCTGACTGCCAGAAGCCGACAGAAGAGTTACGCAGATCGTAGGCGGAAGCCTCTCGAATTTCAAGTTGGTGATCTTGTTCTCCTCAAAGTGTCGCCTTGGAAAGGTGTTGTCCGCTTTGGGAAGAAAGGTAAGCTTGCTCCTCGATATGTTGGACCATTCAAGATTCTCGCGCGTGTGGGAAAAGTTGCCTACAGACTTGACCTGCCGCCCGCGCTCAGTAATGTGCATCCAACGTTCCATGTATCCAATCTCAAGAAGTGTTTAGCCGACGAGAACCTTCACATTCCACTTGATGAAGTTCAAGTTGATGAAACTATGCATTTCGTTGAGAAGCCTGTTGAGATTATGGATCGCGAGGTAAAGCAAACCAAGCGCAGTCGCATCCCTATCGTGAAAGTTCGCTGGGAATCCAAGCGCGGAGCCGAGTTTACATGGGAAAGGGAAGATCAAATGAAGATCAAGTACCCGCACCTGTTCTCTGCGCAACCTACTTCGAGATAAATTTCGGGACGAAATTTCTTAAAGTAGGGGAGACTGTAACATCTGCCCCGAATCCGACCCGACCCAGGTACCCGTTTCTCCGACCCGATCTCTTTCTTTTATGATTTAATATTTATACTTATACTTTACTTATAAATAATAATATATATTTCCTTCCCGCCTCTTCCTCTCTCTTTCTTTCCGCCGTCCCGTCCCTCTCCTTCTCTCTTTCCGCCTTCTTTTCCCTCTTGTCGCCGTCCCGCCCTTACGCCTTGTTTCCCTCTTTTTCTTCTAACTCTTTGCTTGTCCTTTGTTACTTCCCGCCTAAGGTTGTCTGCGCAGCTCCACGCACCAGACTCCTTACAAGGAAGCCTGCGTGAAGACCACCTGTTACAGCGATTCGCGAGACGAACTCTTCTCGCAGCGCGCTAAGAATTGTAATTCTTCTCGCAACGCGCTAAGAACGGTAGTTCTTCCCGCGACGCGCTAAGGATTTGTAGTTCTTCTCGCAGCGCGCTAAGAATCGTAGTTCATCCCTCGACGCGCGAAGAATTATAGTTCTTCCCGCGGCGCGCTAGGAATTTTAGTTCCTCCCGCGGCGCGCTAAGAAATGTGATTCTTCCCGCGGCGCGCTTAGAAATGTAGTTCTTTCCGCGACGCGTTAAGGTTGTTTCTGTCTGCCTTCGCGCTCGCGCTCTCTTGACCTTCTGTGTCTGCCTTCGCGCCTTAGCCTTCTCGCGCTAAACCCTTTGAGTTTCCTTCTGTTTAATCTAGCCGTTTGCTTTTGTGTTGTCTTATCTTTTGTGCTGTTGACCTAATCTGCTTTATGTCTGAAAAGCCACTTTCGGCGCTGCATGCGCACCAACCCCATTGGTTGGCAGAAAAAGTGACTGACATTATCTTTTGAGATCTGCTTTTGCCATGCTTGACCAGTACCTTTATCTGACCCGCCCATGCTTTTTACTGTTCCCTGTCAGCTTTATCTTGCCCCCTGCAGCTGCCATATCTTTTGATATCTTTTGCTTTTGGAATCTTTTGCTTTTTGAGATCTTTTCCCCCTTTTCTAGGGATTGTGTTCCCTAGGGTTTCTCTATAAATAATAATAATATTTTCTTAACACTACACACACAAAACACTTAATCTCTCCTGTTCTCCTTGCTCTCTCTGCCGCCTCCCTCTCTGCCTCCGTCTTCCTCCCTGTCTGCCCTGCTTTTCCGGTAATATATATATATATATAATAATTTACTTATTAATTATGCTAACTTATAATCAAGACTTAAAACAAATCATTAAAACAATAATCTTGTTTATAGGTTAACTTGTGCTTGTTTAAAGTTGGTTCTTGCATTATCTTTCAACGCATCTTTATCAAGTGAGTAATCTCGTACCTAATCCCTTTTTGCTTTTAATGTTTTGGGATGTTCATGTGTTCATACAAACTTAGAGTCTTAAACTTGTTTATGAGCTTTAGTCGCGCAGTATCCCATGTGTTGAGGACGTTTACTTGGCTGTTTATTTGTATGTGTGTATCATTAACCGCTTTGTTCGGCCTATTCCGCAGTTTTCATGGATCCATTAGATGAACACGGGAGACCTATCGTTTACGGTTTTCTTTGTTTACACTTGCACAGATGTTTTCTCGTTTTTGTGCTCAATTGGGAGCACGGATTGAACTATGAACTATGAGCTATGATCTATTTAGGCTTGATCACAATCTGATTGCACCCTTGTTAAACACCAGACATACACGTGTTGCGCGCAGATTTATTGTTACCTATGTATTGTATTAAACTTGATTTCTCACCAACACGCAAGTGTTTGACGTTTATTTTAACACATGTTCAGGTTTGCAGTAGCTGTTCTGGAGCTTGTGGACACATAGGAAGTTTTCTTTATTTTGGACCTAGATTAAAATGTATCAAGACAAGTTTTTGCCGTTCGAATATTTTGATTTATAATATATTGATTTATGATGATTTATGTTATCTTGTGTTTACTCTGCTCGTGCGCGAATGAATGTATTTATTAAATATTGACACCCAATAGTGTCACGAGTAATGAAACAATATGTGGCGCCCCGATGTATAATCCGCCTTTGGTCGGGGTGTTACAGTATCTTATTCAAGATATAATTGGCCGAGAGAATAACCACGCCCGAGCTAATCAACATGAAATTCATCATCTCTTTTAATGTACGGTTCTTTCGTTCCACAATGCCATTTGATTGTGGAGAATAAGGTGGGGTACACTCATGTATTATGCCACTTTTTGCGCATATTTCCGCAAATGGTGAAACATATTCACCACCCATATCACTTCACAAAGTTTTTATTCTCCGTTTTTGTTGATTTTCAACCTCATCTTTATACAAGATAAACTTGTCTATTGCTTCATCCTTACTTTTAAGTAAGTATACATAGCAATACCGAGTACTATCATCAATGAACGTGATGAAATACTTATTTCCACCTCTTGTGGGAGTGGCTTTTAAATCGCACACATTGGTGTGGATTAAATCAAAGGGTTCGGTTATTCATTGAACCGATTTGAAAGGCTTTCTCGTTAGTTTGGATTCAACACGTGTTTCGCATTTATATTTTGAATCGATTTTAAAACATGGAATGCTATTTAATTTAATTAAATGTCGAATTGAATTAAAATTTACATGTCCTAGTCTACCATGCCAAACACAAGAATTAGAATTTGACGACTCAATCATGTAAATAGAAGTTGCAATTTTATTCATAGAATTTTTGACAACAATTATATTCAATTTGAACATAGCATTGTCGGCATAACCCTTGCCGACAAACATTCCATGTTTCGATAAAATAAATTTATCCGATTCAATCACCAAGCGAAATCCGTGGTTGTTGAGCATCCATCCCGAGACAAGATTCTTGCGAATCTCGGGAACATAGAGAACTTTGGTCAACGTGAGCTCCTTGCCAGAAGTCCACTTCAAGACCACATTGCCTTCCCCCATGATGTACGCAGTTGCTTTATTCCCCATGTAAAGCTTCTTGTCACCCGCCGCCTCTTTGAAATTCTTAAAGAGTTGTTTGTCGCCGCAAACATGGCGGGCTGCGCCAGTGTCAACGTACCACCCTTTGGGAGCGTCTCCCACAACGTTGACTTCCTCGATGAAAGCCGCTTCCTCGGTAATCATTGCCACAAGAGGAGTGCCATCCTCGTCCACCAAATGCTCGTGCTCGCGCTTCAGTTTCTTGCACTGGTTCGCCCTGTGCCCCATCTCGTTACAGTTGTAACATGGTCCTTGGAAAGGTGGGGGCTTCTTTTTCACAGCCCCTTTCTTCACGCCAAGGTCCACTTTTTCGCTTTCCCTTTGCCCTTGTTGAGGATTGACCGTACTTGACTAAGTTAGCCTTGGTGGAAACATCCACTAGGCTACCTTTTTGAGCTCTCTTATTGTCTTCTTCTATCCGAAGTCGAACAATAAGATCATCCATTGTCATATCCTTTCGCTTGTGTTTAAGATAATTCTTAAACTCAACCCAACTAGGAGACAATTTTTCAATCATCGCTGCCACTTGAAATGTCTCACTAAGTGTCATTCCCTTAGCAAAGATGTCGTGAAGTATAACTTGCAACTCTTGGACTTGACTAATTACAGTCTTAGAGTCAACCATTTTATAGTCCAAGAAATGGGCGACAACAAATTTCTTTGTTCCCGCATCCTCCGTTTTGTACTTTTTGTTTAAAGACTCCCATAATTCTTTGGCAGACTTATTGAAGAGTACACGTTATACAATGAGTCAACTAAACCGTTTAACACATAGTTTCGACATAAGAATTCCGAATGCTTCCACGCATCTACCGCACTCAAAGTTTGAGCATCGGTCTCCCCCTCCGCTTTAGTGGCTAAGGGAGTGGATTCTGTCAAGAACCTCGCAAGGTTCAAGGCGGTCAAACAGAAGAACATCTTCTGTTGCCACCGTTTAAAGTGCAAACCTGAGAACTTCTCGGGTTTTTCAGCATGATTAGCCATAGTAGTCGCTCCTACCATAACGGACAAAGGCGTGCCGGTAACCTTGCTCGATGACGGTGATGCCATTTTTTCTGAAAAAAAAACTATGCTAAGTTAGTTTTTCGGAAATATTAATAATGGTCGCTCCCACTAAATTAAAGTTACGCAAAACTTTTTAATCCGAACTCTCGAATTAACCCACCGAAGGTGTTCTAAGTCCAACTTTGAAGGGACCAAACAATGGATTTTTCCAAGAGTTTAGCGTTAAAAAATCCGAATTGTAACCGGTTTCCGTTTCTACAAAGTCACTCCTTTGAATAGAAACGGAAAAAAAATGTTTTTTAAAAACACAATCGTGTGAAACAAAACTAGTTTGAGTCACACGAGAATGTTTTGAATACACGAAAATACAAGAAATCAAACCTATCTAGGAAAACAAGTAAATTACAATACGAATTACACCAGAAAAAATCAAAATTACAATACAATTGAAATAAAATAATACAAGAAAGGTGTAGAAGAAGAATGGTGTCGTAGTCTTTGTGGCCGAAGATCGTGTTTTACACGGGGCCCTTAAAACAAATTCTGGGTCTCTCCCCGTTTTGTTTCCCAGGGTACAACGGCCTAAGCAATATGTACTGCCGGGGAGGGCTCCAGCACCTGAATAGTACCTTAAAGTAAATGATGAAGATGATCAAGAATGTTGGAATTTTTTAAGGAGAAAGTTGGAGAAAACACAAGAGAAAATGTGTTAATTTTGTGTTTTTGGTGTGTGTGTACAACCAAGGAGCTCCCTTGGTATTTATACTAGTAGAAAGTTGAAACCATTCAACCATCATTAACCAAAACTTTAATTTTTTGACTAAATTAAAGAAACCATTAACCAAAACTTTAATTTTTTTGACCAAATTAAAGGACATTTTAATGGCTTTGACTAATTGACTAACAACCTTGAATAAAATAATTCAAAGTTTAAACATATATATATTTTTTTCACAAAAATTTTCCAACAGTATGTGTGTGTTTTGTATGGTGTTTTCACTCACCCAAGGGGAGCTCATTTACGTTTGGGCTGAAAATGTCAAATCTGAAAGTTAGAGGATTAAAAAATGAAAATTATGGTTTCCTAGACCCGTAGCGCTACGCAACGAGATAACTATAAACCCATAGCGCTACATGATGGAAGTTCATCAAGATCGAGAAAAGGGCGGCGTCGCACTACACGATGGCCAAACCAACTGGCCCATCGCGTTATGTGAAGTCCAAATTAAGTTACCGAGTACATGTGCCCAGCCACGTGTCAACACGTGGCAGATCCTCAGCAATTTTGGCGTCGCGATACGCGATGACCACAGCTAAAGCCCCATCGCGTATCGCGAAGGCAGCCAAAATCTTCCTATAAAAGGGGAGCTATGGGATCTAACCAAATTCATCCCAAAACACCTTTCTAAGCACACGCTTAGCCTAGGAATTCGTGACCCAACTTTCCCCGGCGAAACGACGACTTATTCTTCGAAATTCGTGCAAGTTATGAAGCTCTGAAGCCCTGCTAACATCCAAACTATCTCTCTTATTGAAATTCTACCGACAAATTGCTGTTCTTTTCTTTTTATCATCATTCTAGAGTGATCGTTAAGGTAGGGGTTATGTTTAAGTTATTTTAACAAGTAGTTATAATAGCTTAGACCTAGTCGAAAGTATAGTCTTTAACCTTGAAAGATGTCTATATTCTAACTAATGTTTTTACAAAGGAAGTGACATTACTTTAATAACAAGTAATGTTATCAAAACTATCTAGGATGGACATGTAGTAATTGGAAGGGGGATATCATTAGTAGTAAGTTTCTTGTCTAAGGAAAGTAATTCATACAAATCCTAATCAACCGCGGGGCTTTTTTACTTACCTGGAGAAACTTACCAACGTGATTGAGCCTATTAGGCCAAAGTATGCTATCCTAAATGTCATATATAAATACAAGTATATTTTCATAAACAACTGTAACTCTATCAAGGTTAAACCAAGCTTAAGGTTTGCAGCTTAATCAAGAAACACCATCAATGTATTTATGCAAACCTATTTCAAATATAGATTAACAGCATATGGACAGGAAAGGTTTTCAAACATCACCGAATTAACAACCGCAAGTGAATAAGTTAAACCTTTTATAGACAGACATTTTTACTCTTGTAGTAAAAAGGTTGTTTATTGCAAAGAATCCGATAAATATTTGCGTGAGATGACATGATATTTAAAATCGTTAGAATTCAAAATAGAAAATAAAAAGAAACTCATAACTATCACACATGTGTCTAGATCCATACATAACTGACTAAATAGGCATGCAAACCAAGTAAGTCATAACCGGTTCTCTAAACAGGGTTACATAGCTCGGGGAATTTTGTCTCCAAACAGTTGCTATATGACTCAGAGAAATCTTGAATCGTGTGTGTAGGGCAGTGGTGCTATAACAGTTGTTAATTTCAAACCCGAAAACCCGACCCATTTTAAATTTTCGGTTTTGTTCATATATATATATATATATATATATATATATATATATATATGTTAATCTCAAGTTTCATTCCATATATTTTATGTGACATTCGTCATTTTTTTTTATTTGAAGTTGTATTTGTATTCGTGTTTGTTAAACAAACCCGTTTGTCGTTTCGATGTATTCATGTTTATCGTTCATCATTAATATAATATTTACGAGGATTTAAGTCTATTACTCGTTCGTTTTCTTTTTCATTTTGATCGATTATCGAAACTCCGAGGTTTAGAGTTTTATTAAATTAAATCGATTTGCAAATCATCCGGGTATAGTATGGAAAATATCCAAGAACTATAACTTTCATCTCATTATTAAAACATTTTAAAGTTTAAGGCTTAAAATGTAAATATACTTTAATTTCTGTTTTAATATAACATGAAACTTGAGGGACTGAATGCGTAAATTATTTTAAATTATAATATTTTAATAAAATAACCCAGCCTCCCTACCCAATCCCGTCGCTTTCAGGCGGTGTGCTCTGGCGACCGTAAAACGGTTCCGGCCAGCCGTAAATCCATCAAAATCCGCGTTCTAATCCAATTAATGCTCATAACAATCGTAGACTATAACGACAATCCCAAATCAACGACTAAAATATCTTGTAGAGTCGCTTGACATGATCTGTTTTGATTAAAATATCCTTTTGTTTTAAAATTGTAAATATTTATCAAATATGTCACAGTTTTAGAGAGAGAAATGAGTTAAGTTTAACTCACCAAATATATTTTCACTTTGTTGTTTAAGAAAAATAAAAATGAGTCACTTGACTTATCAAAAAGATTTTACTTTCCTTTAAGAAAATCAAAAAGTTGTTTCAAAAGATATTTTCCCGTTTAGAGGGAGTTGGATAATTTAAAAATTATAAAATTATGAGAAATTGACCCGACCTTTGGAAAATGATAAGAAATTGCCTTTAATGATCTTAGCACATGAAAATAGTAGATCAAAAGCCAACAAGATCATCGATTGATGTGTAGATAGGCTTGACAAATGAGTAAACGTCAGAGTGATATAAACTAAAATACCCTCCTATGCTAGTGGTTATACGTTTATGAAACGGTTGCATGACTCCACGTAAAGTTATATCAATGAAGGCAGAAATGCAAATAACATGCCATAACCAAGCCTCTCTTTATGTAACGCCCGTTAATTCCGGTTCGAAGAGTTAAAGCTTGTAAAGTATGTATTATTCTCGGGATTTAACCGACGTTTCTAGGGAGCCTTTACGTCATCCCGGTACGTTAAAATTATGTAACTTTCATCCAAATTGCCTTACACTTTATACTTGAGGGGCTAGAATGAAACTTCTAATTTTATATCATAAAACAAAAAGAATCCTAACCCTCTTGTGTGCCGATCGGAGCTTAGGACCCCTCCCCCTGCTTGAAAATCTTATGTGCAGCCATGTTTCAACCGTAAAAACTTCAATTCAAGGTCGGTTTTATGATTCCCCATGTCTTTTACACCTTAATTGATCATATTAACGCGCTTATTGGTCGTTAAGGTTGAGTTTTGATGATAACAGTTTGCTGACAGATTCGTATACGTTTATTGTAGGGTTTGTAACGCGATGATAATCCATTGTTTTTGATCGATTCTTGATTCCATGATGTTCTACTTTGAGTCTAGTATCCAGAAATGTATAATACGTAATTTTTGGTCTAGATTTGAATGGTTTTTATGAATTTATAAAATCGAGTGTCAAAGCTGATGCGGGATGACGGATTCTGGTCTGTCTTCCCGACGTCATAACCCTTTTTTGACAGGTCCAAATTGGTTGGTTACACTTCTGGAAGTTAGTATTTTGAGTTAGGAACCAAACCCAATTGGAATCATTAAATTTTTCTGGGTAATGATTTTTATAAAAATAAAACCATTTTGTTGCGCACTGAAATAGCTGCACATACCTTTCTGTATTGGAGGAATTTTTATAAATTTTGTGTCCACTAGAAAAATATAATAAAAACATTTTTATAAACCTAAGACATTTACTAAAGTCTGGTAAAAATTTAATAATTTATTTCAAAGTTTATCCTATATAATTAAATCCATCTTCGCATGCTAAAATCTGCACGTTTTACTTGTTATTGATCGATAAGTTCGTTTTAGGCTTAACCGGTGGATGTTCTATTGTGTTCTTGTCGGGGCTGTTTGAAGTGAGTTTTTGCACCACAATCTTCCTAGGTATGTCCCGTGTATCATACTTAAAGATCATGTTCATAGGTGTTCGTTAAGTTGATCAACTAGTTGTAGTTTGATTGTTATGTTCGGTTGTCTAGAATTGTAGTTTGGCGCGTTTAACGCGAGGGTTGAAGTGATTAACCACCAATTCAGCTCGGGGACACTTGGTTTGATGTATGGGCTGTTCAAAATTCATTTTTTATAAGTTATGGGGCTGAATTGGTTATCGGTTACTCCAACGGGTCGGTACAACGCGTAATTTCATTTATTGAGTAGTTGGTGCGTCATACTTGCGAGTTACCGACCCATTTGACTCGTGTAGCGTCGTGTGGACTTGTTGGCTATGATTTTATCATGTTGGGTCCACACGGGGCTAAGTTGAATGTTAATGGCCTAAACAACTCTTAAACGCGCGTATCGGTATCACCTAGTGCTTCCGGGGGTAATTTGGGAATTCTTTATTCCCGGGAGTACCTAAGAGTGGATTTGGTTAATTGAAAGGCTTTAGGGGCTGAGGTAAAATAAAAGAGTATGTGTTGGGCCTCGGGCCAAATTGTTGGGCTTGAACGGCCCGTTAGGCAAGTGTGTTCCTACGGTCTAGTTAGTAACGCGTTGTGTATAATTTACAGGCCCTTACTTGTGAGTGTGCACTTAGAGATTTCCTAGCTCGTTGCTGGTGTTTGGTTGATCTCAGGTGAGTTCATGATGCCCCTTGTCACTCTTTTAAATTTTGGGCTAGCATGCACACCTAAGTGTTTTCTTACTTGATGAAATGTTTTAAACGGTTTTATATAGGCTTGCTAGTATATGGTAGGCCTTGAGATGTTAATATATATATATATATACACACATTATTGTTTGGCCTCTATTTGGCGAAGTTGTAGTTGTTTCGACTACGGATATTGCGTATGCCTACTTTGTGTTTGCATGCATTGAATGTTACGTGTTTGGGTTGTACGTTTGATCGACCCTGAATGTTATACGTGGATGATTATATATATATAGGGATGTACTTGAAATGATGTTTATATATATATATATATATATATATATATATATATGTATATATCTTTGTTATATGTATGTATGAGAATGTTTAGTCTTCGGTACGGTGACTTAATGGATGCACTCTTTTTACTTTAAAAACTTTTGGTATGTCTACCATATTTGTTATTACTGATATTATTTACTTAAAACTTGAACTCACTCAGCTCAAGCTAACTTTGTGTGCAAGTTAGTGTGAGTTTCAGGTTAGGAAGAGGATGCCTTATCGCTTGGACGTACACGAAGCTACTTGGACGGTGAAGGTCATACGTGGATGGAAGAATGTACTTTGAACAATTTGATTTTAAATAGTTTTATGAATTACATTTAAAGTTGGTTTTGGGCAAAATTCCCGGGTTTTAGGGAACTTACTTCACTATATATGTTTTCCGCTGAATTTCCACTCTGAGATATTTGTTTTAATGGAAGAAACCGTTTTCAAGTTTAATTACTTTAATCTATAATTTGTATGAATACCAACTGTGGGGTTTAATGTGACATTCGTCAATTTCGGGTTTTGTTTGTATTCGTTTCTGTATTTGTTTATTATGTAAACCGACCCGATTTGTAAACCGACGCTTATGTTATAATCAAAATGATGGATTTATGTTACAGTATTGTTTCATACTTGTTGGGTCTTGAAAACATCCTACCTTTATTTTTATTTTTATTTTTATTATTATTATTATTTTTGTTGTTGTTTTGTGTTTTTGTCTTGATCCATTTTGCATGAAAACTCTTGTGTCTCACACCCATATTTGACCACCAACATTACCCTATATATACACCACCTTTGCTCTTCATTTTCCCTTGCTACAACTCAAAAAAAAAAACTCTCTCAAACATCAAAGATTCAAGGTTATCTTCTTAAGTGTTTTTGAAGGTTTTAGTCTTTCATCTTAATTAGTTTATGTAGCCTTATTAATACTTGTTTATGGTTGTGCAACATATATATAATATACACCCCTTGTTTACCTTTGGTAGTTACTTCTCCGATTCCGGTCGGTGAGGTTTCGGACCTCATAAGGCAAGGCTTCATGGAGGACTTCGTGTCCTTGATATATATACATCTATATAGCTTGTTCAAACATATTAATCTTGCTTATTTTAGTTTGTTGGTCATGTTTACAAGTTCCATGGTTATGGGTTTTTAAGAGTCTATGCTTCGGTTTAACCGTAAATAGCTCTAAACCGTAAACCGAACTTTGTTACTAGTTTTGTTAAATAATTGTTTAATCATACTTATTGTTAGATATAAGTTTCTAAAATCATTTTTACAAATTCTATGGTTATGGGTTTGTAGAATCTTACCTCGGTCTTAACCCGAAACACGATCCGAACAGAAAACCGAACTTTTGTTTAAAGACTTTATTGTTAACTTTTGGTTGTAAAACTTAAAGTATTTTTTTTATTTATACATTATTATACAGGTTCTTTAGTGTTTGGACATGTGGAAACCAAACCGATTCTTACTCGCTTAAGACACACAAGTGTGTTTTTTTTAGCCATCAAGACTTGTATATTTCTTTAAAAATAGTTACAAATTGATTTTTAAATATTTTTTAAGTACTTGGAAATGTTGGATCCAACTTGATCTCATAACAAAGTTTGGATCGAAAAAACCGAACACTCGCATAACGTGCGTTGTTAGTTCTAAAACAATGGAACTACATACTTGGTTAAGTCTTATTAAATTTTATTGAGTTATCTCATAACATTCAATATTTTGGAAAGTTGACTTTGGGTTTGACCAATTATCAACACCCGAACCGACAACCCGAACACTCGATAAAAAAAACCCGTTTCAGTATCTTTATTCCAAAGGGATTTGCATTCATGCATTTTATCCACCTTATTACTTAACATAGGTTGAGTAAATATTAAGGTTAGATACTTTAACCCGGTTTCGAACAAACTTACATTTTTAAAGGGTTATTATTATAAATTCTTAAATAGTTACATTTTAAAACCTTGAACTTTAATTATTTACATTTCTCAACATTTATTTTGTTTAAAGACCTTCAAGACAACCTTTCTAAATTCAAGACTTCTTTTCTTTTTAGGCATTGTGCGTTAAACTCGTCGTTCCGACAAATCTCCAAATTATCATCTTTCAAGTTTACTACTTGAAGGTGAGTACTTCATACCCCATTTTCCATCTTTTATTTTGGGGGTGACATTTCATACTTATTCAACAAAATGCTTTATATTTGAATCTTAAACCACAAACGTAGTTGTATACTTTACCTAAATAATTGCTCGATTTGGTGTTCTATGCTTATATGCCTATGTGTTTATCGCTTTTGGTTGGTGGAACTATAAAATCCTAGACTATTTGGCATCCCCTTATAGCAAGGTGTCGTTAACGTAATGCAATTAACGATAACTATAAAATCCTAGACTATTTGGCATCCCCTTATAGCTAGGTGTCGCTAATGTGTTTAGCGATATCTATTTATCCAAATCACCACTTTTATTTATCGTTTCGTATGCAAGTTTTGTGGCTATCTTTATTATATACTAATAAGATTAAACTTATGAATTGCTCATCAACCTCTGTGTTGACAAACTTTATTTATGAAATGTTGCAGGTTTGCATTTTGGTTGATTTATGATTGTGAAGAAAACGACATCAAAGACCTTAGGATATTAGTAAAAATGAACAATATCAAATTTGCCATATTTTGTGATTTCTTGTTTTTGGTTATTTTATGGATAATTGTTATGTGACATTTTCGATGTTATTAAATGAAATGAGTTTTTAAATACTATCACTTTAATTGGTGTCATGTGCTTATGGACAATCGTTACACCTCGGCATGTTCCGCCGCCTTTGGTCGGGGTGTGACAGATTGTTATCAGAGCCCTGACAATAGGATAGGTGGTTAGACGTAACGACCTAGTATTGTTATGCTTAGGGTCCTATACGTGTGCTCATACGTGTTTACTCTATTTTGATTGTTCATATCGCATATTATTTATAAACTTGTTTAAAATTCACCAATATCCCAAACGTTCACATACACACACTTTCATAGTATTTCCAAGGTATCCTTACCTTAAAACGCAAAAAGTAGATTTTCATTGTGTTTTATGGATTACAAGATTAACTTGGATCCCGTTGTTTATAATCCCTTAAAGGTTGCATTTATATCGTGTTCGTAGCCCTCATTGGAAGCGAGACATTATAAAACGACCATTTGACAAAAAGATTCCAAGAATCGAAGGTGATTTACTTACCTGGATTGGTGGGATTATAGTGCTCGTTTTCTAGACCACAAACCATGTTATACATGTCAATACTTTAAGTAGTCGAATGCGAGCGTTCCGGTCGCCATCCTAATTTTTTGGTGTCAAAACAATAGAACTACGGTGATTCGTGGACTAGTGCTTTGACATGACGTTGTATCCCGATTTATGGTGTTATTATCGTTATTTGAGTCGAAAACATGAAAAAGTTGTGGTGATTCGTGCACATGTTTAGACTCCAACGTTGTGTTTTATAAAATTTTTTTTGAGTTGGAATATCAAATCATGGTGGTTCATGTACGATTTTCCGACTCTATAAACCTCAAAATCTCAAATTTCCCTCAAAATCTCAAAATCATTTACGATTGTTTCCGGTTTGTTGTTTATATACAAAGATTTACATTATATCTAACACTAACATCTACTCCTCACTAACTCTATGATTCACAATCAAAAAGAAAATTTAACTTCACCTTATTCTTATTTTATACACTCTCATATCCATTTCTTTTTACCTAAAACTTATTCCATTTCTTTTTAATCTTTTATCATGCCTCCATTAAGACCGCGCAAGAGCACCAACCGACGTATGGCTGCTTTTATCGTCAAGCAAATGGCCGTTGTGATTCCCGAACTTGTAACTCAAATCCAAGCTACCCAACCACCTCCACCCGTTGTTGCACCCGTTGAACCCGAACCCGTATCCTACACATATAAGCAATTTACTAGTGCCAACCCAACCGAATTTTGGGGTACGAACTGTGCGACTACCTTGTTGCAATGATTCGAGTCTATGGAGAATGTGTTTAGATATAGCGAGTGCCCCGAAGCGAAAAAGACAAATTTCGCTTCAAGCATGTTTAGAAAAACCGATCTAACATGGTGGGGTAGTGTCATGCATCTCCAAGGGTCGGAAACGGCTATGGCTCTTCCATGGTCCGACCTCAAGGCACTCATGATGAAGAAGTTTTGTCCCAAACACGAACTTCAAAATCTTGAGGAGGAATTTTGGAACCTCAAGCAAGATAGTGGTGATAACGCCGCTTAATCACTCCGTTTCCACGAGTTGAGCATTCTCGTCCCTCATTTGGTTACCCCGGCTGAGCGTGAGCTTGAATAATACATTGGGGGTTTACCTATGCAAATCCGGGACTCAGTCATGAGTAGCAAACCCGTGAATCTTGAGGATGCCATTACTCTAGCCGGTGCGCTATCGGAGAATCATGTGAAAGCGGGTACCCTAACCCTCAAGAAACCAAACGAAAAAGCCAAACCCGAGCCCGCACCACAAGCCAAGGTTGAACCCGCACCACAAGCCATTAACTACTCCAACTTTTCCCGTCACAACAATAACAACAACAAGAAGAAACCCAAAACCAACTACCGAAACTATGCCGTTACCCAACCCCAACCTCAAAAACAAACCCAAATTCCAACCCAAACCCGAAAACCCTATACCGGTACCGCCCCACTATGCAACATTTGCCAACTCCATCACCCACCAAACATGCCTTGTCGCCATTGTACCATTTGTAACCGACTTGGTCATCTCAACACCACATGCCGATCCGCACAACGAACCCAACCTAACCAACCAAACCAACCAAGAACTTTTCCCCAAAATAATCAACACCGATATGCACCCTACCCACCAAACCAACCTCAACAACCCCGAGCTTGCTACAATTGCGGTGACCCTAACCATTTCGCAACAATTGTCCTCGCCTCATCCTTACTAACCAAACCATGACCGAACCTTACTACCAAACTCAAGCTTACCAAGTTCAAACCTACCAACCTCAAATTTCCCAACTCAAGCTTACCAAGTTCAAGCACCACCTCCTCCATCACCGCAAGCACCTCAAGTCAACCAAGGCAATCAAGAACAAGCTTTCATGATGAATGTTAATCAGGCTCAAGCGGCAAACGATGTTGTGAACGGTATGTTTTTAGTGAACCAACATTTGACTTCCATTTTATTTGATACGGGTGCCGATAGAAGTTTCATTTCTTTGAAATTTGAGTCGAAAATTGCCGTGTCTCGAACCAAGCTTTCCCGGTCGTTTTCTGTTGAAGTCGCCAATAGGAACTCCATCACCATAAATTCCGTCGTCCGCGATTGTACTCTCATTCTTGTTAACCATAAATTCTCCATCGATCTCATCGGATGCAAATGGGAAGTTTCGATGTCATAGTAAGCATTGATTGGTTATCTTTGCACCGTGCCGAAGTTATTTGCTTCGATAAATTCATTCGCATTCCGCTTTTCAACGGTAAAATCCTTAAGGTCTTCGGAAAAGCTACTTCGAGAAGGCTTAATCTCATATCGTGCTCTCAATCGCAAAAATACTTACGCCAAAAGTATGCTCCGCTTCTAGCTCTCTTGGCGACAAAAGACAAAAAGGAAAGGAAAATCCAAGATATTTCTATTGTTCATGATTTCCTCGATGTCTTTCCCGACGATGTCACTGGTCTTCCACCCGTTTGTCCGATTGAATTTCGAAACGATCTTGTGCCCGGCGCGATGCCCGTGGCCAAGGCTCCTTACCGTTTAGCCCCGTCAGAAATGCAAGAATTATCGAACCAACTCGAAGAACTTTCCAATAAAGGTTCCATTCGTCCTAGCTCTTCTCCTTGGGGCGCTCCTGTTCTCTTCGTGAAAAAGAAGGATGGTTCGTTTCGTATGTGCATCGATTATAGGGAACTTAATAAACTCACCATCAAAAATCGTTATCCCTTGCCACAAATCGACGACCTATTCGACCAACTTCAAGGCGCAACTCGCTTCTCCAAAATCGATCTTCGATCAGGTTATCATCAATTGCGTGTTCGCGAAGAAGACTTTCCAAAAACCGCTTTCCGTACTCGATATGGACATTTCGAATTTTTGGTTATGCCCTTCGGGTTAACAAATGCACCCGCGGTGTTTATGGACCTCATGAACCGCGTTTGCAAACCATTCCTCGATAAATTCGTTATTGTCTTTATTGATGACATTCTCATCTTTTCCAAATCCAAAGCCGAACAAGAGCATCATTTGCGTTCCATTCTCGAACTTCTTAGAAACGAACGACTTTATGCCAAGTTCTCCAGCGAATTTTGGCTCGAGCAAGTTCAATTTTTGGGACATATCGTAAACAACAAAGGTATTCATGTTGATCCCGCTAAAATTGAGGCCGTTAAGGATTGGAAAACTCCAATGACTCCCACGGAAATTCGATCCTTCCTCGGTTTAGCCAGATATTATCGACGTTTCATTCGAAACTTTTCCAAGATCTCTTTGCCTCTTACCTCCCTCACTCATAAAGGAAAACCATTTGATTGAGGTTCGAAGCAAGAAAAAGCCTTTTGTACTCTCAAGGACATGCTTTGCAATGCTCCCATTTTAACCCTTCCCGATGGAAACGACGATTTCGTGGTATTTTGCGATGCCTCTCATCAAGGTCTTGGTTGTGTCCTCATGCAACGAGGTCAAGTCATTGCTTACGCATCAAGGCAACTTAAGGTCAACGAGAAGAACTACACGACTCATGATCTCGAACTTGGTGCCACTGTTTTCGCTCTCAAAATCTGGAGACATTACCTTTATGGTACGAAATGTGTGGTTTTTACCGATCATAAAAGCCTTCAACACATTTTTGACCAAAAAGATCTCAATATGAGACAACGACGATGGGCCGAATTACTTAGTGATTACGATTGCGAAATTCGTTACCATCCCGGTAAAGCGAATGTTGTCACTGACACCCTAAGTCGAAAGGTTAATGTTAAATCCGTTCTGCTTCTAAGCGTTGTCGTTCAAACCGATCTTCAAATTCGAATCTTCCAAGCTCAACGTACCTCCGTTGAAGAAGGTAACATGTACGAAGAAATGTCATGTGGAGCCGAACTTCAACTCGAAACCAAACCCGATGGTCTTTTGTACTTTCTCAATCGTTTGTGGGTTCCAAATCGCGATGACCTTCGTACTTGTATACTTGACGGAGCTCACAATTCGCAGTATTCCGTTCATCCCGGTGCAGATAAGATGTATTTCGATCTTCGTGCTACCTTTTGGTGGCCGGGTATGAAAAAGGACGTAGCGTTATTCGTATCTAAATGTCTTACTTGCTCAAAAGTTAAAGCCAAACATCAAAGACCTTTTGGTCTACTCGAGCAACCACCGATTCCCGTTTAGAAATGGGAAGACATTGCTATGGACTTTATCACTAAATTACCCAACACCCAAAAGGACAACGATAGCATTTGGGTGATCATCGATCGTTTGACCAAATCTGCTCATTTCATTCCGATCCGCGAGAAGTATTCTGTCGAGTAGCTTGCTCAAATCTATGTTCGAGAAATCGTGTGCCGACACGGTTTACCATTGACTATAATCTCTGACCGTGATGCTCGTTATACCTCTCATTTTTGGCGTTCACTTCAAGAAGTTTTAGGAACACGTCTCGATCTTAGCACCGCTTATCATCCTCAAACGGACGGTCAATCCGAACGTACAATACAAACTCTCGAGGATATGCTACGAGCATGTGTTCTTGATTTCGGTGGGAATTGGGATTCTCACATTCCGTTCATTGAGTTTTCTTATAACAATAGCTACCATTCGAGCATTGAGATGGCTCCTTTCGAAGCTCTTTACGGTCGTAAATGTTGTTCTCCGATTAGTTGGAACGAAGTCGGTGAAGCTCAAATCACGGGACCCGAAATGGTTCAAGAAGCCACCGACGTTATTGATCGAATCCGTAAGAACCTCCTAGCCGCTAGAAGTCGTCAAAAGAGTTACGCCGACAAACGGCGAAAACCGATCGAATTTAATGTTGGTGATCTTGTCCTTCTAAAAGTATCTCCTTGGAAGGGGGTAGCCCGTTTCGGAAAGAAGGGTAACCTAGCTCCTCGTTTCGTTGGTTCTTTTAAAATCCTTGAGCGTGTTGGAAAAGTAACTTATCGACTCGAACTACCAGAAGAACTTACCGGTGTTCATCCGACATTTCATGTTCAAATCTTAAAAAGTGCTTAGCCGAGGGTAATCTCCATATACCTCTCGACGAAGTACATGTCGATGAGTCGATGGTCTTGGTTGAACGACCCGTTGAGATCATGGATCGCAACGAGAAGAGAACCAAGCGTAGCCGAATTCGGTTAGTCAAAGTTCGATGGGAATCACGGCGCAGCGCGGAATTCACTCGGGAGCGAGAAGACAAAATGAAAGAGAAGTATCCACATTTGTTCGCAGCATCGTCTTCGTCTTAATTTCGGGACGAAATTTCCTAAAGTAAGGGATACTGTGACATTCGTCAATTTCGGGTCTTGTTTGTATTCGTTTTTGTATTTGTTTATTATGAAAACCGACCCGATTTGTAAACCGAAGCTTATGTTATAATCAAAATGATGTATTTATGTTACAATATTGTTTCACACTTGTTGGGTCTTGAAAACATTCTATTTTTATTTTTATTATTATTTATTTATTTATTATTATTATTAGATTTTTTTTTTGTTTTGTGTTTTTGTCTTGATCCATTTTGCATGAAAACTCTTGTGTCTCACACCCATATTTGACCACCAACATTACCCTATATATACACCACCTTTCCTCTTCATTTTCCCTTGCTACAACTCCAAAAAAAAAAAAAACTCTCTCAAATATCAAAGATTCAAGGTTATCTTCTTAAGTGTTCTTGAAGGTTTTTAATCTTTCATCTTAATTAGTTTATGTAGCCTTATTAATACTTGTTTATGGTTGTGCAACATATATATAATATACACCCCTTGTTTACCTTTGGTAGTTACTTCTCCGATTCCGGTCGGTGAGGTTTCGGACCTCATAAGGCAAGGCTTCATGGAGGACTTCGTCTCCTTGATATATATACATCTATATAACTTGTTCATACATATTAATCTTGCTTATTTTAGTTTGTTGGTCATGTTTACAAGTTCCATGGTTATAGGTTTTTAGGAGTCTATGCTTCGGTTTAACCGTAAATAGCTCTAAACTGTAAACCGAACTTTGTTACTAGTTTTGTTAAATAATTGTTTAAACATACTTATTGTTAGATCTAAGTTTCTAAAATCATTTTTACAAATTCTATGGTTATGGGTTTGTAGAATCTTACCTCGGTCTTAACCCGAAACACGATCCGAACCGAAAACCGAACTTTTGTTTAAAGACTTTATTGTTAACTTTTGGTATTTTTTATTTGTACATTATTATACAAGTTCTTTAGTGTTTGAACATGTAGAAACCATCTATGAACTTGTTGTGAGATGGAAACCGAACCAAACCGATTCTTACTCACTTAAGACACACAAGTGTGTTTTTTTAGCCATCAAGACTTGTATATTTCTTTAAAAATAATTACAAATTGATTTTTAAATATTTTCTTAAGTACTTGGAAATGTTGGATCCAACTTGATCTCATAACAAAGTTTGGACCGACAAAACCGAACACTCGCTTAACGTGCGTTGTTATTTCTAAAACAATGGAACTACATACTTGGTTAAGTCTTATTAAATTTTATTGAGTTATCTCATAACATTCAATATTTTGGAAAGTTGACTTTGGCTTTGACCAATTATCAAGACCCGAACCGACAACCCGAACACTTGATAAAAAAAACCGTTTTAGTATCTTTATTCCAAAGGGATTTGCATTCTTGCATTTTACCCACCTTATTACTTAACATAGGTTGAGTAAATATTAAGGTTAGATACTTTAACCCGGTTTCGAACAAACTTACATTTTTAAAGGGTTATTATTATAAATTCTTAAATAGTTACATTTTAAAACCTTGAACTTTAATTATTTACATTTCTCAACATTTATTTTGTTTAAAGACCTTCAAGACAACATTTCTAAATTCAAGACTTCTTTTCTTTTTAGGCATTGTGCGTTAAACTCGTCGTTCCGACAAATCTCCAAATTATCATCTTTCAAGTTTACTACTTGAAGGTGAGTACTTCATACCCCATTTTCCATCTTTTATTTTGGGGGTGACATTTCATACTTATTCAACAAAATGCTTTATATTTGAATCTTAAACCACAAACGTAGTTGTATACTTTACCTAAATAATTGCTCGATTTGGTGTTCTATGCTTATATGCCTATGTGTTTATCGATTTTGGTTGGTGGAACTATAAAATCCTAGACTATTTGGCATCCCCTTATAGCAAGGTGTCGTTAACGTAATGCAATTAACGATAACTATAAAATCCTAGACTATTTGGCATCCCCTTATAGCTAGGTGTCGCTAATGTGTTTAGCGGTATCTATTTATCCAAATTACCACTTTTATTTATCGTTTCGTATGCAAGTTTTGTGGCTATCTTTATTATATACTAATATGATTAAATTTATGAATTGCTCACCAACCTTTGTGTTGACAAACTTTATTTTATGAAATGTTGCAGGTTTGCATCTTGGTTGACTTATGATTGTGAAGAAAACGACATTAAATACCTTAGGATATTAGTAAAAATGAACAATATCAAATTTGTCATATTTTGTGATATCTTGTTTATGGTTATTTTATGGATAATTGTTATGTGACATATTCGATGTTATGAAATGAGTTTATTAAATACTGTCACTTTAATGAGTTTATTAAATACTGTCACCTTAATTAGTGTCATGTGCTTATTTTATGAATACAATTTTAGATTTGAAGATAAGGTAAGGGATGCGGATGCTCTTAATATTCATATGCTCTATAATTTTTGTGCAAATGTATGAAACAGAAATAAGAAAAGATAAAATTAGCGTGTGAGATAAAAAAATAAGATAAAGAATGAGATGTAAGAGCATTCTCAGTGGTTTCTTCAAATTATGTGAGAGAGTTATCTATTTTTTAGAGATTGTTAAAAGTGATTGTGAGAAAGAAGAGAGAAAATGTTACTGTTCATGGTTAAATTTGGAGAAACACACTGTTCATCTCTATAATTTTTTAATGTTTTTTAAAGTGGTTGTAAGTGAAAGAGAGAGAAAAGGTAATGATAAAAGTATAAAAAAAATATTATTTACTTGAAAATGAGAGAAAAAAGATGATGTTTTTAGTAGAATTATAAAGATGGAGATGGAGAATCGACCGGGAATGCTCTCACATGTTAAACAAAATTTATTGAATTATAATATTATAATAAAATATATAAAAATAAAGAGGTGGGGAGAGAGATTCTTTGAATCTTCTTATATATTTGTGGCTACCCATGTTCCAACATTTTCGTCATGTTAATATTGTATAAACGTTTTTGGTTAGTGGTATTAAAAAATTAAATAAGACGAGGCATGGGTTCGCATCCCATGGTTATATAAAAGGTGCAATTTAAACAAAGAATCACAGAGTTTGTGAGTTGATGATAATAATAATAATAATAATAATAATAATAATAATAATAATAATAATAAATGTACAACATGAGGTAATCAAAACTAACTGTGTACTTTGACCAATTATAGTACAACATTTGACCAATACTTACAAGTTCCCACCAACTATTTATTTCTACTTACATCATGTCCATTCTAATGAGAATACTCGGTTAAGCTTTGTGAAATGGAACATTAATCGTCCAGGTGCGTCCAAATGCATTGACATAATTACTTGGATATGTTTGACATATTATTTGTACCATAATCTGTAGGGCTAGCTAATTAACAATAAACTCCACAAACAAAACTAATTACATAGACGACCTATTTATACTAATTCTAAACTAGTGCTTTACCCGTCCGGTGGACGGGAATATAAATACGGGAATGCAGCTACTACGTTAATTGTAACAAAATTGTCAGTTTAAAATCAAGAATTCAAGATATGTGATCCATTTGAGTAACTACTTTTCTTATTTTTAAATTATAAAACAAAAATATTTGTGTAAACAATGCAACATAGCACACAAATAAATCAATAAGTTTACATAGCAAGAAAAAAAAACAAATCAGAAAAAAAAGTTGTAAATGTATAAAGTAATAAAAGATCACGGATGGTATATTTGTTGATCTAATAGTGCTCCTTAACTATGTCTTTAATATTACAAAACATAAACTCAAACGTGTGCCAAAAGTTCAAGTCAAAATAATGGAATGAACCTTGGATCCATGATAACATTCCAAACAACTTAATCGTCATTTGGTCCTTATATACCTAATTGCTCCTTATAAATTGGACACAAAAGCTTACATAAGTCTTAAAACAAAACAATCAATTTAGCTTGTGTAACTTGAATCTCCCATCATTGTTGATTTGAACTGCAAAAAGCTTCAATACTTTGCAAAAAGCCCATTTCACTTAGAATAGTACCTGTCTAATGTCTTGATCCGTTAACCAACACAACCATTTTCCTACTTCTTAACATAAAACATAAAAATCAATCAGTGTATTATGTTCAAGAATGTGTACAAAACTAACATGTAATTTACGGTTGCATATTAAACTCTAAGTACCACATCAATTGGGGACCCGATGCCAACTGCAAAAACCAAGCTCCTAATCCAGATAACAAATGTGTAAGAGCGTTATCTGTGAACCAAGGGATCTTCAGAACTGACTGCATTCATGGATAAATTTAAAAATTCAACATTGGGCCTAATGCTAGTCCATAAAGTTTTAACCCCTACATAAAATAAACAAACTGCTTATAAATTGGTCCCTATATTTACTAAAACTAAAAAATAAATTTATAATTTTATGGACATGTGATAAGGATCAAAAGCATCTACCTGTCTCACTATCGTTGAATAAGCATTTCTTGCTCCAGTGTACGTCTTGGCA
Organism: Bidens hawaiensis; assembly: GCF_021521415.1. Taxonomy (NCBI): domain Eukaryota; kingdom Viridiplantae; phylum Streptophyta; class Magnoliopsida; order Asterales; family Asteraceae; genus Bidens; species Bidens hawaiensis. Next base: position 2,202,203 of record NW_027491136.1, read on the forward strand.
CCCCAGCTGGCAGTTTTCCTTCAGCTTGTAGGCGGACCTTTACAAGATCCGTAGGGTTTGCTACAGCAATTGCAAGAGCACCTACACAATACAACCAAATGACAAATAACTATCAATATAACCATGATTGAAAATCTCGGTCCAAAACTGAATTGTGTTTACTATATTATCACCAGTTGTGAGGCCAGCAAGTATTTTAGTGGTCAACGGAACATCTCCAACAAAGTTATCAACAGCATACAAGTTCTTAATCTGTTAGCAACAAAAGAGCATGCTTCAATTCAGCCATCATAACATACGCGCGCGCGCGCGCGCGCACATATATATATATATGGGAGAGTTCAATCACAATATTTTCTTTTTTTTACTTTTTATTTTATCTACAAGGGTATTCAAGTAATTTGGAAATAAAAATCTGTTTACATTTTCAACCTATATCCCTTAATTATCTCTTTTATTAGTTTTATGAGGTGATATCATAATTAAGGATGACAGGTACACTGCTGATCTTGCATCAATTGAAGCCCCAAAATCCAATAGGCCGATTGGAATAATGGAATAACAACGATTAAGGATCGACGATAACCAAAAACCCTAGTTTGGATTCGGACAGTGGTATCGCCTTTGGTTCTTCACCCGGTAGGACGAACGTTCTTTTTTATGAAGTTGTTCTATGGATCACTCAAGGTAAGAAGTTCTTAATCTTACCCCTATAGCCTCTCATTTGGGTGAGAAATCAAACTATTTCATTATGTCTTCCACTATCTAATTGTTTATCATTTCTTTTATTAGGTGTTTGATTTATTGGCTGACATAAATAAGCTACATATATAAGGCTGGATGAATTGATTTAGATGGAATTCATTATTACTTTGCTAATCAAAGTCCGCAGACAATGCGAGAACAAGGATAATTCACTTGGGATTTTTCTAAAGGTTATGTCGTAAATTAGATTCTTCTGGTGCGCCAATCACTTTCAGCTAAGCAAATGGAGGTTGTGCCACAAATCTAATCAGATAAACTTTGTATGATCAATTGTAAAGATGAATGCAACAAGTGAATTGACAACTTACATATATGTAGCATGTTATCGATACATATATGTAACATCCACCACTCCATATATGTAACTTATTGGATAAACTTTGTATGATCAATTGTAAAGATGAATGCAACAAGTGAATTGACAACTTACATATATGTAGCATGTTATCGATACATATATGTAACATCCACCACTCCATATATGTAACTTATTGGATAAACTTTGTATGATCAATTGTAAACATGAATGCAACAAGTGAATTGACAACTTACATATATGTAGCATGTTATCGATACATATATGTAACATCCACCACTCCATATATGTAACTTATTGGATATATGCAATTTTCACAAGCTACATATATGTAGCATGTTAAGTTACATATATATATAACATGATACATATATGCACTTTGAATACCGGTATGAAAACTTAATTTTAAGGTCATCACCATGTATGTTTTCCAGTTGTGGCATTCATATTTTTTTTATTGTTTTTGTATTATATAACGAAGCCAACTATCAATTGAGTTTACGCATCTTTCAATATTATATGTTTTGATGTTTTTGAGTCTTCCGCCATATGTTGTTTCTCCATATGTAGCTACCACGAATTTGTATGGATTGAGTTTATTTTCCTTATGTATTCTGTTATAATGGATGACTAGTTACATATATGTATATTATTTCTTCTTTTCAGAAATGCAGTACTAATATATACTTTGCGGTTAAAGATAATGATCAACTAGTTACGCATATATATGTGGGTGATAAATCAAATAATGAGATAATGTTCATATGAAGTCAGGAAGATGATGTTACATATATGTCATATGTGTACAAATATGTATATTAAATGTGCAGGTGAATTATAAAGAGAAGATTGATTTTAGAAATTTTAGGAGAGAAGAGAGAGAATAATGATTTTTGTATTTCCGATTTGCCCTTTTATCATTAATTAACTTCCTTCATTTTGGTTTTATTTACAATATTGCCATTATGATCCTTACCATTTATCTAATATATCAATGGTCTAGATTTAATTTAGTAGTTTTTAAGAAAACCATGATTCTTAATGACCTATACATATATATATATATATATATATATATAATAAAAATACCGGTTCATAGAGGCCTATTGTTAAACCTCCATACAAGCATTCAATTCCTCTCCACAAAGAAGCAAGACTTTCTTTCTTTGCAATAGTAGCTACAGTACCCAACATTCCCCTATACTTTGGTAAAACCATTCCATCTCCTACAATCCCTTGCTTTTGAAGTGTTCAGTAGAATTTTGCAGATCTAACAACATCAAATTATAAGTTCATATAACCATTAAAAGCTAATTAAACCATAAATACTATGTTTAAAAGTAAAATACTATATTACAAACTATACACTATATAAAGAATGCAACAAATTAACAAAATTATAAACTATACCCTTGTTAACTCTTCAAGATTTTTAAGATGAAAAATGCACCAAATTATTAACCAAATAAAAACCAGGTGAGCAACTCCATTATCAAGTTAACTCTTCAAGATTTTTAAGATGAAAAATATGCCTAAAATGATTCAAAGAATCCTACCAACTGGAGCACTAAAAACAATAAACGTTGATGCCAGAAAGTAGATATAATAACTGTTTGTGGACGAACTGAACATTGATGAACGAACGAACATGAACAATTTTTTTTTCAGTTAATTGAAAGAACACAAACATTCATTTTGTTCGTTCATTTATGTTCATAAACATCCGTTTATGTTCGTTTATTTGCATTCTTTTATGCTCATTTAATATATAATAAATACATAAGTAGTTAAATTTATATAAATATATAAACATTAACATAAAAGGGCTCGTTTAAATTATATGTATACGTTTATTCTATTATGTTTTAAGTATGTTTTTGTTCGTTTAGGTTTTATATGAACGAACATGAGCATGACCGTGTTCTTAATGAACGAACATGAACACAAAAATCTATTCAATTATATGTTCGTGTTTGTGTTCGGTTAAAGTTAAATGAACGAAAACGAACCCGCCTTTGTTTGTGTTTATTTGGTTCGTATACAACAAAAAAAAATTGTACTTTTGGCAAACTCTTCATCTGGAAGAACACGGGAGACATCAAAACTATCACCCAAAATAAAACCATACCAGATTTCAAACAATACTGCTTGTCGTTTTAACTTTTAAAGTCTACCAGGTGGTTTGGTCAACGCCCAAAAATCTAACGCCTAAACTATTCAGTATTTACTCAATACAATACGCAATGAACATCCCTAGCTTCCAAGCTAAAAACAAAATATTACTTATGATATACTAATCATGTTATTTTTATTTATAGTACTCGTATATTCTACATATTACTAAAAATGATTCATACATAATATTAGTTACCTTCATAATGTCGAACTTTACTCCACGATCAGTGTATGCAACATCTTGGTTCATTGTTATGGTATCATACAACTTTCGAGACTTATTCCAGCTGCACCTAATTTCTCACCTTCGGAGACGACCAAAAGGAAGAGGAACAGTTACAACCGATGTTCGCAATATTTATTTAAAAACTAAGTTAAAATCTTTCGATCTACATGCTCCATCAAACCACGCATGCAGAATGGTAATTAACAAAGTCCTACGTATAATTCCTGCTAGCAAATTCATTAATCTTTACATTAAAATATGAAAAAAGATATAATAATAATAATAATAATAATAATAATAATAACAACAACAACAATAATAATGACTTACTACATAATCTAGCAGCACCATCCTTCACTTGCCATCCGAATAAGAATCCAAATATGCATATCACATGGCGTGTGACACAATCCATTATTCTGTTCAATTTTGATCTGCAAATAATGTTGATAGATAGGGTTCATAAGTGAGTTCAAATGAGAAAAACAGGGAGAAGCTCGGTCACTATGATCATGACATCAGAATTGAAATAAAACAAAGCATGAAATTGCAACCTCAGCCTATACTGTCAGCGAACATATTTTTTTGGCTATAATGTTTTTTGACAAAGAGATGGAGAGAGGGATTTACTTACCCCAAGCAAAGAAGACATTTGACCTTTCAGCTTTGAGGCTCAATTCTCTCAGGGAATGACAAAGGTGGGAAATATTTTGAGGAAGAAGACGCACCACCACCACTGCTATTGCTCACATTCTGATTGTAATTATATATTGTGTCTTGATGAGCACCTGTTTTTCTCAAACACGCCTAATGGAGCAATCGAATTTAAAACTCAACACCAATTACAGAATTACCCTTGCTGTGAAAATTATAACTTTACTAACAAAAGAGTGGCCGAAGTGGTACCAGATGTAATCAGCTGATGAGCGATCGACTCCACTCCTTCCCGCCCACGAGGCTCCATGGAAGATGTTCTAACCAACGTAAACAGAGTCAAAATAACCAAAATTAGGCTAGGGTGGCTAATCAAGAAACACATATTAAGTAACTAAAAGAAACTAAACATCAAATTCTCATAAAGGTGAGATGGTGCATAACGATGAACATATAACACAGGCAAAATGGCAAATTCTGACAATCTTGAAAACGCGTGATATTCAGAAAATGATAAAAGAAGTTAAAATATGCATCAATTATTATTATCCATATAATAATAGTCTATAACTACTGATTTAATTGGTGCTGGTAGCATGAGCATAACCAAAAGCATTTATCATTAAAGCATGAAAATCTTACTTGACATTTAACAACACCATATCCAACTGCCTCAACAGTTTGCTCAAGCTCCTCAAGATTCCACTTAGCAGCCTTACCTAATAAAATTAAAATATTAATTAGACTTAGCCCATCTTATTTATGCTTTATTCGAATAATAAGCCAAAATATGGCTATACCTCGCTCCACAATAGTTGTTTACAACGAACTTTAGCTAAATCAGGCAAATCAACCAACTTAACTACTTCAGTATTACGAGTTCTTCCATTTTCAAGCTGGCACCGAAAAACCCTTTTGCTTGAATGTGCTTTGAGCATATGATTAGACGATGTGAGTAAATAATGGAACCTTTTTAGGATTAGGGATTGAACAAAGAGGAAGATGATAATCATTTCCTGATGCGCGCACTAATCTCTTACGGTAAGTTGAATTACTCCATCCAACACAAGAACCTTCCCATACGTTGCAGACTGAAACAAAAATCACCACACATTTTATCATAAAGTGACAAAGAAAGAAAGTGCAAAAATGATAATTCAACTACCTGAAATACCATAAGTTTGTGGTAATCAGATTTGCCCTCAAACAACACTTTTTCCACCTTCAAAGAGTGTGTTTCTCCTGCAATATCATTAGTTTGTACATTATACTGTGTTCATAACATAATTCTTTTATTAATTTAACAAAATAAAACCTATCAGTAATCAACCCATGAACGAAATTAACCACCTTGGCATCCTTTAATGATCTAAAAATCAAAAGTGTACTCACTATATAATATCAAATTAGCATCAGATTCATAGAACTTAACAAAAAAAAATTATAATCAATTTAGAACAAAACCTACCAGGCCACATTGGGCTAATTACGGTTAAGTCTTACATGTGTATGGAATTACGGTTTATGTATTTCATCTCTTTTAACTTACAGGTTCAACAAACAAATAAAGTGTTGGCGAGTGAGCCCTAATCTATGTGGACTGATTTTCCATTAAACTGAAACAAAAATAATCTGATAACAAATTTCAATGGTATCAAAAATATGTGAACAAAAATCTAAACTGTGGCTGATAATAGCAAACAAAAGGCCTACAAATTATTATCATTAAAAAATAAGAAAAATATTAAGAAACGGAGAGAGTAAATTAATGGGTAAAATCGATTAACATAAAAAATACCTTCAGGAATTAGAAGACGATTATCTCCTTCATTAGCAATCGTCCTCGATTCTATCTCTGTCAGATCTCAACATCGTCGTTAATTTTTCGTAACTCTTAAGAGATTCAATTTTTAGAGAGAAACGGGAAGCCATCTAGAAAGGAGCGAGGAATGAAAAACCGTAGCGTAGCGTATAAAGAGATTCCTTCTCAACTGCTCTGGAGGAGGAAGAACGTGGGCAGGAGCTGTACAAGTTCAAACATTTTGACCTTTGATGTGTACATGAGTCACAAGAGTAGCTAGCAATATTATTTTATATGATTTGAATCCATTATATATCCTTACTATAAGTAAAATTCATCTCTACTCATAACTATCACCATTACATAACCAAGCTCTCTTTCTATATTTTGAGATCATAAATCAGAAGATACATGCATCATGTCTTCCTCTGAAAACTTGAAGATTCCTCTCCAAGAAATAAAAGAGGTGACTAACGGATTTGCTGAAGAAAACATCATCGGAGAGGGTGGTTTTGGCACAGTGTACCAAGGCCACTCAAAACAACATGGCATGCTCACCATAAAGTGGCTGGATCCTGTGCGCGCGCGGACAAGGAGACCACGAATATGGGATGGAGGTTACACTGCTTTCAAAATATAAGCATGAAAACCTTGTATCTCTTATTGGATTTTGTGTAGAAGATGGCGAGAAGATCCTGGTTTACAAATATGAAGCAAATCAGAGTCTTGACAAGTTTTTGCATAGCAAAGATTTATCCTGGATGTGTCTGTCTTCAGATTTGTATTGGCGCTGCCCGTGGGTTGAGGTACCTCCATGATGAAACCGGATCTGGACATGGAGTTATCCACCGCGACATCAAGAGTTCTAACATCCTCTTGGATGAGAACTGGAATGCCAAGATTTCAGATTTTGGACTGTCTAAAATAGCTATTACAAATTCGGCCAATTCAGTTATTTTCACTACTGCTTGTGGAACACATGGATACGTTGATCCACAAATACTATACGGTGGCATCACCCAAAAATCTGATGTTTATTCTTTCAGTGTTGTATTGTATGAAGTATTGCTTGGAAAACTTGTAGCTAGTCCGGGATATCCTGGTGATGGTCGTTTTACTGTCAAAATGGCCAAAAAGCATTACGAAGAGAACACGTTGCGTATGATGATTGATTCTGATTTAAGAAATTAAAATGAACTCCAATTCCTTGATCGAGCATATTTTCAGCAATTGCCTATCAATGCTTGGAGATACGCACAGAAGATCGACCTACAATGAGCTTGGTCGTAGAAGCACTAGAGAAAGCTTCGGATTATCAACAAGTGGGAACTAGAGAAAGCTTTGGGTTATCATCAAGTGGGTTTGTGTATGATGTATACATTAGTTTTCAAGTCCAAGAAGAGTTCAATAGGCGATTTTTATCTTCTCTAATTGGTGCCCTTGAAAGAGAAGGACTTTCCCCTTACAAGGACAACATCGGAAACTATTCCAGTAACAAATCTGTACTCTTAACAGCCATCAAACAATCAAGGGCTTTTATCATTGTTTTCTCCAAGACCTTCGCTACTGATTCTTGGAAGCTGGATGAAGTTGCAGAGATTGTTAAGAGTGTGAAAGATAGAGGATATGTCGTAATACCTATATTTGGTGACGTGGACCCCTCTGAGGTGAGGGAACAAAGAGGGGGTTTTTGGAGAAGCAATGTCCAAATATGACACACACCCAAAGATGAAAGTATGGACAAATGCTTTCATTGAAGCAACCAATGTATCAGGCTTGGAAGCGTCAAAGTTTCAGTAATTTCCTGCTCTCTATTCCAAAATTGTTTATAAGTTTTTGTAACTTGATGTTTAGTTGATATACTGGTTTCCAAGCCTCAAATTTTTTGGTTCCTCAGGAAATTTGGATAATGTAGAAACATGAAGAGTTGGATTTAGTTCTGGATAAAGTCATTTTGTATTATGAACAGTTGAGAATCCTAATCAACGTTTATTTAACTATTCTGCAGGTCTTGCGAAGATCTCATTGAGAAAGCTGTTGAAACAATTAAAGGTTTACTATCAGAAATAACTAACCTCCTAGATCATCTCGCCCCGTGTCATCTTCTGGTACCACGGAGAACCGAGGACCACCACCATGATCAACTGCTGCTGACCACCGGGAGGGCTGAGGGCCCTTTGCCATCAACTGAAGCTTAACTCTTACGGTGAGTTTGCAGTGGAGAAGTTACAAAAACCATGGTTTCTTGCAGAATCGCCCCCAACGGCCACCAAAACCTGATAAACTCTTGCAACTCTCATATCTACCTCTGAAGTGGGAGAAAAGCTTTGGGTCAAATTGCTTGTGGCATTTGTCAGACGATCCACCACATCGAGACCTTTCGTCTGCCTGTTATGGACCCCATAATAATTCCACTCATAGCACAAGCTATGCCCATATGTTTAAAGTTTGAGTCCTTTCTGTCCTGTTTCCATTTGTACAATTGGTCCAAATAAGTATCCGCTAACTCTTGAATCAGCTTCATCACACTGAAACCCAACAATAGCCAGTAATGGCCACACCATTCTCGTCAAGACGACACTTTGGTGGGTCAACTTCCACCATGGCTGATCACTTGTTAAATAGAATTTAAAGTAACGATTTGTTCAGGTCAATTCTATCGGGTCAAGTGTTTTAAATTTCAAATAAAGAGCAACGCAGATTGCATTGTACGTTATACAGTGTCATGCAAGCTGTTAGGAAAGTTTTTGTTTTCTGTTATGTCTATTTAAACTTTCTAGTTCTATAGGCTTCTGTATTGCATATGCATTTCAATTTATAAAGAAATGCTTGTGATCATTTCATATATTCTCTATTCATCTGATATATTTGGAAATGAAAGAATGGTTGTGATTATACGATATGATGATACATGTGGAGTTGTTAAACATCGAGCGATTTACTGGCCTTGTTCATGGTTATATGGCACAAGTAACGTTGTTGGTGAGTTCAATGGTTTTATAACTTTAACTTTGGAAAGAAAACCCTTCAACATATTAAGCATATTGTTTTGCTCAAATTACAAGGATAATTTAATAGCGGGATCAAAGAGTTGGACTTTCTCAAATTGTTTTGCTCAAATTACAAGGATAATTTAATAGCGGGATCAAAGAGTTAACTTTGTTTCATATGGTTTTTTTTTTTTTAAATAATATAAAGATAAAATAAATGAACGATCCCGTTGTCGGTTAAAGATTTGATATTAATAAACGAACCGACCCACCCAAGGTGAGCTCCCCTTGGGTGGATGACTTACACCATGGAAAACACACACATAAACTAACAATACAAGTCCTATTTGTAACAAAAAAAATATAATCTAGAAGCTTTCCCGTTGAAGTTAAACGTGTGTTGAAGCTCTCGTCTCGTGTCCGGACCACTCGCCGACATTAATTATTATCTATAACAAAAAAAAAAATTTAGAAGCTTTCCCGTTGAAGTTAAACGCATGTTGAAGCTCTCGTCTCGTGTCCGGACCTCCCGCCAACATTAATTATTATCTTGACCGTGAATAAATAATGTCGGTGAGAGGTCCGGACACGAGACGAGAGCTTCAACATGCGTTTAACTTCAACGGGAAAGCTTCTGGATTATATTTTTTTTTGTTATAAATAGGACTTGTATTGTTAGTTTATGTGTGTGTTTTCCATGGTGTAAGTCATCCACCCAAGGGAAGCTCACCTTGGGTGGGTCGGTTCGTTTATTAATATCAAATCTTTAACCGACAACGTGATCGTTCATTTATTTTATCTTTATATTATTTAAAAAAATAAATAAATAAATAAAATAAAAATAAAACAAAGAGAAATTTTCTTTAATCAAAGAGTAGAATTGAATTAATTTACATAGGCTCTTTTATTTGATATATTTTCAAAGAACGATCACAACATGGAATCATATTGGTTTGCAAAACCCTAGATCGCGTTTCCATTTTGAAGTTATTGTGACACAAATTCATCATTAACTGCAGATATTGTCCACTTGTTTAACTTGCCAAGTGTTTTGGTGTTGACGTGATACATTTAAGGTTCAGTTAAGCACGAAACTCATGTGGTCCCCACTTAATCAGACATGTAACTGATTCCATCATATCTCGGGACTAGTTTGTGTTGACATATCACCTCAACTTGACTTAAACTTTTCTTAGTTGATCACAGTATTCTTATTTACATACTTGACTTATTTTACTCTGTACACTTGACACTTTGTGCTTTGCACACTTGACTCGATCTAGAAAAGTTAAAATAAAGCAGAAGATTCAGGGCCTTAACAGTCAGATCTTGTATGACTACAAATAAAGAAAGTCCAATGCTTGAATCAAAACAAATGAAGAAATAAAGCAGAATTTAAAATCCTAAATGACTCATTTTCTTGATTTTTCATTCTGTTTTTCTGTTTTTCTTTTTCTTTTCTTGACTCTTTTGTTTTTCTTTTTCTTGCCTTTCTATTGAGGCTTTTCTTGACTCAATGAAAATTAAAAATAGACACACATTTCATAAGACAACTGTGATCAGGTAAAGAGAGGCTTAGGTATGACATGTGTAATTACATTTCATCCTTCATTGATATGACTTTAGCGGAATCATGCAACCGCTTTATAAACGTATAACCACTGGTACCGGCAAGAGTTTAGGTTTATATCACCCAACACTTACTTGTTTGTCAAGCCTATTTGCACATCAATGAATGACTTTGTAGCCTTTTGTTCTACTCTTTTAACGCGCTAGAATCGTTGCATACCAATGTACTATCACTTTCCATAAGATCGGGTCAAATTCTTGGTTCAAAATTTTAATTATCCGACTCCCTCTAAGCAGGAGCTCCTTCTAAACCGGACAATTTTTTTTAATTTTCTTAACATTTTCTTAAATAAGAGTGAAAAATGAAATTAATATTACATATAACAGCAAAATCTTTTTGTTAAGTCAAGTGACTCGATTTTTGATTTTCTTAAAGTGAATTTTAAAATTTTTTTGTTGAGTTAAAGTTAACTCAATTTTCTCCCTCTAAAATTGTGACATATTTTAAAAATATTTACAATTTTAACACAAAAAGATAAAGATTACTGAAAAAAGATCATGCCCAATGACTCAACGAGAAACAAAAATCGAGCACGACTGAAAACTTTTGTAAAGAGATCTGCAAAGTTATAATCGGAGTTGACCCTTTTTATGTTCACCAGCTTACGATCAAAACAGTCACGAATAAAGTGTATTCGGATGTCGATGTGCTTGGTTTTTGAGTGCTGGACCGGGTTTTTAACGATCGCAACGGCCGCCTCATTATCACATTTGATCGTTGTATCAAAGAAATTCAAACCGTAATCCAGCAGCTGATGCTGGATCCATATCACTTGAGAGCAGCAGCTGGATGCGGCAATGTACTCGGCTTCTGCTGTGGAGGTGGACACAGTGACTTGTTTCTTGTACTGCCATGAGATCAACCGATCTCCCAGGAATTGACATCCGCCAGATGTTGATTTTCTGTCTAAGTTGCATCCCCCATAATCACAGTCGGTGTAAGCATGAAGTTCCAAGGATGACTCCTTTGGATACCAAAGACCCAATCTTGGTCTTCCCTTCAAGTATCTGAAAATTCTCTTGATAGCAGTCATGTGAAATTCTCTAGGGTTAGACTGATATCTGGCACACTGACAAACAGGGAACATGATGTTCGGTCTGCTTGTAGTGAGATACATCAGAGAACCAATCATTGACTTATAAAGGTGTTGATCGACTGGTTTTCCTGATGGATCAGGAGCGAGAACAAGTCGCATGGCGATTGGAGTCATGAAAGCAGTTGAGTCCTTAAACCCAAACTTTTGAACAATATCGTGAACATACTTCTCTTGATGAATCAAAGTACCATCCGTCTTTTTCTCTACTTGAAGACCCAGGAAGAAAGTCATTTCTCCCAACGAACTCAATTCAAATCGCTGTTGCATAACCTCCGAAAACTCCTTACACAGATTCTCGTTCGTGGATCCGAAAATGAATCATCAACATACACTTGTACCAAAATAAGATCACCCTTGACTTTCTTGACAAAGAGAGTCTGATCGACGATTCCTCTTTTGTAACCATTCTTCACCAAATGGTCTGCCAGTGTGGCATACCAAGCACGTGGAGCTTGATGAAGACCATACAGTGCCTTGTCAAGTTGGTAAACATGGTCGGGATGATCTGGATCTTCAAAACCTGGAGGTTGACACACATAGATTTCTTCCTTCACCTTCCCATACAAGAAAGCAGTTTTGACGTCCATTTGATATACTTTAAAGTTCATATACGAGGCGTATGCCAGAAAGATATGAATAGCTTCTAGTCTGGCTACCGGTGCATAGACTTCATCGTAATCAAGTCCTTCACGTTGCCAAAATCCTTGCACAACAAGCCGGGCTTTATTTCTAATGATCACCCCCTTGTCATCTTTCTTATTTCGGAACACCCATTTCGTTCCAATCGGCTTCTTGTGATCTGGCTTCTTCACCAGCGTCCAAACATTTAGCTTCTTGAACTGTAACAGCTCCTCTTGCATTGCTTCTACCCAGGAATTCTCTTTTAATGCAACTTTGTAGTCCTTGGGCTCAATCTGTGAAATAAAACAAGCAAAGAGACATCTGTTAATGTTACCAGAAGTACTGCGTGTCTGGATTCCAGCGGACGGATCTCCAATTATGTTCTCAGTCGGATGTCGGCGATGAATCGGCAACTGAGGAATTTGCTCGACATGCTCGACTGGTGTTGCCTCAAGCTGAATGGTCAAGCTCTCTATGGGGTGAAGTACAGTAGTCACATTGGCAGGGGCATTTGGTTGCTGATTTGTGGTATCTTCATCTTGATCAACCATATGTTCCTGTGCAATGGGAACCTCCCATAGGTTTTCATAGAATGGAACAAAAATGGTGGGAACTGTTGTAAAGTCAGTGCTGCCAGAAGCTCCATTCTGAACGGGATCAGTCTGCATAGCTGCTTGAACAGTCTCCTCAGCAGCAGATCCATGAATTTATTCATCAGAAGGAGGTATAGGAACCGATTCAACTACACTAGGATCTGCAATGAGAGGATTTACCACATGATCAGTCTGAGCATTTTCAACCTGTTCTTCCACATTGTCGGCAGACACATATGAGTCAGTGTCTGAATCAGACGCATCTTCGATAGTGGGCATCTCTGTAGAGACTGCAGAAGGTTGCACAGCGTTGACCTCAGGTTGTTGATTTTCTACGGCAGGTGCAACATGAACTAGTGCGGGTGCAGCAATATGAACGTCTATCAGACTTCTCACCACAGCATGCATCAGAATAGACTGATCAGTTTATGTAGGATTTGGTGTAGAAACAACAAGAGAGCTGTTGGAACCACTGGTGGCACATACATCCCACGAAACTGCTTGAACAAGCTTTCGTAATCAAACATCCAATCAGGACCATTGTGTGCATCGGTAGGGTTCAACTCTTGCCAATCAATGTTGAAGGACTCCAAGATCACTCTTGATTTCTTGTTGTACACACGATAAGCACTTTTGTCAGCAGAATAACCAACAAAGTAGCACTCATCCGCTTTTTCAGCAAACTTGGAAGTTGTGGCAACATTTGTTTGAAGCACGGTGCAGGGGCACCAAACATTCTAAAGTAGTTGACCCTTGACTTGGTTCCATAAAAGACTTCATGAGGAGTTTTATTCTATCTCTTATTCAGCAGCACACGATTCTGGGTAAAGCAAGCGGTGTTAATGGCTTCACCCCAGAAAATTAATGGAAGTTTGGAGTATGATAACATTGTTCTTGCGGCTTCAACCAGTGTACGGTTTCGTCGTTCAGCCACCCCATTTTGTTCGGGAGTGTAGGGTGCATTGTATTGATGAAGAATTCCCTTGGTTTGGCAAAATTCATTCACGACTTTGTTGCAGAATTCAGTTCCGTTGTCGCTTCTGATGCACTTGACTTTCTTGTCAGTCTGGTTCTCCACCAAAACTATGAATCTTAACAGAAATTGAGATGTCTCATTTTTGTGCCCTAAGAGAAATGTCCAACTGAAACTAGAGAAATCGTCAGTAATAACCAGACAGTAGGCTTTTCGACCTATTGCCATTGGATGAATGGGACCAAAAAGGTCCATTTGCAACAGTTGGAGAGTGGAATTTATGGAATTTACCGTCTTGGGTCGGTGAGGGAGTTTGTGTTGTTTGCATTTTGAACAAGACAGACATTTTTCAACACAATGAAACGATTTTACAGGCAAACCCCTCACGTTGTCACTTTTAACAAACTTATTCAAGTTTTTAAAGTTGACATGCCCCAAACGTCTATGCCATAAGGATGAGTCATTCTCCGAGGCCTTGAACATCAAACAAGAAGCATAACACATGGAATAATTGCTTCTCATGTCCAGAATATAGGCATCATTGTGCCTCGGAGTACGCAACATAATCCACTCTTCAGGGACTTTAAAACCTGGTTTGAGAATAAGACACTCATTTTCTGTAAACAAGGTTGAGAATTTCTTATCACAGATCTGGGAGACACTGAGCAGGTTGTGATTGAGCTATTCCATAAGATTGACCTCATCAAAGGTCAATGTACCATTGGAGACCTTGCCTTGTTTCGTGATTTCTCCTCCTATGTCACCAGCAAAGGAAACATGTCCGTCGTCGAAAGGTTTGATGTCAAACAACAGCGACTCGTCTCCTATCATATGTCGGGTGCAGCCACTGTCTAAGTACCAAATACTATTGACAGGCCTTCCAGGCTAACCCTACACACACGAGCATCTAGTTAGTAGAAGGGCCCCGAGACGTATTTGTCTCGGGTAAATTAAACAGAAAATCACCAAGTTTGATTTTATGATTCTTAAAAATGTAATCTTTAGGTGAATCAGAATCGGAAGAACAATCCCTCGAGGAACTTGAGTTAAAATTTCCTCGGCATTGGAAAGGTTTTCTGGATTGCCTTCGTTTTGGTTTGGACTTCACGACAAAGTCCTCGGTGTGTTTCTTGTTGAAAGCATTTGAAGGGTTCTTAGGCTTTACAACATCTGAACCCTTTGCTGACCTTTTTCTTTCCCTTTGGGTTAGCCAAAATGGTTTTCTCGGTTTTTGCACCTTTTCAAAACTCAAATCCGTCTCACTGACAGATGTATGAGTTTGCTGAGTCATTTTCTTAGGCTTGGGATTAACCTTAGGAAATGCCTGACCAAACGCACATCTTAAACCTCTTTGTTGCTTGTGCCAATTCTTGCAATGTCTTGCAAGGTGAGACGGATTTCTACAAACAAAGCAACATTTTCTTTTGTTGCAATTATAGATGTCTTGGTCACTGAGAT